>NC_137457.1:289909122-290542022 GCF_964235325.1 Thermobia domestica
TGTTCTTCATTATGACCTGAAAAGTTCGTTGAGGATGAGGATGATGTTGAAGTTGAGTGATGTGTTAGCGAAGTACGTCCTAGTGCTAACTTTATAATGTGGTCCTCATCTTCAATGAAACGATCAGTTACCTGCGATGGCAAAAATTCATCATCTGTAAAAATGTCTCTATTAAAGGGATATATACCAGTTATTCTGAATGCATTAGGAATATTAGATGGATTTACACTAAGAGGAAATGCCGTTTTCACAATAGTCGGGATGTCATAGATAATAAGTGCACACCCAGGATTGTTTTTCATCCATGCATCCATTCCATTTGCAACTAACTCTTAAAATGAAGAATATACTCCTTTGTCCAGGGGTTGCAGCTTATGGGACGTGTGAGGTGAGAATGATAGGAGAACAACACCATTTTTCTTGGCATAATTGATTACCTGCACTGAGATATGAGATTTATGGTTATCAAGCAACAAAAGGACACGATGTTGAAGAGAACTGCCTGTATGTTTAACAAAATGCTCCATGAATTGCATAAACAGGTCTCCTGTCATCCAACCTGATGGATTACTTCGTATAGGACCTTTACCATGAAATCGAAGTCGGTCGAATCTCTTTCGAGGGAAGACAAACATTGGTGGCAAAGCATTTCCGATAGCATTGACTGCTACTATAACTGTTACTAAGCTACCCCGTTCACCTGATGTAGCACCACCTACTATCTTGACTCCTTTCTCTGCTACTACCTGTCTTCTGTACAGTTGTAATGCCAGTTTCATCCACATTATATATATCTTGAGGCTGCAACTGGTATTTATCAAGAACCACAGAAAGGTTATCGAAAAACATATTCACATTATGCCTATTAAAGTTTGTTGCCCTACTTAAGCTTTTAGGTTGTGGCGATCGGATTGATAAACTAGGGTGATGTTTCATAAATAAAGTGAACCAATCAACTCCAGCCATGTTCATGTCAATCCATTTTTCTGAGGTGGGAATGTGATTAGCAACTGCATATTCATAAGCTAGTCGACGAACTTCTCTGGGTGACAATCCATAGTATAATTTACTACAAGTCATGATATATTGGGCCAACTCCTCCTCCTGGGCGTCTGCCAACTCCTCCTGTCGGCTGCGTTTGTATCCAATGGTAGAAGCTAGAAGAGGATTTTCCTTTCCTAAAACGAAAAAATACAACATACCATGTAGTTACATAATCATTTAATTATTATCTGTCAATTGAAAGAATCAAGGAATAGTTTCTGTGACCGTCTGGCTCAGTCAGTTCTATAGAGGCTCCCAGGCCCACAGAGCCTGGTATTAGATAAGTAGGCTATTTCAGGGAAGTAAAGGCGCAGGAGCGGCGTGCTGCTTACCATATCCCCTCGAGTCGGGTCTAGTTACTTTAACGCTAGAGCTGGACGCGAGTTGCGAGAAGTCTCTCAGAGGAGACTTTAAATATCTTTGCAAGACCCAAGACGAGACTTTGTGCTAGCGAGAGGAGAAAAGACAAACATTTGAGGGTAAAAGACGAGATGGGATTTTTCATTTCTCATCTCGCGTCATCCATACTCCCCACTCCTTCGTGAGTCTTTCCTTTTGTTGTGTTAGTAGAAAACGGAAAACATAAGACAATATGTTGGCATTTATAGCATGAGATTCGGGAAACTAGTAAAATCCTCGAGCTCCTCCGTGGCTAAGCGGTTAGCGTACGCGCCTTTGGCGTAGGAGATTCGGGTTCGATTCTCGACGGGAGCTCAAGTGGTTTGGATTCCACGTCAATGAATAGGTTCACGTCTCATATAGCCTCGCTGCTTAACGGGACGTTAAACTCAACACAACTAGTAAAATCCTCCCCATCTTCAACAACACGAAAAATCCAAAAAAGATTCTTAAAATATTTTTGCAGTATTTTTAAAACATAACTTCTGTGACTGCTCACTATGACATTTTAAAATATTTTAACTAACATTTTTAAACATTAGAACTTCGACCCTGGGATTTGGCACCCTGCGACAACATCTAGAACTGGTATAATCCTGAGAATTAATTAAAATGCAAATAATGTTATTAATACATTTAAAACATCCTAAACTTATATTTCGGACTGCTTACGATACAATACATAAAATATAAAATTTGCAGGGTAAATTTGGATAAGGGCTTAAGTAGCAATTCTTCAAATTTTAAGGAGAGTAGAAAAAGAAAGGCCTTACCCATATAAACTAATTGTTGGTTCAGTTTGGATACAGACGTTCAGCTACGGAGCGCTAATCTTGGCTTGACAGCACTAGGACAGCTAGTGGCAAGTTCAGACTTGTTGAAAACTTTACCTCATTTCACTGAAAATTGGTCGATACGCCCTTATCCAAATTACCCTTTGTTCTATTGTCTAAATGTCTTACCATTTTGCAAAAAAAATTAGAAATAGACAAAGAATAGTTAGACAGAGACAAAGAATAGATATAGAATAGAAATAGTTCCATGCAAATTAAGCTGAGTCCTAGGTTCTAATTACCTGCAAGAAACTGCTTTTTGTAAAAAAAAAAAAAAAATATGTACAGTGACTGTCTATTAACCTCATATTGTGGTGCAACTTTTCTTAAAGATTCCTTTTTTTCGTGGTATGCTCGTGCTGCATCTATGTACACTTCAATTGGTATCTGGCCCCTCTCTGTCTTTCTCTTATATGTTCGAACCATCTGCAACGAGAAAGATTGAAGCAAACATATAAATGCAAATTAAAATTGCTGCAAGTTAATGCAAAAGAATGTTGTTGATGTTGTTATGATGATGTGGTGTTCTGTCCAAAGGCGAGTCTTTGATTCAAAGGTCTCTGGGCAAGGTGAACCCATGGCGGTTTGTCTTTGTTTTTCATGGGATGGTGAAGACGTCCTAAGGAGGGACCTACAACTAAGGTGGGATCCGAACCATTTGTGTCTCCACCAGGAATCGAATCCGGGATTCCTTGAGTACACTTATCCACAAGAGATATATGCAAAAGAAACCAGTCTAAATCTGCAAACATTGATGCATATATAATCAACAGCGTGCTAATGATTCTATGGATTAGAAATCGGAAATTTCTTCCCAATACTAATGACGTGTCCACTTCCTAACAAAACATTAATAATATCCCTTATGTAAAATTAATAAAATTCATTAGACAATAAACTTCTATTGTCTGGTTCCCTGCGGGGTCAGTTGTGACATTTGTCACAATTTACCCCTAGCACTTTGTCACAACTAGCCCCAATGGGTATTATTTTGCTTTTATTGGCAATTCAGTATTTCAGTTTTACTTTACCAACCAACAAAACCGTTTACATGCGTATTATAGTTGCTTTAGTTTTTAGAAAAAAACATTAATATTTCCAACTATTTTATATTGAAGAAAACAGAAATCAAACTTACCTTGAAAAATAGATCAAGACCTCCACAAAACCAAATTTCTTCTTTCCTCTGGCTTGTCGCGACTCACACTGATGAGGAAACAGTAGCCTGTGAACTCGTGACTGTAGACGTCAATCAGCGTCGCCAGATCGTGTATATTGTTTGCACTTTTCCTAGAAACATAGCTGTCACAACCTGCCCCTGTCACAAGCCCCGGTCTCCTATAGATATTGTGGGATTTATATGACGCTCTCTTTTTCTTACGACGCATTCAACTGGCGACTATTTGTAGATGTATAAAAGACGAGTCTGAAGGATGTACTTTTGCATAATGGTAATCTGTTGCCTCTCCAGTGTATGCTTGATCCAGTTCATTGAGAAAAACACAACTGGAAAATCTTAAATTTATCTGTGTGTTTTGCAAATGAGACAATCGTAAAATGCAAAGACATTGCCAAAGAAAAATATCCTGAACGATGCTGCACACTGGGCGAAAACATCTGTAGGCGGGGCGAAGTACATATTTTTCTAGGTGGGGGACGGCGTACCCCCGCCTTCCCAATCGCTTTTACCGATGATTCAAATATATTTTACAAGAAACCCTTCCTCCTCGACTTCATCTCCACAAACTGCAGTATAAGATCTCTCTTTTTAATGGTCGACGCCCTCTTACGGTTGATTGTCAACATTCCCAATTCTCTCGTTCTCTCCTGTGTCATTTAACACCTTAAATAGCTCTCGATCCTTTTTAAGAGTGAGAATAACCTTTCAGCGGAAGCCACAACCATGCGTAAAGTCTGGAATAAAGCAAGAATAGTCAAAGATTCAGGATAACTTGGGGCAACAGTATGAAATTCGACGTATAGTTATACCGCCAGTTCAAGAATATTGTTGGTCTTTGAAATATGGATTTTAAGTCTGGTGCGAAGAAAAATTAATTCCAATGTGTTGCTAATACTTCTTTTTTGAAACTATTGTGAAAATATCATTCTTTCTCAAGTGTTTTAAAACTTAGTATTTACAGGCTAAAGGCCTGGGGGTTCACTTAGGGTCGACCCCCCGCACTGTAACTGTGTGTTTATTGATCGAATAGTATCAGAGGAATAAACAAATAAGCAGTATATTTTCAATTCTAAGTATAGGCTATATATTTAAAAGGGATTTTTCGAGTAAAAGATAAAATAATAGGCTAGCAAAATAGTACAGAAGTGCCCGATAGATAGCAGCAGATTTGCAGTTTTAGTATTGCAGAAGATTACAACACAACACAACAATGAAATTGATTCTCTTGCCCACGTTTCCTACAGCAATATTATACTAATGCAGCTATGGAACTTTTACTTCCTAATGTGTAAATTTTTATGGAAAAAATAGATGAAATTGAAACTTTCGTAGTCAATGAAATGCAACCTGAGAATGTAAGAGAAGCATGCGTCACGCTGCTGACTATTGTCCTTATTAACTAAGAAACAAGGTGAAATGTAGGGAACCTCGTGGTCACGAGATTAATTTTTTGGAGGGAGTGTTAGTAGAAGTTGCTTCGGTAATTCCTAACTCTCCTTAGAATTCAGTAAACAATCAGCAACAGAAGGTGTTTTAACTTATTAGTAGTCATAATTCATTTAAGTCGACTCCACTCCATTTGCTGGTATCACGAACGTCTGGACAGGGACACATTGCAAAGAGATTGGTACCCTCACTCATGTTTGTCCTCAAGGGGGCCGTCATCACCATCATTTTGGTAGATGAGTAGATCTATAAGCGTGACGAAGACCATTCAGGGGCGTCATTTAGGTGCTGGAAAAGGTTAATTATCTTCCCTGAGTTTCACACACAAACCTATTAGAAAGATAACATATAATGAAACATGATTGGAACTGATATGCCTATATACTGTAGAGTATGTTAATTGTTAATTTGTTTGTTCTTTAAATAACTAATTTTAAGATATTGCAGAAAAATGATCAACGATGTATGACTACTATTGAAGTATTTTGTAAATATAGGCATACACTTCTGTGATTTCATTTGAGCTCCAGAATATGAAGCATGGGTGATATAATATACTTTAATGAATATTTACCTAACTCACAGATACAGGTTTAAAACGACTTGAAAATGTACAGCACCAAAAGATCAGAGCTCAGATAAACGTTTTTCTATTTTTTTTTTCAGAAATAATAACAACTAGATAGTTTACAGCCACATCAATGGCGCAAGTGCTTTCTTGAAATATTTATTGTGTCTAAACATTAGGTTAGATAATGCCTAGAGTTCATTTAAAAGTTACAGGCACAAACGATATCGCCATTGTAGTACATTCAATATTCCCCTATTGGGATCTAACCAGAACCTTGTGTATTGATTATGGCCCGGGTCCCCAATATAGCCCGCCTACCATATCTCTGTAGATTTACGTTGGTACTACTAGATGGCAATATAAACTATATCCTCGTGAGAGGTGAAAACATTCGCGAGGCTCAATTGTTTCGAGTGGCGTGACCGGCAGTAGCTCCTGATATAGTGTCAACTGGAAGAAGAAATATTCTCTTGCTATTTTAACAAGGTAAGTAATGTTTTGTTTTAGTGTCTATTGTTAAGAGCCTAATCAGTGTTATGTTTGGATAATGTAGCTATGTGTTCCAACGTGAACATAAAATGTGTGTGACGTAATGCATTGCATTGTGTAAGTAGCAAGTGACCACAGAAGTGAAGAGGTCCAGTACCGCGCAATATGGCCATGGTGGCCATATTTCGCAACACTTAAGTTTTCCACCCGTTTTGAGTTCATGATACTCTTAGGGTTTGAGTTCATGACACCCTATGTTAAGGTAAATTCGTATTTTTCGTAAATATTGATATTTTGTCACTAATACCAAAAAGATATGGAGTATTCCCAAAATCTTTTGGGTCAATTATGCATCTTATGGATTTTGCCGTTTTTCCCCTGTACCCTTTTATTTCAGTAGTTAATGTTTCTTACACCTTACACTTGTTTTGCATTTTTAATAGCACTTCTCAAGTTTTGGCATTAAACTTATGTATTAACGTAATATTCTTGCTTTTTATAACCACGTGTTTAGGAATACCCATGGTCCATATTGGAAATACCACATTTTAGTTTTTTAATTCTTAAAGTTTTATACGTCATTTCTCGGAATCAGACTATTTATTTTAATTTGACTAAACAGGCACCAAACTCGATAATTCACACTAAAAAATAATTTCCCTTGTGGAAAAAATGAACGAAGTTAAGATAGGCCATATTCGGGTCCCCACTGTATATATATATATATATATATATATATATATATATATATATATATATATATATGTATATACAGGGTGTTTCAAAACAACACCGACAATGTTTCGTTTGGGGGTGATTTCTGACTCCAAAAGAAGACGAAAAGTATAGAACTACCAGGGTGCACAAATGCTTCCTTCGGAGTTATAGGCTGCCGAAAATATAAAAAAAATGAACTTTAAAGGCCCATAGCTCCAAAAGTTTGGGATCTACCCATAGTCGGGCCAAGACTTTACTTAGGAACTAATATGTACTCTATCTAAAAATACATGTTTCAGAATCCTAAGGTACTCACGAAGCAATTTTTTTACAGGCAGTTTTTTTACGGGTATACAATCTGAAGTAGTAACTAATTACCTCTATAAAAATTGTCGCAGAAGTACTGCATATCTATATCTATCTATCTATATATATATATAAAGATAGATAGATAGATAGATAGATAGATAGATAGATAGATAGATAGATAGATAGATAGATAGATAGATAGATAGATAGATAGATAGATAGATAGATATAGATATAAATATATTAAGGATTTTGGCCCCCCAGGCAAAACCTCAAATGACGCCCCTGAGTTGATAGAAGGTGAGTTCATTAACAGTATTTGAATATGAGGGTGAGTGAGTGTAAGAGAATGCATTGCTTATGAAAGCATCAACAATATTTTAGCGTGAGGGCGAGTGAGTTTGAGTGTAAGAGCGACTGAGTGCGTCAGTGAGTTGATTGAGGGTCAGAGTGAGGATGTGTGAGTGCTAGGGAGTTGAATGAGAGTGAGTTTCAGTAGGGATTAAGAAAAATTCCTATCACCAGAATGAATTCCTGAAGGATGTCTGTTTGAAAAGTTACTTGCTTGGAAAATGGTTGAAATAGCACTTTCATGTGAACTTCAAATGGAGCAGCAATCTGGTTGGCATGGATTGATGTGATTTGATCGTAAAGCATCAGCTGGTACAGTGTACGAATTTACGGGCAAGGTAAAATGAATATCTCCTGTGACAAAAATGTATTCCTATCCGGAGAAGAACATTTTCATCCTTACAGGGAAAACGTTTTCCTCGTCTACAATGTTTTCGAGTGGTCATGTACCTATGTACGGTAGATATAAAAGAGAACAAAATATTTCATGTAAAGAAACAACAATAGGAGTGGCGTATTTTGTGGGCTACCGGCAGTAACCCTAGAATATTGCAAAATAAACTTATTATAATATAAACTAACTTATATTGATAATTTTATACTTTAGTATCTTCTTTCAATGATACAACTTTGAGAACTTTATGAATTTAGAAACATCCACTAGTTTCTTTGCACGCAGTTTGTTTCGCTTCTTAAGAGAAGACATGACATACTAGCAGAAACCTCTTCTAGTTACCCCAGCAAGAAACGTAGTTATCAGTGCATTCCTCTCGCTCCACGCCTTTAACTTCTCCCACAGCTGACGAACGGAGTACCACTAACACCAGTTTTCTCTAGAGAAATCGGTTTCTTGGACGTGAGCAGAGAGTTAAAGGGAAGTTATACGAGTAATGACAGTGCATTTTGAAGGACTTGGGGAATTGCCCCGACATCTTGAACCTCTTTCCGTATCGGTTTAAGTCAAAGTAACACAAATTTTGTGGTTTGCAGTATTTTGCGATAGTTGGCATAGCTGTTATATATAATTGTTTCATTTTTTGCGTTACGTTGCGAAGGCTCTTACTGTCTGAGGCTGCTTCATTGGCCAATCACCTATTTCAGTGTTTTTTATTAGTAGCACAATTTCCACTTACTCTAGTGAGTAGGGTTAAAACTTATCCAAAGCAAAATGAAGGGACACTTCCTGCAGCAAATGAAAGTTGAAATGTACGATCGTTTTTCCGTAATAGCTAATAAGATGTTAAATTTTTTTCTTGAAGAGCAAATCATGTTTATTATTTGACAAAAGGAAAATGTGTTGTAAGATTTTCTCTTGTTTTGAAGATTGTATAATAACGTGAAAACTAAACGCCAATAATATTAATAATAATAATAATAATAATAATAATAATAATAATAATAATAATAATAATAATAATAATAATAATCATAATCATAAAGTCACCAACTTCATCAATAAACATGAAAGTCGGGGTATCTTAAATTCGCGACAGAGTCACTTCGGGAGCGGCTCATTTTCTCCGAAGTCGGGAGATTGTTTCGATAAAATTGGAACAATGGTGAGTTATGTACGAGTTCTTGTAGGAAAATGAAAGAGCTGTAAATAAATTAGAGAAACAAAGTGTCTGTTTTTATTTTTGTCGTGCAATAGAGTGGTTACACAAGCAAGCTTAAAAGTGAATGAAAGACTGTGAAGGTAATTTTCAAATAACAAAATCTGAAATTCGTTTTTCTCGAGTGTAGCAGTATGTAAAATAAATAAAAAATACGAGTGTAAAATAAATATTTAAAAAATAACTAAAACAAATAAAATGTGGTGCAAAATAGTGTCAGAGGAGGATTGAATTTTTACTTTGTGTTTCGAAGTAGGGTTCTGTTTAAGTGTAGAAAACTGAAACCAAGTTAATAAGTTGTTCAGTTCTGTTGTGACATTGCAGAGGAAAGAATGGCAAAGCAACTTTCAGGAGGGGTTTCTATTGACAATTACTGTATTATAGAACGTTTATTAAATATACAGTATTTCATAGCTGTAACCAGAAACTAGAAATTGTGAAAATGGCAAGACTAACACCTGAGTTAAATTTATCTAAAGATGTGAAACAAGAACACCGTGAATACACGCGTCATTTTACATTATGTTCGTATGATAAGTTTAATTGGTTGTGTCGTAGCTCTAAGTTCCTAAACTATTTTGTTGGTTGTATTTGTTATTCAACATTGTAAATAGGTACAAACGTTTGCAAATTATTAGACTAAAGTTGAAAAAATGAAGAACCATAAACATAATTTTAAATAAATCCTGAATTACTGCGTTCTTTCACCTTATTACAACCTGTTAGTATTTTGTACACATTCCTTTCGATTTTATTATCATTTCTATACACTTTGGCATACTTTTCATTAACTTTATACAAGTATATTTCACTTCCTGGTCGCGATGCAATATTCTGATAAGTGCTGCGATGAGATCAATCTTGGTAGTTATCCTTTCTCTCTTCACTTTTTTCTTAACAATAGCCCACAAGTTTTCGATAGGGTTTAAGTCGGTACAATTTCCTGGCCATGGAAGAACCTCAACACCATTTTCCCTGAGATAATTATTCACAGTCATTATTTTATGGCATGGGGCTCCATCATGCATATAAATAAAGTTCCCATCCAGAAACCATTCCATCATTTGTGGTTCTAGCACCTTTAGATATTGATTTTGTTTCGTCATTCCTTTCACGAGATACAGTCTACCAGCAGCATACACTGACATACAGCTCCAGAGCATGACTGACGTTGGGTGTTTTACTATTTGGGAAACAGTTTTGTGGAAATGTTTCATTTGACGTCTTGCGAACATATTGGATACTTTCCTCAGTTATGGAAAATATTTATTCATCAGAGAAACATGCCTGGAAATAGTATAATGTATATCAGTGATAATGTTTAATGTTTAATAATAGTATAATGTTTAAATTTTATTACAATATCATAAATCAAACATCATTTTCTGAGGAGCAACTCCTCTCATAAATCCTTGCACAATAAAGTTAAAAAATATTCAAGTGTACTACAACCTCCCAAAGATTCTCCAATTGACAAAATATACAGGATAAATATGTAAAGTTTGGTACGGTACTTTATCTTTCTCCAGTCATTCTTGAATCTATTTTTCATTTCCTTTGCCCATTCCAACCTCTTCTTTGCCATTGCTGAGGTTAACTTCGACTTTTTGCAGGGCTTTCACGGTGGTAAGCCCGCTGCACATAATTGTCTTCTCGCTGTAGATGAAGATATGTCACATCCGTGCCCCTTTTACTGATTTGACAAATTCTTGCTAGTAGCTCTTGTATTCGACTTGGCCATCTGTAGTAGTTTCCTTTGAACACGAGGACTGATTTTCGGTTTATGTCAACATTTACCTGAACGGTTTTGTGTATATGATGCACCGTGCTTCAATGCCCGACTTATTCGACTGACTGTGTTTAGAGAAATAGAGAGTTTGCTAGCTATTTCGTGCTTATGTAACGTTTTCTTGCACAAGACATTCATTTAATGCAATTTTACGTCTTGATACGTCTTTGGTTTTGTCCATAATTGTCACTTTCTCTAAAGCTCAAAATACAGAACGAAAGAAATTTCAATACTTTTTTCCCCACAGATCTTCAGCCAAAAATAACACTTAAGAAAGCAAAAATGGATGTGTTTTGTACCAAATACACATAAAACTATTATTTGGAATATTAAAAACATAATAACATTGAAAGCAAATTTAATACGACGTATAAAGGAAGAGCCAACATGTGCTAATATAAGTATACAATAATGCAGTTGTTTACCATTGCCACCAGTTTCTTACCACTGTTGACAGTAAGGAATAAAAAGGGTCATTATTTTTTATTAACATGGTATATATAAAGTCCAGAACATACTTTAGGTTTAAAAGATACCAACTGTACACAATACAAATGGAGAAAAACAAAAATTCATCGAAAAAATCCTGAAGGATCGACATTTAGTCTAATAATTTGCACACGTTTATAAGTAATTGATTTACAGCAATATTATTTGCAAATTACTACGCATTTTTATGTATTATTCTTGTTTGTTTGTTTGATAGAAGTGTCCCTTTGCAGCACCGAGACTACATGAGACATGGACCGACAGGCTAAGGTAGAATCTGATACATCGTAATGTGTTCAACACTCTCCGACCGAGTATTTAATCCGGGACCATGTGCAGCAAGGGCGCGCGCTAGCGACTAGACCAGTAGGGAGGACGTAGTTGTAACTAGGCCACAAGCAATTACTAATGACTCCAAAGAAAGAGAGCTATTATTATTATTATTATTATTATTATTATTATTATTATTATTATTATTATTATTATTATTATACGTACAGGTGTTATAAAGGATAGCGGTAGCCCAAACCACCAAACCAGTATACCCCACTGAACAATAGCACTTTTATCTGACTTAAAACAGGTTATAAACATTTCTGCAGTTGCTAGAATCATACACTTTGTTTCTTGAAATAGTTACTTATCTATGCGAAAAACACATTCATTCTGTCACAAGAAAGAAGCTCTTAAAGGGATGGAAAAAGGTCATCAAATATTTATGTTTTCAATTTACGTATTAGCATCTATATCCCTGTTTAGCAGTATAAATATTTCATTTTTACCAGTGAACTGACAGTATTTCAAATTTAATTCATAAGGTTGAAATTTTCTCTCTTGCTTAAAAGTACAGTACACATCATGCTTTGCCACTCTCGTATAGAAATAAAATTAATGGTTGTTTCAAATTTAACTAATACCATGTTAAGCTACTGTTACTTATCTTGTTAAACTCTTCATCCTGGTCTAGTGGTTAGCGTGTGCGCAGGTGTTGCACAGAGTTTTGGTTTCAATCCTAGGTGAAGTCGCTTGTTTCCTTTGGCCTAAGGGGAATAGAGGTGAAGAATTAAACTAACAAATTTCATTTCGTATTTAACGAGCTTGGCTTACCAAAACTCCTTCATATTGTAAGGATCCCCACATCACGACAGACGCACGTGTCAACTCAACACGTGCTATTGATTATAAACAAGCTAGCAGACAAGAAGCCGACACGAAGGACACCGAGGAACACCAAAAGAAGACGGACCTCACGAAAGGACCTGAAGAGGACAAATAAAAGGAGGACCACCGAGGGACCCAGTATCAGTCGTCCAACTGATTAAATCACCTACACCGCCCTGAGGTTGCTCTGGACTAGGGGTACACCTATCCTTCTCGAGGTCGAACTGAACTAGGGGTCCTTTGTACAACCAAGCCTCGCGAAGCTGCCTTGAGCTGAGGGGGCTATACTTCAAGACTCACCAGAATCGACAGGTGCCTTTGAGACTGTCTTGAGAGAAGGGCCACTGTGCAAAACACCTATTCTCCTCTTACTTGGACATTAAAAGATAGACACTATTTTGCTCTTTGTAAATCAATACGTTTTGTATTTATCAAATTTTAATAAAATGGTGAAGAGGATTTACCCTGTGTGTGTTTGTCCCTTCGTTGGAAGAAAAAAATTCAAGAACGACTTCAGGGATCACCAACAAATTTATTTACTTATTTAGCAATCACCAGATATAGCTCAGAGGCCATTTTACACTGGATATCTTAACAACAACAATAACAATGGAAAGGATTTGAGAAGGTATCGGCGAAGGCATGTTTCTAATAGCTACTATCCCGGAATTCGCCTGGTAGGACTGCAGAAAACCCTGGAAAACTCCAGTCAGGATGGTCCACAGCGGGAATCGATCCCACGACCTCCTGAATGCGAAGCCAACGCTCTACCACTTGAGCTACTTCGCTCGGTTTGGTCAAACTGCAGAGGGTCAAAACTAGGATTTAAGTTCGTCGATTGAGGTAATACCGAGAATAGCAGTAATAGTAGGAACAGTATTGCTATTCTTTTCTTCTTCTTGCCGAAATTCTATATGAATAGTTCACATAACTTACTCTTAAATTTACACAAAACTCTTGTAATCATCGACATGCGCCTTTTTTACTACACTCGTTTATGCGCATTCCTATCATTACTAACGCGCCTGTTCCCTTCGGACGCACCTCTGCTCGAGTACACAAGCTTCGCCCTACTCTGCCTCGGTTAGGTAGCAATCGTGTTTTTTACGGGAAACTTAGCACAAATTCGTTTGTCTTTCTTTGCACTGTAGTTCTTATGCTACACATCCGGAAGCCAATTTATACACAAATCTTCAAACAATTCTTCCTACTGGTGCGCCAGAAACAAACCAGTAAACAATTAATTACGTGTCTTAATTTCTTTCATTCCTTACACCTTATCTGGTAAATTAACTACGCTTTAACTACTAAACTGACTCCTTTCCAATAGCAAACATTGTCGCTAACATTGACTTCTACATATTCCCTCCATAATTCTATCCATCTCACAAATATTTACAAACAACATTTCGGTTCGGAATTCGTGTTTCATATATTTTCATTTTTACAGGCTACGCATGCGCACATCCAGTTTTACGTAGTTGTCACGTTTATTTTTCTCATCTGATGTATTCGGGTTATATTAGTTAATCATACCCAAATCAACTTTTTTGCAGTACTCAAAGTAGACTCTGAATACCAAAAAGTTCACTTTCCTTAGTAGACAGCTAGTATGATACTAACTAGTAGGTGACTAACAATCGATTAACGAATTGTCTCTGAATACCGCCCAATATTTCTTTTTCCTTTTCTTTTTGGTTGGTTAGGAGTAAATGTCAGTGCAATCCGAGCAAAAGAGTGGTAATTGGAAGAAAATTCCCAGCTGGATGAAGCAGAGGCTGAAAAATGGCACCTTGCTAGAAATGTGTATTATTATTATTATTATTATTATTATTATTATTATTATTATTATTATTATTAGGGTCTGTTGAAATATTAAATCAAGTTAGGGGAAGGGGTGTCTGGAATTTGATTACTTTTGATTACAAGGAGAGGAAAGGTGTATAAGAGCTGATTACGTAATCACAAAAATTTGTACTAATCAGCCCTATGATTTCAAGCACGTACCGTTGCTAACTGTGCTTGTAAGTCATCAAACATTGGAAAACTTCTTAACATTGCATTATACCTATATTTTAGAACACTTTAGTGTAACTTAATCCCAAAAATATATTTTGAAAATATAGTTTGTATCTTTTGATTATGTAATATTAGGGAAGGGGGTCTGATGATTGATTAGGGCAAAGCAGGGGAATCGTGCGCGACGGGTAATTGTGCGCACCGCAATTTCTCATATTTGGAATATCATTAGCGACTCCACTGAGGTTTTACTTCCTCGATACTTCCAGGCGAAACACTGCAGACACGACAAAGTGCGGTCAGTGTTGATGAGGAGTGAACTAGACGAGACGGAAGAAAATTCCTACGTTTGTTGCTATTTACGAGCTCTAGAAAATAAGGACGTACGCTTACATTTTGCAACTTATGACATTAAAGTAGGTATAGTACGAAAGGACCGTGTAACGTGGGTTCCTGTCACCACGGCATGGCGCATCCTCATGTTGCGCATCGAGAAGAAGGTCTCTGGATATAGAGGTTAGCTGCGAATATACTGAATAAGCAGTCTTGGACAGACGATAGGAGTGATCCTCCAGCTTGGGGGTTTAGGTAAGGTTAACAACCTCATCATGTAAAAAAAAAAAGAAAAGAAAAAAAACACTTGTTCAGAAACATTCACAAAAGCCTCGGACAAGGACTGATAGCTTGGCACGACCTCAGCAAAAGAAAATGGACATGAGATTCAGAACATGGGATATTAGAAGTATTTATATGGCAGGCACGTTACAATTCATAACGAGTGTGTTAGAGAAATACAGGATGGACCAAGTAGGAGTTCAGGAAGTTAGGTAGGAAGGAAATGGATCTGTGAATTCCGGAAACTTTATGTTCTTTTACGGGGAAGGAAATAAAAATCACTAGTTAGGAACAGGGTTTTTCGTTCATAAACGTATATTACCAGCAATTAAACGGCTTGAATTTGTTACTGACAGACTTTGTTTTATTACTCTAAAGGGTCGGTGGTGTGATATTACTGATTTAAATGTACATGCCCCAACTGAAGATAGGGATAACGATATAAAAGACATTTATACGAAGAAGTGGAACGAATATTAGACCAATTCCCGCGATACCATATGAAAATTCTATTAGGGGATTTCAATGCGAAGGTAGGACGAGAGGACATTTTCAAACCAGTTATAGAGAACGAAAGTCTGCATAAGGAATGTAATGACAACGGTATTAGGCTCGTGAACTTTGCAACATCCAAAAACCTAATCGTGAAGAGTACAAAATTGCCACATCGCGACGTTCATAAACACACTTGGACCTCACCAGACGGAAAAACACACAATCAAATTGATCACGTTTTAGTAGATAGAAGAAGGCAATCCAGCATAATTGATATCCGGTCATTTAGAGGGGATGATTGTGACACTGACCAGTACCTGGTAGCAGCGATAATAAGAGAGAGATTATCGTTGAATAAAGGAAATATTCAATGTCCGAAAACGGAGAGGTTTAAATTAAAGAAATTAGAAGAGATCCAGGTAAGAGAGGAATACCAGATTGAAGTTGCGAATATATTCTCGGTTTTAGAAGATTCGGAGTGCACTAGTGTTGAGGATACTTAGATTGAAATTAGAGATAGCATTAAAATTTCAGCAAAAGAGTAACTGGGACACGCGCAAATACGTAAGAACAAACCATGGTTCGACCAGGAATGCATTAAACTAGCAGAGAAGAGAAAACGGGTACAATTACGCTGGCTACAAAATCCGAATGAAATCACTACACAAAATTTCGCAGACATCAGGCGCGAAACTTCCAAAACTTTCAGAACAAAGAAACGCGATTTTTTGAAAGCCAAAATTAAGGAACTTGAAGATAATAGTGAAAATAGAAACATCCGGGACATGTACAGCATAAGGGATCAACGATTTTAAGAAAGAGTATCAACCTAGTGCTTATTATTAAAGAAAGCTGACGGAATAGTTCTCACTGATATGGATAGCATCTTAAGTAAATGGAAAGATTTCTTTAACGATTTGCTGAACACGCAGACAAAAACTAATGTGCGTGAAGAAAAGGAGATACACACCGCAGAACTGTATATTCCAAAGCCCAACCGAATAGAAGTAGAAACTGCTATAAAGAAATTAAAGAAACAAAACTCCGGGTGTAGACGAAATTCCGGCTGAGTTAATTTTAGCTGGAGCCGAAAAATTGTGGAACAAGATACACAAACTCATTCTCCTTATCTGGAACAAGGAAGAATTGACACAACAGTGGAAAGAATCAATCATTGTTCCAATTCACAAGAAAGGCGACAAAACTGACTGTAATAATTATCGAGGCATTTCTCTTTTGTCAACATCCTATAAAATCCTTTCAACTATTCTATTAGCAAGATTGACCCCATACGCAGATGAAATTATTGGAAATTATCAGTGCGGATTTAGACGAAATTGATCAACTATCGACCAAATATTTACTATTCGCCAAATACTCGAAAAAAAAATGGGAATACAATGCCCTGGTACATCAACTATTTATTGATTTTAGGAAGGCCTACAAGTCGGTTAGGAGAGAAACATTATACAACGTTCTTACAGAACTTGGAATACCGAGAAAGCTAATTAGATTAATTAAGATATGTTTAAATGAATCACAAAGTAAAGCCCGGGTAGGAAAATTTTTGTCCACGTGCTTTCACTTCGAAAATGGCCTGAAACAAGGATATGTGTTGTCGCCATTGGTATTCAACTTTATTCTGGAATACGCTATAAGGAAAATCAAAGATAGCAACTAGGGTCTAGAGTTGAACGGTATTCACCAGGTTATTGCATATACTGATGATGTAAATTTAATAGGAATGATAGAAGAACAATAGAAAGAAATGCAGAAATCTTATTAAACGCTTGCAGGGGCATGGGTTTACAAGTAAATGCAGAGAAAACTAAATACATGGAAGTGCGTCGGGACCGTAATACAGCAAATTATGGATACGTTAAAATATTAAAGAATACTTTTGATAAAATGAATACTTTCAAATATCTGGGATCAGTATTAACAGACAAAAACCATATTCACGAAGAAATTAAATGTCCACTAAAAGCAGAGAATTCGTGTTACTATTCGGTTCAAAACCTCTTGTCGTCACGAATTCTTTCGAGGAATTTGAAGCTTAAAGTATATAAAACGGTAATCATGCCTGTTGTTCTGTATGGTTGCGAAAAACGCTCGCTTACTCTGAGGGAAGAACATAGACTGAAGGTATTTGAGAACAAGATCCTGAGACGAATATTCGGACTCAAGAGGAACGGGAATGGGGAATGGCGGAAACTTCATAACGAGGAACTACATAATTTATACAGTTTGCCCAACATTGTTAGGGTCTAAGAGGTTTAGGTGGGCAGGTCATGTAGCTAGGATGGAAGAAAGTAGAAACGCTTTCAAAGTCTAGACTGGAAGACCAATCGGAAAACGACCATTACGAAGACCTAGGCGCAGATGGGAGGGCAATATTAAGATGGATCTCGCAGAGATAGGAATACAAAGTAGAAACTGGATGCAGTTAGCTAAGGATAGAAGTCAGTGGAGAGCTTTTGTGAACGCGGCACTGAACCTCCGGGGCCATAGAGTTCCATAGGTCATAGAATTAGTTAGTTATAGTGCAAAAGGAAGTTCCTTCCTGTAGAACATACTATAATGAGGTTGTTCTGTCGCTTAATGTCCCATTGTTGCGAATAATGTTTATTTCGACGGCATATACGGGGTAATGGTGCGTGCAAATGCGCATGATTCCCCCACCCATTCAAATATTATGGAACAAGTTCTAAGTTCATTCTTCATCATTTTTCATCACAGAAGCCGCGCAGGTACATTAGGAAAAGAACAAAAAAAATCCTATTCGCAAGAAACTTTGCAAAATGCTGTCGATGCAATACAGAACGGTGGCATAAAAAAAAAAATTGAGAAGTAGGAAGATATTACAACATATCACACTCAATATTGTGAAAATACTTGAAACAAAACCGGCCATCAGTACCAAGATTAGACAGGCATTCAGCCCTTTCCAAAGAAGTAGAGTTAGAACTAAGAGACTATGTGTTTACTCTGAGTGAAGTATTTTATGGTTTGACACCGCAAGAGTTTAGGCGCGTGGCATTTCGATATGCTGAAGAGATGAAAATAAAGAATAATTTTAACAAAGACATAGGGTTAGCAGGAAAGGACTGGCTATATGGGTTCCTACAGTGATACCTTGATGTTGGAGTGAGGCAGCCTGAGGGAATAAGTTCTAACAAAATTACTGGAAGTTAGGAAAAGCGTTTGTTAAAAAAAAGACCTATTATCAACATATGTCTTAGTTTACTCGACTACTACTTCAGACTAATGTTAATAAAGTATAAATTACAACTGCATTCGCGTTTTCATTAACCTTCGGATCTCCAGATTTGCTGCGCACAATTACCCCTAACTTGGAACCATGCGAGCACACACATATCTTGTTTTATTGCAGTATAATTTCCCTATATTTAATTATAGACCTAAACTAATATTATTTATGATTTTGTTTCGGGGAGGGCTTTGCTAACTTTCGGGGGGGGGGGGACTTTGCCTGAAAATGTGAAAATTCTGCAAGATGTTTCATATACTTTACTATAGTAACTAAGATTTCGGGGGGGGGCTTAAGCCCGGAAGCCCCCCTAAATACGCCACTGTTACTGTATGACGGTACAGTGGGGAAAGAACCTATTCAGGCAATTACTGTTTCTTTGTCCTCATTGTCAACACCACACAAACGTATTTGGCTTAGGTGCGCACAATTCCCCCATTTTTCCCTACTTTTGATTACAAGGGGGATTGAGGTCTAGAATAGCCAAACTTACGATTACGTAATATTTGAACAGCCCCTTCTTGTTGTTGTTATTATTATTATTATTATTATTATTATTATTATTATTATTATTATTATTATTATTATTATTATTATTATTATTATTATTATTATTATTGTGATAAATCTCTGTGAACACATTGATGCTGCTCGGGGAGGGTCTATGTATAGATGTATAAATTTCTCATCAGAGCCATCAGCTAAATGCTGGATCGTTCCTTTCATCGAAGTTCGGAACAATTTTTTCATCATTCTATCACAAATTCTGTGTGCTGTCATATTGTACATCCATTTTGATACTAGGTGTGTTAAGGAAGGACTTGGACGACCACCTAAATTTTCTGCTTTCCAACACATACACACAGCAAAGCGTTTTTCACAAATTGATTTGTTACTCCTCCTAATATGAATTTTCCAATATCTTCCTAAATTTGAGGGCTGGTCAGTCAATTTTCTAAGAAAATAAATATTTAGTAATATGAAAATTATACAAACCTTTATTAACCTTCTGCTTCGGCAGAAGAATTACCATGCTTTGTTGGTCTCCTTTCTTACGCCAGAAATCGAACAATGTTTTTTTTATATTATCAATTACGAAATTTTCAATCGTCACACAAGTTCAATGACAAACAATTCAATAAAAACGTTGACATAGTCACAATGTTCCAATCGTGTACACTTGACTTATAACCTGATACTCAAAACGGATTTATACTTCCGTTTTACATACTTTTTTCTAATAGAAACTGCACAAACAGTTGTACTGGCAATGAGTAGGATAAATGAGGAACCCACCCAGTCAGAAATGGGAAAGAAGTGCTGTTGCCGCGTTAAGAAATTCCAGGAGGACAGGGTATATTTGTTCTTAGTTTCAATGTGTCACGGGATCAAACAAGAATTAGGGCAAACTGTGGCAACAAAGGTGGACATCTGTATGGTTTTAGTCAGTCGTCCGTGACCCATACTGAACATGGGTACTCGATCTGCGGCGAAGATGCCGAAAGGTGAAATTTCTTTCAACCAGAAAGTTTTAAAGATCTATAGCATTCTTCTCAACAGGGAGCAGCAGTCTTTTGTATTGAAAAACATAAAAATAGTTGTCATACTCCGTTCCATTGAACGCTGTCAGTCGGCAGCTGCCTATAATGGCACAATTTTGCATGTCAAATTCTCAAATAGTGGAATTTCAAGTCTTGAAGATAGATGAAGCCTAGGGCATTCCTTTTACGCATTTTGGAAACAATATCTGTGTACACTGAAGAAGAGGAAATAAAGGAAATAGATATTCAAATTATAAGGGCAAAACCTTTCTGGTTTTAGATTGGAGAGATGGAACAGAAAAGCTTAGCCCCCCTTTTTTTAAAGTCGGCGCCTACAGATAGTGTGTTAGGTGTGTATGTGTGTCATAATATACTGCTGGGAGGAAACAAACGGAAAAAAGACTGAAATATAATTAAATCGGGAAATTTTGGTCGAGTATTGCAAAGTTCAAAGTGTTCCTTTGTATAGCGATGATTACAGACGTCTTTCACGGTCCGTTTTTGTGAAATATAATCCTTATCAGCTGAGAAAATTGTCTTCAGAAATCGAAAAGAAAAAACGCAATGCCA
This sequence comes from Thermobia domestica, assembly GCF_964235325.1. Classification (NCBI taxonomy): domain Eukaryota; kingdom Metazoa; phylum Arthropoda; class Insecta; order Zygentoma; family Lepismatidae; genus Thermobia; species Thermobia domestica. The sequence continues at coordinate 289,930,025 of NC_137457.1, forward strand.
AAACATTAGGTGGAGCAAGCGCCCCACTTGCCTCCACGTGCGCACGGCTATGGACAAGACATTTTCCCATCCCACTTTGCTCTTTCACTACGTCCAACTTCACAAACGTGTGCATAAAACATTATTAATATAAATTGGGACTTTCCTCTTTCATTTGCTCAGCGTGGTTTAGTGGAAAATTCATTCAACTTATAGCCATTAGGAAATATGGGCGGCAATTAGGCACTCTATAACAATTAGGCGGGAATTTGGTGGTACGGGGTCTGTCTATCTTCAAAATGTTACTTAATCATCGGATAACGTTTTCTTTATGAAACTTATTTTAAAGTAATTAAAGTTTAAATTTATGTTTTGTATGTAGGATATTGCTTTATTTTGAAATGAAAGTAATAATGAATTCTGGACTGCTTGCTTTTGATCACTGTTCACACACACACACACACACACACACACACACACACACACATATATATATATATATATATATATATATATATATATATATATATATATATATATATATATATATATATATATTTGCCCTACTACTGGATTTACACTCAGACACCGCCATGTATGTGTCATGTATGTAAGCACCGTCACAGCTTTTCAGAAACCGTCAACTGTGGCAGATCCTATACCTTCTTTTTCCTCCGCAGTTTCTTCTATCCTTTCTATATTAGAAAAATCGCAACATAAATTTTCTCCTCCCGACTATAAATCTTGCATCACCATACTCAAGCTATTACAATCACATTCACTATAACATCAACTGGTTCCTGCTTTTCTAATCTCTTACAATGGAACATGAGGAGTTCTCGCAGTAAAATGTATGCCTTACATCACCTCATATCTCTATTCCATCCGTCTTTTCTCTTACTCCAAGAAACCTGGCTTACAGATTCCTACCGTTTTAACACCCCTTCCTACCATTGCACAGTGGTCCAGAAACCCTCAAAACCTGGCCAAAATTACCTTTTCGTGCTAAAAGTTGAAATCTTGTGTTTTTCGATGCAGAAATGTTATGTTATGGTAGAAATAAGACAAAAAGATTGAAGAACATGGATAATAAGGTATTTGCACATATTTGTACAACGAGAATAATATTTTTTCACTTGAAATAAAGCATAACAACAGCTTAAGACTTTTACACATAAAGGCTATTCTGATTCACCCTGAGATGACAGCTGTTAATGAATGCGAAACAAGAAGACATGTTTTACTAACAATTCTAATAATATATTTGCACATATTTGCACAATGAGAATGTGTTTTGCACGTGAAATAAAGAATTACTGAACAGTTTATGATTTTTACACATTAACCCTATTCTGATTCATCCTCAGATGACATCTGCTCTAGAGCCTCCATCTCTTTCAAAAGGTTCAGTATGGCTGAAGATAAGTTTCTTTTCTTGTGCTTCTGTGCCATGGGATTCCGAAGCGTGGATATCTTTGGGTCGCTTGTTACGAGGAGCCGCAACAATACACCCTTCATTGTTTCTTTGCGTGAGCACTTTCGGGAATGATGCTCCCGATAATGTTCAATATGCTTATGGCGGCCTTCTTGGGCCTCCTCCGACATCTGCCCAATGGGTAATAGGCCGTGCGAGATTATTGAGAACCCATGAGCGAGAATTTTGTAAATGGTGGCGGGCATGTAGAACCACGAATAATGCTTAATGTAGAGATCCCGATATCGTTTGCCCAAGCTTCAAATTTATTTGGATCGATAACCAGTCCACAAGACAAGGCCTGCAGCAAGACACTACACTGCTCAACAAGCTTTTCATTCAGACATGGTATTGATGCAACTTATTGATAGTTTCCAAAAAATCGTCTGGCTGTATTGCCATCGTTGGAAGTACCACTGCCGTCTTGCCTCGGTTTGTCAATATTGAGGCCTAACTCAGCTTGCATGGCCTCTTGAATCTATTTTTTCTTCTTCATCATGGTCGGTTGGTTGCCTTTCCGCACCTGCTATTTCTTAATATCCAAATGGTATGCCACATGCAACAACCGCTCCATAAATCTAATCTAGGCAAGTAGCGTGAACAATCCGAATCGGAAAGTGTCCTATTTTTCAGCTCTGGATCCCTTCGGGAAGGAATTCATTTCTTTTGGATTAGCACCGCATACGTAGCAAGATTGTGCCGATCTCGTTTGTCTCACGGCGTTACATATTTTTCCATTCACCATTGTGAACTGCAGTTTGTGTGTAACCTCAAATTCTGTTGTTTCTATACTGCTATCTCGTAACAGCGGAATATTGATGCAGCTTGGAGCCAGGCACCTAATTTGCTCTTCCATTAGGCTAGCTTCTTGCCTTGAAAGTTCTTAAGTTTCTTTCCTAAATTGTAACTTTATCGGTCGACCATATCTAGTGGATGAGGGACGTTTATTTTTCCACACTACAACTCTAACCCTTTTTTTTTTCTCATAGTAAAGTTGCAGAGGCACAGCTGACTTGAAAAAATGTCGCTGTCTTGAAAGCCCTCTTCCCGAGCTGTCTGTTTGTATTGGGCTTGCCCGTAGGTTCCGTCGCATCCCCATTTGGTAATCAGCTGCAGAGATTTCAGATACTTTTCTGGGATGGTTTCGAGCACAGGTTCCTGTACTTGCAGAATTCTTGCAGTTGTATGATCGAGGAGAGATTGTAGAGCTACTTTAGCTACAGATTCTGTGACGTTAATGACTTCAGGATAGCAGTCTTTCTTTGCGTCCAGAACATGGTTGTAAGGAGGATATATATTGTGATCCAAGTCCTTCGCCCCGTTTCTTAGCAGCTGGTACTGGTGTCGTGTCAGATCCCCCTCGAGTATCAGTGTTAAAGCCTCCTCTGGGTTGTAACATTTGGGATTCTGTTTTTGGGTATGTGCTCATGAATTTCGAATCTTGGCGATTTTTCCCTTTCCTGAAGAAGTTTCGTTTTTTCCAATTCTCTCTCCTCTCTATATTTCAATTGAGTAGCCTAAGCAAGAGTAGTATCGCTGAATGAGGAGCCCAATGTTTCTGTTTTTCTCCTCTTCGAGCGCTCGCTGCTCACTGAGAAAGCCACTTCTGTTCGTCCAGGTCCAGCTACACCTGCTGAAGTCGATGGCCCCCAGTCGTCTTCACTGACAGATTCAGTCATCATTAACAACTCACCGTCCAGCCAATCCGCATTCCCCTCCTCGAATTTTTGGTAATTTCTGTTGCACTTGTCAAGCATGTGAAACAATTTCGAGCAAAACACGTGCACACTCTCCTTGGCTTCCTTTAACAATTCAGCAGATGCTTTATCTTTGAGGTACGTGAACAGGTGCTTCTTTTTCACAGCTCTGTCTCCTTTTGCCCTCCGAAGCACCTCCAATAGCTGTTTTCTTGATGTTTGATAGGATATTGGTGAAAAATAGAAAAAAAATACAGTACAAAATAATTTTGCACTTTGTACAATGAGTCTTATCTACAACAAAAATATTTTACAGACGAGCAAAAATGAGCAAGTTTGGTTTACGGTTTGCGATACCAAAGTGGAAGTGTGTGGAAGTCAAAAGATAACTCTACGAGAAGAAAAAAATACACATCACATTTCTTGCTCCAATTTACTTGCATTTCATCCCCTGTAAATCGATAAATTCAATAGCTACACGCTAATTTAAACTCATCATCATAAATAATAGTCTTTATAGATGTGACAAAAGTACTTCATTCCACCTGGCTTCAGGAAGGCTAGGTAGAAAACATTCTCATACTTTGTTCGCGCTAACTTAGAAATCTTCAGTAATTAAGGCACAAAGTCAACCTCTCACTTCGGAAGTCAATTTCTGACTAAGGGGTGACAATTCCTTTAAGACCCAGGTAGGTTTGAATACCCTAGGTCATTGACTTTCAAAGATATTTGATTGTTCGCTATTTCTAAAGAGTTGGTTTTTGGCCAGGATTTGGGGGTTTCTGGACCACTGTGCATTGGCTTCATGATGTTCGCTCCCTCTCGGCATTCATAATTATGTACTTCACGTCCTACACCCTCCTCCCATCCAATACCCAGAAGTTCAATCTCAAATGGTCACCGTTCACTCTCTCACCCTCGTTAACCTTTACATTCCTCCTCACGTTCACCTTCCTGATCATTTCTGGCTCTATTTTTTAATTTCCTTTCCCCTCCATGGATTGTAGGCGGTGATGTTAATTGTAACCAACCGTTCTGGGGGGCTCCTATTTCCAACCCCGCTGGCTCTGCAGTAGAGAGGGGTCACTTGAGCTTGTTTTTTTTTCCTACTGCGCATGCGCAAACTGCTCCGGTTCCGGTTTTTGTTCCGGTTCCGATTCATGTTCCGACACCCTGTTCCGACTGAAGTTCCATTACCTGTTCCGGTTCCTCCGGAGCAGATTGCCGTTCTCGTTCTCATTTATGAGAACTTTAACACAGCAGAAAATAAACACATAATCCAGTCAGATATTACACAGAGACTCGTTCCCTTTTATGAGCATAGTTTCCTACCCTTATTTAAACAGCAGAAATTACATAATACTATGTAACATAGGAAAGACTAATAAAAGACTATGGCTTACTACGAACCCACAACTATTTAACATAGCAGAGAAAACATAACATAACAAAGATTCGTTCCCTTTTATGCGCACTTTTTATAGCAGAAATCACACGTTCTAGAACCCCTATTTTAACAGCAGAGAATAATGGGGCGTATTCGTTCCCTTTTATCACGTGATCGTCCTCCATTCTGTATTCAAGATGGGCGCCGTGCGCTCAGAGATATGGAGGCCAATTTTTGACCTACTGCGCATATGCGCAAACTGTTCCGATTCCGTCCGAGAACTGATCCGAGAGCAGATTACGAGAACCATAACACGGCCGTTCTCTTTTACGAGACTATGGCAACATAGTAGAGCAGAGATTAAAAAATAACAACACACACCTACACACACTTGATGCGCAGTTCCAACTCCCACAGCAGACCGCAGGCTATAAGCACATAACAAACTGTTCCAGTTGCAGTGCCAGTTCCGGTTCAGGAGCAGATTACCCAAACTGTTCCGATTCCTCGGGAGCAGATTACACGCATGCGCAGAAATGCCGTTCTCTTTATCAATGGCAACAGAGGAGAGCAGAGATTAAAAATAACACACACACACACACACACACACACTTGATGCGAAGTTCCAACTCCCACAGAGCGCATAAAAGACTGTTCCAGTTGCAGTGCCAGTTCCGGTTCAGGAACAGATTACGGCTATGCGCAGAAACATAAAACAAGACATAACACCCCCGTTATCTTTCACGAGCACTTTTGTGATGTAAAAAGATTATAGCAACATAATAGAGCAGAGAATAATAAATAACACCACACACACACACACAAACACACACACTTGATTGCTTATGCGCAGTAAAATTAAATTTTCAATTTATACACATTGCACGCATGCGCAGAAAAATTACAGTAGACTACAGACTAAGAGCACATAACAGACTGTTCCAGTTGCAGTGCCAGTTTCGGTTCAGGAGCAGATTACGTAAACTGTTCCGGTTCCCTCGGAGCAGACTACGTGCAACGAGTAGTTCGTAAAAGAATATGACCTATTTTTGGTCCCCTAATTAACATAGTATACACAATTGTTACCCTCCACTTCCGGTTCTGATTAAACACACACACATACTTGGTTGCGTATGCCAAATCCAATTTAGTAGAAATAACACGCATGCGCAGAAACATTTACATTTCCGATTCGATACGCCCTTTCAATCGATTTGCATGCAACTCGGCATATGGGGTTTTCGACCATGCTGATTACGAATATAACTTATTTTTACCAGGGTCTTAGTTTATGTGGGATACGCCCTTTCTATGACAATTTTAACCGATTTGGATGAAACTCGTTATATGGGGGTTTCGGACATGCTGATTACGAATATATTTATTTATTTAACTGGATCTTATAGTTTATGTCGGATACGCCCTTTCTATAACAATTTTAACCGATTTGGATGAAACTCGATTTATTCGGGTTTCCGATCATGCTGATTACGAATACCACACTTATTTTTACCTGGGTCTTATTTTTTATGTGGGATACGACCTTTTATGACAATTTTAACCAATTTGGATGAAACTCGGTATATGGGGGTTTCCAACCATGCCGATTACGAATATTATATTTATTACTATCTGGGTCTTATAGTTTATGTTGGATATGCTCTTTCTGAGACAATATTTACCGATTTGGATGAAACTCGGTATATGGGGGTTTTCTACCATGCCGATTACGAATATTAAATTTATTTTTACCTGGGTCTTATAGTTTATGTGGGATACGCCCTTTGTATGACACTTAAAACCCAATCACTCGTAAACGAAGCAACATATTCAGGTGGTGTTTCCACATTTAGTAATTGGTCATTAACTACCACATAAACCAAAAATACCGACCATCGAGGTCAAAGGTCAGAACTCAAAAACTGATCCACATATTTAGGTGCGGTTTCCAAATCTAGTAATAGGTCATCAACTAGTACATGTTAAAAAGTACTGAGTATCGAGGTCAAAGGTCAAATATTTATGCCTTAATAACTTGTAAACAGCGCGTCGGATAAATTTGTGTGACCTATTCAGTTTTGTACCAAGCAGAATAAATGAAGAATGAATAAATTTGAGTGGCTTATTTGTTATTGTATTAACGAGAAAGAAACCAAAGATATAAAATTCTCAGCTAGTTAAAATGGCATATAATCTTGTACGATTTAAGCAAAAAAAGAGATAAATTTGAGTAACCTCTTCAAAATTGTACCAACGAGGAATGCCATTTTAACTATCTTAGAATTTTATATCATTTTGTACTACTCAAATAAACGAACGAATAAGTTTCTACTAACTTAAGGAAAGCGAAAAAGGCCCATTTTAATTAAACGAAGGAATAAATTTTATACTAACCAGAAAAAGCCAAGAAGGACCATTTTTAAACTAACTCAGAATTTTATATCATTTTGTACTATTCCAATAAACGAAGGAATAAATTTGAATGAAGTATTCAGTTTTGTACCAACTAGAAACAAAGACCAAAGGAGGCCCATGTTAACTATTTAAATAAATATAGGAATAAATTTGTACAACGAGGAAAAGCAAAGAAATAGCATTTTAATGCCATTCAAATGTACGAAGAAATACATTTGGATACAGTATTTAGTTTTGTACCAACCAGAAAAAAGAAAGTGAAGAATGAATAAAATTTGGGAGGTTTATTGTCTTTTGTACCAACCTGAAAAGTGAAGAAGAGTCACTTCAACTATCTTAGAATTTTATATCATTATGTACTGTTTAAACAAACGAAAAAATGACAGTTTTAACTAGCCCAGAATTTATGTAACAAAAGAACAAATTTGAATGTTCTATTTTTGTATCAATCAGAAAAAACCGAAGAAGGATCAATTTAACAAGTTCATAATTTCTGTACCTTTTCGTGCTATTCAAGTGAACGAAAGGATAATTTCGATGTTCTACTTTTTATACCAACGAGAAAAAATGAACTAGCTGAATATTTTATATCATCTTGTACAATTTAAATATACGAAAAATAAATATAAGTGACCTATTCAATTTTGTACCAATGAGAAATGCCATTTTAACTGGCTCAGAATTTTATACCTGGAATAAATTTGAGTGGTCTATTTAGTTTTATACCAACCTAAAAAAAGGCGAAGAAGGACTATTTTCTATAATTTTACTACTCAAATAAACAATGGAGTATTTAGTTTTGTACCACCGAGAAGAAACAAAGAAATACCATTTTAACAAACTAAGAATATTGTACCATTTTGGAGTATTCAAATAAACAAAGGAATAAATTTGAGTGACTTATAATTTGTGTCAACTGTAAAAAGGATCATTTTAACTAACTCAAAATGTTATATCATTTTGAACTACTCAACTAAACGAAGTAATGCATTTGAGTAAGCTATTTAATTTTGTAACAACCACAGAAAAACCGATGCAGGATCATCTTAAGTAGCTGAGTATTTTATACCATTTTGTATTATTTTAACAAACAAACGAATACATTTATATTAACCAGAAAAAGCAAAAAAGGATCATTTTAACTAGCTCCGAATTTTATATTTTAAACTAGTCTAATAAACGAAGGCATAAATATGAGTGAGCTATTTAATTTTGTAGCAACCAGAGAAAAACCGAAGAAGGCCCATTTTCACTAACTGAAAATTTCTGTACCTTTTTGTACTATTTAAACAAACGATGGGATAAATTTGAGTGGCCTGTTTTTTGTACTAACCACAAAAATCGAAGAAGGTTCAATTTGGCTAACTCAGAATTTATGTACCTTTGTACTAGCCCAATGAACGAAAGAACAAATTTGGGTGTTCTACTTTTTTATACCAAACAAAGAAGAACCATTTTAGCTAGCTGAGTATTTTATGCCATTTTATACTACTGAAATAAACGAAAGAATAAAATTGTACTACCAGAAAAAACGAAAAAAAGACTATTTTAACCAGCTCAGAATTTCTGTACTTTTGTGCTATTCAAACAAACGAAAATCTAAATTTGGATGGAGTATTTAGGTTTATACCAACCAGAAAAAAATGAAGAATGAACAAAATTTGAGTGGACTATTTCCTTTTGTACCAACTGAAAAAAGTGAAGTACCATTGAAATACTATGTGCTACTCAAATAAACGAAGAAACAAATTTGAGTGGCCTTTTTAGGTGTGGTGTTAGATTTTATACTATTTCGTATATTTTTGTGTCACCCAGATAAAGGGCCATCTCAAAGTTTTCCAGTTCATTTTTTGTACAAGGAGAAGAGCCATATAACTATGATTTTGCACTTTTTGTATACCATTCAAAATAAACGAAGAATTTTCAAATTCGAATGTCTTTTACCAACAGAAAAAAATATTCCGTTTTAAATAAGTCGCATTGCTAAATAAATTTTAATTGTCTATACCGTCATGTAAAAGAAATGCCAAATGAAATTACACTAAAGCAAAGAAGTAAGAAAATAATGTTAACTCATGTTTGCCTTCCACACTAGTAAGGTACCCTATGTTATACAAAAACATATTTGCGCTCAATTGACTGTACCTTACGACTCTCGCTATGCTAACAATACAAATGTTAGTTAACGCATTACTTACGTTCCTTGTTTATTTTTTTAAAGTGTATTAATATTGAGAATCTTAAATATCTATAGCAACACAAAGAATAATAGTTTTAAGTGTTGAATAAAACTGTCCTCAGCTAATAATTCAGCACTTTTTATAGATGGTGGGCAACAACAAGGAACTTTGAAAATTTTTCTCTTCCTTGGTGAGTCGATTTTTACTTTGATATGATCTCTTCTTCGTCTGGTTTTCCTTCTCCCTTTTCCTCTATCACTAGGGTGAACCAAAATGAATAAGCATGCTCTTTCTTCTATTTTCTATTTTATCGACATGGTTCGTTGTCCTTAGTTTTCTTAGGTTAGGTTAGGTTAGGTTAGGTTTGACATTAGTTTTCTTTAGTACGTCTTCATCTCTTAGTAACGCTGTTATATTCTACAAACTTAAGTTAAATCGAATATTTGAATATTTGCCTCTGTAACCAATGACAGCTCATATGGGTTAAATCTTACGTTCAAATATTTAGTTAGTGGCCGGGAAACTTTGGACTTAATTTGCTAAACGCACGTCCATTAACGATATAACTGTGTGCCAGGCAATGACGGTAGACAATTAAAATTTATTTAGCAATGCGACTTATTTAAAACGGGATATTTTTTCTGTTGGTACAAGATATTCGAATTTAAAAATTGACCCTTCTTCGTTTATTTTGAATGGTATACAGAAAGTGCAAAAACATAGTAATGTGACTCTCCTCCTTGTACAAAAATGGACTGGAAAACTTTAATATGGCCCTTTCTCTGGGTGACACAAAAATATATAAAATAGTACAAAATCTAGCATTAGAACTAAATAGACCACCCAAATTATTCCCTCGTTTATTTTATAGTACAAAATGATATAAAATTCTGAGTTATTTAAAATTGACATACTTTGGTCTTCTTCCTGGTTGGTAGAAAATTGAATAGTCCACTCGTATTCCTTCGTTTATTTGAATACCTAAAAATGATCCTAAAATGCTGAGTTAGTTAAAATGAACCTTCTTCACTTTTTCTCTGCTTGGTACAAAATTGAATGTCACTCAAATTTATTCCTTCGTTTATTTCAATAGTACAATAATACTTCACTTTTTTCAGTTGGTACAAAATGAAATAGTCCACTAAAATTCTATTCATCCTTCACTTTTTTCTGGTTTGTATAAACATAAATACTCCATCCAAATTTAGTTTTTCGTTTGTTTGAATGGCACGAAAGTACAGAAATTCTGAGCTGGTTAAAATAGTCTTTTTTCGCTTTTTCTGCTAGTACAATTTTATTCTTTCGTTTATTTGAGTAGTATAAAATGGTATAAAATACTCAGCTAGTTAAAATGATCCTTCTTCGTTTTTTTGTTTATTTGAATACTACTGAGCTGGATAAAATGGCATTTCACGCTGGTACAAAAAGTAGGACACATAAACAAAACGTATATAAATTCTAAGCTAGTTAAAATGGTCTTTCTTATCTTTTTTTCTGGTTAGTACAATTTTATTCTTTCGTTTATTTGAGTAGTACAAAATGGTATAAAATACTCAGCTAGCTAAAATGGTTTTTCTTTGTTTGGTATAAAAAAGTAGAACACCCAAATTTGTTCTTTCGTTCATTGGGCTAGTACAAAGGTACATAAATTCTGAGTTAACTAAATTGAACCTTCTTCGATTTTTGTGGTTAGTACAAAAACAGGCCACTCAAATTTATCCCATCGTTTGTTTAAATAGTACAAAAAGGTACAGAAATTCTCAGTTAGTTAAAATGGCCTTCTTCGGTTTTTCTCTGGTTGCTACAAAATTAAATAGCTCACTCATATTTATGCCTTCGTTTATTAGACTAGTTTAAAATATAAAATTCGGAGCTAGTTAAAATGGTCCTTTTTTGCTTTTTCTGGTTAATATTTGGTCTAGGAATTAATTCGTGCGGTTTTACAAAAGATGGCGTAACTAGCTTATTGTCCCATAGTTTCGTTGATCCAAACATGCGTTGAAAACTACTGTCATTGAGCATCTTGTTTAGTATATGTCAGTTGCTTGAAGCGGAAACAACAACATTTTTTCTTCAACTGAAAATGGCGCATTTTGTGCCTGATAAAGTGTTTTTGCGGGGAGTTATTCTTCATTGCTTTAACATGAAGAAAAGTGCTACCGCAAGTCATCATATTTTAGTGGAAGTGTTTGGTGACCATTACTTCGTTTAATTGAGTAGTTCAAAATGATATAACATTTTGAGTTAGTTAAAATGATCCTCTTTACAGTTGACACAAATTATAAGTCACTCAAATTTATTCCTTTGTTTATTTGAATACTCCAAAGTGGTACAATATTCTTAGTTTGTTAAAATGGTATTTCTTTGTTTTTTTCTCGGCGGTACAAAACTAAATACTCCATTGTTTATTTGAGTAGTAAAATTATAGAAAATAGTCCTTCTTCGCCTTTTTTTAGGTTGGTATAAAACTAAATAGACCACTCAAATTTATTCCAGGCATAAAATTCTGAGCCAGTTAAAATAGCATTTCTCGTTGGTACAAAATTGAATAGGTCACTTAAATTTATTCTTTCGTATATTTAAATAGTACAAGATGATATAAAATATTCAGCTAGTTCATTTTTTCTCGTTGGTATAAAAAGTAGAACATCGAAATTATTCTTTCGTTCACTTGAATAGCACGAAAAGGTACAGAAATTATGAACTTGTTAAATTGATCCTTCTTCGGTTTTTTCTGATTGATACAAAAATAGAACATTCCAATTTGTTCCTTTGTTACATAAATTTTGAGTTAGTAAAAATTGTCATTTTTCCTTTGTTTAAACAGTACATAATGATATAAAATTCTAAGATAGTTGAAGTGACTCTTCTTCACTTTTCAGGTTGGTACAAAAGAGAATAGACCTCCCAAATTTTATTCATTCTTCACTTCTTTTTTCTGGTTGGTACAAAACTAAATACTGTATCCAAATGTATTCCTTCGTTCATTTGAGTGGCATTAAAATGCTATTTCTTTGCTTTTTTCGGTTTACAAATTAGTCCTATGTTTATTTAAATAGTTAACATGGTCCTCCTTCGGTCTTTTTTTCTACTTGGTACAAAACTGAATACTTCATTCAAATTTATTCCTTCGTTTATTGTAGTAGTACAAAATGATATAAAATTGTGAGTTAGTTTAAAAATGGTCCTTCTTGGCTTTTTCTGGTTAGTATAAAATTTATTCCTTCGTTTAATTAAAATGTTTTTTTTTTTCGCTTTTCTTAGGTTAATAAAAATTTATTCCTTCGCTTATTTGAGTAGTACAAAATGATACAGAGTTCTAAGATAGTTAAAATGCCATTGCTCGTTGGTACAATTTTGAATAGGTCACTTAAATTCATCTCTCTTTTTTGTTTAAATCGTACAAGATTATATGCCATTTTAACTAGCTGAGAATTTTATATCTTTGGTTTCTTTCTCGTTAGTACAATAACAAATAAGCCACTCAAATTTATTCATTCTTCATTTATTCTGCTTGGTACAAAACTGAATAGGTCACACAAATTTATCCGACGCGCTGTATACAAGTTATTAAGGCTTAAATATTTGATCTTTGACCTCGATAGTCAGTAATGTTTTAAACATGTACTAGTTGATGACCTATTACTAGATTTGGAAACAGCACCTCAATATGTGGAACGGTTTTCGAGTTTTGACCTTTGACCTCGATGGTCGGTATTTTTGGTTTATGTGGTAGTTGATGACCAATTACTAAATGTGGAAACACCACCTCAATATGTTGCTTCGTTTACGAGTGATTGGGTTTTAAGTGTCATACAAAGGGCTTATCCCACATAAACTATAGACCGAGGTAAAAATAAATATAATATTCGTAATCAGCATGGTCGAAAACCCCCATAAACCGAGTTTCATCCACATCGGTTAAAATTGTCATAGAAAGGGCGTATCCAACATAAACTATAAGATCCGAGTAGAAATAAATATAATATTCGTAATCGGCATGGTTGGAAACTCCCATATACTGAGCTTCATCCAAATCCGTTAAAAGTGACATAGAAAGGGCGTATGCCACATAAACTATAAGACCCAGATAAAAAATAAGTGTGGTATTCGTAATCAGCATGGCCGAAAACCCCTACATACCGAGTTTCATCCAAATCGGTTAAAATTGTCATAGAAAGGGCTATCCCACATACACTATAAGACCCAGGTAGAAATAAATATAATATTCGTAATCAGCATGGTCGAAAACCCCCATATACCGAGTTTCATCCAAATCGGTTAAAATTGTCATAGAAAGGGCGTATCCAACATAAACTATAAGACCGAGGTAAAAATAAATATAATATTCGTAGTCAGCATGTCCGGAAACCCCCATAAACTGAGTTTCATCCAAATCGGTTAAAATTGTCATAGAAAGGGCGTATCCAACATAAACTATAAGCCCGAGGTAAAAATAAATATAATATTCGTAGTCAGCATGTCCGGAAACCCCCATAAACTGAGTTTCATCCAAATCGGTTAAAATTGTCATAGAAAGGGCTATCCCACATAAACTATGAGATCCAGTTAAATAAATAAATATATTCGTAATCAGCATGTCCGAAAATCCCCATATACCGAGTTTCTTCCAAATCGGTTAAAATTGTCATAGAAAGGGCGTATCCCACATAAACTATAAGTCCCAGGTAAAAAAGGGGGTATGATATTCGTAATCAGCATGGTCGAAAACCCCCTTATGCCGAGTTTCATTCAAATCGGTTCAAAGAGCGTATCGAATCGGAAATGTAAATGTTTCTGCGCATGCGTGTTATTCTACTAAATTGGATTTGGCATACGCAACCAAGTGTGTGTGTGTGTGTGTTTAATCAGAACCGAGAGTGACGTGTACAAGTGTGTATACTATGTTATTTAGGGGACGAAGAATAGGTCATAGTCTTTTATGACCTACTCATTGCACGTAGTCTGCTCCGAAGGAACCGGAATAGTTTGCGTAATCTGCTCCTGAACCGGAATTGGCACTGCAACTGGAACAATCTGTTATGTGCTCTTAGTCTGTAGTCTACTGTAATTTTTCTGAGCATGCGTGCAATTTGTATAAATTGGAAATTTAATTTTACTGCGCATAAGCAATCAAGTGTGTGTGTGTGTGTGTGTGGTGTTGTTATTTTTTATTCTCTGCTCTATTATGTGGCTATAATCTTTTTACATCACAAAAGTGCTCTAAAAGATAACGGGGGTGTTATGTCTTGTTTGGCTCTGCGCATAGCCGTAATCTGCTCCTGAACCGGAACTGGCACTGCAACTGGAACAGTCTGTTATGTGCTCTGTGGGAGTTGGAACAGCACATCAAGTATGTGTGTGTGTGTGTGTTATTTTTAATCTCTGCTCTCCTCTATTGCCATTGATAATGAGAACGGCAGTTCTGCGCCTGCGTGTAATCTGCTCCGGGGGAATCGGAACAGGAAGCAGAACAGTTTGCGTAATCTGCTCCTGAACCGGAACTGGCACTGCAACTGGTACAGTTTGTTATGTGCTCATAGTCTGAGGTCTGCTGTGGGAGTTGGAACTGCGCATCAAGTGTGTGTAGGTGTGTGTTGTTATTTTTTAATCTCTGCTCTATTATGTTGCCATAGTATCGTAAAAGAGAACGGCCGTGTTATGGTTGCGCTTAATCTGCTCCGACGGAATCGGAACAGTTTGCGCATATGCGCAGTAGGTCAAAAATTGGCCTCCATATCTCTGAGCGCACGGCGCCCGTCTTGAATACAGAATGAAGGACGATCACGTGATAAAAGGGAACGAATACACCCCATTATTCTCTGCTATGTTAAAATAGGGGTTGGAGAACGTGTGATTTCTGCTATAAAAAATACTCATAAAAGGGAACGAATCTTTGCTATGTTATGTTTTCTCTGCTATGTTAAATAGTTGTGGGTTCGTAGTAAGCCATAGTCTTTTATTAGTCTTTCCTATGTTACATAGTCTTATGTAATTTCTGCTATGTTTAAATAAGGGTAGGAAACTATGCTCATATAAAGGAACGAGTCTCTGTGTAATATCTGATTGGATTATGTGTTCATTGTCTGCTGTGTTAAAGTGCTCATAAATGAGAACGAGAACGGCAATCTGCTCCGGAGGAACCGGAACAGGTAATGGAACTTGAGTCGGAACAGGGAGTCGGAACATGAATCGATACAGGAACAAGATCCGGAACGGGAACCGTAACTTGAACAGGAACCGGAGCAGTTTGTTTGCGCATGCGCAGTAGGAAAAAAGCAAGCTCAAGTGACCCCTCTCTACTCTGCCCTGTATCGCCTAGTTCCCACCGTACCCTGTACTCTTCTGAATACTGGCACTCCTACACGTCTTTCCCGTCCCCGTGAACTTCCTACCGCTCCTGATCTCACCTTTTGTTCTCTTGCTTACTCTAGCCACCTTACATGGACTGTTTCTTCCGCCCCCTTCGGCAGTGATCACTTTCCTATCATTTTACATAACTCTACTTCTCCTCCGTTTCCATCCTCCTCCCCTATAGGTCACCCATATTCTACTAACCTCGATTGGTCCCTTTATTCTTCCTGCTTTGATCATTTCTCTCCCCTCCCTCGTCTAGTGATCCTCTCCAGCTTCACACTGCTTTCTTTTCTCGCCTTTCCCAGGCAGTATCACACTCCCACCCTGATCATTCTCCCTCCCTTCGTTCCTCTATTGTCCATTCTGCTTATCCTAAATGGTGGACTAGGGAATGTCAGCAATGGATTTTCCGACGGCGTCAAGCCCTTAAAACACCTAGCCACTCGCTCCTATTCCAATGTCCTGGTATATCAACAAACCCAAGCCACTATGACCCGTATTCTTCAACAAACCCGTCGTAATGCCTGGCGACAATTTTGTTCCAACCTACGTTATGGCTCCTCTTTATCCTCCATTTGGAAATTTTACCGGACCCTTCGTAACAAGACGTGTCGTTCTCCCTCTGGTGAATCTATTTTCTTTCCCTGGCTCCATCAATTCCATTCCCAGTTAGCACCATCCACGTGTCTCTTCCCTCCTCTCTGGCTCTCTCCCCTATATTCTCCAGAACCATCTACCCCTATCCATCTTCCTTTCACTATGTCTGAACTTTCTCCCATCTTATCCTGTCTACCCAACTCTTCATCTGGCAAAGACGGCATACATTACTGACACCTATAACATCTTTCTCCACTGTGCCAGTACTTCCTACTCACCTTATTTAACACTGTATGATCTTCTGAACGAATTCTCCCTCCATGGAAAGATTATGTTATTATTCCCATCCTTAAACCCACAAAACAACCAGGTATCGCTGAACATTACCGCCCTATTGCCCTCTCCTCATGTCTTTTAAAGGTCTTCGAATATCTCCTGAAACAACGCCTCCAATGGTTCTGTGAACACCACCTTTTATTTTACAAACAACAATACGGTTGTCGACTTGGTTCTAGTGTTTCTGACTGTCTGTCTGTTCTTATCTCTGATATTTGGCTTGCTTTTTCCCGTATCTAGTTTCTTTTTGCCGTATTCATTGACCTTTCTCGGGCTTATGACTCTGTTCCCCTTTATGATCTCATAGATATACTTTGTCAACAAGGCATCCCTTCGAAATATCTCCGTATCATTTACAACCTTCTGGTCGAATGTACCTTGTGTCTTCGCCTCGGTTCCCAACTCTCTGAAGGTCGCACCACTTCCCAAGGTCTTCCTCAAGGTTCTGTATTATCTCCTTTTGTTCAATCTCTTTCTGGTCCCGATTCTTTGCCAAACCAGTAACACTGTACGGGTTCTTTCCTATTGTGATGATTTAGCCTTCTATATTACTTCTCCCTCTCCTCAACTACCTATACCCCAACTCATTTCAGCTCTCACCACTTTCTCCACCTGGTATTCCAAACATGGCTTAAGAATAAACTGGAACAAAACTTCCTTTCTAGTCTTTACTCGCAAACGCTCTCCCGCCCTACCCTCCCTTACTTTTACCGGTATTACTCTCTCTCGCCGTCCTTCTGTTAAATACCTCGGAATCGTCTTAGACTCTTCTTTACGTCGGACCCCCCCATTATCATCTTCTACATCAGAAAACATCATCCTTCTTACGTTTAATTCGTTCTACTTCCACTTCTACTTGGTCTATAGATTTCCGTGTTCTCCTCCTGTTATATAAACAGGTTTACTTACCTATTTTAACGTATGGTGTTTTTTTCTATCTCCATCTCCTTCTAGAGTCTTCCAAAAATTCCAATCCCTTCAATATACTACTCTCTGCCGTACTCTTAGCCTTCCTTCCACCACTGCTCCTACTGCGCTTTATTCTGAGACCCGAGTTCCACCTTTAGCAATTCAGTTGAAACACCTCTCACACAAATTCTGTCTTCAACGTTTCCAATTTACACGATCATCTCTCCTCCCTAAACTCACTCTGCTTCGACACCTTCATACTGGCCGCAAACGTTCTCCATATCTCGCATCTCTCCCTTTCATATACACCAGCTACCTAGATCTTGCACCACATCTATTACACATCCAGCGCACGTATACCCTCCCTTGCTACTTGCATGACTATCCAGTTTTTTCCCAATCTTTTTCTATCATTTTTCTCCAATACCCTTCCACCCACCTTTTCCCTCCCGTATCCTGCCATCATTGTTTTTCCTCATCCATTCCTCCTCTCCCTCAGGACACTTCATTTTTACTGCGATGGTTCTGGCCAGAGCGTGCATTTGGTATCAGCCTTCTACGATTCCTCTCTTCAGCAATGTTTCAGCTTTCAACTGCCCCATTATGTCTCTATCTTTCTCACTGAAGCTTATCCCTTGTTTGCGCCTCTTCTTCATTCTCTTCAGCATCAGTATACATCTCTCTGTATCGCCACTGATTCTAAATCTCTCCTTCAATCTTTACAATCTTCTCCCTGGACTTCAACATCCTCCTGGATTCTTTATGAAATTCGTTTTCTTCTATACCGTCGGACTTCCCTCAACTATACTACTTGCTTAATTTGGTCCAAAGGTCATGTAAACATCCTCGGGAATTCTCTAGCTGACGCCGCAGCTCGTTTCGGAGCTCTGCACGCAGGGGTGTAGCCAGCAGGTTTGTGTATGGGGGCCAGTCGTTTTTGAGGGGGCAGCTACAATGTACAAAGCCAAAAAATTGTTGCTACTAGTGTTTTTGAGGCCTGAAAGAAAGGAAAATTTTGGTTTTCTTCTGGAAAACTAAACACTACTTTAGCTTCTCTTCTTCTTCTTCTTATTATTATTATTATTATTATTATTATCCATAAATTATATTCAAGATAGTTTTTATTATGCTTAATCAAGAACTACTGCCCGGGACCAAACGCTATACCTTTGTGCATAACTATAAAGGTAACCAAGAAAGTTCTGTCCCTTTTCGTGGAGGTCTGTGTTCAATTGGACCTTAAATCGTGAGTTGAATGCGAGTGGAGATAAGGCGAACGTCAGTTGTTGGTGTGGGTATATCCAACATACTACCTGGTTGTGGCAATTCAGACACACCGTGAACTTGCGTAAAGACAGAGGGAACATGGGACATCCACAAAGCGTCATAAGAGCATGTATGCTGAACGAGTTCAAATGGAGATTAAACGCCGCTGTAGCGGGACAGAAGATATGCCAGGCCTTTGGTGAGGGTGTCGTGACGACGCGGACATTGCAGCAATGGTTTAACAAGTTTAAGGACGATGACGAAACATCCGAAAACACCACGTGCCAGAAGACCAACACATGTACAAAGAGGAACTGGGACTACAATTCAGTGTGTGGAGAAACCATTCGGCAGCACATCCATCAACTTGTGAAGCACTACTAGTTGGGTCGATGGGTCTCTCATATTTTGACTCTGGGCTAGAAGGCAACACGGCAGTCGCCTGTGTTTATTTACTATTTCGGAGCCATTTCTGGACAGGGCGTTGACATGTGATAAAAAGTGTGTCCTATACGAAGCTCCAACGTCCCGTCATCATTGATTAGCATCCCATGAACCGATTTCAAAACAGCCGAAACCAGCACTGTACCAGAAGAAGGTCCTTCTGTGTGTTTGGTGCATCGTGCATCGGGAACTGCTACCAGCTGGTCAGAGTATCAATGCAACTGTGTAGTGTCAGCAGTTGAGCTATGGTAAACAAAAACTCAAAACTCTGGAGCCATAACTTCTGAATTGCAAATGGGTCCTCGTTTATGGGACAACGCTAAGTCCCTCGTGGCTAGGATGACTCAGGACACCATTTTTCGCCTTGGATGGGAAACAATATTGCAACCACTATATTCCCCGGGTATTGCACCGTCCGATTATCATCTGTTCCATTCTTTGGACAATCACCTTAGAGGACGCCAGTTCAAATCCCTAGTAAAAGTCCAAAATGCATCTGATACTTTTTTCGTTTCACGGCCCACCAAGTTCTACCGCGATGGATGATTGCATGGCCTTCCAGAACGTTTTCAGAAGGTCGTCGATGCTGATGGGGACTATTTTTGATTTTCCAGGTTAGGTGATATATCGATGTTCGAAGGTGGTGGGTGGAAAAGCAACAAAACATTTCTTGGTTACCTTTATATTTAAATTTAAGACCTTGTATACAGAACCTATTTACACAAGATTGATTTTCTTTGAAATTTCACTTAATTTCTTTACGGTTTCCTGAAAAAAAATATTTACTTATTATTCGTGACTTAAAAGAACATAATTATTTTATTACACTGAGTAGAAATAAAAGAGAGAGCGAATGCATTCCAAATTGAATAAAAGCATTATTTCTCACCAAATTTTCCATCCTCTATGTCTTTTAAAACACTTGTTAAAGCATATAAAAATATACTGTACTTACAAATCAGTTTAGTACCTTTGTTTTATGGCTGTATTTGTAGTACCTTGTTAAAACGTTTGTCTTCAAACTGTCAAATATAAATCGCAGTAAATTGCGTAATCTGCTGTCACAAAAAATATCCTATTTTTCGATCGGTATAAGAAAGAGATACTATACTATTTTTCGATCAGTATGGAAAAACGATATTTCTCCATAGTATTTTACCATAAATTATTAATTGTTAATAAACTTTGTTACCTTTAAATGAATGAAGCAAGATAATTTTACTATGATGTTTTAAAACTTGGACATTTTGGGGGGGCAGGAAAACATTTGGGGGCTGGCCCCGATGCCCCCCCCTTGGCTACACCCCTGCCTGCACGGCACTCCCATAGATCTTTCAGTCTCGCCTGTTGACCTTTTTCCACGACTTATTACACTTCATTATCAACGCTGGACTGCTGATAGTGACTCCTGTACAAAGGCACGTTGGTTCTGGTACCATCCTTACTCTCTCCACTCTCCATCTTGGTTCATTCAACATACTTTCTCTCCCTCATTCCTCCATTTTCTGCTCCGTAACAGACTTCACATTCTGTATACTTCCCAACGCTTATATCTTCTCCGAAAACGTACTACTCCACTTTGTAACTATGGTCTCGATACAGGCTCCATCGATCATTTCATTTTCTCTTGCCCTCTCTATCAACAATATCGCCCGCCATTTCTCTCCATTCTTCATAAATTTCACGGTTCTGGCCCTTTTAATGTAGATTCGTTCATTTTCACCTTATCCCCATCTGTTCTTACTGCCTATTATCTTTATTTACAAAGATCTACGTAATTTAGCATCTTATAAGCATCTCTAAAGATCCATCTCAATTCCTCATCTGTTTCTTTTGATCACACCGTCTATAATTGCAGGGAGAGCGATCTGCGTTAAGGCACGTTCCAACCGCAGAAGAAGAAGAAGAAGATTCCTCATGACTATTCCCGAAAGAGGATCAGTTGCATCAGTTTTATTATTATTATTGTGGTGCATCTTCAGCGTGGGACTAGGAGGAGATCGGTAACTTTAGACTCCTAAGAGGAAAACAGAGAAAATCTCCTCGAATTGTATTTCCAAATTGAAAATTGTTCGTAAGCCGTGAATTTATATATTTATAAATCAAATTTGTGTTCCACTCAAAGATTTCGTACTCATAACGGTCCTTCTTATTGTCCTCCAAAATATTTTTCGCTGGGCCAATTGACAATATCCAAATAAACATAAATGATTGACGGGATCCACCAGAAATAATTGTTAAAAAGGGTGCATATCTACTGTACGGATTCACAGATTTGCAAAATTTACAGAACAAATCTATAATAATATTTCAATACACTCGTTTGTAAATAATATAAATATGTTGTGTTCTTACTTGTGAAATGCGGAAATCTTGTGAATCTAGGAAAAATACATTAATGAAAGTCGAACCTGTTTTCCATGGATTCGCCAGTAAGGTAGCTAGTGACCAAAGTATACAAAGGGTAGTCTGTGGAATCTTGATGTGCTAACTCACGACGCGTACCTATACAGATGTCCGAGAGTTAAAAGATCCACACAATTGTGAAATTTACGTTAATAATAATAGTAATAATAATATATATATTGTACTTTATAACGCAAATAGGCAAACAAACATGACATATCGGAATATTACCTATAAAGTCTTTAATAACGTATAAATATATAATTCAACACGTAAAGTAACTACCGGTAATTTTATACAGTGTTTTCCATTATCTTCGTTTATATGTATAACACCCTTCGCTGACGCAACTGCTCCCTACGACGTACCATCTCACTCCCGCTCGAGCCTCCTGCTGTGCTGCTGCCCTGATTCGGTTAGATAGCATCCTTGCATTTAATAGCCATCTAACGTAAGTTCGTTAGTATCTTCTGCACGTTAGTTTTTATCGTGTACGTACTCTGAAGTCCCAAAAGTAAATTCGTACCAAGAAATGCAAATACACTTCTCATCGATTTAGAAGAAAAGAAGTATATATGCAATTAATTTATGTGTGAATCCCTGAAATAAAACTGCACCGTTAAAAAAAATCTTTCACGATTTGCGTGTAAATATTGGGTTTTAAAATAGGTCCAACGAACCTGTTTTTAGTGAGGACGAAACAGCACGAATACTATATCTGAGTCACGCAGTGCGAATGTTGTGGAGCCGGATAGCAGCGTGGGTGTGCTTCCATAGGATGAGGGGCACAGCGACTCTATATTTGCACATAAACGATAAAAGTGCAAACACGGAACAAAGACATTCCCAAAAATGCTGGCCTTTTTTTGGAGGGGGGGATGATTGATTTGTTGATAGAGGCAAGCCTTTCTAAAATCCAAATGATGTTACAATTTCGCTAATTTGTGTTAATATTATGTTAGGTTAGATTGCAAACATTTATCCTCCTTCGTCTAAACAAGCCTTTGTCTATATTAAAACAATTGAATCTCGAAATATAGGAATGCAAAAGTTATGTATCATGCATCCCTGGAAAGTTTCTTCTTTATTTTGGTGTATCATACGTGCAGTTTTAATATACCGGTACGGATCCATAGATTGTAAAATGAACCTGAAAATGTGGGTAAGTCTTTAATTTGCCCATTTTATTTCGAGAACTGAACCCAACCAACCCCTGCGGGACTTCCAACCCGTTCCTACTCCTATTGCTATCCTTACTCCTACTACTACTTATACTATGGTTCCGTATATTAAAATTGCACGGTATCATATTTTATATTGGAAGGATATATCAGTATTTGAAAGGTGACTGCTTGTTGCATAAAATTGAAACAAAAGAATAAAAGGTTAACGAGGCATACATGCAGAAAAGGAACCACGTGCGCTATATTTTGCCTATTGTATTTATTTATAGGTTTTCCTTTTTTTTTTCAAGAAAACAACATTTTTATATTGTTTCAGTTTATGATGTGACCTCTTTTCATAAATGACAAAGGTCAAAACTAGTTTCTTTATAGGGTCAACTTTTGTGGTGAAATTTTGTTTAAAATATGTTTTCCCGAGATCAGCGTAGTAATTGCGTATTTTTGAAAGTTTCCCTCATGGGTCCCCCTTTTTTTCAATCAGTCTCTCGCAAATAATTCAAGAAAATAGCTTGTTGTTTGTAGTTTTGTTGTACAGTATGCGAGAATATACCAAAACCATTGCAACAAAGAAATTCCTCTGCATGTAAAAGATTACCAGCACTTCTGCTAAATTCCTCTTTCAAATTTAGGGGTATATCATCGTCAGACATATTTTCTCACCACTTTGGCGTAAGACAAGATGCGCATTGTTATCGCATAAGGACACCAAGAGAAAAGTAAGAAGCATTTGCGCATCATCTAGTAACTAAATTGCGATCAATGTAATTCAGAGTATAATTGAGGATTGCCAACTCCGTTTAGGTATGAGGACAAAACATTTAAAATACATTGTGTTCTGAGACAGGTTAATATGTAATCGCAGTCCCTGTATGGTCGCCCACTTGGTCATTACCACTCACAGTGTTAATATGTTATTTGAGTAATTAATTGTAGCTGAGATGAGTTCAGATTTTTGCTGAGCATGAAAGTATTAGTGCAAAACCATTTACAACTCTGCCTGAGTCCTATCGAAGAAAACCTCCGGGGGGATTTCTTAGCTCCGGGAGGGAACATTCAGTGTGGTAGGGGAAGAAACCCCTTTGACGGTTTAGGAGGAGATTGTCTGACAACTATGATATAAAGTGCGAAAAGTCATGTCTGACTCAAACCAATGTTTATGAAAGAGAAGGAAAATTGTATACTATTGTTTATTCGTAAGGTAGAAAAAATAACTGCTTCCAGATGAGAAAAATAACAGTTTAAATCGTAAAAAAAAAAAAAAAAAAAAAAAAAAACTGTGAAGAGGCATTTATTTTAGTAAAGTAAATTTATTTTAAAAATTTGATTAAATAGAAAAATTACATGTTTCTTTGCCCTTTTTATTTTAGTTTAATTTTCAGAAGAAATGGAATTTATCATTACTATATATGTCGATAGGACTGTTTGGTGTTGAGATTTGTTGATATTGATTTTGATGTTTTAAATATCAAAATTCAACATTACATTGCAAAACAAAAATACCATGAAAGTGGATGCCTTTTTATAAAATGTTTCAGTTCAGTAAAATTTACCGCATACCTGTGCTCGTTATACTTTTGTTCTTTCGTTTTTTAAGGTAGGTATGCGCTGGACTATAAAAAGAATAAGTGAGAATGTGCCGCATTAATCCATATACAAGTGCTCTCTAGATGCTCTGTAGTTAGCCTTCCCCTCCTACGCGAAAAACTGCTTCATTTCTGGTAAAAACCCGTGTCGTTCGTATCCAACATTAACCAGTAAGTCCATGTTTATAGTACTAAATTGTACCCTAAATACTAATACAATCAATCAACGAAGAAATACCGTAAGTTGCTAGAAAAAAATCCAGTGACATATAAATACCGAAAAGAAAGCCAAGACAGCAAATTAAGATATGCAACAACTACAACAAAATAAATTTAAGTATACATTGCTAGCGCTACATGTTTCTGAATGAAGAAGAAAAGCTGGAGAAAATAAGTAAATGTCTCTTTAAAATAGTACAGTAGATCTTGAAAATGTTATCCATTTTTAAGTGGAAAATTTGAATAAAATTGCTTTTCATACTTTATTTAAGAAATATAAAGTAGTCATGTAGAAGAGGATATATTAGTTTTGGCGTTTTCTGTCCTCATGCAATACTGACCATACGTTTAGAATTCGTAACTTTATTTAAAAAGAAAAGAGAAAAAACAAGAATGGTACTTCGATAAAATAGATATGTATAGCAAAAACGTAATCTTATCCAAGAAAGGTAATATAATCTTATAATATAGTCGAATGTAAAATTTAATATATATATATATATATTTTGCTTTAACAAGAGACAGAATAAGGGAAATCTAGAATATTGATCAGTATTTCGATATTTTGATTTGAGTACATCTGTATTTTGATATGATGAGTTGCAAAATTTCGAATATTTTAAAATACTGGTTTCAGTACCTTTTACGTGCCTAGTCTGACCCAAACCATTTCACCAGCTAACTCAATTTCACCTCAAGTTACACTTACCATTGGGTGATATCAATAAAAATAAGTAACTACTCCTGAGAAGCCCTGCTCGAGAATCGGAGTAATTACAGCTGGAGTAATCTCCTCCCTCAATTTCGTATCAATGAAACTAGCCACTACTCAGGTCTAGACTGCTCTACATTTATGAACGTTCACTCGCGTTTCCTCTGCGTGTACCAGTGAGTCATATCAATAAAAGAAGTAATTACTCATTTCTCCCACCCGTTGCGCAGTCATTTCGTTGTTTTTAACCTATGGCGTATTATCCTAAACACCATGGAACGGGCAAGTAGCAACGACAGCTTCAATAAAAGTGCATTTGTGGATGTTATAAAAAGAATTTCCAGTGGTACTTTGAAAGTCACAGTTACCAGAAAGTAAACGAAGGAAAGCCGAAGCTTTGAAGGCAATTACAGTGAAATGCAACGAAATATCGAATACATCTACGACAGAGAAACAAATCGAAAAGAGAATATTTAATATTCGAGCGAGAATAAAACAAAAAGAAAAAAGAAAGAGAAACGGGAAACAAGAACGTAACACTGAAACCACGGGAACAAACCTAATGGAGCTGATGGATGTTAATACACGACAAGCGCATATCACGCGTTGTCCAAGGTCTTTGTAGATTCTTTGGTTTAAGAACGAAATCAGACACTTGGCCCCTTTGTTTCCTTTTAATAAAAGTGCAGCCAGTCACACTATAAACCACGTCCATCTGATTGCGTTTTCCACATCATACGTGTCCCCTTTCGCCTCAACATAAACAAAATAGGGTCTTATGTATATACACTCTTCCAATCAACCTTGAGTTGAGTTGATTTTGAGTTTAACGTCCTTTTTAGTAGCAAGGCTGTATAAAACGGACCCACTGATTAACATGGAATCCGAACTACATGAGCTCCCGCCGGGAATCGAACGCGGGTCTCCCATGCCAAAGGTATGTACGCTAACCGCTTAGCCACGAAGGAGCTCTTCCTATTAGTGTATTCGTCTCCAAAATACTAGGTTTCTTTATTGCCACGTGTGTATAGGGAAGTGCTCCGATAGCACCCGGAAATGTATATTGTTCTTGCCACTCTGCCTTTGCTGTTTGCATATTACGCACACTTCCGGAAACAATCCAGTTTCAGATTTCGCACTAATCGCATCCATTACACTTGTAGTAGTGATAGACAGTACCTTGAACCACACCAGAATCCCCTGACATTCTGACCTGGAATCCCGGATCACTCACGTAACGCAAGAAAACCCGCATCTTTTCTTCATTACGTAGTGCACCACTCCGAATTTCGGTTGATTCTCCTAAAGAATGTTATGCTAACCACTTTACATTTTCTTTCATGAACCTATAATTTTTGTAATCTCCATTTGCAACATTTCTATGCAGTTTACAGGTTTCTCTACGTAGCAAAACAATCATATACTCTGCCATATTTCGCACGGAGTCACCTATTTAGCTTGCTCCACAAATTTGGAGAAGTTACTAGCATCACAGAGGAGTCTGATTTTTATTGATGTCAAATGCGGAGTAGTTACTCAGCTCGAGAATAGAGGTGTGGTTACTTCAAAAGGGCGGGGCTTCTCCGAGGTCAGCTGGGACGAGTAGTGCTCAGTTCTCTTTTTATTGATACCAGTTCGAGTAACTACTACAAAATTGGGAATAATGAGTAACTTCTCCGTTTTATTAATATCACCCATTGTCTTCTCCCAGCCTGCTCACAAATGTTGTTAAAAAAAAAATAATATTTTTCTTATTCCTTTCAGATTGGTTCGTTTTTCTGAAATATTGAGTGCTGAAGCTTTCAAAGGTCCAACGTAAACAGATTTTGTGTGAACGAAATGTCTTTTCATTATTTGAGCTTTGCGTGTAACAAAATTGAAATGAAAACAGAAAACGAGTCGTTAGAAGAATGTAAACAAAAACTATGTGCTAGTAATATTAATGACCTTAAATATCCTCTTATAACTGTGGAATGTAAGGAGGGCGAAAGTGCAACAGGAGATAAAATCGCTACAATAAGTAATGAGGATGAAAGAATATCAGATTTGAAACTAACTTCGAAAGCAATATGTTTGGACAAGCCTTTATCAACAGCTGATGTACTTGTAAATACCAAACGTTTTCGCAGTAACATCAAGTCAAATTCCTCCGATTTTACTCACAACACGGAACAGTTAAACAGTCGTGAGTTTGCCACTGTTGAAGATAAGGATGTTGAAATGAATGATAATTTAAAAGCAGGTGCCAATGCTCAGAACCTGAGGTACGTTTAAATGCGTTTATCAGATTTATATTTTCTGTAATTATATCTTTTCAACACTTCACAAGGAGGATGTTGAAGTGAATGATAATTTAAAAGCAGGTCCAATGCTCAGGACCTGAGGTACGTTTAAATGCGTTTATTTTATCAGATTTATATTTTCTGTAATTATATCTTTTCAACACTTCCAATATTTCGTTAAATATATATATATATATATATATATATATATATATATATATATAAAATTATATATAGTATATATTTGTTTACCTTAAACTGAGTTAATAGAATCGCAAACTTTTAAATACAAAATAAATGCAACCTAATACATAACTTTGTAAGAGGTGAGGCTATTCGGCGGTATCCAATCGTAACGATAAATTCCCATTAACCTCCCCCTTGCACCAAGCCTTGATTGCTAGGGTTAAATATTAAAACGTTTCTGAGTAATGTCAATAGCAATTCTTGTTCAAAATAGGTGCTCGTAAGTAAAACGATCACTCAGTAACACTTTAAACAACATATAAACTCCTGTCAAGTTTCAAGAGCACTGAATATGATTCTTGTGAAACACGAAGTACAAGAGGAAGTGTGATTGCTTTGTGGGCAGAAAATTCAGTGCCGGTAATATATTTCTTATTATAGGGAACAGTACCTCGCTGGCATATTTTTAACTTTCCCCTCTTACTCAAAATATCTTTATGATGTACAATCTCGTTCTTCTATATTCATTTATTATTTTATACACAGAACTGATACTGTAAAATGATTTTATACGCAGAACCCTAGTAAATAAAAATCCCAAATACGGATGACACGAATAAATTATCAGGTTTTAAGTTGTTACGAAACCCTTTTACTTATTGTGATTTTTGAATATTAATGTATGTCGTATCATGAATAATTTCTACTAGACCAACCAGAAATTCAGTTTTCATAAATAGTTTATTTTAATATATAGCTTAATTAGCTTCATAGATGATGGAGGGTTTCATCATGTTACCTTTAGATAAAAGCAAAGCTTATGGATAATAGGGCTTTTCTTGCTACTTTTGTGTGACATTTGCCGCCAAAAGATTTTTTTCTCTTAAAGAACCCTCTCGTTTGATAGAGTGATCGCCTCCTGAATGGAGGACTGTGGATTATCTCAAATCCCGACGAGTGGGCATTAACACCATTTCCTTGGGTTTCTCGGAGTTTTCCCGCTTCCCTCATCTCCGTAGCCTGGGAGCATAATCGTGGTACGTTAAACTTAAAAATGAGCACGTTACAAATAAGTTGATCAAATCTGCTCCAGTAAAGAGAATCTAAGAGGATTGAAATTCCATTAGAATCGATAGGATTAGAAAGAAAAGAAAGTTTTGAATCATTAACTCAGGGGCGTCATTTAGCGAGGGCAGGAGGGGGCAATTGCCCCCCCCCCAAGAGTTTGAGGAATACATAAACTTTAATCGATTGTCTACTAATATAGTAGTGAAAAACGTGAAAATCTTATATCAATGGTGCTCTCGCCCCCCCCCCCCGAAGCGAAGTCTGAAATGACGCCCCTGCATTAACTATTCTGCGGCTTCCATTTTTCCAAACAAATACATTGCTTTGATACTTCGTTTTACGTAGGTTAAGACAGCAATACTTGGTCTATAACGAAATATCATTAAGTCATAAATTTACGCTGTTTTGCTTCGTGTTTAATGACAATTCGTTACATCATCATTTAATTGTAATCGTCATGTAGTTGTTTAATGAAATGGGGAACTATCGCTATCAGGCTAATGTGTGCTGTGGTTCGTTTATTAAATAATTAAGTACCGTATTAAATTCTTTGAATGATTGGCAGTAAGAAATTGATTAACTTAAATTTCAGATATTTAAGTGAGGAAATGAGGTGTATTTTAAAGAGGGTTTCCTGGATGTCTGTTCCTTGAGAGACAGTTATGCCGTTATTTACCACAAGTAGATTAATGGCATAATTAGAGAATTTGCATTATGCATAATTGAAAATCATAAAAAATATATCGAGCTTATGTATAGACATTTTTCGTGACAAGGCTTACAATTCACAAGAGTTCCTGAGATCTATGCCTAGTGTGGGAAATAAAACAGAAGACTTTTGATAGAAAGTGAAAAAAAAAGAAACAAGAAGAATAAAAATATCCAAGACTTGAAATACAGTGCCTGGCTCGTGTAGGAAATATCTTCCTTATTTTAGCATCACTAGAACTTCGCTTCAGGCAGTTTTGTCTCTCTTGCGTTTAGGCTAGTTATAACCGATATTCAACCTTGCTTACATCATAGTGGTGTGATCTAGTGTTACTGTGGAGGAACGGGACATTTGTGTGATTAACTATAGGAAGTCACACTCTGATTAAAAACAAAATAGCAGCGTACTTGATGTTTTCTTCCTTTCACCACGTAAAATTCAAACATTTATTACGTTTAACTAAATAAAACACACGTAAGAAATGTTAATATATATATATGTACCTTTTCAGCAAGTGTTGCTTGGACTTCGACCAGAATAGGTGACGGTAAAATGACAGTGGTTGCGATGGCCGATAGGTCATAGTAGTTGATAAGTCATAAAGGGTGGTTCGTTGTAGAAAGTGTCGAGTGCAACACGGGTAAAGATTTTATTGACCCACACCGTCTCGGATACACGTATCACCTAAATAATCCAGAGCCCTCCATGGCATATAAGCTTAGGTATTTTCAAAGAAGCACATTGACAAACATACTGTTCCATAGTTATTTAAGTATATTGTGAATATAAATTCAAATTAATAATTTAGTTGACTAAATTTCTGTCTTCGTTCATAGCTTCGTTTGAATACTCGTTACTTAATTCATATTACAACCTGAGTTGCGAATTTTTGGTTGTTCTTTAATGTTAAATATGAAATATGTCTGACAATTCTTTGGTATTTTCTTTGTTGCTGACTGGTATTAAAATGTTAGAGTTCAATAGTAAAACAATACTAACCTCACACGTACCAGGCGTGATAAGTAATATATATTGTTAATTTTCTCATCAATGTTTCAGGTGCAAATCTCAACCTTCTATTATTAGGATGTTTTAAGCTAATCTCTAGAGATGTTGGCTATTTACATTTTATAGATGGCATTTCGGTGGGTTTATTAATAGCTAATTGAATGTGTAAAACGTCTGAATTTAACATATTACTAACCGTATACATTCCAGCCGTGATGCGTAATTACAGCTAAGAGTAGATAGTAAACTTCACGACTGGAACACATACGGTTAGGTATCATTAAGTATTCTGCCTCTTGGCAGTCCTGGGACGGAGATATATTATTTTTATTTTAGGTTTCTCCCTGGAAGTTTTCCTTCCATGTTTCTCGATTCTCAGCCTTCTCTTTTAGTTCCCAATATTCTCTTCTATTTTTTAAATCATCGATCGGTTGTATTATTGTTCTTCGTATTCCTTTCTTTTTGTTCATCTCTCTTTGGAGGTATGAAGAAGATACTTTCTTCCCAACATGTATACGATTCAGTTGGCTTTCCTGCGAAGGATGCTGGGTAATTGGGCTAATTTAGAACGTGTTCTATACCTTCAATAAGGTGTTATTTTTACTAACTGCAGAAATTGTTTAGGATTAAAAATTATACTTTTTGTACAACTTCGCATACAAGACTCACACATTACACAGAAATGCAATAAATTGTTCTGTATATTGGCTCTGTATTGTATATTTCTGTGAACCTCAACTCTAATAATATATTTACACTGAATAATTATGGGTTTTTAAATGTTCCTTTGTGAATATGAATTCTAACGATTAAAGGTTTTAAAAATGTTTTATACGAATTATCTTCCACTATTCTAGATTTCTTCTCGTTCATTTCATTCTTTTTAGCCCTATGCCAAATATTTTAACTTAATCAAATTCTCTATATAAAAAGTAATAGTAAAAGAAAAAAGTATGGAACATTTGTTGCATAATCGCGCTTGGAAATAAAACTAAACCATTCGAGAACGTAAAAGCAGTTAATATAGTCATTTGTTTCATGTGGATCAGATTCTGGAATAATTGTTATCTTGTTTAATTATATTACAGATACATGAAAAAATGCAATGATTCCGGATTCAGGGTACCCTCTTTCTGTTTGACACTAGTGGATTAAAGCTTAATGTGATAGCGATAAGTGGCCTGAGCATCCGAAACGCTGAGGGATAGGTTTCGTGAGCGTCGGGAACGCTGACGTCTCAACAATTGATAGGGATAAAAAAAAACATCGGCGCTGTATAAAGCCGGCGCTTTTACCCGGCTTGTTAGTATTTGTGGAGCTGTTGAGTTCCCACTAAGAAGGGAATTAGATTTTGGGATTGTTCGGAAACGAGCCTCGAACCAGGCCTGGGTCATTAGATTTCACAGCTTGTCGACCTTAGAATCGAGTTATTTGCCAATTCTCAGAACTTCGTCTATTCTGACCGGGAATCGATACAAGGCTGTGTCAGAGATTGCATTCCTTTTCAGTGGCTGAATTGTAGATATTTTCTACCTCTATAATTTTGGTCTTGGAGAAACAGAAAGAAGACTTGGGGAAAGTTTCTATGTTTATTCTTTGAACAGAATATGACTCCTGCATTTAAAGTTTGAACAATTATATTACATATTCGTTGAGTAAATTTTACATATATTTTATCGCGCCAATCAGTAGCCATGTCCCTCTTGAGTTGGCATTTCTTTCTGCACGCTTCCCAAGTGGGAAGTATAACGTTTTTCCTTAGACCGTTTTCAATCAGTTCTTTGTCTTACACTTGATTCAAACTCTGTAACGAAATTACAATATGCAGGTAACTCTGCCTATGACTAGTATATAGTACTGTCACCATAGCAAATTTCAGGCTGCTACTCTTTGAGATGTGTGATACGGCAATGTAGTATCTGTTTCGTAACAGGGAAATAAGAGCTTCATTAAAACTAAGAAAATAAAAATCCAAAAATTCAGGTTTAAGCATTGGCGGTGTGATTAAGCAGTCATCTTTATGCAACTTACTGTAAATTCGTATCGTAATTCTAGACTGCAATGTGATTGAAACTCCCATAGAGCAGTAGGAAAGAACAAGCTTACCGACAAATACCATCACCGTCTCTGTGTACTGCTCTCGTTTCCGTAGGTGCATTACCATACAGTCTGTTCCCCAGGCTGGGCAAAGGGCTCATCAAGGCCATGGCGGACCGAGGGGGAAAATCCAATATCATTGCGATATTCTGATAGATTTTTCGATTCCGCTGCCTGACAAAGTTACCGCGAGTGCTTGATCATCATCGTTTCGTCTCCGAAGTGAACATCAGACTCATACGTCCAATACTATTCCAGCGAGTTCTCGGCAATCGCTTTTATCCAGAGTTTTTATTCCAGTAGGGTTCTCTACATTACGACGCGATTCCAGGTGGATTTCGCGATTCTGCATTGACAATTTCCTGTTTTACTTCTACACCTTCGCAAACCCCATGGTATTTGTCTGGGTTTCCGGAAGTGTCTGCGTAACGTGATGCAGTTCCTTCTGCTTGGTTTTCCGTGAAGAAGCACCTATGATCTTGCTTTGTTCTTTGTTCTTGTTTTTTTAAGTTAGCTAATTAAAAATTAACTACTTAAATTGAGATCCATAGATAATTTCTTCAGACTAGAAACTCGCACAATAAGAGCGCCATTCCTCTTTTTCCTTTACTACACTCTTAATTACCTCTTTTTTTTCATTACCTTTTCGCTCAGCAGATGGGGGAAAGATTGTCTTCTTGCCTATTAGCTAGATACGCTAATTGCGTATTGGCTAATTAAAATATAGTACATTGTACATATTTCACACCTAACAAATGAGATTATATACTAACACATATAGTAAACTGAAAGAAACCGTCCCGAATCTTTAGAAACAATCAGCGTGCCTAACAATGATTGGAATAGAGTTTAGCGTCCTGTTGAGCAGCGAGGCTATATGAGACATGGACTTACAGTCTAACGTGGTATCTGAACTACATAACCTGCCACCAGAAATCGAACGCGAGTGTTCCACGCCAATGGCGTGTACACTATCTACGGAGGAGCTCGTAAGCCAAAGTAAAATAACGAGGATGAACGTGTTCAGTATATCTATTCTTCAGATGAATCAGATAAATATAAGTGATTTGTTTTGGAAGTGCGAACAAATTACTTTTGTTTACTTCTTTCTTTCAGTTTTATCTTCAGCCTTCAAGTATAATTTTCGTCCATACCAAACAGTGCTTGTATGCGTTATTATAGTGTCGTAAGTATGTGTAAATATCATTTCGAAAAGTAAATTCATTCAGTTCTAAAACTTTTTTCGTATTGTCTGGTTCTCTAGCTTGTTATTCCTCCCATTGTCATATTTCGTTTTCGACATTAAGAAAAATTAAAACATCATGCTACCCACAGAGAAATAAATGTAATCACTTAATTTATACTACTATGCGACCTACTGGTTTCCGTGGATAAGATTCGTACAAAAAATTGACAGGATTGCTATAACTTGTAATTTTCTGTTTCTTTTTTGGATATCAGAACACATCGTTGTTAAGGAAGTTAATTGCTATTTACGTCATGAAAGTGGTAGCAAGTTACGTTGTTTATAGCTCTATAGTATACTCATATATGGTGTATCTGGTGAAAATTTCGTTGTATACATTTTCCTTTCAATTTGCTCTAACAAGTCTATTAATAAATTAGAAAACGTACTTAATTATCTGAAATCCCTATGCCTATAACTATCTAATAATTTCCGTGCATGAGTAATGAACATTTCCTTTGCTGTGATTGGTTATGGATGAATTTACTATTTATATGTGTTTAAGAATAACATATTAGTTCTGTATTTCCGGCATATACAAAAAAAAATTGTTTTTGACATATACACGTGTCAGTTGTACTGCTGTTTATTTTGTGATAACTGTGTACCGAATATAAAACGATATATATATATATATATTCATACATTTGTAATGGAATGGATTTCTCATATGTTCTTGTATGCGAATACCAATTTCCGGAATAAATCACTTTCAAATATGCAAAAGTTTTCCCTGAGTTTTTCAATGTTCTTAATTAGGACAGTTTGATGCATTCTTTTGTTAAGTAAACATATATGATGTGTACGGACGAATCGTCCTAGCTTATTTTTGACTCCTTGTTTAATTTCAGACTCGTTCCTATTTCTCTGTCTTACTAGTGGTATTTTAACTAAAGGCAATGTGAATTTCATCTTTAGGGTGGTCCATACATTCTCGGACGTAAATTTTGGGCAAATTTAAGGTAAAGTGGCACGTCTTATTTAGATATACCTCAGATTGTTTAGCATTATTCGTTACTGGAAAGATCGACAAAAATTTCCGCTTGTAAATACATAAACTATGCCACATCTTATGACATGACTTTTTTTTTCAGAGTTCGGGGTCAAAAGTCACCATGTAACTAGTTAAAGCTTCCTGTCTTGTCAATAAGACAAAGTGTTTTTGTGCTAATTTCCGCTTCATATATCGTGTATTAAAACATCATGACACATGTGTTTTATGATTAATTGATTACTTTTGCTTATGCAAAAACGAGGTTTTGAACGATATGCTCTGCTGTTTCCGTTTCTCCGAACCGCGTTGAAACTTACACAATTAGCGTGTACATTTGTGAATGTTTCTTGAGAAACTGCTATTCAACTTACTGGATACGTGAGGGGTGCAATACACTTGTGCGACTGTATAGACACACCCTTTTCATCAGTAAATTAGCACGAACTCATAGATTACACCACTATTCTATACCGGGAGGATGGCGAAATAATGATAATACTAAGAAAATACTCATAATACACGTGGTACATCGTCGCAGAAATAACCGAGGAAAATTTCCTAACTTTTGGAGAGGGATAAAATTTCCTTCCCAAGCCATCCCCTGAAATCACTAATTCACACAACTCAGAAAATATAAAATATCGAATCCAATATCGCACTCGAGCTGAGGAATTGCTCTTTTCTTTCCAAGGTTGTGCCCACCAGGTAGTGAATCAGGGACTGGTAGTACGTGTTAATCCCTCTTCCTTAAAAAAAAAAACCCTCCTTTATTAAACAAAGTTACAGCACGTTTTAAAGTTCGTTGTACGAAACGAAAAATCTTTTCATATTTCAACGTGTACAATATTGTATATATATATATATATATATATATATATATATATATGTGTGTGTGTGTGTGTGTGTGTGTGTGTATGATACACTGTGCCTTGAAAAGTGCGTAATCGTATAGGCTTTTTATGTTCAAATACTGCGCTTGGTCGTACATCTTACTATTAGTAAAAAACTGAATTATCTTTTATTTTTATTTGCAAAACGAGACAACTGAATAGAACGACCAAAGTGACATGATTAGCATAAACATGTGGCAATTTCATACATGACCTTAACATATTAAAACTAATCTGATGTTTGGTGCCACCCTGTTTTAGAACGGAACATAGCCTGGACAAAGGATGAAGGAAGAATTTTCCTGTTTAAAACGAGATATCTTCGACATCGTCCACACAATTGTACGGTAGAAATAAGATCTTTTTGAAGGTTAATTATATCTGCTTTTCAGTATTGAAAATTTATGATTTTACTGAAAGATTGTCTTGACTTTCTATAATTTTTATATCATAACTTTAGCCTAACTCTAGGGAATTTTCGCTTACCAATTTCTCTTCAATATATACCTTGCAGTGTCACACATGTCGTTCGGATTGCTGTTCCAAAAGGTCACTTTCAGTTGCAGGCATTAATGTGAGCAATTTCATTTGTAAGGAGCAAATTGAATCTCCTAATTTTCGTTAATTGTCCATTGAATGTTGTAACTACACTAGTTTTGAAGGACACAAATATAATGTAAATAAATAATTTTAAAAAGTAAACAAACAAGTTTCATAACATCTTTGTGAAGTAGGTCTCCCTCCGTCGTAGCTGATTATGGTGTTCTTGGACATTTTTGCTTTGGGCTCATTTCATCTCCATTCAGGCAGGGAGGGGCAGGTGAACATCTCCAATTTTTTTGAAAAAAAAAAATATTTGGTAGTCCTGTTGGAGATATGAAACCTGCGAAGAGGATTTTCCCAGAAAAAAATTTTGACTTCGAGTTATGAGCTAACGAAATTCGGTCGAAAATCACTATTTTTAATAAGAAAGTGAATGAACAAAATCTTGAATGACACGTAGTTCAGTAACTACTTGTGATACTTGGATGTTTCTTTTTTTCTATTTAAAAGTGCTCAGGTTACATTTAAGGTTCTGATATAAAAAGCTCGAATTACGCTTCAACAAGAGTATTTTGTAAACAGCGGAAAACTTAGTAAAAAAAGTAAAATGCAAGAATTTTGACATTTATTTACCGTATGAAAGAATGAGAGAATAACCGTATTATTGTGACACAACATAATACTCCCTCTGGGATCCCTATAGATAATTTTGTTTCCCATCTACGATGGCACATGGGAGACAAAACGAGTGAAATTATGATAAAACGTCATTTTCATCTGAAATTAAAGCGGATTTTCTCAAAAAAGCCATTCTTAAAAAATCTGAAAATCTACCCCGAACGAACTTTCATTCTTCCCTATGTGAATCATGCAAACAGAAATGGAGATATTTGTGTATTAAATTTCTCGCAAATTTTTAAAATATTGTGTTGCACAGGGGCTGGGTATGCAACCACGCATAGCATTGGTGCCTGTAATGTATACAACCATGATACTGGAGTAGTTGCATAGTATTGTGCAACGTATAACTAGGTATGGTGCAAGTGTCTTGCAGTACATCAAACGCTCTGGAATAGCTCCCATTTGACATTTAGACTGCATTGGAGATACATTGCATTGTGTGAAGTGTTGTATGTCAACGATATTACCTATTGTGCATGTCAATGCATCGTCTTGTTCGTGTTTCACAGTAGATATACTATCTAATGTATATAAAAGTTAGTTAGCATTGCAAATATGTCTTCACAATATAGCACCAAGGGAGTTAAGTGCAGTGATTATCTAAAAAGACACAAGGAAGTAATATACAAAAGTAACACGAAAAATTTTACTGTTGTTGGTGATCTTGCAGAGTCATTACAAAATTATTTTGGATCACAAGTACACGTAAACAGTGCTGATAACTTGTGCAAAAACTGTGTTATTTATTACAAGGCTCAGATCGAGAAACCAGCTGCTTCGGTTGAACCAAACAGTGCGATCATTATTACAGATCAAATGACTGCAGATGACGATTCAGTGACTTCAGGTCCAATCTACGTTCCAAATAGTGCAGTGATTGGTACTTTAAATAGTAGCGTAAGTGTACTTGATACACAAGTGTCGTCCGTGAAAAAACCATGGCAAGTGAAGGAAGAAAGAAGAGTCACGTACGTAAAACGAAAATCAGAACTAGAAAACGTGTTTTCGACGGCAGTGTCTGAAAATTACAAGATGCTTTTGGTGTGAGTGTACCGTGTTCCTCAGGAAGTTCGTCCGAGAGTTGGAATAATTGTGAAATGTGGTTTTCCAACATCACTTGTGCAATAGAGAAATCATCCTATCGTGAAAAACTACGACTTCTCAGTATCGTGCCTGATGATCGTCGAACGCATGATCATCGAAAGCATCCCATCTGCGACCAAGTATCTAATAAATAAGTCACGCAAAGACATGTATTTCTCCGGTATTTGTCCGGTATTTCTTATAACGTTAATATGTGTATAATCGGCAAAGACATGTATGTGGCAAATTTCATGTCAAAAGAGCAGCAAATAAGAACAATAAAACGAAAATAAAAGTTTCTTATCCATTTAGCAACATTTTGTTTTACTCATTCTAATTTTCGTACTTATAATTCTTTCCCTATGAAATTTAATACAAATATACATTTCCCGATTATACACATAGTATCAGTATTAAAAGTGCCCTGCAACATCATTATAAAATGATATTCTTACAAGAATACAGTTATAGATATGCAACAATCATTTTGGACATGAGTGTACATCCCTGAGCAATCTTACTGAAGGAAAGATAGTACTTACAAATCTGTACTCTTTGTGTCTCTGTGTCGATCCTATCGAAAAGTTTTGGTTGCAAGAATGTGAGAATTGCCCAGGACTAAATGCAATTTCGGAACAAAGTTTAGAGATACAAATTACTGATGAAATCACGAATGCACTATGGGATAGCGGAGATCTTGTGAAAGAACCTGGAAACATAAATAGATTTTTAAAGCATGTAAGGTACTGGATTTCAAAAGGAATAACTCACAGCTATATTCGAAAATTCCATGGAGAAAGTATAGCGGAAATAAAAAGATCTACACTTTTTGAAACATCCTTGGTATTGCATTTCGATGTTGCCAAGAACTGGTCTGTTGTTTTGCCAGACGAAATCCAAAGTTATCATTGTCACAATTTACAGATGTCTATATTTACGTGTGTAGTGTTCTCACAAAAAGTTATGCGGTAGTGAGCAATGACTTGCAACATGATAGTGCTCATGCACTTTGTGTAATCAAACTGATACATCAATATGTTAATGAAATCACCGACTCACACAATGAATTGCTAATAATTGATTTTTCAGATGGAGCAGCTTCTCATTTTAAAAACAGGTTCCAGCTGTATGAGCTTGAAAAACAAGACGATTCAATCAAGAGAAGATGGGTCTTCTCGGAACGAGACACGGAAAAATTGCATGAGACGGTATAACAACGTTTAATATTCGAAATGACCCGGTAAGAGCTATAAGGGATGCATAATTGTTTGTCAACGCGGTTTCAGAACTTATCAAAGGCACAAGGCTCTTATTATTAAGTACACGTACTATTCAAGACTAGAGATGCAAAAAAGCCGGCTTTTTTGAATCGATTGTTTTTTTTTACATAAAAAGCCGGCTTTTTTGGGAAAAAACGAGAATTTTGGAAATTTTGGCTTTTTTCATTTTCATGATTTTTCTATCTAAATAGCTCTCTTATAGTATATTCTATAGTTAGATAAGAATTCCATGACCTAAATGCGATATTTCGCTCTGAATTTCACCATCAAGATGAATGGAGCACATGTTTTACGAATTAAAGCTAACATAAAGAATGTAGTATTTGAGGGCAATTTTACAGGCTATTTAACTTTATTTTAACTTTTGAGTTATCGACATTTTTTTTCTTCTCTAGATCATTTCAATTTGTCATCCGTGTTTCATTTCTAAGAGCTTAGTACTCTAGCTTCTAGCGCAAAAGTAAAACTTACGTTTTTCTATATATTCGTCAAAGCGTAGGCTACATTTTCAATATCTCCGTCAAACCGTACTTCCACATTTCTGTTATACTGTAGCTGTGCAGTGATTTAGCAATAACTTTCCAGACACAACCTTGAATACCAATTTATACAAATAATCAGTAGCGGATTTAGAAAAGTACTTTAGGAGGGGTTTCTCTGATTGTTTCGTTTTCTAAAAAGTCCTAATTTTATTTGGGAGGTGCTTGAAGTTTGAGTACAGGCATAACTAATATTTCGTTTCATTCATATGTTTAGAAATAATCTTCCGGATACAACCTTAAAGATCATTTTATACTGAGAATCACTGGCGGATTTAGAAAAGTATTTTGGGAAGGGTTTTTCTTAGTAATGTTTAGTTTTTCTAAACATTCGTAATTTTCATTAGACGGGAGCTTAAAGTTTATGAGTAAAGGCATAACTAAGATATTTCGTTTGTTGCAGACATTCCGTAACTTTGGGGAACAGGCTTCTGTCCCAAAGACCGCCCCCTAACCTTCGCAAAACCGTCACTGCTGGTAATTAGTAATAATAACGATTTAAAAACAATAAGAAAAGAAGTCGGCCAACTCACAGTACACCCATTATTTCTACATTCACAGATGGAATGAAGAAAAGCTTTGTCAGAATGGTCGAATGCTGGGTTGAATCCCGGACTTCCCGATAGAAGCGCAAAAGCTAACCACTCAGTCATGTTTGTTGTGCAGTTGTATTTAGCTTAACTTAAATATATTCCGTAGTCCTTTTTTTTGGGGGGGGGGAGTTCCGTAATGATATATTGAATCCCTCTTGTTAAAAATTAAGAAAACTTGAGGATTGGGTAAACCGTGATGGTGGTTATATAAAATTTAACTGTAGAATTTCAAGAATATACAGAACCAAACGCTCTAGATGTGCAGCCTAATATTTCTCTTATGTTTTATTTTAATTTTATTTTGTTTCAAAAAGAGGGTATGGAATATTTTGAAGTAAAAATAGTACATACAATTTTGCTAGTTATTTGTGTATTTTTTTAAAGGAATTGTTTACTTTAAGGGTTGGCTGGTTTACACCAACCTTTTTTTAATAACTGGTTTAAACCAAAAAATAAAAAGAACGAAAAATGCGAATCATGTGGACTTCATGGTGACGTGTCCACATATCAAACCACCTGCATTAGTTTTATTTCCCTCTCACCTTTTAATCAAGGTGTCCCATGTTCAATTCTCGGTCGAACCACAACCCTTCTTTCATGCGTAAACCAAGTAGCGGTTCGGATGTAACT
Source organism: Thermobia domestica (assembly GCF_964235325.1). Lineage (NCBI taxonomy): Eukaryota > Metazoa > Arthropoda > Insecta > Zygentoma > Lepismatidae > Thermobia > Thermobia domestica. The sequence continues at coordinate 289,970,999 of NC_137457.1, forward strand.
TTAAGCGAAAGCCTTCTCCTTGATAATCTCGGTATTACGTAAGGATGTTAAGCCTAAACATATGAAACGAAACCAAATTGTACATTTCTGCATGCCTAAATGCTTGTTGTTTTATAAAGAAGTCAAGATAGGTTAAATATATTGATAGAAATTGGCAAAATTTATCGATTGCCTACGTAGCTTCCAACATTAGGTTGGATTGGACTTCCAATGATATCTACGTACTAAATTTGTAATTTAATATCTCAGTTTTAGCGTACTGATTTTGATACGTTGACCTTTAAATTTTACATGCAAAGCAATAACAGGATTTTCCCGTTATTGTTTTACATTTCAAGTAATGACGGGATTTTCCCGATGGCTAGGGCGGGAGCTTCTCAATTTAAGAAATTTACTGACCGGACTTCTTTAAGCTTATGGGACTTCTTCCAGCATAACCCCGCTGTTGCATAACAACACCAAGGCGAAACAAACTTATTTCTGTGAATACGTAATATAAATACATGAAGCAAAATATCTAAATCAAAAAACTTGGTTTAAACCAAAAAAGCCTGATTTAAACATCCCCCCAAAACGGGTTTTTGTCATTTTCAAAAACAACCATGGCTCTTGCCAACTCTGCTTACTTTTGTATATAGGAGGTTAAAAAATTCTTATTATATACATTGGTTAATCCTTTGGAATTCATAATATAAATATGTTGAAGTAAAATTGTTTGAAATATCTTTTCGAAATTCATGGTTTATTTTCGAGGTTTTAATTATTATCAGCATCAACCACTAATTAAATGACTTTTTGTGTTACAGAGAAGCGAAACAAAGTCTGCTTTATCAATTTAAAGCAGAATTTTAAAAAAAGCCCAAAATTCCCTACACAAAAAAGCAAAGCAGAGAAAACCGAGTTTTTTTTCAAAAAAGCCGGTTTTTTTCGAACCCTTGCATCTCTATTCAAGACTTCAGAAATCAAAAATCACAAGAGTGGGCCAATGTTACACCTGTGATTGGTATTCAGTCTAGTCATTTTTGGCAGGTCGACAATACAGACACATTCACGAAAGAAGCACGAAACATATATTTGAAAAAATACAAGTAGCTAACAGTTTCAAAAGAATATATTATACTCTGAATGACCTTCAAATTGGAGATTTTGTTGCTTGCGTCTATGATAAGCAGTGATGGGTGGGTCAAGTAGTTTCACTCTCACAGGAATTTCGAGATATTACAGTGTCTTTTATGATTCCTCATGGACCTGCAACTTCCTTTAAATGGCCAGCTGAAAACGATGAGTGTAACGTTAATTCGAAAGATGTTCTTCTAAAACTCACTCCGTCGTCTCCCACTTGTGCCTCAGCACGCTATCACAAATTCCTTCACAAAGAGGTGATGCTGGTAGACCTCTTTCCTTCAACATGACGTACAGAGAGAGAAGCCAGTATGTAATAATTAACTATGCTATTGATTAATTTTTCATGTTATTTATACATACCACAAAATTGTTTAAATCGACCACTTTTTGTAACATGTTAAATTCCATATATATATATATATATATATATATATATATATATATATTCCAGTGTACGTTTATATAAGAATATTGCATTTGCACGTTTCGATTTACTTCTTCAAACGGTGCAAAATTAAAAAGAAAAAGAACTACCACGCCAAGTGTGTTTGCATACCCGGCCCCTGTACAACACAATACTTTAAAAATTTGCGAAAGATTTAATACACAAATATCTCCATTTCTTTTTGTATGATTCACATAGGGAACAATGAAAGATCGTTCAGGCAGATTTTCAGATTTTTTAAGAATGGCCTTTGGGAGAAAATCCGCCCTAATTTCAGGTGAAAATGATGTTTTATCATACTTTCACTCACGTTATCTCTCCCATGTGCCATCGTAGATGGGAAACAAAATTATCTATGGGGATCCCAGAGGTAGTATTATATTGTGTCACAATTATACGGTTATTCTCTTTATCATCCAATTATCACAAGTAGTTACTGAACTACGTGTCTTTCAAGATTTTGCTCATCCACTTTCTTATTAAAAATAGTGATTTTCGTTCGAATTTCATTAGCCCATAACTCGAAGACAAAATTTTTTCTGGGAAAAACCTCTTCGCAGGTTTCATATCTCCAACAGGGTTACCAAATTTATTTCTTTTTCAAAAAAATTAGAGATAGTCACCTAGTCAATTTTCCATATACCTGCCTGAATTGAGATGAAATGGGCCTTTGTCCGAGAAAGGCATCTAGGAATCCGAAAGCAATTCCAAATGCTTTGTGATCCTTGCATCCCATTCAATAAACTTTTTTTTTTTTTTCATATTTGTGTCACAAAAGTTTACTAATTTTGTGAAATTTTAAAGCTTATTATCAATGATGTCACGTGGTAGGAAATTTGCTTTGGATGTATAATAACATTGGACAAGAACAACAACAAAATACTTCTTGAATGTTTTCTTTACCAAAATAGTTGATTCTTACTAATTGTGGAACAAGTAAAACGAATCTGACCTCACAATTATTTTACTAGCTACTGTGCTCCGGAAACAGCTATTGTAATGCAGCATTAAATGTCAACACTATATATTATGTATTATATTTCCTTGGTACATTTCTCCAGTGTAGTATTATAATTCTACTGCTAAATGTTTCTGTTGCAGTAAAAACTTACCTAACTTTTACAAGTGTATATATTATGAGCCTATACTGAAAAATATTTACAAGAATTTGCTATACGATATCAACTTTTAGTTTCATTGACGTGAGAGACTTATCTCAATATAGTTTTCCGCTTTGTGACTATCCAACGAAACTATTAACACCTATCCATGCAGCCTATTCTTTACCACGAAGGTCTTAATCAAAGGTTTTCTTTCGTTATACAGTAGTTCACGAATTTGTGGACTTAGGAATATAATCTTCTTTAATTTAGTCTTGCTTAACATAGGAAACAGTTCCCAGAGGTACTTGTATGCATCACCATCTTTATCCAATGCCCTTAGAAACTGTTTTACTAACTCCAGTTTGATATGTGACGGAGGCATTAGAGTGTTCTTCGTACGAACTAAAGGGAGATGCTATACATTCTTCTCACCAGGCAAGAAATCCCTTATTTGCGGCCAAATCTTTGTAATGTAATGGGATGACCTGTCCCGACTATCCCATTTACACAAAAACAGCAATTGTAACCCTAGCACAGCAGCGACACTTTTAGTTTTCATATAACTGCCATTGATGAACATTGTACTAAACTGCTTAGAGTATTTGTTTCATGTTTTGATGTTTTCTTCATATAGACAGCATAATTATCAGGCGCGGATGGAAGAAAATTGAAACTGTGGAGCAGAACTGCTTTTATAGTAAGATCTGTCTATGAATAGTCTCAGCTCTTGTGGTTTGTATTTGAAATGCAATTCGTTCATCAAACCAATTACATCATGACAAAATACTAGAGTATCCTGCTGTGTGAAGTAAACCTTAAACTGCTTTCGACGATTCCTGTATATTGACACTTTTACATCATCTTGTAACAAGTTGCATTCCTCAAGTCTTTATGCAGCAAGCTCAGCTTTGGTCTATGAAAGTAGGTCTAGGTCCTTCACTGTCGCACTGGTGGCACAAATTCCGTATGAATTGATGAGGGCCCAAGTTGTACCTCTATGTTGTCAGTGTCCTCTTCATCTTCGTTGTCTTGAACACTATATTTGTTTGGAGGACTAGATACAGCAAGATCTTTGCCATGAGGGATTGATCTGATGGCTGACTGTATATTGGATTATTGTATAGAAGATTATTAATATTTATTTATTTACTTATTTTGGACAATCCATGCTAATTGGTGGTACCAAACAAACATAACAGTCGTTAAAATGTTTGTTGGCTCCCTCCACACCATCGGAATGCAAAATATCATTTAATGTCTCTTGTTTTTTAACCATGCATGCAGATTCACGAAGCATCTGTTGCAGCATTTATGAGTTGCCCATGGCTTGTGCTGGTCACCTGCTTTCACACCAAAATAATGAAAATATGCTGCCTTCACAAGTGGCATCAATGAACGTTTCTGGCTTGCAAATGTGACTACTACACACAAAACAGAAATTCCTTAAACTCTAGACATATCGGCGAGGCATATTGCTGTTTTTAGTTACTCGGCCACCACCATTATAAATACAATTTGTGTGATTTTCACTTTAGAACACTTCGTTAATTTTCGTATACTTAAAATTTTATATTTTAACTTGCAAACAGAACTAAGAGTAATAACGTCATCATACACACTATCGGAATAGTATTTGGCAGGAACATTCACATTATTCCAACGTATTTTCTAGGATATATTAGTGTTTCGTACTCTCACCTAGAGTCGCTCTAGAGATCCCAAAACATTCAAAAAGTTTTTTTAAAAAGAAATTTCCTGATTTTTCTTAAATTTCCCTTTTCTTTTACGCAATAGCGGTATACACTCTGTAAAGAAAAAATAGCGACACTCGCTCGGATATACTTTTCACAACACACATTAACCAATATGAGTTTTTGCATGAATTACTGATAATATCACAATGCATATTCTTAATGAGCAGTTCATTCTTAATACTTGCGCCGCAGTTTCAGGTTTTTTTTATATGCATATAATGAATTTATATGCATATATTAGTAGCTATGTGTGTTTCCAGCAAAAACGGCTGTGGGAAGAATTATACATAAAAGTATGAAAAATCAACAATAATAGCACAAAACAAAAAACGTAATTTCTTAAGAGTAAGACATATTGTGTACGAACATTGAGAGGTAAAATACATCAAACTAGATTTCGTATGTGGACCATGTGCTTTAGGACTTGCAGGGGAATCGTCGAGGGTTTTTGGTGACAAGGCTATTGCAAAATGCAACCTTAATTTCATGTAATCACTCCCGGATTATCTGTTCCATGAGTTCCATTCTATCCGAGATAGTTGTCTATTGAGTTTTCTGCTCATATCGACCCAAACTTTACAATTGGATTCATGTCAGGTGAGTTTGGAGGCCACATGAGTCTTTGAATAGTCATATTCTTGCACCACGTATTAACGATTTTCGTTCATTGACATGAAGCATTTACGTCCTGGAAAATGAAGTATTCCATATCTTCTTCAGGAAAGTTATCTTTAGCTGTTTGAAGAATTTTACGTACCAGAATTTGAAGACATTTTTGTACATCAAATGACTCTTCACATATATCCATTGTTGTGACGTCTTTGACAGTGAAGCAAGCCCATACCATCACTCAGTACCTGAATATTTGCATCTCTTAAACAAAATCCGTATCAAGTTTCTCACTCATTCGTATCCACAACTTCACACCACTATCGTTTCCAACTATTCTAAACCTTTTTCAACGGAGAAAACAACATGCTTCCAGTTGTCATAAGTCCAAGTTGCATATCGCCTCACAAACGTACGTGTTGAAGTCTTCAGTGTTTTTGTTAGTTTCGACTTTTCAGGCGGTTTTTTCTTCGTAATATCCTCCTCATACAGTTAAGAAAATACAGTCGTACGACTGACTGCAGTTCCAAGATCAAAACGATTTTTGGGGAAGTCATTCCTTAATTCTGCAGTGCCATTGATTTTATTTGGCGATCAGCTCTGGGTGATGCTTTCTTTTTTCTATTACACTGTTGACGAAGGGATGATTTCTTATCCTAGTTTTACTTGTAAATTATTATTTCTACCGTCGAATGGTAGATTCTGAGTATTCCAGCCATCTCCCTTAGAGATGTAACTTAGCTGTGCAAAGCAAGAAGTATGTCTTGTTCACGTGACGACAAGTCACATTTCTTACCAATCATACTTGTTTACAGTTCACATGTAGCAACAATTTCATACAAAAACAACACTGCACAACAACAATATTGCTACTTGACACTGTTCAAACAATTACAAAGCATAGAACAATCACAAAATGCGAATTACACATCACAAATGCAATGCAGAATTCTCACCCCAATAATTTACGAGACGCTCTCAGGTGCCATCTGGAGAGAATATTACTCACACATAAATAATTAGTAAGCGCCATTGTACACCATAGGTGTCACAGATAATGGAAATGAATTATCACACTTATAATTTCCTTCTATTCCTCTTCTAGCCGGCTGCAACTATGGTTTTCTGTGTAAGTTACCTTGAGAATTGAGGTGTCGCTATTTTTTCTTTACAGAGTGTAGTCAATGTAGAATTTGAAAGCCTATATCTTTCTCCAGAGAATGATGTATTAACCATGATATGAAGTGTTGCTGCAGTAGCTATTTAATAACAACGTCTCCACAGTTGCTTGAAAACAAGAAGTAACGATACTTTTTCATTGTCTATTTCGTATTTGTGAAATTCAATTTAAAATTTGGAGCTACATTCATTTCAGAAACATTTTCACTGTTGACCGGTGTACTTTATGTGAGTGATAGTTCTTGCTGTAATCGTGGCAATAAATGTGGATATCAAAATAAGACTATCACGCAGCTACAGTTGTATTTTTTTACACTTTGGGTGTCAACAGTACATGCAATCGAGTAAGAAAGAAAAACACCCTGTTGACCAAGGTCACAATATACCTTCAAAACTGTAAACAATTCACATGCAAGATCACGTTGACGAAGGGATGATTTTCCCACCTCTCATCTCCCATTAAGCTTGTTACATAACATTGTCACCAGTCCAAGCTATCATATTATATAGTTGGTTATTAAAACGGAGGAGAGAAGACTGATGAATCTTGAAAACAAAGTTTTGAGTAAGTTATTTAGTGTGACGTGTATTAATGGAATTCACGTCTCTATAGGTTGTTTCCTCTTAAATATAGTATTTCCCAAAACTAGTGCACGCTACGGTTTATTTTAATTGATGCTCTTGTGTGCTAATTTTTTCTCTAAACAGAGGGACTCGTGAGATGATGAGATGTAAGATTTTTAACCTACATTGTTAATCCTCCTCCTTTGCTTGTGATACCCATTTCAATAAATGAAATTAATAAAAACTTAGTTGAAGGTAATACCACAACATATTTATCATCATTATCATCATAGATACTCATAGATATACCATTATTGGCAGGTCACTTGCCGCAACTGAAAGACTTCCATGCTCCACGGTCTACCGATTACCTGTTCGTCTTCACGTATGATATTTCTGTTTGATGTCCATTAATTATTATATTTTTCACCCCTCCCTCTGTTTCTTGCCAGCAAACAATCTAGCACTTCCCTCATGATATAGTTGCTTCTTGGCAGTGTCCCAACCAGTTTCTCATCTTCCTCTTAATAGTATCTAAAATTGTTCTTTTCTCCCCCACCATTTCTAACACCTTCTCCATTCGACCCAGCCAATTCGCTCCATATCCATATTTCGTGGATTCCTAGTCGTTTTTCATCAATGCTTTCATAATGTTTTTATTTCCGCCCAATACAGTACAATACTCCACACGAAGAAGCATTTTGCGTCTTTCTCAACTCGTTTTTTAAAGTTGCCATGAAATGGTCTATTCTTGTTCCTAAAGGCTTATTTCACTATTCATATTCTTGCTTTTATTTCACGTTCTCACTTCCTATCATCACTAATAATACTACTGAGGTATCGGAAACTAGTCACCTGTTCTATTTTCTTCCCTCTGCCTTCTATAGTTGAAACCGTCCACTGCATTGCAATCACCATGTTTTATTCTTTCTAACTTTTATTTTCACGCTTTCCTCAAATTCTCTAACATGCTATTGAGTATTCCCTCGATTCCGCAACAAACGCCATATCGTGTGCGAAGTGTATACGACTAATGCTTCCACTTGGAACCGAAATGCCGTGTAGAATGTTTTTCACTATCTCTTCTTGATAGATTTTAAACAATGTTTGCGTGTTAGAAGTCAAAGTTTATTTCAAACAGTTCAGCTGCCTTATATTTGTAAAGTAGTATAACATTTTCGTTCATTTTAATATATTTCGTGCATTTTAATATATATATACATTGAAGCATTTATCTTGACATGCCCTTTTAACTTTTAAAGTTGTCAACAATAAACACTGAAATTTTTCACAATCGAAACAGAACTCAGAGGACATTCCTTGACATACCTTGCAATAGAAGTGTTGCAAATCCGGTATGGAATTTTGTTTTTTTCCGAAGGCATTACATCAAATTATTAAAAATTTGAATTCCACGTGTTAAACAAATTGTACAATGGTACACTTATTTCTGTGTGATGCAAACTAAGGTCGTTACAGAATGAGAACCTTCAAAATTTTGGAAGCTTTTAACTGTAATAACATAAGGGAGATGAACTTTCCCTATTACCCGGCCGTCGAACTGTACAATCTTAATATCAGAAATTTCTTTTATAAATATGTGAAAAGGTAGAAGGCATTGAAAACTCGACGTTTCTGTAAAGGCTTAAATTCGGAAAAGTGCTTAGAACTGTATCACTTCTAAGAACATAGATTGATTTCAATAGACGTAAATAACGTAATGTGGATTAAAATTTAATATCTCAAACATTCAGAGGATATTCAAAACATTAGAATTGGTATTCCACTTGAAATCACGTATTTTTGCAACATTTTAAAAATTGTACTCTTCCTTGGTTTCTTTGTCATAATGGTAACAGTTTGTGGTAGTCGTAGCTGTTACGCGTTCCCGAAATGACTAAATTTTCTGGCACAAAAATTAATGATAAATAAACATATTCAGTGAGTTCGTGCCTCCATTTTCATTTATAATAATGAGATGTTCATTCCATAGTATAACATATGTACCTTGGTATGTACTTAAGTCCAATGTCGCATATATATACAATTAGAGATATTAAAAGAAAGGACATTCTGCTTGGACAATAGAACTGATATGGAAACCCCTCGATAGTTGTCGGTTCCGTACCTCCACAATATTTCATGTAATAACACAATAGTATCAGACTTCAGTATATCACGAAATACAGTGAGTGGCTCGAAAAAATATTCATGTAGTTACTATTTTTTAAGAATGAACGTATGTATACGACTGTTTAACGAGTAAATTAAGTTGAGATGATACGTCATATATATAAAGCCTATGCATTTACGTCCACACTACCTTAAATCATTAGTTCACCAGTTGCGCCTCCTATTCAGTGTAGTTTAATGGTTTCACGTCTTACTCCCATAGAAAAAAGGTTTCATACACCATAGTTTCTTCGTAGTAAATATACCTGCCGAGCAATCTTAGTGTGATTACTCTTACATTGATGCTTGAGAAGGTTGCCGACAGAAGTATCAACCTATTTATCGGTCTCCATTCACTACAAACATTTAGGAAAATGTAAGATAGTGTTCAAAAGGCAAAAATAACCGAAAATGAAAGAAAAATTATCAGGTTACACAATTAGACTAAATCGGTGTCTGAAATATATAAAATCATGGAACAACTTCCGTGAATGGTGCAATTGATATTAGATAGATTCAGCGTTACGAAGTCAATAATAAACAAGCGTAGGAGGGCTCATACAGAAGAACTATCAAATAAATACAAGAACATAATAGTGCATAAGCCTACTATGAAAGTTAATCCAAAGATAAGTGTCCCTCAGATTGCAAATAACCTACAGAGACGACGAGTGAATGTATCATTAGTTACATTGAGGAGTGATTTAAAAACAGCATGCTATAATTACTGTATTTCAGGAAACAAAACTTGGGAGATTAACAGTAATCGCAAGAAGCGCCTGAAATTCTGTGTGAAGGTCGTAAATAAGCCCGTTGAAATTTGAAACAGTTATTTTTATTGACGAGAGTTAAATACAAGTTGTTTGTGTCAAATGGGAAGAAAACTATGCGAAGAACGAAGAGAACAGAGATTGATCCCAAAAATCGTATTCACATCGTGAAACATATTGGAGGATCCATACTTGTTTGGCGGCCAATGAGGATTCGCGATGTCGGGAATTTGTGTTTTATAGAAGAAACGATGAACCAAAGAAATTATATCAATATTTTAAATAGCAATCTTCGGCAAAGATCTGCAAAAATGGGTCCCAATAATGACTTCGTATTTTTGCACGATAAGTATCCAAAATATACCACATATAATACTTAGATGTGGGTGCTAATAATCTGCCTAACCAAGTTTTATACACACATACATAGTGACCAAATATTCCATAGAGCATGTATGAGAAATTTTTGACTAAAACATAAGATACAGTGTTATTTCTAACAAAGCAGTACTCTAAAATGCTTTATTGGACATTGTTTCATCTAAAAATACAGCGAACTTAGTCGTTCCCGTTTGCAGACGAGTGCAGACAACTATAGATTGTAAAATAAGTTCTACAAGGTATTAGTCAATTGAAAAGTTATTATCACTATTATTTCCTTGAATATGTCAGCTGTACGAATCCTTTTTCCACGTACATTCTTCTATTGTATATTGCAGAAAGAAAATAGCTTTTCCTTTGTTAATATATTCTTAGATGTATGCAGTAATACAGGTAATTTTATCACCCACTTTACATGCTTAAAATTAACAGTACCATCCAAATTCTACAAAACCTGGAACTGTACTAATATTTCTTCGAGTCACTGTATAAGGCATGAGTGTCTTGGAATGCCTCACATGTCAGCTACAATAACAAACATGATTGATAAGAACTACCTTTTTATTGTTGCTGTATGTTACATGAAAGCATTTTCATTTCTTTGGTGTTTCGTATTGGTTATCTCGATTTACATTTTTGTGTTGATTGAATTTCTTACAGGTTTAATAAACATACTCTTTCCAGAAAAGTGGATGCGTTTATTACCCGAAAGAAAATAATTTCTCATTTAGATGAGAAATATCATACTTCTAAGATTTACAAAGGATTTACTAGATTACATTTAGGAACAGGTATGTTAATACATACAGGTGAAACATCTCATACATGTGAGGAGTGTGGGGAGGGATTTAGTCGAAGATCAGACTTGGCAACACACTTGTTAATACATACTGGTGAAAAGCCTCATAGGTGCCTTATGTGTAAGAAGGCATTTCTTAGAAAACCAGATTTGGAAAGACACATGTTAATACATACAGGCGAAAAACCTTACACATGTGAAGACTGCGGTAGACAATTTTCTCGTAAAGTAAATTTGGCAACACACGTATTAATACATTCTGGAGAAAAACCTCACACGTGTCTACACTGTGGAAAGGGATTTATTTCAAAATCTAATTTGGCAATACATATTTTAAAACACACAGGTGAGAAACACATCTGTCAACACTGCGGAAAAGGATTTATGACTAAATCATATTTGGCAAAACACATGTTAATACATACAAATGGAAAACGTTACATGTCCGACGTATGTGGAAAGGTATTCGATAAAACATTAGCTCTCTCAAGGCTCATGTTAATAAATCCAGGTCACAAACTACACAAATGCAACGACTGTGGAAAGGAATTTATTCACAGCTCACGTTTGGCAAGACACATGTTAGTCCATACAGGTAAAAAATTCCACACCTGCCAGTACTGTGGTAAAACGTATAAACGCACTTCAGCTTTGATAACGCACTTGTTAATGCATAAAGGTCAAAAACCTAACATATGCGATGTGTGTGGAAAGGGATTTTGCCGAAGTGCATTTTTGAGATCACATATGTTAATACATACGGGAGAAAAACCTTTTATGTGCAAAGTGTGTGGAAAGCGGTTCACTCAAAAATCAACTTTATCAACACACATGTTAATACATACAGGTGATAAATCTTACATATGTGAAGACTGCGGTAGACAATTTTCTCGAAAAGTAAATTTGGCAACACACGTATTAATACATTCTGGAGAAAAACCTCACACGTGTCTACACTGTGGAAAGGGATTTATTTCAAAATCTAACTTGGCAATACATATTTTAAAACACACAGGTGAGAAACACATCTGTGAACACTGCGGAAAAGGATTTATGGTTAAATCATATTTAGCAAAACACATGTTAATACATACAAATGGAAAACGTTACATGTCCGACGTATGTGGAAAGGTATTCGATAAATCATTAGTTCTCTCAAGGCTCATGTTAATAAATCCAGGTCAGAAACTACACAAATGCAACGACTGTGGAAAGGAATTTATTCACAGCTCACGTTTGGCAGGACACATGTTAGTCCATACAGGTGAAAAATTTCACACTTGCCAGTACTGTGGAAAAACGTATAAACGCACTTCAGCTTTGACAACGCACTTGTTAATCCATACAGGTCAAAAACCTAACATATGCGATGTGTGTGGAAAGGGATTTTACCGAAGTACATGTTTGAGATCACATATGTTAATACATACGGGAGAAAAACCTTTTATGTGCAAAGTGTGTGGAAAGCGATTCAATCAAAGATCAAATTTATCAACACACATGTTAATACATACAGGTGAAAACCGTTATACGTGCTCCGTGTGTGGAGTTGGATTCTATCGAAAATCATATATGACAAAACATATGTTGATACATACACGAGACAAACCACACACGTCAATACTGCAGAAAGTAGTTTATTGAAAAATCGCAATTGGCAAGACGTATTAATGCATACAGATGAGAAATATCAGATTTGTGAAAACCGTGGAAAAAGATTTATTCAAATATCAAATGTAGATAATCACGTGTAAGTACATCTACGTGAAAAGGTTAAACCTGGAACGGAACGTGTTTAGATGTAAACGTATTAACATCATATGTGCCAAGGGTGAAAGGAGGAACTAACTCGAATTTCACGTTTGTCAATATGTACAGGAGAAACATCAAATGTGGAAAGTTTGTTAAAAGGAGTTCAGTCAGTTTATATTCGATAACGCATGTCAATTTCACTCGTTTCGAGAAGCCACAAAAGTTTTTAGTCGTATTTTACATTTAGCGATGTACATGTTGATATACACAGGTAATAAGCTTCAAACCTGCCGAAAGTTCGGATGATGAAAATAGTGTTAAGACATTTTAATATAGCGTGAAGACTGATGATAAGTTCACACTTGCAAGACATTAATACATACATGTAAATTCTTCGCACGCTTTCGAGTATTAAAGAGATTTAGCGGCAATTCAAGTTCGGAAATGTACATGATAATACCTACAGATGAAAAAATTAGGTGTAACAGAAGTGTAAAAAATGGAGTTTTCAAAGTTCAACTCTAGCAAGCAAATGTTAACACGTACAGGTAAACTTTGTGTTGGACAAATACCGTGTGCGTGGGTTAACTCGGGGTTCTCCCTTTTCCTCCACTTTCTTCATTCCACCATTTCATTCATTACTAATCATAACCGTCTCCTTTAGCCTAACCGGCATAACCGCGGGACGTAAGACTCAAAGTTTTCATTTCATTACGTACAGGTGAAATACATCATTTATGCCAAAATTATAAACTGGACTTGTTGCTAAATTCTTATTTGCCAGGAAACATTCTTCTTATGTGTGGTGAATTGCAAGTAATTTTTAAAAGTCGTTTCTTTGAGGAAGATATTCTGACATGTAAGAAACTCATACATATCAACAGTGCGAGAAAGGATTTAGTCTAAAATTAAATTGACAATGCATAACAGGCACAAGTGATAGACAATTTTGAGTTGGTGGCTTAAAAATTAAATTATAGAAATTCACAAGTGGGATCCCAGGTAAAAGGTATTAGGCGAGTGAGGAGTACAAGAAGTACTTCTTAAAAATTCAGTCTGCAAGATTCGTGTTGAACATACAGGAGTGGATAGTGGGAGCAATAAAAAATGAACCGCAAGTAAGAAACCACATGTTTACACATAGACGAGAACTCCCATCCATCTGAGTTGTTGAAAGAAAGTTGAAAACCATATTTCGGAAAACATTTAAAACAACGTAAAAGAGCGAATGTTGTAACAAAGTAAGTTCCAGAAAGCATTTGAGTTAATACGTCTTAATATTCATGCCCATTTATCCATTTATACTTTATGTATATAATTTAATTCACTTGAATAAATATTTCGTTCTAATATCAGATAAATAGGTCAGAAAGTTACTGATGGAAATATTGTCTCCTTGGAGGTTGCTTAATGTCTTGTAAAATATTCAGTCGTTTCTTCATTTTAAACTGATGTCTAAATTTCTGCAAGCAAATATTGAGTCTTCTAAGATTAGGGCCGAAAATATAGAAACAGAAGAAACTCCTTTAATCTCGGAGCAAAGCGTTATTGTCGGAAAACGCAAATATATGTTAAAAAATAAACTAATTCAGCAGAGTTAGTGTGAGGTACTGATAATGTTATAAACATAAGTATGAACAAGTTTTTTCATCTTGATTATAGTACCATTCCGTTTTTATGATTTTACTTTTTCATAAAATACTGAACGATTAGAAGTTTAAAACTGATAAGAACTGAAACAATGTAATACGTAAATTGTTTTTGTTGAATTTTTCTGAATGTGACGTTTAATAATGCGGGAGAGCGCCGTAGCCAGGGAAAAGCTGATCTGAATTATGGCGGCTTGTAAATGGAGTGAAACTAAAAGTGCATTCTGCTTACATGGATTGTTTTTCAGTTTTTCCCAATGATAGACGACTTCTTTATCTCCCGGCGTAAGTATACGTGAAGTTAGAGATTCACTTAAGGTGTATGTATCTATGTATCCAAGTACGTATATATATGTGTGGTAATTACTGGCTGGATCTGAACCAAATTTAGTGAGCAATTATCTCATTGCCTAGGGAATAAACGTCGTTACGTTTTGTGGTCGAGGTTGGCCAAGAACAGACAGCTCAGCTTGTCTCTATTTATATCCGTGCTTTATTTCTCAGTAAATATTTAGTGGGAAAATAATCCATTGTCTGGGAAATGAAGATCGGTGTATTTGAAAGCTCTTTGGCCAAGGTCAGGCTCGGCTTCGTACATTATACTTTATTTCTGGGTAACTACTAGGCAAGTCTCAAGGAAATTCAGTAGAAAAGAAGCCCATTGTCTAAGGAATGAAGATCACTATATTTGGTGTCAGGCTCCGTTCCAGAACAAAGGACTGTGTACCACAGCTTTTTATGCCGTGAACTGCTGAGTTCGCTTCATTAGCTGTTTTTCTTATTAGAATTTATCACACATATACGCAAAAGAAATAATGTTTAGTCGTGCTTTAAAAAAAGACGCTCCATGTTTAAGGCAATATTCTCATTTTCTTGATTTTTTTTCTGTGAAATGTATCTAAATTTACCAGCTGTGTTTGCAAATAGAAAGTAGTAAGCAAGGTAAAGGATATTTACATATATATTACTAGTTTCTTCTTAGCAGAATTGTTAATACGCACAACCTCTACATCTAAGGTTTCTTACTTCCGTTTTGACCATACATTAATTGGTGCTGATTCTGTATCATAAGGGAACTGGGAGCTATCTAAATAAAAAATATTGCACTATGGTACAGAAAGCCGGACTAACCTCGCATCTCCCAGTTAAACAAGCCGCATCTTACCGACCATAGATCTGCATGAACTGCGAAGGAACTTTTATTTGATTTGATTTGATTTTAGTTTAGTGTCCAATGGTTATGCCTGCTAGGCTAAAGGAGACGTGGAAAGAGCTTTTATTACATTCCTCCATCTGTTATCAAACTTCTTCGTATTGAGTAGATAGGAGCAGGGTTGTCTGTGGAGGAGTAGAAGGTAGTTGCCCCCTCAATTTCAAAAATATGCTTTTATTATATTTTGTATACATATACAAACAGCAAACATGAACCTATGCCAGTTGACAATTTTGCTGCCTGTGGTAGAACCTGAAGTGATGCTATTGTCCTGTAGTGTAGTGGCCGCATATCTGATTTGGATATTATGGTATAAATTGATATCGTATGCTAGAATTTCCCATATGGGCAGCTCTATATTATATTTTACACTTTTCTCTTTGTGGGTGATCCTGCTTATAAACACGCATTCGACAAAGATTTTGTATAGTTGGCTGAATTCTGAATCCAATGTCGACGTCAATTTCAACATTGTAATTTACGTTTTCTTCCTGAAGTATAATCTCAGGCATCAGATTAAGTTGATTTGGACGTATAAGTGGTCAGCTTTTGGCTTCAAACGCTATTTCTAAATTTTTCAGGCCATGTGCGTAAAGTTGTATATAATTCTTTGATGTATACAGTGTGCGGCAAAACAAACTACTGAAATTCGCGTATGCCATACGTGTGCTCAGTCGTGTGTGGACTAGGGTGCTGTGCAATTGCCGCAAAGATAATGTTACTTACAACAGAGGTGTTCATTCATGAGCACTATTTCCGCTCCTATAGTGTGGATGAGCATCTCACTGGAGATGAGCGCTCACGTCTACTGTATTGCTCTGGAGCTATGGCATATAAACATGAAGTCTTCATCAGTAACATATGGTTCAGTGACGGAAGCCCTGTGTACCTTGATTGCTACATCGATCGACAGTTGATTATTGGTCAATTCTTGCTCCAAAAATCTGTCGTTACAATAACGATGGATGCAGCAAAAAGGGGCTACCGCCCACATTGCCACTGAGTCACTTGTCCTTCTGCCCACAAGAGTTTGGACATCCCTTGATTTCCCGTATCCCAGGAGATTAATGCTGATCCACACAATATGAGCGGAAATAGTGCTCGTGAATGAACACCTCCCCCTCTGTTGTAAGTAATATTATCTTTGCACCAAAGTCACAGTACGATAGTCCACACACGACTGAGCACACGTGTGGCGCTCACAGCTCATACCACGTTGCATCTGTGCGCCATCCATACGCGAATTTCCGTATTGTTAGCTTTGCCGCATACTGTATTATGGAAAGACCTGGAAATTTTAGGTCTGAATCCAGTAGCTAAATTAGAAAGTTTAATCGCCTTTTTATCTCGCAGAGTTGTAACTTTCGCAAAAAGCTTTTCTTCAAACTAAGTTATTAAATCACCATTGGCGAACTGACAATCAAGTAGTTCCGATTTCCGACCAATCCGATACATACTAGTACATGTTTTGGGTTTAAATTATCTAGGCTCTAGAATCGTATTTCAAGTCAGCATTTTTCGAGCCCTGTACATATTTAGATAATACATCTTTGTGTTTGTAAGCTCTTAAGATTGTGTCTACGCCGCTGAAGTCAGATACTGTGCTCGTGGTCTTGTCGTCAGTGTCAATTCTATTTCATCTTTAGAATAAGTATACATTTACAATGTAAGTGATCATATCTTCCTGGGTGCAAATTGAAAATGAGCCACCCTCTCCAACAATTTGATTTTATGAACAACTAACTACACTAGCATATTTTACAGTTTTTAACATTTGCATCGCCTTACGGTTTTTCAGTTCCATTCCAACGAAGAGTAGTAATAGTTTCACACTAAAATAACACATGCTTTGCTTTGTGAAAAAGGGTACAATAACATAATCAGTAAAGCGTTTGCCTAAGAACTGAGCGACCCGAGTTCGAATCCTGGTACAGGTGGTATTTTTTCCGTTTTGTAATTTATCTTCATTCCATTGTTGCTGTGAGGCTCACTCAGCTGCTTTGGAAGGAATATTTTCGACAAGCTACGGAAGTAAAAGTGCCACAGGTAGATTTTGTGTTATGTACGGGAGTAAGCAATACTTATATCCATTTTGCCGATGTCTGACACATCAGTGGGGTTCCCGTTAACAGGACAGAGTAAAGAAGTTTTACAAAGGAGCAGGGGAAGGAGATATAAGAAATTAAATAAAACTTGTGAGACTACTGTGGTTTCTCATGTATGCTTATAAGTAAAGAGAAAATATTTTGCATTTAATTGTTCTGCCACCCAAACTAATCTTGAACAGGGAGTTGAACACTTTGCATGAAATTGAAAATCCAAATTAAGGCCCTATTAAATAAAACATTAAAAAAAAAATTGCTCAGATTTGTCCATTGCTACTTTAAACTTTATGCCTTTCTTTTGTGGATTATTAGTTCTGCAGCTAAAGTTCTCTTCCTATATTCGTAATGATTCCCTTTGGATTTTGTTGTTTCACCACAGGTTCAACAGCGAAAGCTCAGCAGAAAAACATTTTACCAAACCAGAAAAGTAACGTGCTTATTTTAAGGGAATTCCTTATATATAGCCACTTATATCAGAAATCCCTAAAGTGTAACTTAAGTCCGTTTGTACAACAACAATCAACTTGTATTTGTTAATCTATGGAACATTCTAATAGAAACAATTGAATGGCATAGAAAGTGGCCTCGTACGGTATATTTGCGAGATTTTAATTTTGTTACTGAAGTGTCATGAAGAAATTTTTGCTGTTTATGAGAAAGATCGGTTATCAGAAATCAAGTCAGTTATCAAATAATCAAAATATGATTTAGTCGTTCTCGTTTTGAAAATTTCAATGTTTAGAATGCTACTCGTGGCAAGCAGAAACCGCAGAAAAGTAAACGATATTGTGAAAGAATCGAGCAAGACATATGTAGAAGATCTTAACGTTGCCAATGAATTAAATATCCATTACCAAACAGTGGTAACTATTTGAAGAAAGCTGACTACAAAAAAGAAGCTCAACGTTTGGATGCCATATGATCTGCCTAAATAGTTTTCCTACTGGTCAAGGAACTCAGTAAAACTCAAAGAAATTTTGGAAGATATATTTTTTCTAATATTAATTGTACAACAATTTCAGCTAAAACAGCCATTAATGATCACAGTATGAAATGCTACTGAGATTTTTATGGGTGGTAAGTGAAATGTACGTATGAGCAATTGATTATTATTTGTCTCTATGGAATAAATGTTCTCATACATAAATATTCACCGTTATTTATTCCTTATTTATGTCAACGTCATCCGACACCTGACATAAAAGTCAGGGAATTTCTTGCCAAAGAGCAGGGGGAAATCAGGGAAATAGATTTGTCCATATCAGTACGAACCGTGCTAAAAAGAACATTTACGAGATCAAATTTCTTTCTATAAATTTCTACTGAAGCAACGAACTTAAGCCATTTCTGAAGTGGTTATTTCCAACTGATGAAAAGTCGATAACTTACAAGAATGTGAGAAAAATATTAATCGTTATCAAAATGAGAAGCTCCGCAGTATGTAGCAGTACCCATACTGACATCCAGAAAGGCTAAATATCTTTCGAGATGTCCACTCAATCAGTTCCAACAATTTTTCGCATAATCTGATTTTCAGTATATTTCTTTTTGTCCCATTGTCATATTTCTTTTCCGACTTTAGGCAAAAATTCACACCTCATACTATCCACAAACAAATAATGGAGTCTATTAATTCACAGTACTACACGACCTATTGGTAAGATTCGCACGAAAAAAAATGAAAAAAGGGGTGAAATGATGCCACAAGTTGTAGAGTAATTTTCTGTTTCATGTTTTCGATGCCACAAAGATATCATTATTTAGGTGCGCAATTAGTATTTACGTGATAACAGTGGTAGCAACTTACGTTCTTTGTAGTTGTATGCAATAACTAGCATTTGTATCTGATAAAAATTTGTTTTCATTTTTCTTTCAATTTGTTGTAACAACTATTAATAACACTGGTCGGCAAAATGAAACTTTTTGTCGCTCCCACGAACAAAAATAGATTATTCCTATAGGTTTCGAGCTCCTGAGTTCGAATCCTTAACCCGTTTTTCTCCAGGACGTACCAGTTTTCAGGGAGGAGGTGGGGGTGTTTCAATATCCGCCCAAAGATGCTATTCTCCACCCATAATAATTTGCACGTTATAATATCAATATAAATTATGCAGATAAAATTGCATAAAAAGTTAAAAGTTTAACACTTACGTGCCACTTGCTTTTCCTATTCCTCTTGTAATTACTACAGGGTGTTCGTCAGAGACCACCCCCAAGCTGTACATTTCAGGGAAGAAGTCCAGGTTGCAATGCAGGAAGTGTAAGTTTAGGGACATATTACATCCCATGTTACGAAATGAAATAATTAACCTGCCCACAATGTCTTTGTAATCATGTGATGCCCTAGAAAGTTACTGCACTTCTCGAAAGGCCTCCCAAGCCTCACTTTCCACTTCATTAAGCTTAGAAGAAAATATAGTATCCTTAAAAACGTCTCTGATTTGAGGTCCCGTAAAAACACCTTCTTTCACCTTGGCCTCACTGAGTCTTAGCAATAATTTTCTGAGATGATTAAATGCTTCACCATCCCGGTTCAGGGCTTTGACGAAGACCTTCATGAGCCCTAATTTGATATGAAGGAGTGGTAAGAATATTTTCTCCGGATCCACAAGACGTTCATTAGCCACGTTCATCTCCCCTGGGACCAGTTGCTTCCTTGGCGGCCATTTTGTGATGGTGTACTGATCTTTACCTCGACTATTCCAATGACACAAGAAGCAGCAGTGCTTTGTGTAACCTCCTTGTAAATCGGTGAGGATGGAAATAACCTTAAGGTCAGCGCATACAGACCACTGGAACTGTTCGTACTTTATTTTCTGCAATAGGTTTCGCATGTTCTCGTATGATTCTTTCATATGTACAGCATGAGCAATAGAAACGGCTGCTTTTCATTGCCATTGTGTAGTAACACTGCCTTGAGACTTATCCTAAAGGAATCTGCGAATAGCCTCCAATCTTCAGTGTTCAACTTCAGTTGTCCGATAAGCGATGGAATGTCACTGCAATACACCAAATCACCATCCTTTGTAAAATTAGGAACTAGGCTCACTTCTCATTTCCTATACATCGATATATTCACAGCTTGGTTTAGTAGATTCCATTGTTGAAGTCGTGATGCAAGCAACAGGGCCTTAGACTTGGGAAGGTTTAAGTCTCTGATCAGATCATTCAGCTCCTCCTGACTTATCACATGTGGTACATTAGTGTCAAGCACTGGAGCGTAATTGGGATCTAACTGTGTATTCGAAGATTGTGCAACATCCTCACAAGCAGTAGGTTCTTTATCGGATGAAACACTGCACAGGGTGTGAGTGGTGGTACGGGTACAGGCAGACAAACATCATGTTTCACAGGTCTCCTCGCGGAATCCAAGTTAGGATACTGTATTTTATGCTTCATATTTTTCAAGAAACCTTTTATATTAGTCAGGCAGAAGTAACAGTCTAAAACATGATCACGGGGCTCGCACCAAACCATAGCTACGGCGAACGATATCGATTTATGTGTACTTTTCGACCATCCTGTGAGAGTACGCGCACACGAATTACAACTTTGTTTTCGGAGCCCAAACGCGACCCTGGTCCCCGATTTTACACCCGAAGTACTGATGGTAGGCTGTCTTCAAGAACGGTGACAATGACCTACTTTGTCCCTTGAAAATCACTTCCCCACATATGTAGCAGAATGTTCTCGGCATGTTCGTTCAACACAAACGTCAATATTTCACGCAGAAATATTTTTCACCTATGGTATACACAGACACAGCGTAACACAACCTTCTAACACGAAGATCAACTCGAAACTGAAATATTTGTTTCACGCGACAACGTGGTGTATGTCTTGGCGCCTTTTTCAACAATCTGTCGTCTAGTCAAAGGGGGGTCGGCGAATAATCACAAGTTGATTACGAAACCTTTCTCCGTCAATAACGCTTAGGTTTTAGTGTATGCAGTGTGGAACAATATATCTTTGCAACCCAAGGAGATGAGGTACGTTTCTGGGGGGTCGTAAGCTAGAGAAAAGAATGTTCCTGGGATATAGCCTAGTAACAGTTCTTGGATTAAGATAAAAATTCAAAATTATGCACTCCAAACACGGAAAACACATATTAAATACGAAAAGTGCGATTTTTCTGTCAATTATGTAAACAGCACGCCGCCAAAAAAACATTACGTGCTGGAACTTTCTCGATGATATTCGTAATCAGCGTCTCGAAATCTATCCGGTACACCCTTTCAGCCTCGTGGGAGGATTTTCATGCCGACCAGTGTAAATTAGAAAAGTTGGTTATCTTAAATTTCCATGCCCAAAATTATCTAATAATTTTCATTCATGAGTAACGAATATATATATATATATATATATATATATATATATATATATATATATATATATTTTGGTGTGATTGGTTATGGATGAACTTACTATTGATATATGTTTAAGAATAACATATTAGTTGAGCATTTCTTTCATACACTAAAAAATGTGTTTTAAACATGCACAGTCCTATTTGTGCTGTTGTTTATTTCGTGTTAACTGTACACCGAATTTCAAACGTGATATATTCATACATTTTTAATGGAGTGGATTCCTCGTATATTCTTATATGCTAATGCCAATTTCGGAGTAAATCACTTTCAAATATGCTCATAGAACACTTCCCGTTATTTTTAGTATAGTCTTTATTAGCATTGTTTGCAGAGCGAATTGTCTTAGGTTATTTTTGATTCCTTGTCTAATTTTAGAGCCCTTCCTACTTCTCTGTCTTATTAATGGTATTTTATCACTACAGACTACAAATATTTCGTCGTTGGGTTGGTGCATACATCCTGTGACGTAAAGTTTGGTCAAATTTAAGGTAGAAAGGCGCGTCTTATTCAGATATACTTCAGATTATTTTGTATTAATCGTTACTGTAGTGATTAACACTAATTTCCGCCTCTAATTACATAAACCTTGTCACTTATCTTATGGCATGGCTTTGATTTTGCAGAGTTGAGGGTCGAAAGTCACCATATAACTGGTTAGAGCTTCCTGTCTGATCAATAAGACAAAGAGCCTTGTGCTGAGTCATTTTGACACGTGATTAGTGCCATACTTAAGAGTTCGACTAACATATGTGTCCTGCAGTAGTCTGGCGTTTAGTATGAGGCTAATCATACGTCAAAACGACTCTGCATAAGGCGGAAAGTGTTTTTCTATTACTTTCGTTTGTCCGCTTAGTGCTGGATACTTGACTCTTTTTTATACTTATGACATGAGCACTTTCGTGCTAAGTTCCACTTCATATATCTTCTATTAAAGCATTGTTCCACAAGTTTTTGGACGATATGCTCTGCTGTTTTCATGGAGTCCGAACCACCTTGGAACTTACGCAATTGACGGGTACAGTCGTGAGGGTTTCTTGAGAAACTGCTATTCAGCTCACCGAACACACGACAGGCGCACTACGTTTGCGCGGCCGAACAGACACACCCTTGTCATCAGTAAATTAGTACGAACGCATACATTATACCACTATTTTATATGGGGAGGTTGGTGAAATAGTACTGAGAAAATAATGATAATACGCGTTGTATATAGTCGGAGATATACACTGAGAGAAATTTCGTTGCTTATGGAGAGTGATAGAATTTCCTTCCCAGACCACCTCCTGAATCATCACTAGTTCACACAACTCAAAAAATATAAAATATCGAATCCAATATCGAAATGTGACCTGAGGTATTACTAACTTCTTTCCAAAATAAGTACAAAATCCTTTCTCATTGTGTAAGATAGAGTTCAAAAACTTATTAATTAAGGGTAGAAGAAAAACTCAGTGTGTTGGTTGACATTGCTTTTCCTTCACAGGTTTCTTGATATTCGATAACAAGTTGGACAAAGTTAAATACCTAGGTATGTTCGTGTTTCTACCTTTGACTTCTAGATTGATGATGAAAATTTCAAAGATGTTAGCAACGTGTGAAGATAAAATACAAGTATGTCATCAGTAAAGGAAATATAAAGTTCATCTTTTCCTACTTAACATATTATCTTTAGACAACAAACGAACTTCGGTATGAAAAGGTAAAGTTTTGTGTTTAGTACTGAGTTCGTCACACAAAGCCTCAAAGAGACGAGTATTGAATGATTGAGTAATATTGGAGTTCAATTGGCTAGTGAGTAACTTCTGAGCATGAAGTTCGTTATTCGATTCTCTGCAGAAAAGCATAGATCGCACTACTATGATCACTACTAAGAGACAAATAAGAAAGAAAAAGAAACAATCTTAAGGAAATGAGTCTAAATCTAAGATGGCGGCAGATGGAAAACTGTTCTCTCTTTGAGAAAAGAGAGAGAAAAAAATGATGAAGATAACTGTATCAGTTCTTGGTTCATCTTCATATAAGTTTATTGGATTTTACTGTAAAACCAGGTATTAAACCTTTATCGCCGATCAAACTAATCGTATCTTACATGGATAGGTAAAGATTTGGATGGGATAATGAATGTAACCCATCTTCTTTGCGCTGTTACTTACACGCATTATTCGCAATTCCCGACATCGCTTCCTTACTTAATACTTAATTTTTACTTAACGGCATAACGTGAGTTGGATTAAATCCCTCTCTGATGTCGACTCATGATCTAACCTGAGGCTTCCCAGATATGTTAGGATGGTTAACAAATCTTTATCGCACGGTATTGTCAAGCTGCCAAGTCACTCTTTATAGGGCTTACGCTCAACATTTGAGGCTAGACTGGGATAGTCTGAAAACCAACGGACAAGTGTGGTGGTAAAAAGGATGGTAGATCATGAACCACATGGAAGCGAGAAAAAATCCAGCTCCTTGAGCACGAAAAATCAGAAAAGTAGGAAAGGCGATCTAGTGACGGTAAACAGATCGACATCCCACTCAGATGCGAACTCATGATCAAATTTGCTGCCTTGTAAAGATGTTTGAACAGAACCTTAGGTGGTGCGGGGTCCCAGGTTTACAACGAACTTGCACCAAGAACTGTAGAATATATATATATATATATATATATATATATATATATATATATATATGTATGTATGTATATATATATATATACAGGATGTCCATAAAGTCCGTTGCCATCCCTTGTATCTTCGAAACAACTGCGAATATGAAAAAACGCGTCCATATATAATATATTATAACACTTATATTACAGATACTATCATCTCTGGAAGTTAATATTAACACTACTACTTAAACCTAAATTTGTCATTCATTCACGCACACTCACATATACAGGACAGTGTATCGATATGGATAAAAAATAATGTAGCAGAAACCATCTAACTACAATTTGGTAAACATTTATTACATCTATTTTACAATGAGAAACGAATTATTATGAACATGCAATCAATATATATATATATATATATGAAAGTATCAATCTACATGCAAAGTTGAGTAATAAAATTGTGACTATATATATATATATATATATATATATATATATATATATATATATATATATATATATATACAAAGATTAGAAGGCATATTTTATATTTGGATATACATATATACTTGCTTGAATCATTGGTAACATACTATAGATTGGAAAGAATTAAAAATTAAAAAAGGTATTTATGTTTTACACAATCATAACTGGATGGAGAAAACAAAAGTAACTTCATATTAGGATTTGAAAGAGTCCTTTCTCATATATGGAGATATCTGAGTGAATTTGCGAGTCCTACCTCATAATTAGTGATGAGCGTTCATCTCGCACAAAATACCAAACCCGCCTCTTTTGTGTCCAAAACATTTCACTTTGCTTTAATTTGCGTATACACACAAAATTAGTTCGCTAATTGTAAACAACATACATTCTGTTTATAGATATACTTATTAATATATTTCTTCCACTTTTAGATTACAAGGACAAAGCATCGTCTATACTATTTTGACGATTATTCTACTTCTCTGGTCTTTCCACTTAATTTACAAGTTTCTTGACCAGGTATAAGTCACTATCGCCTTATATCATTGAATAATCACATCTATCCGTGAATTGGCACAACTCAAAAAAAAAAAAAACTAGAAACGAGAATTTCTCAAGTCCGGAAGAATCTTCGTTGACGAGAGCACGATTTATCAAGATGAAACACTGGTTGGATTTCAGGATTTATACAGAAGGAATGGCTTAAAATGTAATTCTATAGTAGGATTTCAGTTTACTGGTCTGAGGATCGATTTGGTAATAAATCGAGGTTATGCAGACCTGCCTTAAACCCATAGTACATGCTGTTAGCATAGTAGAAATGATGTTAGTTCTTTCGTAAGTTATTAAAGAATATCACACAGATTAACGAGAATATACTGTACAACATGCAGCGGTACTTTCAATAGTTACTCTTTATGTTTATCGGATATTTCACGACGAAGGCAACCAAGAACTGTTCGGGGTAAGGTATCAAGACCCTTTTCACTTATATTGATTTACTCTATTCAACATTATATATTTTACTTCAATATTATAATCACATTCAATACATATTCATATTCATATCTCAACATATACATATATTCAATAATTATTCAATATTCCAAACCATTAACCCCGACAAATCGAATTTTACGGTTGCAACACTTTACATTTTGAATTCGATATGTCCCATATATTCAAATTAACTAATTTCCCGCGCATAAAAATAAAATTCATATGCTCGAGTATTCTATTTAACATAGCATACATTCAACGTGCAAGGCAGGCACGTAAAAACAGAGATTATAGATATAAATGTCACTAAAAATATTGCTAATTAATATTTTAGTAAGTTAATTTCACAACACTATATAGAAGACAGTAGTAGAAGAAATGAAAATTCATGGACATGGGTTTTTTTATGCCCTGGTACGGTATTACTAGAGTCTACTGTAATATATTTACAAAATTATTTGATCCTATTCACTCCGTTAAATCTACTAACAGTAATGAATTTCGCTGGGTCGGGTGACGTGGAAAAAAATTTTCAAGTTGCCGGGTATTATCATAAATGCATATCAAACGCATATATCTGAACTGGATTAATTCTGCAAATAGCTATTCTGTCCTGTAATCAACTGTGAGGTATCCGGAATCAGTTGTCATATGGCTATTATTTGTATCGTCGGGCCGGTTGACTAATTAACCGGTGTATTTACTTTACAATAGTTTAGCCGCTAAGTGAAAAATACCATCCTCCATATTTCATAACACGCTACTCTCATATAAGATCTGACGTTGTAACTAATGCACTAGGAAATTTGCTATTATATATATATATAATCAATACTTCACAACGAACTTTATCACTGGGCACATATACACATGGGTGTATTGCTATTTATTCATATTTTCATTATTATACAATTCATATACTAATAATATTATCATTACTCATTTATTTATTTAGTCATTCACTCTTCTTTACGACGTCGATTTCTTTTTAGACACCCTATACTTCATTACTCAGCCGAAGACTGTTCAAAGCAGTCTAAATAATTATATTAAAATCAGCAATTGCCATTATCCATTAACTGGCACGTGTGATCCTACATGAGCCAAATATAAATCTCTGTCGTAATAAATCATAGTATTATTCATTTCACAGCCTTAAAATTATTTTGTACGCAATGAAAGTTCAATGATCTAAATAGCATATAACTACATAGAAAATGTCAACAATGAAATTGCTCGCAGCAGGCATCGAATAAGAAAGATTTATATATGCATTCCGGAGATAAAATAATGCCATATAGACAAACTTTAAATTAAATAAAAACGTAAAGATTATTATTATTAATATTTTGGTTACTAGGTTATCTAAACGATCGTGCTTTTCAAGAATGTTAATTATAAATCAGTTTGTGTAAATACCAATGCGTATGGGCCTAAGCTAATGTTTACTCGTAATTTATTATAAAAGAATGGTCATTTCCGTATAAACCTGATCACTAAGTATTTAGATAATGGTACATTAGCAACGAATGATTCTAAATTTGGACGTGATGGCGCTGGTAGTCTGAAAACAGCCTGGGCACAACTGAGTAATCTTTGCACTTTTAAGTATGTTTTTGCACTATTATTATTAATCATACGCAACGTACTATATGATTACAGTATAGAAATTCTATGCAACTCTTCGCGAAGGAGTAATGCACTCATTATAACTGAATGAAGATGAATAAACAAACAACAATACACTGTCCAATGATACATATTTCATACATTCTCTCACATTTTTACTACTAGAATCTATACTACTCACGTAAACATATGCACATTACATTCCATCATCGGCGCAAATTTGTCTTCAACATTAGGGGGGACGGGTAAGACCGTTCCCATATATATATATATATATATATATATATATATATATATATATATATATATATATATATATATATATATATATATATACCTATATAAGCGATGTTCAAAATATTTATGATATTGAAAAATAATGCTGTGAATGATGAGGGGAACAGAATTGTCTTCAGTGGCGTATTTAGCGGGCTATCTGGATGGTCTCAAGCTCCACCCGAAATAAATTTGTTAGTTTTTCGCATTCCACGCACAACAATAATCCTTTTTACCATTTCTAAGAATGTCATTGACTCTCCATTTTCTTATGCTCTTTGTTCAGAAATAATACTGTATTTGTCAAATTTCATTCCATGTAAGAACTACGTTCTTTTGTTCTTTCTTTCGTCCTTTCTACTTTTCTGTTTCTTTTTCTTGATGTTACTTTCTTTCATTTCCCTTATCATACTTTATCGACCGTTGTCAGTTGTGATTCAAGTCGGCCGTCATCAGTAACACCAAAACTAAGAGGAGTTGATAAGCGAAACTGGTGTTCCATACCAACTTGCGCGGATATCAACATGACATGACTTTGGTTATTATAACAAAGGAACAATTATGTCGTTTACTTATTTTTAAAAGAAGGAAATGTTTGAATTAAAGAAAATCAAAACGGGGGAATAACTAGCTCGGGAAATTAGGAAGGCCAAGAGGATGCTTCCTTTTTCTTGTATGAATAGAATAAAAGGTTAGATTCACTCCTAAATTTTTGTATCATATCACATCGGTCTGCAACTCTTGCCATTATAACTTCAATTTATGTATAAATTAAAATATATTTAATTCTCAAACTCAGGTGGGCAATTGCCCACTTCCTTCCTTGTGTTGGACATAGCTCCTCGAAACAAAATCCTAAATACGCCATTGCTTGTCTTCAACATTGAGTAGTTGGCAGGTTTGAGATTTATTCTAGAAAAGGGAGATGAAACTCATAGTACGGTAGATGAATCTGATTTCTGAGGTGAACCTGTTGTAGAATATATTATATATTAGGCGATGTAGATATAGTAGTACATATCAGTATTACAAATCACTGCCGTGAACACATTCTGAAATCTGAATATATGCATATTTATAATTGGTATGTTTCTAATTAGGCATCCACAAAGATCAACGTTAAAATTGTTTTATAATAATATAATAATATAAATAATGATTTCCCCAAATTTATGAAGAAATAATATCAATTATGTATGACGCAACAATACTCGTATTTGAGCAAAATGATGATAATCTCATTAACATTACAGGAATCGTTACAGAAAACTGATGCATGTCATATACTCTTTAGTTAGCAGATGTAACCTTAAGATTATGGAGAAAAATATTTCAGCAATTGAATTATTTTCTTTGCTTACGAAGCATCCTCTCTCAAAAGAAAAATTGGGACACGCGGAAATACGCAGGAACAAACCATGGTTCGAACTAGCCGAGAAGAGAAAACAGGCAAAATTACGTTGGCTACAAAATCCGAATGAAATAACTACACAAAATTTCATAGACATCAAGAGGGAAACTTCCAAAACTTTCAGAACAAAGAAACGCGATTTTTTGAAAGCTAAAATTAAGGAACTTGAAGATAATAGTAAAAATAAAAACATTCGGGACATGTATAAAGGGATCAATGAATTTAAGAAAGGTTATCAACCTCGTGTTTGTATTAAAGAAAGCTGATGGAACAGTTCTCACTGATACAGATAGCATTTTAAATAGATGGAAAGATTTCTTTGACGATTTGCTTAACACGCAGTCAAAAACTAATGTGCGTGGAGAAAGGGGGATACACACCGCAGAACCTTATATTCCAGAACCCAACCGAATAGAAGTAGAAATCGCTATAAAGAAATTAAAGAAACACAAATCTCCGGGTGTAAACGAAATTCCGACTGAGTAAATTTTACCTGGAGGCCAAAAATTGTGGAACAAGATAAGCAAACTCATCCTCCTTATCTACAACAAGGAAGAATTGCCACAAGAGTGGAAAGAATCAATCATTGTTCCAATCCACAAGAAAGGCGACAAAACTGACTGTAATAATTATGGAGGCATTTCTCTTCTGTCAACATCCTATAAAATCCTTTCAAACATTCTATTAGCAAGATTGACCCCATACGAAAATGAAATTATTGCAGATTATCAGTGCGGATTTAGACAAAATCGATCAACTATCGACCAAATATTTACCATTCGCTAAATACTCGAAAAGAAGTGGGAATACAGTAGCCCGGTACATCAACTATTTATTGATTTTAGAAAGGCTTACGACTAGGTTAGGAAAGAAATATTGTACAACGTTCTTACAGAGTTTGGAATACCGAAAGAGCTAATTAGATTAATTAAGGCATGTTTAAATGAATTCCAAAGTAAAGTCCGGTTAGGAAAATTTTTGGCCACGAGCTTTCACGTCGAGAATGGCATGAAACAAGGAGATGCGTTGTCGCCATTATTATTCAACTTTGTTCTGGAATACGCTATAAGGAAAATCAAAGATAGCAACCTGGTCCTAGAGTTGAACGGTGTTCACCAGGTTATGCGTACGCTGATGATGTAAATTTAATAGGGGATGATATGAGAACAATAGAAAGAAATGCAGAGAAAACTGAATGCATGGAAGTGCGTCGGGACCGTAACACGGCAAATTATGAATGCGTTAAAATATTAAATAATACTTTCGATAAAGTGGATACTTTCAAAAATCTAGGGTCAATATTAACAGACGAAAATCATATTCACGAAGAAATTAAATATCGACTAAAAACAGGGAATTTGTGTTATTATTCAGTTCAAAATCTCTTGTCGTCGTGAATTCTGTCGAGGAATTTGAAGCTTAAAATATACAAAACGATAATCATGCCTGTTGTTCTGTGTGGTTTCGAAACATGGTAGCTTACTCTGAGGGAAAAACATAGACTGAAAGTATTTGAGAACAAAATCCTCAGACGAATGTTCGGATCCAAGAGGAACGGGAATGAGGAATGGCGAAAAATTCATAACGAGGAACTACATAAATTATACGGCTTACCAAACATTGTTAGGGTCATCAAGTCTAGGAGGCTTAGGTGGGCAGGACATATAGCCAGGATGGAAGAAAGTAGGAACGCTTTTAAAGTATTAGCGGTAAGAGCAATCGGAAAACGACCATTAGGAAGACGCAGGCGCAGATGGGAAGAAAATATTAAAATGGATCTCGCAAAAATAGGATGCAAAGTAGAAACTGGATCCAGTTGGCTAAGAAGAGAAGTCAATGGAGAGCTTTTGTGAACGCGGCATTGAACCTCCGGGTTCCATAGGCCACGGAGTTGGCTTGCGAAGCATGAGTAGATGCCTAGGCTGCTACTACAAATAGATGAAATGCGCATTTACTGAAAAGATGGGTTCTACTGACATTGGGTAGTCTATATACTCTTCGTGTTCTCGGGCCTAGGGGAGAGAAGGAGGAGATAAGATTTCACATCAGGTTACGTGACACACAGTCGCACAGCTTCATTTTTATTAAAAATAGAAAAACCAAGATAAACCAATTTCATCTCACTTTCTTTGTGGCAGTCGGACACAAATCATCACACTTATCTGCAAAAAGCACTTTTCAAATCAGATTATTGGGAGAGCCTCCAGTTTCAATGTTGGGGGGGACATGTCTCCCCATTTCCCCGGAATTTGTGCCCGTATCTACAGCTGAGACAACTATCCTCCTCTGGCATTTATTGCAATTTGAGCCCAAGTAGCGGAAGTGGAATTAATATATATTGATGAAACTACTAAACGCACTACAGCACGAAGTTGAAATATTACAGAATACGATTCTTTTTAAAAGAAATGGAAAAGCCAAGAGAAATCAATATCATCTCACATTCCTTTGTCGAAGTCGGACACAAATCATCACACCTATCCCAAAAAGCGCTTTTTAAGTCAGATTATTGGGGGGACAGTCCCCCCAGGTCCAACATTGGGGGGGACATGTCCCCCTCGTCCCCCCTGGATTTGCGCCAGTGCATTCCATATATACAAGAAAGTAAATTCTGACACATATACTATACATGCTAACACATGTTACCACCATTCAATTATATACGAACTAAATAAGATTGAATTGAGAAGGGTCCCCTTCCTGAAGGGAAAGAAACCCTTTGGAACATTTGTTTAATCCATTCTGGTTGGAAGCTTAATCAATTCTGGAATGAATGATAGTTTCTTTGTACGTTTACACAACCATGATGAAAATTAACTCAACTACAACTAAATCGTATACCGCCATGTTAGTAATGATTTAAAAAAGTCACACTTACTAGGTACACAGACAAATCTATACAATGACAGATCTCACGTAAACCTAAACTGAAGTTTGGGAGGGGAAAAGAAGGAGATTTCAAACGTTCTGATCATCAAAACTTCATTTGAAACCGATAATTAACAGATCGCACTGCAAATTCTGTCCGTGGAAGATTTCAGCTCCAAACATATCGTCCCTGAGTCGGATTTTATATCTTACTAGATTTTGACTGTTTTAACGCTGAATTTGACTATTCAGGGCTCTCTTGTTGCTTCCAACATGTTTGTTTCTTAAATGAAATTAATTTTACCTTGGTTTTGCTGCTAATTCTTCTAGTTATCCCACCTTTTGAAGGAGCAGCTGAATAGAGTTGTGGCTCGAATTGTTACAACTTCTGGAATGAGCGTCCTCGCGCCTTGATATGAGAGCGTCAGAAAATACTGCAATCAGAAAAGAGGGTTTTGATGGCGGAAAATTATAAAGCGAATGAAAAATAGTTAATACTGGATAAAACCGGATCTTGGGATGACAAGGGCATCTCAGAGGGACAAAGGGGGTCTAAATTATTCTGCCAAAATCAGATTGGTGGATAATTTTAAGAATCTCTGTCCAAGCGGGCTTATGTTTTTGTATAGCATTAAAATGACAATTTCAATACTTATCCATCTGAAATGTCCATATACGGGATTCGTAATGAAATACTGTATAAATAAAGATATTATTCCCCAAAATATGGTTATTACTAAATTATTTAAAGCCTCCACATGAATTTTGGTTTAAATAAGCGACGAGTTAATATATTACACGGACCGAAGTTATATTTTGAAAATCACATAGTACAATAGGTGCAAAAATTATTGGACCCCTCCAAACAAAAATTGCATTAACTGTAATGGTACATTACAGCTTCCGTTCATAAAGACGGCCGCAGTGGCCAAAAGCCTGATTGATCAAACAAACCATAACAATGTGTTTGAAGTTTGAAAATTTCATTTTATTTATAAAGCGGATAAGTGGATGAAAAACAAAAACACATTAACTGCCAGCAGGCGGAAGTAGACTTCTATTTGAGGTATGTTTATCATGGCCGTCATCTTGTGCTTCGCTCGACTTTTTTAAATAGGAAGAGAGTCCTGTGATATATCAAATTGGGCTAGAATTTTACGGGAAATACAATGGTGAAGTCTATGTTCCCATAAGTTTATATTTGTAAGACATAATGAAATGCACATTGATATGAATTCGTTGGCTCAAAGATTGCTTAACAGCTGCATCTTTTTGAAAAGAATTCAAGTCAGGAAAACCTAATTTATGCTAGTAAGGACATCCTAGATATAGTACGCGACAAACCATAACCATTTTTTCCCCCGAAGATCAAGATCTAAGGGTTTACTTGTCGCTACCATAAATTATTTGTAAATAGATTCTGGTGTTATCGCTCCAACTCAGGTAAACTGTATTCATCTCTCAGTATGGCTAACCCCATTACTGTTATCATAGTAGCATTGTACAACGTTTGTTCCGTCTGGCATCCGTAGCATTTGCAGCGTGATTGAAGGAGGTACATTTCGGTTGTTAGGCTTTGTAATCAGTCCACATCATGTGATAATATACGAAAGCTATTTTGTTCTACTTTGTTCAGCTTAAAACAAATTACTTTGATGTAAATTATATCTGGAGGTATGTAAATGTTCTCGAATAGAGCAAAAGTTCTCTACTTCCGATCTAAGCCTTTGCATTATGTTTTCTCCATAAATGACGGAATGACAATGCTCTAAATACAAGAGGGGGACTATGCGGGGTATAATTCCTTAGATTTTCCACTTCGAGCACTGCGTAAAGGAATAACAACACAGTTTAAAAACCGAGATCTACCTATTTCGAATATTTTCAGTGAGTAGTTGATGCTTGTATTGCGACATTGGGCAGGCATAGCCCCTCATGAACCGTAGCTCCAGGGAGTCAGTTTAGTACTTATCTATATTTCCTAGCTAATTTCATCACTATTTCAATATGTATTTATTATTTTAATGCCCTAGCCACATTGGAATGTCACTCCCCATGAGAAGTCAAGCAGTCCTGGGTCTGGTCAGAGGAAAGATAGGTGTGTCCATTCGTACTTATCAGACGGTGTTGTGTTGCGGCGTCCAACCAGCATCGTGAGGACAATTGGAAAGCTACTTGGAAAAAAGTAGCAAACTGCGGTCTAGAGGAAGCCAGCATTAACAGCGAGGGTAGCCGATCTGCTGACAACACATCACCCCACTGGAATGAGTGCCATTAATTCTAGGCGTCCTAAGAGCTGTTGCGCCAGGAGTTCAGTTATCATTATTATTATTATTATTGCTATTAATAATAATATTAGCAATAGACGTAATAAAGATTCTGCCTGTTTGTTCTGCTCGTACCTAAGTACATTATTTCTAACTTTATGATATAGTAAGGCAGGTCAATAATTGGTCAGTTTCTTTCTAATGTGATTTATCACGTGTATGAAAACTGGACAAACTACAAATTAGGATACTACACACAGGAAATTAATAATGATAGCTTTATTACTCAGATATTAACCTGCATACATTAATAAATATTAGGATCTAGATACTTAATAGAAAGCTTTTTAACCATTTCCTTTCTTAAAGAAAAAGTTTTAAATTGTCATTATACACAGGTGACCTATCGAATAATAATAATAGTAATAATAATAAATAGCCCCAGGACATTGAACAATGGTATCGTGTCTTCCAAAATGTTTTGATGGAGGCAAGAATCATGTTGTCATCGAGATAGATTAATCGTCCTCAGAAAGTGAGGAAAACGAAAACTAGAACATATTTTAAACTCTTGAAGTGGTACGTTCCAATTATTTATTTTATCTATTTATGTGAAAATTTACAAAGTAATATTTAATCAGGTCTGATATAGTGCTTTATGTGAGATTGATTCTAAGTTGCATGAAGGGCACAAACAAGAAATAATAATAATAATAATAATAATAATAATAATAATAATAATAATAATAATAATAATAATAATAATAATAATAATAAATAATGTTATTTATAAAAGACTAACATTAGTGCATCACGCTAACTCCTAATAGTAAATCACGTTCATGCTCATTGCAATAAACAATGCAATAATTTATTTTTGAGCATTTATATTCATGTAGCTGCAAGTTCGTTGGTCGGCTAACTAAAAGAAGTGTATGCAAACAATTAGAGTTCTTAATTATAATTTTAATCTATAATTAGTGTTCGAACTTTTCAGGTAAACAGTTATCTGTCCGATACCCGTTGCATTCGATTTACTCGATCCTTATACTTGATAAATCCGTTTAAACCGTTTGGCTTGTTTGGACCATTTGACCCGATAGACTCGTTACGAACTCGCACATGATAAGTAGAACAATTTGTGTTACGGTAATAAGGTGAAACAACACATCATTTACAATCATGACAAACTAAGCTTGTTTTCATAAAAATGGGGTTATCAGGCCAACCTTATTCATACGGGTCAATCGAGCAAACCCGATTCATAGGGTAAAAATACAATATCGATCCAACAGGCGGTCCACAATCGATTCTATTTTCCGAACATTACCGAAAATGCAAAGTAGCCCAGCACAAAATATGAGCACATAATCATATTATTATTATTATTATTATTATTATTATTATTATTATTATTATTATTATTATTATTATTATTATTATATTAATAGAAGAGAAAATTACTTCGTTGAATGACCTGTACGTATTTTATTCCTATTTTGAATGGTTATTCTTGTTTTATTTATCTGCTTATTGATTTGCAACACTCAGTACTTACGTAATAGGAAACGGAAGAACCCAGAACAAACACACGCACACGGTGTTTGTCTACCACAAAGTCTATTTGGCGCGAGCTGAGATCGAACCAAGGACCATAATAAAAAGGGAAGAAGAAATGATAGCTCGGATCATTATTCCACCACGCCGCTAGTGTTGCTAGTAGCAAATGACGCAAGTCAGTCTTCCAACTCTCCTTCCCTCCTCTCTCGCTGTTCTCCAAAGTTGATGGAAGAAGCCTATATATAAGAGAGAGATTTGGCCTTGATATGAGTTCTTCTTACAGTTCAACAGGTTGGCTAAAGGAGACAAACACGAAGCAACGGCAGTAGCCGAAGAAACAGCAGCAGAAAATTTTTGAACATAGAAAGTGTTGCCTAGTTCATCACACATGCATTAGTAGTATAACAAACTCGGCGAGCGGCATTATGCTTACAAGAGAACATCTTATATTGATAGTAGCATTGCCCACACAAACAATGTGCAATGGATATAGGAGTGAAGAAAAGTGAGAAATTCAAAGTTTTACCGGCCAACACCCAGAAACACAGAAGATTTAGAGAAAAGAAGGATCTAGAATCATGTGAAGATAGCTAGGGATGCGCTCGAGTCGAGACATGTCTCGAATCTCGACTCGACTCGACTCGAATTCGAGTCGAGACACACTTTGTAAAATTCGAGACGAGTCGAGACAAACGTATTTCTCGACTCGAATTTTCGAGTCGAGACACGAGTCGAGTCGAGACGGCTCTTAAAAATCTCGACTCGACTCGAATGTCTCGAAAATCTTTCTAAAATTTTTAATATTGTTTTGAAGAAAGTATTCACTCAGAAACAGCCTTGAAACCAATTCCAGCTTTTATTCCTTCAGAAAGGTACAGAACGCATAAAATTAATAGTTAATCTTTAAAGATCAAGATTTAATTTTCAGCTCAATTCAGTTAATTAGAACTAATAGTTAATGTCGTTGTATTTGGTTGTACTGCAACTTACGTAACTTCTGGATTATTCGCTTGCCCAACTATTCTGAGGCTTTAATATGTTGCAGCATATCACGAGCTACGGATAATATATAATATAACATTTGTTGTACATCACATATTATGATACGAGACTATTTTACATAGTATATCTTATCTAATATAAATAAAATAAAGAGTTTGTTTGTGTGTTCGTCTGTCTGTCTGTGCGACCTGGGGACCAGACGAGTGGACCGAGAGTTCCCAAAATTTGGTCACGGGTACCTTAGTCCAGGCCCCAGATCAACACGAAGCGTTTTTTTAAAATTTCGAACCAGGGGGGTCTCGGGGGGGACGTTTACTGGGACCGACCTGGGGACCAGACAAGTTGACCGAGAGTTACCAAATTTTGGTCACGGATACCTTGGTCCAGGTCCCAGTCTAAGGCGAAGCGTTTTTGTCAAAATTGGAACCAGGGGGTCTCAGGGGGGCGTTTAGCGAGACATGTAGTAAAAGCAATCCAAATTGATCGACATTAGTGTCAAATCCATAGTTTTCACGGTCGCTGAGATCAATGGTGACACTTTCATCAGCGATGATTTGCAAATTCAGCTACTACTGTATGTGGGCCGGGTGTCAGCGGGTGAGGAATAGCGAGACATGTATAAATAGCCCATATTGATTGATACCAGTGTCAAATCCATAGTTTTCGCGGACACTGAAATGAATGGTGATACTTCCACAGGTGTTGACTTCCAAATACAGCCCCCATGCGAAGAATGGGTATATTAAGCTAGTATTACAATAAATGGACTGCTTGAATGCGAAGAACTAGTACAGATAAGTACCATTCACTTCCATGAATAGGTATTTTTTAAAAGGATTTTTGTAATGGTTCCCAACATAAAAGAAATATGGATTGTTCATGAGATATTGAACTTCAACTTTCACTCCTGGAAAATTTCAATTTTGGAGTCAGGCCACTTGGCATCAAAGCAGTTCACTGTAAGATAAATACATTCTGCACATTAGTAACATAGTTGTTCAGGGGCCTTCGATTTCCATCCTCTCAAATGAAAGCTGAACGATTGCTTGATACATGCTGACTATATAGGAGAAATAGTGTATTAAGTTTTCGAGCTTTGGTGCGTATCCGTATTTACACTCTGATATAACTTTAAGTTCACACTCAAATCGAGCTAATTGTTTAATGCATTTCGAAAGCTTTTGTTTTTATGCAGCTCATTAAGGAAAATCTATTTCATAATCGTAACATTTATGTACTAAGAAACTATGAACGTAAAGTGGACACAACCTAGCCCCGTGGCCGCTGTGACTCAGTGGCACAGCTCTCACCCTTGGTGTGTGAGGACTCTGATTCTGTGTGTGTGTGTGAACTTCGCAGCTAGTGTATGCGTCTTTGCTGTGGAAGACTCGGGTTCAATTCCCGGCGCGAGCTCATGTAGTTCGGATTCCACGTTAATCAGTAGGTCTACATTTCATATATCCTCGCTGTTGAAAGAGACGGTAAAGTCAAAATCAACTCAACAATATATATGTGTGTGTGCTTATGTGAATTTCCTTGTGGCTGTATGGTTAACACATACGACTTGATCGCGGGAGACTCTGGTTTGATTTACGGTGGAAGCTCATAAAGTTGTTACCGGTATCCCACTTTAAACTGTAGATCCATACCTCATATAACCATAGATATAATATATATGCCTTTGATACACTTATTTTCCGACTTGGAAGCCATCGAAAATTTCCGGACACAGAGCCCCGTAGACCGAAAATGAGAAACATGGGTACAGAGTAAAACAGCCATAGAAATTTAAGCTTTTAAGGCTAACTTAATCCTTACATATAATGCAACTAGCTTGGCCAAGTTATAATGGAGGAAATGCTATCATTGCAACACTCTGAGAATAGAAAATGTTCGTCAGGTATTCTCCCTTCCCTTTTTCGAATACAATGAACCGACTCTTTTGCTGAAGAAAGATGCTAAAAGAAAATTGAAACATCTGTGTCTAAACTTTCTTTGAAGCGCAGTCTTTTGTATTTGTAAGGTTTTGCGAATGTTTTCGAGATAGCCAAATCTTTTACCATGGACTCCTGCTGCGAACTGACCGTGAGTAAACACCCGATCTCGCTGTGCTCAATTTCTCTCGCACACGTGAAATGGGTTTGTTGTTTCCAAAACAAATAGGAAGTTACCTTGTGCTTTTGCATTTCTGCACGCACACAGGTAGCATTGTTGTTTTAATGATCAGAAGAAATATCAAAACCATCCGATATATATGATACAAAACAGCTAACAGAGGGAGGCAAAGATAAAAGTACGGTAGGCCTATATTAGTGATGGGTATATTCCCGGGAAGATATTTTTCGGGAATATTCCCTGGGAATATTCCCGGGAAGATTCCCACAATGGGAATTTATCCGGGAATTTATGTACAATCAGAAAGAAAATTGCATTCTATTACTATATTATGATTTCAAAGTTGAATTAATTTTTGTCACAGCATATTATTACTGTTGTCCCCAGAGGAGTCTTTAAAATGTATATTCCGAGCGATGTTATGTTATTTTATTAATATTCTATTATATTTAGAGTGTACGCATAAATGGATATTTATTTACAATAGGGTCCTATGAAAGTGAATATATTTCAAAAATGGTATAGTAAGTCCACATACTTTTAAACCGCTATAAAGTTTAAATTTACATGTAAGTGGCTTTTCTAAACTTGACTCTACTACTGATATTATAAACATATTAAATTTTTAAATGTTATAAAAAATTTTGTCAACATTTGCGCATAAATATGTATGTTCACAATATTTGCAAAATACTTTCTTTATAATTTTGCATGTTACATTGCCACACGACTTTTCCTCCTCCCATTTCTCTAAATTTCGTGCGTTAATTCACATGTAAGAGAAGTCCGATTACCTCTTCAGAAATTCGGGTCAGACCGACGTCTATTACTTACGGTGGTTCAGGGTTTATTAATAGTACTTAATCTCTATTTCTACATAAGTTTAATTAATTCTAATTACTTTACAAAATGGTTCCTTTTCATCATTTGTAATAGTACTTCGCTAATTTTGGCTATTGTTTAGCATTGGGGCCAGCTTTTGCATCTACTTTTCTGCGATATTCTATTCCGATGCGGTTGTTTTATGGTTTCATACGTTAAATTACGTTACCTTGAATTCAGACAGCAATGCAGAGCGAGCGTTAGCGAGTGAAGGCGGATTAGAGCCCCGCATGGCACTTTGTTTTATATCTTCGTTACCAACAACTCACTTTCTTTTCTCACATAAATCACTTCCACTTATCTTTACGGTTTGTACAAATCCCCTACTGCCCTAAAAATTGTGTTCGATACTTTCATGACTACTTGAACATCACTATCAACTCATTTCTTCCCTAAAACATACCACTTTTTGCTAGTTTTGAAAGTTATTTTAAAAAAATAGAAAACATGCACCATGGCAAAAATTTGTCATCACAAGTAATGATGCATACATGCCTTCTATCAGCAAAAAAAGTTTCATTGAAATTGGAGCCGGACATTTGAGTGATGTCTCTTGTGGGATGTGATTGAACGTGACGTCAGAACACATCGCCCCCCTTCCCGGAATTTACGGGAATTAGGTGACCTGAGTGAGCACATGTGGTGCCAGCTCTCTCCAGCGACCTATCAAGGATCATTGCGTGTATGCCAAGACGTGTCGCCGTTTTTATCCATGCCAAAAGTCGACATACTGACAATTAGGTAGGTAGTCATGATGGTCTGGCTGATGTGTGCGTATATTTTAACTCGTACATTTTGTCTCGACTCGAATTTCGAGACGTCTCGACTCGAATTCGAGTCGAGTCGAGACAGAGACTGTCGAGTCGAGACAGAAACATATTTTCGAGTCGAGACAACATTTTCTCGAGACGAGTCGAGACAGGCTTAAATCTCGACTCGACTCGACTCGAATGCATCCCTAAAGATAGCAATGCAAACGATACACTGATTCAGAAAGAACTTCAAAATGATTAAAGTAATCAAAATGACAGTTACACAACAGTATAGTAAGCAAACATTGTACCCACAGACATGCTCAATAACATCTTATGTAATGAAGTGTTGCCAACTACGAACAAAATGAAGTTTTGTTAAATGGCATGGAACACAAATTATAACATCTAGCAAATCCAATTATGAGTAGAACCATACCTGTGACGTCTTGGTGTATAGTGTTGCCAACGTTTGAGGATAAGAATATATGAATTCCTATATGAATCTTGGATGTAGAAGAGTACATTCAGCACACGATTCGAACTAGTTAAAACTGAAATGTGAGACCACAAACAAGAATATAACCACTGAAGTACAAAGATAATGGACGAAGCACAGAGTCGAAGCAGTTTTGCCCAAGTGGAAAATCAGAATAGTATCAAACAACACACAAAAATGAAATGATGCCTAGACTTGGACTGACAATTGATTAGCAGGCTCACTTTTCTGATGCACGTAATATTGTATCACCTCACACATTATTGGTAGTTAGTTTTGCAGTTGCTGTTGATAAAGCACTCCGCAGTATGTTGGCCCCTATGAGAAGCGGGTCGCTTGAGAACTTTATTTTGTGCTCAGTTGGTAACACTTTATTACATAAGATGTTCTTGAGCATATCTGTGAGTACAATGTTTGCTTACTATACTGTTATGTAAATGTCATTTTGAT
Source organism: Thermobia domestica (assembly GCF_964235325.1). Classification (NCBI taxonomy): domain Eukaryota; kingdom Metazoa; phylum Arthropoda; class Insecta; order Zygentoma; family Lepismatidae; genus Thermobia; species Thermobia domestica. Next base: position 290,012,796 of record NC_137457.1, read on the forward strand.
TACTTTAATCATTTTGAAGTTCTTTCTGTGTCCGTGTATCTTTTGCATTGCTATCTTCACATGATAACTAGATCTTCTTTCCTCTGTATTTCCTGTGTTTCTGTGTGTCGGTCTGTAAAACTTTGGATTTCTCACTTTTCTTCACTCGTCTGCCGATTGCGCATTGTTTGATTGGGCAATGCTACTATCAATATAAGATGTTCCCTTGTCAGACTTAGAGATTTGGCTTACTGTAATTTGTCCAACAACTTATCCAAGTCTGGATTTCTTTTTAATTCTCTTCTTTTCTTTTTCTTTACATCAACTCAATTTAATTCCCTCGTAGCAAGAAAGCTTTCGGCCAATTGGCGCGTGCTGGCTTTTGGCTTTCTATGCTTGCGCTTGAAACATATGCTTTCATACAATCTGCCTTTTGTTGTACTGCAAGCGATGCTTTAGACCCTTCACAGAGCGTCATAGCATCACTGGCCGGTCATTGGCTATTGACTTGACTTGTGAAACGCTTGCGTCAAGCTTGAATGGAACACTGAATGCAAGGTTGACCCCACGTAACTTCGTTACTGGAATCTAGCTTGCTGCATGCTTGCACGTTTTCCAATCAAGCTGGATGCAAGCTTGGCCGACTTGCAATTCAAGCTTACAGCAGCGGTTTGCAAGTTGTCTCTGCTACTAGGGTTAAACACTCAAACTTGCTACTTGGGTTTTGTCTCTCTAGCAGTATGTGCTGGTCACAGTTTTAATGTTCATGTATGAGTTGATCTGTTCTCATGGTGTAAGTTAAACACGTTTTTGTAACGAACAACTTAGAATATATAAAATGTACCTTTCTACTATCTCTTTGTAATACATCCTCTTTCCTACGAAATGGATCCTCACTTGATGTTTACTGGTACTCGACGTCTTCTTCTGCTTCTTCTTGTAACCATTTTTTTTTAATTTTTTAAATACAGACCAAGGATCTTATAAAAATAGAGGATCTGCCCTTACAACAAAATCTTGAAGCCATACGTCACAGTTTCACCACCCCTACTCTGCCCACTCCGCCCAAGAGGATCGCAAGGTTTTGAGTCAAAAATCATGGCGGAAACGAAAGTAGCCAATCAGACGATAGTGGAAACGAGAGTAGCCAATCAGACGTGCCGATGCTCGGTTGTTTTTTGGCTTCATCGATTTAATAGGATGACGATACATATGGGCAGATCCTCTATTTATAACATCCTTGATACAGACGGACGCTTCCTTTTCCTCTTCCTGTGTTATCATTCTATGACATCCACTTTCTAATATGTCTAATAGTTCTTTATATTTCTCTTCTTCATCTTCTGCAATTTGAATTCATTAACAGCATCTCTTTCTTCTTCTTCTTCTTCTTCTTTGGCAGTGCTGATCATCTCTTCTTCTTCTATTACTACTATTTCAATCCCATTTACTACATCTCTTTCTTCTTCTTCTTCCTCTTCTTGAGCAAATGCATTTGTTGGTAATCCTACTTTTTCCTTATGTGTTCCTTTCTTCTTCCTTTCATCATCATCTTCTTCTTCTTCAATATGAAATCCTTCCTTCCTCTCATGATCATCTTCTTCTATCCCGATTACTTCATCTATTCTCTTAGAAGAACTTGCGTCTCTTTGTTTGGTACGTCTTCTTCTATGTCGTTAATAAAGACGGTAATCTATTTTAATAATTCTTGTGTACTCTTGTTTTCCATTTTATTCCCCCTAAATGTATATAAGTAATTGAAAAAGATATTTTCCTATATGTATGTATGTATATGTAACTATTTATACAGAATATATAAGTATTACACAGAATATACATACACACACACACACACACACACATATATATATATATATATATATATATATATATATATATATATATATTAAAAAAGATATAAGTACTTTAAAAGAATATATAGGTATGTAAAAAGAGGATATATATATATATATATATATATATATATATATATATATATATATATATATATATATATATATATATATATATATATATATATATATATACAAAAGGAATATACAAAATAAACAAAAGGAATAACAATATCAATAAGGGTAAGGATAACGAATAACGAATATACACGTATCTTTGTTTATTTATATTCAACCTAAAATTAAAAAATGCATCTCGTTACTTACAATCATATTCCAAATAAATATAAACGGTATATATACACATACATTTCAATTCGTTATGCAGAAAAGCAGAAATTTCAAGGGAAAAAATAGCATACCTTTTTAGTAGATAAATGATTTGTAACTGTTTTTCGTATTCCATGGGAGTGAAACAAATGTATGTTCACAATTTACTTCAAGTGTGTGTCTAATGTATAAACGTTCTGTACGTGAATTTTATACTTATTCTTTCAGAGTTTCAGCGGCCAGGAAAAATATGTGTCTGACACTAATATCGTCCGTTTTATAGTGTAAGGATCATATTTGTGGGACGCTAAACTGAGATTTCATCTCTCTCTCTCTCTCTCTTACGAGGGTATGATGTCTGAATGATTGCGAAAGCTATCACTCAACTCAGTATGATAGTTTTATTCCGTAGCAAATACGGAAACTGAATTTAAAGGGCCGTCCAACCCCCCTTAGATTATGTGTTATTAAGTTCAGAGTATCATGATTGAACACAGCGGCCCCAAAAACTATGAATTTGACACTAATATCCATCATTTTAAATTACTTTTACGTGTCTCGATACCACCTCTGGAGACCCCTAACTCCAACCCTTTAGATGGTGTACTAATGAATGCGGACTATCATCATTGAATACAGTGACCCCGAAAACTATGAATTTGACACTAATATCGATCATTTTAAATTATTTTTACGTGTCTCGATACCATCCCTGGAGACCCAAACTTTAACCCCCTTAGATGGTGCACTAATGAATTCAGACTAACATCATTGAACACAGCGGCCCTGAAAACTATGAATTTGACACTAATATCGATCATTTTAAGTTATTTTTTTTTTTTTACATATCTCGTTATCACCCCTGGGGCCCCACTCCAACCCCTTCAGATGATGTGTTAATGAGTTCTGAGTATCATCATTGAACACAACAGCCCCGAAAACTATGGATTTGACACTAATATCGAACATTTAAATTATTTTTACGTGTCTCGATATCACACCTGGGGGACCCCAAACTCCAACCCCCTTAGATGGTATGTTGAGTTCGGAGTATCATCATTGAACACAACGGCCTCGAAAACTATGGATTTGACACTAATATCGATCATTTTAAATTATTTTTACATTTTTTCGATAACCTACACATATTAGTGTGAGTGTCCCTTACCTCATGAGGGTTAAGATAACTTTCAAAGTAACGTGAAATCGAGTTTACCATCCTTCAAAACGCTTCGTCTTAGTCTAATACCATGATCAAGTTATGGTAACTTTTTATTTATTTATTTATTTATTTATTTATTTATTTATTTAGAAAACAACACAACAGGCTTAATGCCTAATTATAGTGTCGTATAATACATACATAGACATATATTCATTTACCTGTACAATTAATCAATTCTCTTCGAGTGTCAGGTACTCGGAAATAATCCTGTTTCTAAATACATATTCTGACATACTGAATATATCTAATACATCAGTTTTATGACTTAATTCATTTTAGGAGTCACACATTCTCCAAAGCGGAGATTTACTTAGAATATTTGTTCGTGCCCTCTCACAGAAAAATATACCAGTATTCCCTGGTCTTGTTCTGCCTGTTGGAACGCTCAGATATATTTTCGTGAGTAGCTCTGGACAGTCAATTTTATTATTTAATACTTTGTATAAAAATAGTAAATCAAACATTTTTCGTCAATTTGTCAACGTTAGGAAATTCAAACTCCTTACTAAGTCCACGTAGGGAATTTGTTTGGGATAGAAAGCTGTTTTCTTGTACGTAAGCATTTTTAGAAATTTAAATTGTATGTTTTCTATTGCTTGTAAGTATTTATTTACATTCGGTGTCCAAATAACGCACGCATATTCTAATCGGGACCTTACGTACAAATTATAAAGTTTAATGAATGATGACTCGTTTCTAAACTCTATACCCATTCTATAGATAAAACAGAGGTTTCTGAATGCAGCGTTAGAGATTGCATCGATATGATGAGAGAAGGTCAATTTTGAATCAAAAATTACTCCTAAATCTTTAACTGAATTTGGTTTACACAGAGATATGCCATTAATTATATACGGATGATTGATGGGATTTTCTTTCCTTGAGAACGATAAAGACTTGCATTTAGAGATATTCAATGAAAGTTTGTTTTTGTCACACCATTGCTCAACACCCTATAAATCCTGCTCGAGTTGTGTGCAGTCATCTATTGTGCTTATTTTAGAATATAATTTGAGATCATCGGCAAACAACAGAAAGTGAGATTTTATAACATATGTTAAAATATCATTAATTACAAGAAGAAATAATATTGGACCTAAATGGGATCCTTGAGGAACACCTAATAATGTGATAAATTTCGTGATAATATATCCCTTGTAAGAGACAGCTTGCTCTCGATTGCACAAGTAGGAAGCGAAGTACTCTATTGCTCGTTAAGAAAAATTGAAATATATCAATTTCTGTAGTAGCACACCATGGTCAACTTTGTCGAAAGCCTTACTGAAATCCGTATAAATGACGTCCACTTGATCGTCTTTATCTAACTCTCTTGCTATGTAATCCGTTACTATTGCTAGATTGGTTGTTGTGGATTTATTCCTTAAAAATCCGTGTTGATGTTCAGATATGACAGGCTTTACATGGTTTAAAATTCTGTAGTATAATATGGTTTCAAGAACTTTTGCAAAGGGAAATGGGATGGCTACGGGTCTGAAGTTCTCTATCTTATTCCTGTTTCCAGATTTAGGAATAGGGCAAATAAGACCTTCTTTCCATTTATTCAGAAATATATTGGTTTTAATGGACATATTAAAGATAATATGGAGTGGATGCTTGAATATATCTAAACAGCTCTTCACCACATACGGTGGAATGTCATCTATACTACAAGATATTTAGATTTCAGCGCTTTAATAGCCTGCTCAATCTCCTCTAATTCTATTTCCTTTATATGAAAAGTGTCTAATATACTACGCTCCGAATTATTTGTTATTAGATAATCCGTGTCATATTTAGCGGGCACACTACTATATACTGACTGATAATAATGCGCGAATGCCTGAGAAATTTCTTTGTTATGTTTTAACTCGTTACCATTATATGTTAGAGAATCTGACGAAAGATGCTTGGTTTTACTTTTAATAAAATACCAGAACTGCCGTAGGTCTTTTTCTACAGTACATTCAGAATGTGAAATAAATGTCTTGTACGCTCTCGAAATTTCTGATTTAATTTCTTTTCGTAGTTTCAGGAACTGTTCATGATCGTATGCAATATTATTTATCCCCTCTTTCCACTTTTTACGATGGTAAGATTTTTGTTTGATTTTTTTTATTATATCATAGGTAAACCAGCACGGATAAGTGGCATTGACGTGCTTTTTAGCAGGGATGCATCGGCTGAATACGTTATAAATCATTTCATAGAATTTTGAAACAGTACAATTAACATCATCATTTTGAGAAAGGCAATCCCAAGATAAGTTTGACAATTCTATATATAATTTTGTGAAATTAGCCCTTTTAAAGTTGAAACCAGTTACTTTAGGAACTTGCTTTAATTTAGTAATATGATTAAGCGTTAAAGACACTAGGATTGCTGGGTGATGTCTATCCTCTCGAACAAGTGGATACTCTTTAGAAACAACTACATCTTTGATATTAGAAAGTACTAGGTCTAATGTGGGGCCATTTGTGTTTTGTATGTTGTTGAATGATGATAAATTGTATAAGGACATAAAGTTATACACATCTTTACACTTGGTTGTTGAGGACATAAGATCAAAACAAGAATTTGTAATTTCTGCAATATTAAAATCTCCGATGCAGAGAATTGTGCTTCCTAGTGGACAGTTACTCTCGATTAATTGATAAAACACTTCGTAAATTTTTAGATTTTTTTTAGATTTTGGCTTTTCGGCTCCCTTGTCTGACCCCAGATCACAGACAGACATACACTTTTATTTAAAACTGTCATATAATATCAATGGTTAAAACATACATACACATATCTTCGCTTCGTCTTGGTCTGAGACCATGAACAAATTTTTGATCACTTTTCGTCTCACTTCTCTGATCCCCAGACCACATACAGACAGTCAGATATACACTTTTATTTATATTTCATATGTATAGGAACGAATGTTCATTGTTAAAACATTCATGGGGTGCCAAAACAATTATTGCATGAGTGTTGTGGTTTGACCTCTATCTCGTTCCAGGGGGCCTCGGTGGTTCAGTGTTAGAACGTTCACCTCTGGTGCATGAAGGTCCCAGGTTCAAAATCCTGTTCCCACCAAGTGAACTTTGTGGTGGACAAGCACCGTGTACGTGGATTTCTTCTGGGTTCTCCCGTTTCCTCCCATTTTCTTCATTTCAACATTTCATTCATTTCTCATCATCACCGTCTCCATTAGCATAGCCGGCATAACTGTGAGACGTAAAACTTAAAGATTTCCCATTAGCCTAATCGGCATAATCGTGGGAAGTAAAACTCAAAGATTTCATTTCATTGTTTCTCTCGTTCCACATTTTTTATTCTATTATTCACTTTTGGGACACGGTGGCTCAGTACTTGGGTGTTCTTGATTCGATCTCAGCTCGGGGCCGCGTTTCTGACCATATTTTTATACCTTTTCATCAGGGGGCCTCGGTTTCTCAGTAGTACAGCGTTCACCTATGGTGCATGTCCCGGGTTCAGCCCCCAAAACGCTTTGTCTTAGTCTAATACCATGACCAAATTTTGGTAACATTTCGACTCCATTGTCTGACCCCCAGATCACAGACAGACAAACAGATATACACTTTAAAACTCTCATATGATATCGATGGCCAATATACACATATCTTCGCTTCGCCTTGTTCTGAAGCCATGGTCAAATTTTGATACCTTTTCGGCAGGGGGCCCCGGTGGCTCAGCGGTAGAGCATTCACCTCTGGCGCATGAGGTCCCAGGTTCAAAATCCTATTCCCACCAAGTGAACTTGTTGTGTACAAACACCATGTGCGTGGATTTCCTCGGGGTTCTACCGTTACCTTCCACTTTCTTCATTCCAACATTTCATTTATTTCTCATCATCATCGTCTCCATTAGCCTACCAGGCATAACTGTTGGATGTAAAACTCAAAGATTTCCAATCGTGGGACGTAAAACTCAAAGATTTCCCATTAGCCTAGCCGGCATAAATGTGGGACGTAAAACTCAAAGATTTCATTTCTTGTTCGCGCCGTCAATGTTTGCTGGCCCCGAGCACATACCACAGACAGATAGACACACAGGTAGACATGATATTATCAAAATTTAAAAAAAATAATATACCTCTTCTTTTATAATATTATTTTAACATTAAACTATAAGTGATACATCTTTATCGTTCAACATTTCACTATCTGCTTTATACAAAACTCCAGACATTTCTCACGTCATCTGTAATCTACTTGCAATACGAGTCAGAAAACATTCAAGAATTTCATCTTATCATTTTCTCAGAATTCAACGTACAACGAGCAGAAGCATCATACAGTTCAGATTCGCTTATATGTATGTGTTTTTAACGTTAGAATTTCATCTCATTATCAAATACGGCAAAGTAAATACACTGTCTGCAGTGCATTTATAGTTAAATGAAGATATAACATACTGTTTTATTCTTTCAGGGATAATTATAGACCGTAATATTTTTAATAATATATTTTTACTTACCTATTTTAATAAAACGTTCACAGCTCTAGACATCCAGCGGATCAAGCACACACAAGCACACACATACACACTATTACAAGTTTGAAGCGAAAGACGATGAAGACTAATTACAGCTTCTCTTTGTTAACTCTAACTTACAACTATTCTTTTTTCAGGTCTACACACACACACACACATATATATATATATATATATATATATATATATATATATATATATATATATATATATACCTGATTACCTTCGACAAACATGTCATAACACGTTCACACGTCTTCAATAATTGGGGTCGCATACTAGTAATCGAAAACATATCTCATCACGGATTCAATACAGACATCACATAATATCTTGGGAAAGTCGTGTTTCATTTTGTTTATACAGGCATCTCTATCGGAATTTGTTTCAAAGCAATATCTCATTACGGCTTCAATATAAGCAGTATATTCGTTGGCATAATTTAATCTTTGAATTCTTTGCATAAGTGATTTTAATTAAAGTCATTTTGTTCATGTGATTCTTCATATAACACTTTTCACATGCAATACAAGCGCCCCTGCTCACGTGAATATACAGATTTTCATCCTATGTTGTGAAAACATTATCAAATGATATGAAAAGCTTCCGTTATTATATTATGTTCAATCAATGGAATCCAATACGTTTTAAAACAATCAAACTCATCTTAGCAACCCAGGGAAAGTTCCCAGGGCGAAAATTTTCCCACACGGGTCCTAACACTTAACAATATTCACCTTAGCGACTAAGACCAATTTCATACAATCTGGTTAGAAGCTTCGATCATTTGAATATTACACCTTCAGTTCATAACCTACAGGCGTTCCATGGGAATAGCACCAAGGGGATAAATCGCTTATGCTCTTCGGCTTTCCAGGAGGAGCGGGGCGGGGGTTCAAATAGCTATCCAATACAAGACGACAAGACGAAGAAGAAGAAAAGGCATGTTTCATCTTGTTTCTATACCTGGTAGGCGTCCAAGACTATGAGCATAGCAACAGCGCGTTCCCACACAAAAAAAAAAAATCCCATAGGGCTCAAACGGGGAGGGATCAAATTTCAGCCATAGTGCCTCATCTCTACTAGGACAACGTTGCGTTTTCATTTAATATTAAGCGCATAAAGAGTGTACAGCCCAAATGGCATGTCCGATTTAAAAAAAAAAAATCTTCAGTTTAGATTGAAAATGGCATATTTAGAGACAGTTTCCCCTCTTACATTTTGTTGTAACTCTGTTAACAACAGTTACCCTATTTGAGGGAACTTTTGAGACAACATATATATATATATTCTCACGACATTGCCAAGGCTCTATATTTGTATTTTGCATTTAAAATTGCAACCGGGTGATTCTGACTGCCGTATACGGTTGTGCGATAATCACCCTTGTTCTTCGCGCGCACAGTCATTCGAAGAACTTAAAACGTACTCTGTACACAAACAGTTTGTGATTGTGAACTCGGAAAGCCTGGTACTTCTGCTTGTCAAGGTCAAAAAGTGAGAGAAAAAGGATGTGTAGAATGTAAAGAGGGTGCAACTGTGACTGATACTTGTAAGAAACATATTCATTTGTAGTTCGTGCACATTCCGCCTGTAGCGCTACTGTGGCACAACGTATATTGTAACTGTACACCGCTTGTAGGTCTATTGGCGTATGTGACGACCGAAACTATGTTTTCAGCTGTGACTGCGATAAGGCACTGCTGTGCTGCTTTTGCTTTTATTTTTTCACCTTTGTAGTAGTAGTAGGCCCCCCGTTATATTGCGCCGAGTCAGCAAAAATTTTCTCGATTCTGATTGGCTGAGAGAGGTCACGTGACTTTAGGCCCCGCCCACGCGGGAAATTCAAATTTTTCAGGTCACGTGGTATGACGTCATGAGTCACCCCGCGGGGAAATCCCTCACTTTCCTTTATGACCGGGATTTTTGAAATTTGTCCCCTTTTATGGCTAAGATGAGTGATTCTGATTGGTTGACAGCTGTCACGTGATCTTAGACCCTGGGATATTTGAAAATTCGTTCCCTTTTACGGTAAGATGAATCCTTTGGTACCACGATGTTGATTGACTGATAGAGGTCACGTGATCTTAGGCTTTGGGACTTTTTTTAAAAAATGTTCTCTTTTACGGGTAAGATGAGTGCTTTGATACCTTGAATTTGATTGGTTGACAGAGGTCACGTGATCTTAGACCCTGGGATTTTGAAATTTGGATATCCTCTTTGATGAGTACTTTGGTACTACGATACTGATTGGCTGATAGAGGTTACATGATCTTAGACTCGCTACACGGTGAACAGGTCACATGGTATGACGTCATGTTTTACCCTTGCAGGGAAATTCATCACTCGGGATTTTTGAAATTCGTTTTTTTTACGGGTAAGATGAGTGCTTTGGTACCTGAGGTCACGTGATTTTAGGTCCTAGGATTTTTGAAATTAGGGTGTCCTTTCTGATGTATACTTTGGTATCTCGATTCTGATTGGTTGATAGAGGTCACATGATTTTAGACCCGCCACACGGTGAACAGATTACATGGGAAATCCCCTCACTCATTTGTTTCATTTTATGTGTAAGATGAGTACTTTGGTACCACGATTTTGATTGGGTTGATAGAAGTCACATGATCTTAGCCCCAGCCCATGCGGGAAATTCAGAGTGATATGATGGCGATCCACCCTTGACCAGGGATTTTAGAATTTTGTTCCCTTTTATTGTTACTGTACTGAAGTTCATCTTAAATATTATCGTTTCCTTTTATGTGCAAGATGGCTGTTACCTTGTATGTTTACGTATGAAGATCCTGTACTTGAATTAGCGTGTCTCTAAAAGGATACATTTATTCTCTAATGATGAAAGAGGGTCCCGTTCTTGTCGCATGTAGATTTCTTATAACACATTGTTGTGAGTTTAAGCGATTTATAGCTCAGTAAGCGCTTCATTAATGGAAACAGTGTTGCCAGATTTTTTCTTACCTAAACTGCTCCGATTCTTTTGAAACGGTTCCGCAGAGTGCAAGAAATTTTAAACTAAAATTTTTTCGAACTAAAAAAATTTCAAAACTAAAAATTTTAAAACAAAAAATTTTCGAACTAAAAATTTTGAAACAAAAATTTCAAAAAAATTTCGAACTAAAAAATTTAAACAAATTTTTTCGAACAAAAAATTTTAAACTAAAAACTTTCGAACTAAATTTTCAAATTAAAAAAATTTTCGAACTAAAAAGAATTTTAAAAATTTTCGAACCCAAAAAATTTCGAAGTAAAAAAAATTAATGAAAAATATTTCGAACGAAAAAACGAACTAAACTAAAAACTTTCGAACTAAATTTTCAAATCAAAATTTTTCGAACTAAAAAATTAAAAAAAATTTCGAACCAATTTTTAAAATCAAGTTTTGAACTAAAGATGTAAACCACATTTGAAAATTTTTAAATCAATTTTTTTTGAACTAAATTAAAAACCAAATTTTGGACACTATAAAATTCTTTAATTAATTTTTTCGAACAAAATCATGTAAACCAAATCTTGGATATATTTTCCACCTTAAATTTTCAAGATTACCATGATTTGAAAACAAGTGTTCAGGGTTTCAAGAAATAATAAAACATATTTTTTTTTCAACTTGTTGTATTTTAACGAAAGGTATGTGGTCTTCTCATACAATTTATTAACATAATAAATACAGGATCTAGTTAATGAATATGTTGGACGTGTCATCATCTTCGAATCTTGTAGACGTATCCTGTAAAGAAAAAGAAGAAACAACGGATTACTTTATGAATTTCTTTTTTTCCTGAAACAATAAAAACGAGTCAATATTGATAAGAGAGAAATACAACTTACTCGTAAATGATGGATCTGTTTAGGCTCATCTTCATCCTCGGGTACGAGATGACAGCTTTTCTACCACTGATGGATGTTTATGAACTCTTCTGGGTACTGCATTTTTTTTTCTAGGTGTTGCTGCTTTATGGTCAAGATTTCCCCTTGGATACGAGATGACTACATTTCTTCCACTGATGGTGGTGTTGATGGTTTATGAACTCTTGTGGGTACTTCATTTTTTTCTTCTTGGTGTTGCTGCTTTGTGGTCAAGGAGTGGAAAAAGGAAAAGGAAAAAAAGAAATGGCGGCCTCATTGGGTGTTTACAGTTTTTTCTTCTTCATCTTCTTTTTCCAGTTCCATCTTCTGTTTTTTAACATACCCGTACGAAACCGTATCGTAGGAATTGAGTTCTTTAAATCGACGTTTTGTGTACTGGATACTGTACATTTTTTCTTCTTTGCATGTGACGATGGTATGGTCTTTGTTCCTGCATATTTTATGGGAGATGGTGATGGTGACTTGTCCACGGCATTGATTTGTAATCATTTCTTTTAGCGTGTTGAAATTTAATTGTTGTCCTGCATTGTAGTTTAATGTAAATCCTCTAATTTTACATATGTAGCTGGTGACGTTGGTGTCCGGATTGTATATTTCTAGGCTGTAATTTTTTGGTCCTCCACTGACAAATGTCTTGATGTATGCTCGTGGTCCATAAGACTCCATCTCGTCCGATAAGCATCCCAAGTACGTTGAAGGTTCAATGGTTGGCTCCCCGGGCTTTTCTGTAAATATCACAGAATCCGTGTCGAAATATAAAACACGTTCCTGCAACATTTCCAGGTACTTGTACAATTCCAGACGTGCCTGACATGTTGTAAATGCACCTAACACGACATTGGTGTTTCGGTTTTGAACAGGCACATGTTCATTGTACTCCCAGAACGCATACAACATCGTATCATTGATGGGTACAATTTGATGGAGTTTAATGTCGGGGGAAGTGAGTTTTTCATAAAATTCTTCCGGCCGATCAATAATTGTGGTCTGGCTAAAGTTTGAACGTTGCGAAAGTTTTCCCCAAAGAGCGTTAACACAAAGCTTAGATAAACTTCTTCGTGCAGGATTATTTTCAATTTTGGTCGGATCCAATGCAATACCTTCCCGCTCCAGGACGTTTTGTATAAATTTTGATTTGTCTTCTTCGGTCACACAGGAACTGGGCCAGCCAGACGCTTCCATTTTCGATTTCAAAAACGTATTGATATATTCCGTGAACAAGCCACCTGTTTTCGTGATGAGATCATATTGTTCAATGTCATAATCCCAAATTTCAAAAATTTCCATCGGTTGATATCCTAATTCTATTGCTTTCTGTATTTCATATGATACCCATGTTCCAGTGAGGCATCGCTCCTGGTCGTTGTGCGTACACGTTGCTGTAGGGTCTGGGTTCATTTCTTCGGCACACGCAGCACACAGTGGAAACAATAGTTTCTTGTTGCATCGGTAAGGCAGGAGACCATGATAAAGATGGCGACTTGGTAATATCGTCATTTTGATCAGACCATTGACTTTATTTATTGGTGGTATATTTTCATCACCCTGTAGATAAATTCTAGGATGGCCTACAGGGTATTTAGCACACTTATTTATGTAAGGATAAAGTGAAACAATATCGAAATATTTTATTACTTCTCCTGCTTTTTCGTCGACTTGGTGGTACAATTTCACGCAATTGGTCCTTCCTCCAAAAAAGCTCTCTTGGATTTAATGGTCTGCGGTTCATGTACGGGTGATTTTTCAGATACGTCGCCATTGTTGGATTTTGTTTTAAGAACTGATTAAATTCGCACTCCCACATTTCATGTACAATATACCCCAATTCACGCAGTCTTGCATTTTTTCGTTGCGTTCGTTCATAACGGAATTCCATGGTGTCTTCTGGATTGCCATAGATGGGCTGATTACGGCCAGTAGTAATACATACTTTACACCCGTGATAAAAACAGCCGGCATGCTCGTAGATGTGCTCCTCTAACGTCTCAGGATCTTGGTAGTAGCCATCAACATGGAATCCCGCAATAAACACTTCTTTTTGTCGGGCCGCATGTAAGATTTGTTTTCCTTCGCTTTTTTCAATGTAGGCCAGCCATTGCATTGCAGCGATCGATTGCGTACTTCTCCATCGATAGCCATGTGCCGGTAGAATTCCAATGGTGTTGGGTTTGAGGAAATTCCGGCGGAATACTAAATTGGAAGCACTGGCAATCGTGATCGTCTCCAAGAAGGGATTCACTTTGGTTTCTGCTTCAAATGACGTCATAAACGAAACGCATGCTTGTCGCAGTACATTGACATCTTGAATACAATACTTGATAATTTCTTTCTGGAAATCAAACGTGTCATTACGATGATCGTTGTACCACTGCATGAACTTGTTCCTGTCTGCGACGGCCATTTCATCTGCACCATAATACTTCGTTTCTGGAAGTGGTCCAATATACGATTGATTCTCCTTGGTGTTGAAGAAATGCGGGAAGTAGCCTTTGGTTGCGGGTAAATTGAACGCTTTTGACAATTTACTTAATGCCATAGGCAAGAAGTTCAACGAGTCAATGAACGTCAGATTATTCAACGTTAAACTCAGTATCTTGGTCCCATTTAATATGACGTCAGGTCTCCATTGGCATTGTTCGACCATGGTCTTTAGGATAAAATGTCCATCGTAGCCTTTCGAGTTATGAGCGAGACAGAAAATCCTATTTATATTGGGACGACGTTCCCGCGAGTACTGGACAAAATTATAAACTGGATCCTCTCCTTGGAAAATATGCTGGCGCTGACCACACGTACTGCAAGACTGCTGGATATTATCGTTTTCAACACATGCATAACATACTTGTTGTGCAACCAATAAATTTGGAACGTGTACATACGTATTATCGCCAATATTCGTGTCCTGCATAGATTCTATATCATAGAAAATCAACAAGGCTTTCTTTGCGTGCATGAGTGAAGGAACACCAGGTTTCAAGCATTGGCGATCAGGAAGCATAAAACATTGATGTGATCCTGGAACAATCTTCTTACAAACATTGCAAAAAATCTCATTACAATCATGAATGCGTTGTCCACTTCGTACAAAAGAATAAACTCTGTAGCATTTAGTACATTGCTTCACCATTTTGCATACAGGTTCCCCACGATGATATACAATATTACGATGATTATTAAAACATTCTTCGCCGTAAAATTGACGATTGCAGTCGTTGCACAATATCGGCGTTTGGTTCTTGTCGCATAGAGGTCTCTGTAAGCATTTGGAGCACGTTACAGGACAATTTTTCACATGTTCATTACGTTTACTATACTTTTTATGGCACGCTTCACAGTAGAACAAGTTGCAAAACAAGCAGTTAAAGATTGAATGATATCAAAATGGCCAGCCAAACAAATCAAATTTATGGGAGTGCGATTTTCATCGTTCGGTCCCTCGTACATGATGTCACGGCCTGTGAAACTAGTATACACAGTAATTTTATATTCTTTGAGGTATGCCTGGAATTGCCGAATTTCATTTACACTGGCACCATGATCCAAATTCACTCCTGCATTTGCACATAGCGCATCGACTTCATCGTCCACAATACATTTTCTCTGATGTTGATACTGTGTATATCGTTTCATATCTGTATTCTTGTATGCCTTCAGGCAAGGGGGCCTTCAGCAATAACAAGGGCGTACGCCAGGCACCTCGAATCTTGATTTTTTACACGTACAATCCCACGCTTGCAACGTAACAATTCTTCATTTTGAAGTATTCCTTGTGCTAAACGATCTCCATATCCGTATCCTCTTGGAATATCCACACGATGGAAATGAACGGTAAATGGCTCGTGCAGGAGAAATGCATTGTTACTTTGTAAAACTCTTTCGAACGAGGCCCACATCGTTTCCAGTGTTAGGTTTCGCGCTTGGCGAAAACTCACCCAAAATGGTTTATTGGTATTGCGTGGTGATATTACTGATAAACCAACCATCGCCTCATCGTCGACATTGGCTAACAAATGGTCCAGCATTGCTTGGAAACTATTATGAACATATTGGATAATATCGGTTCCTACGGGCGGTGCGTTGAATTGAACTTCGAGCATTCTGCCCTCAATGTTAAATCGTCTATAATGACGAGTGATTTCATTGCGAACAGTAAAACCCGATTCGGCCATGGTTAAAATGAAAACAAACAGGTACAATTGCGATAAATGTGTAAGGGAAAAAGGAATTGAGCAGCGTGAATTTACTACAAAAGAAAAGAAGAAAGAAAAATCTTAATCACCTGATAACATTCATGATAAATAATTAACTAAGTAATTCATGTAAAGGTCCTGAGTTTGATTCCCTGTCGGTGACGTTCAGAATCTCATTATGAAAGCACGTGTACTAGAAATCAAAGTTTTTTTTTAAATAATTATGTTACTGAAATGAGTGTTTTATTGCTGTCAAACTCGAGACCATTACATCAGCATATAACTGACCTATCATTCTATAGTGATAAAAAGAATGCATGAAATGAATGAATGCTTCATCAGTGCTGAGATGTGACAAAGTACGCGTAAGCATTTTTTTTTCCACACACAACGACCTTTAAAAGATGTGTTTGCAAGTTGAAGAGATTCACCAAACATTAACGTTATACATACGTAATTGTCGAAACAAAATCTGTATAGCGTATTTTTTTTATTATTATTGTGACTAAGCGGTTAGTGTACATGGTTCGGACGTGGAAGGCCCTGGTTCAATCCTTGGTGGGTTTGCTTTCCACGTCGGGGGCATGTCAAGCCTTTTCTGAAATTTAATATTCTCACGCGTTATCATACATTCTTTTCAAAACTAAGCTAAATGGTTGACGTACACACCTCATAATACATAAACGTACATAAATCGTCTATAATGACGAGTGATTTCATTACAAACAGTAAAACCCGATTCGGCCATGGTTAAAAATGAAAACAAACAAACAGGTACAATTACGGTAAAACAAATATGTAATGGGAAAAAGGAATTGTGCAGCGTGAATTTACTACAAAAGAAAAGAAGAAAGAAAAATCTTAATCACCTGATAAACAGGAAATCATAACATTCATGATAAATTCTTAACTAAGCAATTCATGTAAAGGTCCTGAGTTTGATTCCTGGTGGTGGCGTTCAGAATCTCATTATGAAAGCACGTGTACTAGAAATTAAAGTTTTTTTAAAAATAATTATGTTACTGAAATGTGTGTTTTATTGCTGTCAAACTTGAGACCATTGCATCAGCATATAACTGACCTACCATTCTATAGTGATAAAAAGAATGCATGAATGAATGAATGTTTCAACAGTACTGAGATGTGATAAAGCACGCGTAAGCATTTTTTCTACTCACAACGACCTTTAAATGATGCGTTTGCAAGTTGAAGAGATTCACCAACCATTAACGTAACACATACGTAATTGTCAAAACAAAATCTGTATAGCGTAAATCTATTAACCAAATATTCATGCACTCTTTTTTATTTAAGCGGTTAGCGTACATGCTTCGGATGTGGAAGGCCCTGGTTCAATCCTCGGTGGGATTTGCTTTCCCACATCGGATCACTGTCAAGCCTTTTTTGAAATTTAATATTCTCACGCGTTATCATACATTCTTTTCAAAACTAAGCTAAATGATTGACGTACACACCTCTGGCCCAGGTTCAATCCCGGGTGATTGCTCGAATATCACGTTAAGCTGAAGGGGACGCTAAAATAAAATAATGGTTTCAAAGGGTATCGAACAATATTATTCTCAGGCATAGTTTTTAATATTCTGTAATGCATTCTTTTCAAAACTAAGCGCACACATTTTCTGGCCATGGTTCAATTCCCGACGGGTGCTCGCTGAAGGGACGCTAAACCATATCATTTCTCGTGCTTACTTCTAATGTGTGGGGGTTCCTGATTCGTACTCCCACTTTCCCATTCCACTAATTTCTTCATAGTCTAAATATTTCGTACTAAAAGTAAAACAGTGTATTCGTGATCCGCCCACAAATATAAAATAAAAATGATTTTCGAATCTTGTGTGAAAAATAAAATCACACTGAACTTACCTCAAATTCAATGAACAAAAAGTCGGTGCAGTAAAGCTTCTTAATGAAGACACTTTTAAAAAACAAACCTTCTCACTCGATAGTTGAGAGCGGTGTAGGATTTGAAAAATGAAATTTAGATTTTTATTTAGGTCGTTGTGAAAACGATGTCATCATCAACCAATCAGAAACGAGGAAATTTATAAAATGACATCACAACGAACCAATCAAAACGCTCGCTGCTTTTGTCATGAATCACGAACCAAAACGATGTGTAACAATCGATCGTGACGTCATTCACGTTACTCAATAGTTACAAGATCTAGTATCGCAATTCCGATGCCAATTCCCTTCTGCCAGGATAATGTCACTACTTGTCGTAACTGTGACGACATTTCATTTTCCTCATATTCCATACGAGAATGTCAATGTTTGCTTTTTTCATGAATCATGCTGACACGTTCGTAGTAAAACAAAAGTAATGCGATCCGCTGACGTTTGCATTTTCAATCATATGTACTTCTATGTCTACACACAAAGAAGTCTATCAGCATTTTATTTTAATCCACGAACGGAAGCGTTACACTGTCAGATTTATTTTCTTAAAGTATATGTGTATCCTTTTCAAGAACCATGGTTCGAAACCCACCAAGCACGATTAAAACCGAATTCATTCATAGCTAAACGGTTAGCATACACATCTTTGGTTTGAAAGACCTGAGTTCGATTCCTGGAGAAACATTTCTTAGGATTTTTCTAAAACTTGGTTTAAATTTCTAGTTCGAAAATTTTAAAAGTTTAGTTCGATAAAAAGTTTGATTTGAAAATTTTTAGATGTGATTTACATCTTTAGTTCGAAACTTTTGTTTTTAAAAAATGTTTTAGTTCGACAAAATTTTGTTTCAATTTTTTTTAGTTCGAAATTTTTTTTGGGTTCGAAAATTTTTTGTTTGAAACTTTTTTGTTTCAAAATTTTTAGTTCGAAAATTTTTTGTTTGAAAATTTTTGTTTAAAATTTTTTTAGTTTTGAAATTTTTTTAGTTCGAAAAAAATTTAGTTTAAAATTTCTTGCACTCTGCGGAACCGTTTCAAAAGAATCGGAGCAGTTTAGGTAAGAAAAAATCTGGCAACACTGTTTCCATTAATGAAGCGCTTACTGAGCAATAAATCGCTTAAACTCACAACAATGTGTTATAAGAAATCTACATGCGACAAGAACGGGACCCTCTTTCATCATTAGAGAATAAATGTATCCTTTTAGAGACACGCTAATTCAAGTACAGGATCTTCATACGTAAACATACAAGGTAACAGCCATCTTGCACATAAAAGGAAACGATAATATTTAAGATGAACTTCAGTACAGTAACAATAAAAGGGAACAAAATTCTAAAATCCCTGGTCAAGGGTGGATCGCCATCATATCACTCTGAATTTCCCGCATGGGCTGGGGCTAAGATCATGTGACTTCTATCAACCCAATCAAAATCGTGGTACCAAAGTACTCATCTTACACATAAAATGAAACAAATGAGTGAGGGGATTTCCCATGTAATCTGTTCACCGTGTGGCGGGTCTAAAATCATGTGACCTCTATCAACCAATCAGAATCGAGATACCAAAGTATACATCAGAAAGGACACCCTAATTTCAAAAATCCTAGGACCTAAAATCACGTGACCTCAGGTACCAAAGCACTCATCTTACCCGTAAAAAAAAAACGAATTTCAAAAATCCCGAGTGATGAATTTCCCTGCAAGGGTAAAACATGACGTCATACCATGTGACCTGTTCACCGTGTAGCGGGTCTAAGATCATGTAACCTCTATCAGCCAATCAGTATCGTAGTACCAAAGTACTCATCAAAGAGGATATCCAAATTTCAAAATCCCAGGGTCTAAGATCACGTGACCTCTGTCAACCAATCAAATTCAAGGTATCAAAGCACTCATCTTACCCGTAAAAGAGAACATTTTTTAAAAAAAGTCCCAAAGCCTAAGATCACGTGACCTCTATCAGTCAATCAACATCGTGGTACCAAAGGATTCATCTTACCGTAAAAGGGAACGAATTTTCAAATATCCCAGGGGTCTAAGATCACGTGACAGCTGTCAACCAATCAGAATCACTCATCTTAGCCATAAAAGGGAACAAATTTCAAAAATCCCGGTCATAAAAGAAAGTGAGGGATTTCCCCGCGGGGTGACTCATGACGTCATACCACGTGACCTGAAAAATTTGAATTTCCCGCGTGGGCGGGGCCTAAAGTCACGTGACCTCTCTCAGCCAATCAGAATCGAGAAAATTTTTGCTGACTCGGCGCAATATAACGGGGGGCCTACTACTTTTGTCATTTGTGAGACGACAAACATGTTGCTTTTAGTTGCTGTACGCGCTGAACGGGTTTCTGCGGAGCGAATTATTTAAGAAGTTTACTACATATTCTTGTTTACGATAGAAATATGATAAGTACTTTGAATTATAATACGGTTTTAAATTGGTTAACTGTTCAAAAAATACGAAATTAAAGCTGTACTTGTAAGTGTATCTTAGTCGAGGATGTAGCTACTGACAGTGTTGATTACAGATTTTCTCGTGGAAGAATTTCATTACACTAGAGGTGAAAAGCAGACGTCCATCTAGACAGCCCCCCCCCTTTTCAGACTCAATCGGAAATGGTCTCAATCGTTTCTACAGAAATGTGCAGGCGAAATTTTCGTTTGTACACAATTAGGGGCGCCGCCAGAACGAAAACAAAGTGGGGGAGGGCTGTCTAAATGGTAGCCCCCCTACCATGTCCAATTCAATCACAAATCAACGCAATCGTTTCCACATCGTTTGTAGAGAAATGTGCAGGCCACAGTTTCGTTTGTACACAATTAGGGGCGCCGCCAGAACGAAAAAATGTGGGGGTTGTCTAAATGGTAGCCCCCACCATGTCCAATTCAATCACAAATTGTGGCAATCGTTTGTACAGAAATGAGCGGGCGAAAATTTCGTTTGTACACAATTAGGGTCGCCGCCAGAAGGAAAACGAAGTGGGGAGCTGTCTATATAGTAGCCTCCCACCATGTCCAATTCAATCACAAATTGTCGCAATAGTTTGTACATTGTTTGTACAGAAATGTGTAGGCGAAATTTTCGTTTGTACACAATTAGGGGCGCGCCAAAACGATAACAAAGTATAGGCTGCCTAATTGGTAGCACCTCCCCAAGTCCGATTCAAAAGAAAATTATCTCAATCGTTTGTACATCGTTTGTACAGTAATGCGCAGGCGGAAGTTTTGTCTCTAAGCTATCAGGGGCGTCGACAGAAGGAAAAGAAAGGGGAGCTGTCTAAGTGCTAGCCCTACTATGTTCGATTGAACTACAAATTGTCGCGATCGTTTATACATCGTTTGTGCAGAAATGTGCATTTAAAATTTTCATTTGTACTAAATAATATAGGCCTACGGATGTGAGTATTTTTAATATTTGACCTAGAGTTGAAGAAAAGGGATGGGGATTGTAATTATTGTAATTATGTATATATCTCGGGATTGCTCAAAGTTAGAGATATGAAAGTTGTTATTTCGACTTCTGATTTCAAATGTTAAACCAGTGTATCGTGTTTTAACGTTTTTCGATACTTAACGTAGGAAGTAAGAAAAGGGGTGGGGCTACAGTTATGTATTACCGTTTTTGCTGTTTAGCGATCAACGTTAACCGGTTTGAATAATGGTTGCTGAGATTGAAAATGGTACCTATTACACTAGTCGACAAAAAATTCTTTTCCTCTGGCACACGGAAGAAAGTATCTGATTCTAATAGAACTTTTCACGTAGAATTCGAATATGTAATCGGTTTTTCTCCATCACCCTCTGTTTTCCCGTGACAGAGGGATTTTCGGGAAATTTCCTCTCAAATTTTCATTTTTTTTTTTTTTTTTTACCATTTTCATACCTGTAACTCGGGTACCTTAGATATATAAACGCACAAATTATACAGTATGTTAGCTTGATTTATACTTAGTAAGCCCTCTAAGTTTCATAAGAATAGCATTATTCTTTCTAGAGAAATAAACATATTTATATAAAAATATGCTATGTGTACTGTTCATTTTACCATATTCATTAGTGCAGATAAAATGACATATAACTTCCACGAAAATTACAATATAAACACGGTTTATATCTCATTGGATTTGAAATAAAACATATTTTCAATGATGTATACACCGTGTCACCATTTTATATCTACTTAATGAATAATATAAAAGAAGTGAGTGATATCTTCTTAATAAATGAACACTTACTTACCTCAACTAATATGTTTTAGTTGTCGACTTTCTTCTGTGTTTGTTTTCTGGAACATCTTTTTTGGGTGTCCAACAGTAATAGGCTAGCATTTTTGTATCTCTTCTCTATGGAGGAAATGTCCTGATGAAAACATTCCTCATACTCATCCACTAACAGCACCACGGTTTTCAGGAAAGAAATGCGTGTAGGAGTGTAGAAAGTGAATTTTAAGGGACATGTTGCAACCCATTTCTTCGAATGATTGCAGGAAATCACTCACAAATTCACGGTAATTTGGGGCTTTCTGGTTTCCTAAAAAAATCTCTGTTAAACATTTAAATGAACACCCAGTTGCTTTCTCAACCAGAGTTAAGAGATCCTCAAATTTTTGGTCACGAATCAAGCATCTTATTTGGGGGTCTACAAAAATCTCTAGCGTCACTAACCCGAGGAATTTTTTTCTTGAGGTAACACAATCCTGCATTACTTTTGTCCATTGCCTTAACAAAGTTTTTGAAGAGCCCCAACTTTATGTGAAGAGGAGCTAGACTTATCAGGGCTCACCAGTGAGGAATAAACAGCATTCTTCTGTCCAGGAGTTAATACACGCGTTGGCCATTCCTTCTTGATGTAATGTTCCGCTTTGTTCCTGCTGTCCCATTCGCAGAGGAAACGACAATATTTCGTATAACCAAGCTGCAAACCCATTAACAAACAAACGACTTTTAAATCACAGCAAACGATCCACTTGTATTTCTCGTACTGAATTCTTTCTAACACTATTTTGATGTTTTCATAGGTTTCCTTCATATTAGTTGCATAAGCCAAAGGCACTGGAGGAAATTTGTTGCCATTGTGCAAAAGGACAGCCTTAAAACTAGTTTTCAAAGCGTCAATAAACAATCTCCACTCTGTACTTATATGTGCATATCCAAGTGTGTCCATCACAGCACAGACATTATTACAATACACTAAATCATTTTCTTGAGAATAATAGTTTCGAAACTCTGTATGAAGGTTTCGAAAAATACACAATTTAGTGTCACGATGGAGCAGATTCCAGCCTTTAAGTCTAGAAGCAAGAAGTTCTGTCTCCATCTTGGAGAGTTTTAAACCCCGTTCGAGATCATTTAGTTCACCCTGAGTTATCAGATGGGGATCCAATGTAGATATGATTCCTATATAAGTAAGATCATCTTCTACATTTGGAACTTCAGTAGTTGGCTCAAGTACGTAATCCTCATTTACCGTAAGATGAGGAGGAGGTACTGGTACAGGCAATTCTGCACTGTATGGAACTGGCCTAATTGCTGATGGAAAATTAGGGTACTGTACTGTGTTAGATTTACTGGTTATTTCTTTATCTGTGTCATACAAAAGTAGCAGTCTGAAGAATGATCTTTTGTTTCCCTCCAGATCATCGGTACTGCGAAGTTCATGTTTCGTTCACCATTTACCCACCCAGTCAGACGTTTCACGGAAGTACAACAAATGTAGCGAGGAGCGAAATTCTTCCACACACCAACCAAAATATAACTGATAACACTTCCTCACAAGTGGAGTAAAACATCGACGTTGCGATTTAAATGTCCGCTCCCCACATACATAACAGAAATTGTCCGGTTGATTTACACACTTCCTCGGCATCTTGTATTCTGTAAGGTATCACACACACATACACACAGAAATCTACACTCCATCAAATTCCCACAAAATCCCTCTAGAAATTCCCTCATACAAAAATGGCGACATGGTGTACACATCATTGAAAATATGTTTTATTGGAAGTCCAATGAGGTATAAACCATGATATATTGTAATTTTCCTGGAAATTATGTGTTGAAGACCGACCCGACCCGGCCCGAGTGACCCGACCCGATTGACTCGACCTGACAACCCGACCCGAGCTGGCCCGATTGACCCGAAGTGACCTAACCCGACAACCGACCCGAGTGACCTGATCTTACAATCTAACCAGTTTAAGAGAACTAGAACCTTACAAACCTGCCACCAGAAAAAAATGCTGGTCAATTCGTATGCATAAACCATTGTTTCGGCTTTTTTATTTGTAGTATAATTATCCTCCTCCTTCTTCTCCTTCTACTCCCAATGTTCTGCCATTAATGACAGGCTAGTTTCCTTGAACTAGGTAAGAAGCTTCCATTTTTGCGATTTCCTGCTAATATCTTCCCCGCAGCCCAACATAGTGTACCACCCTCCTTATTACAATCTATCAATTGCAACCTTCTTACACACTGTCGCTCTCCTGATATCACCCCCTTTACTACATCTTTCAGAATACAATCCCTTAGCAAGATCGAAACTTGTGATCCGTCCACTTTTTCGCTTTTTTATATCGTCCAATATTGCTCTCGTCTCTTGCATTTTTCAGCATTTCCTAATTCGTTTTCGTCTCTCTACCCTGCTAACCTTCTCTATTTTTCTCCACATCCAAATTTTCAAGGTTAAAATTTAGGCAATGAACTTCGAAAGTCGCCAGTTAGCAATCCTACTCATAAATCAGAATGCTGAATGCACCAAAATACTTCACCATGCATTCTGTAGTTTCTAATGGACATGTTCAAATAAAACAAGATACTGTGTTATAATTTACCCTTTAACAGTCTACCTTGTCAATTTGTTATATCTTCCACTTATCAATTTCCTGTACGAGATGAAAATAACGGTTTCTGCGCAAGTTAGAAAGAAAAAATGCATTTTTCTCATAAGGATTCAACTCACGTAAGAAATAATGAATAAGTTTAATAATAAGAGCCGACGAGTGATAAACTAACTTAGCAATAATGATTGTAAGTATAAATATAAATATTAAAAAACATTTAATTCCATCATCGTTAGAATAAGATCAATGTAGTGAACCACACGATAGTGTGAACATACCAACAGACACAATAGTGTATCCAAAGTCTTGTTAGAAAAATACTCCATAGTATGTGACACATTTTTTTAATGTTTCTACCATTTAGACAGTCCCCCCACATTGTTTTCGTTCTGGCGGCGCCCCTAATTATGTACAAACGAAATTTTCGCCTGCACATTTCTGTACAAACGATGTACAAACGATTGCGACAAATTGTGACTGAATTGGACATGGTGGGGGCTACAATTTAGACAGCCCCCACTTTGTTTTCGTTCTGGCGGCGCCCCTAATTGTGTACAAACGAAATTTTCGCCTGCACATTTCTCTACAACGATGTGCAAACGATTGCGACAATTCGTGCTCTAATTGGACATGGTGGGGGGCTACCACTTAGCCAACTCCCACTTTGTTTTTGTTCTGGCGGCGCCCCTAATTTGTACTAAAGAAAATTTTGCCTGCACATTTCTGTACAAACGACGTACAAACGATTGCGACAATTTGTGGTTGAATTGGACATGATGAGTGGTTTCCATTTCGACAGCCCCTCCCACTTTCTTTTCGTTCTGGCGGCGCCCCTAATTGTGTACAAAAGAAAATTTTGCTCGTACATTTCTGTACAAATGATGTGTAAACGATTGCGACAATTTGTGATTGAATTGGAGATGGTGGGGGCTACCACTTAGACAGACACCACTTTGTTTTCGTTCTGTCGGCGCCCCTAATTGTGTACAAACAAAAATTTCGCCTGCAAATTTCTGTACGAACGATGTACAAAGGATTGCGACAATTTGTGATTGAATTGGACATGGTGGGGGCTACTACTTAGACAGACCCCACTTTGTTTTCGTTCTGGCGGCGCCCCTGATTATTTACAAACGAAAATTTCGTCTACACATTTCTGTACAAACAACGTACAAACGATTGCGACTATTTGTGATTGAATTGGACATGGTGCGGGCTACCAGTTAGACAGCCCCCACTTTGTTTTCGTTCTGGCGGTGCCTCTAATTGTGTACAAAAGAAAATTTCGAATGCACATTTATGTACAAACGATGTACAAACGATTACGACAATTTGTGATTGAATTGGACATGGTCGGGGCTACCACTTAGACAGACTCCACTTTGTTTTCGTTCTGGCGGCGCCCCTAATTGTGTACAAAAGAAAATTTCGCCTGCACATTTCTGTACGAACGATGTACAAAGGATTGCGACAATTTGTGATTGAATTGGACATGGTGGGGGCTACTACTTAGATAGACCCCACTTTGTTTTCGTTCTGGCGGCGCCCCTGATTATTTACAAACGAGAGTTTCGTCTACACATTTCTGTACAAACAACGTACAAACGATTGTAACTATTTGTGATTGAATTGGACATGGGGGGGCTACCAGTTAGACAGCCCCCACTTTGTTTTCGTTCTGGCGGTGCCTCTAATTGTGTACAAAAGAAAATTTCGAATGCACATTTATGTACAAACGATGTGCAGACGATTACGACAATTTGTGATTCAATTGGACATGATGGCAGCTACCATTTAGACAGCCCCCACTTTGTTTTCGTGCTGGCGGTGCCCCTAAATGTGTACAAACGAAAATTTCGCCTGCATATTTGTGTACAAACGATGTATACACGACTCTAAAAGTGCATTACCACCTGCAATTCTCCTTTTTCTGCAATAGCAGGCAACCCAAAAAGCTCGGCGGTTGGGATGGTTTCAAATTCGAAAGGCGTTGGTCTGAACCTAAAATTTGTCACAAATATATCAGTGTGGCAAACTGCAAATAAGACAATAAAACACATTGTTAAGAATGACAATTTTATTATTGTGACGGAGTTGGATGACATTAAAAGTTACAAAATGACTTACTTAAGCAGTTCAAACAAGATGAATGGTAAAAAACAGATATAAGAAGAAAGGATTTCCCCTTTCCCTCACCCCACCCAAAAACACTCATAAAAAGAAAAAGTAATATAATATAAAAGTTTCATATAAAACTCTAACAGCACAAAAAAATAGCTAAACGAAACGAAAAAGAGACAAACACAGAATAGGAGACACCAGTGGTGTAGCAGACTTGCGGCCCTCCCATGCAAGATAGAGATGGGACCCTAGTTTTAAACCCTATTGTTATAATAATAATACTAATACTAATAATAATAATAATAATAATAATAATTATTATTATTATTATTATTATTATTATTATTATTATTATTAAAAAGTCGTTTCCTTTTCAAAATCTCTGACTCTACCTAAGAGCATGAATGCATATAGCGATCATGTGTGCACGTTTTGTCAATGAGCGGTCCCAAAGGCCAAAAGGGGTGGAAATCTCCAAAAGAGAAAAAAAAAACGTTCTTATGATAAATTCTAGTTCAAAGTTCGAAGCACTTGCTTTTTCATGTAATTTTTTGTATCTTTTCTCAGGGAACAGAAAAGTTCTGGCGCCTAAGAAATTATACCATATAATATTTCAAATTTGCAAGTGGATATATTTCCATTGCAATTTCTGATAATAAAGATATTATGATTAGAAAACAATATTGTAAGAGGTAAGTTTAATTTCTTCATACATCGCAAGTCTTAGGGACCCCTTATACGTCGCCGTCCCCCCCAATATCGATATTGAAAGTTTAGAACGATATATTCATGTCCATATATTCGCGATATCGAATGTTGATATATGGTAATATAAATATCGACAATAGCGATATATCGACATATCACAGGCTCAGGTCCGAGAAGTGATGCTTGAAATATACTGGAATCAACAATCAAATTCTAAATAAGTTCTCCATTTCCGTATTTAATGTTGAGGGAGAAGGGTGTGAACCCGAATAGAAATTGAAAAAAAAAATTGTTAACATAAAAGTAGGTTTTCCGTTCCCCCTTGAATACAAAACTATTAACAGAAAATTATAATTGTAATTTATCTTTTACTTCTGTTTGTGATTGATATCACAAATCAGCGACAGTACACATACTTTACATAGTATACCAATACACTCTATAACTTTTCACAACCAAGCAAGCCGGAAGATGAATTTCCTGTGATATTAAAGTGGAATGTTCAACAAAATAGTCATAATTCGTTGGCCATATTTCTATCTGTACTTTGGAACGTACTAACAGCTACAAGACAAACAGAATAGAAATGAGAGATTTCATTCCTTTTTACTCTCAGACTAAAAGACTACTGCATTTCCCTGAGATTTTCATTTTCTTAATATGAGTCCCCTATCCTGGGCCAATTATGGCCTCCGCGGTTTCGAGGTAATCGGTAAACGAAAGAGTAAAGTATGGCGACTCTCAGCACTCGACAGTTTGTGAAAAGATATTTCACAGTCCATGTTGTTTTTTCTTCGTTACAAAAACACTTCCACTTTACTCTATTCATGGTGAATTACTGAACTGTGAAATATTGAAAAATGAATACAATTTGAATTTACAATTATTGAAAAATGAATAATTATTTTTAAACATAAAAAGTCGTTACAGTTCAGTAGAATACAGTAGTAGATGGAAGTGAACGAAAATATTGTTTATTGGTTGAGATGTGCAAACTGAATGTGAATAATAAGTCTTTCCCATACTCTTGTCCAGAGGAGAATGTACGATGGACTTCTGGGGCCTCGGTGGTTTGTAATACTCCTACTTAGAGCTACTTTTAAGAGCTTCAAACTCTGGGAAGGGTTTCACTTATATATAAAATAGGAAAGATTCTCTTTCTGGCGGGCAATCACCTTGATTGCTCCCTGTATCCGCCCTTGCTCTTGTGTAGCAGACTTTGACGACATTAAGTTCGTGTCTGCTCCTGACGATGATGATTAGGAATGGCCACATCTGGATATTTTTTTATTCTGATATCGGATAGAAAGTTATCCGGATTTTCGATAGCCGGATGACGGATAACAAAACGGATTACGGATAACAGATGACGGATAAGATCCGGATAACTGATTAGATCCGGATGACATATATGGTTTTAAAAAGCCCATATAGAAGAGGGACATATCAGTCTTTTCTGCTCATGGAGTTATTAAAAGACGATCATAGGGCAGTGGTCTTTACCTTTGAAAGATATTGCTCCTTAAAATATTTCCTAGTAACTTTCCATTTTCTTATTCTTATTCTTATTCTTATTAACGGGGGCTCAATGGTAGACCGTTTCCTCTGGTGCGTGGCGCCTTATTGTTTCGATCCCCGGCCAAGTCACTTGTTTGGTGGACAAGATCATATCCCTCTGTTTTCACAGGGTGCTCCCACTTCCTCCCACTTTTCATTTCACCAATTCTATTATCATTGACAAGCTTTAATCATTGGGTGGGGCGGCTCAATGG
Source organism: Thermobia domestica (assembly GCF_964235325.1). NCBI lineage: Eukaryota > Metazoa > Arthropoda > Insecta > Zygentoma > Lepismatidae > Thermobia > Thermobia domestica. The sequence continues at coordinate 290,042,119 of NC_137457.1, forward strand.
TATACCGCTCCCTCTGGTACGCGGGGTGTTTATTGTTTCGATCCCCGGCCAAGTAAATTTGTGGTTGCCAAGATCGCATCTGTTGATTTTCTCAGGGTGCTCCCGCTTCTACCACTTTTCATTCCACCAATTCCTCTATTATCATTGACGCTTTAATCATTAGGCGCTGTAGCTCAGTGGTAGAGCCCTTCCTCTGGTGCATGGGATCATTACTGTTTCGATCCCAAGCCAAGTAAGTTTGTGGTGCACAAGATCGTATTCGTGGGTTTTGTCGGGGTACTCCCTCTTCCTCCCACATTTCTTTCCAACAATTTTTCTATTATCATTGACTTGCTTCAATCATTGGGCCCAGCGGCTCAGTGGTAGAGCGCTTCCTCTGGTCGGCCAAGAAGTTTGTTGTGGACAGGATGGTATCCGTGGGTTTCTAAGGGTATTGGCTTCTTCCCACTTTTCATTCCAACAATCCCTATATTATCACTGACTTAATCCAATCATTTGGCGCGGCGGCTCAGTGGTAGAGCGCTTCCTCTGGTTACGTGGGATCCGTATTGTTTCGATCCCCGGCCTAGTACGTATGTGGTTCTCAAGATCGTATCCGTGGTTTTAGTCATGGTACTCCCGCTTCCTCCAACATTTCATTCCAGCAATTCTTCTATTATCATTGACTTGCTTTAATCATTGCGCGCGGTGGCTCACTGGTAGAGCTCTACCTCTGGTGCGTGAAGTCTTTATTCTTTCGATACCCAGCCAAGTAAGTTTGTGTTGGACAAAATTGTTTCCGTGGGTTTTCCAAGGATACTGCCGATTCTTCCCACTTTTCATTCCACCAATTCTTCTATTATCATTGGCTTGGTTCAATCGTTGGGCGCAGTAGCTCACTGGTAGAGCGTTTATTGTAGAGGCCAAGTAAGTTTGTGGTGGACCATATCGCATCCGCGGGTTTTCTGAGTGTACTCTCTTATCTCCCCACTTCTCATTCCACCAATTCCTCTATTATCATTGAGTTGCTTCAATCATTGGGCGCGGTTGCTTAGTGGTAGAAAGCTTCCTCTGGTGCGTGGGGTACTTATTGTTTCAATGTCCGTCCAAGTAAGTTTGTGGTGGATAAGATCGTATCTGGAGCTTTTTTCAGCGTGCTCCCGCTTCTTTCCACTTTTCATTCCACCAATTCATCTATTATCATTGACTTGCTTTAACCATTGGGCGCGGTATTTCGGTGGTAGAGCGTTTCCACTGGTGCGTGAGGCCCTTCTTATTTCGATCCCCGGCCAAGTAACTTGTATGATGGAGAAGACCATATCCGTGAGCTTTTTCAGGGAAATCCAACTTCCTCCCACTTTTCATTCCACCAATTCTATTATCATTGACCTGCTTTAATCATTGGGTGCAGCGGCTCAATGGTAGAGCGCATTCTCTGGTGCGTGGTGTCCTTATTGTTTCGATCCCCGGCCAAGTAAGTTTGTGGTGGACAAGAACGTATCTGTGGGTTTTCTCAGGGTGCTCCCGCTTCTACCCATTTTTCATTCCACCAATTCCTCTATTATCATTGACATGCTTCAATCATTGGGCGCGGCGGCTCAATGGTAGATCGCTTCCTCTGGCGCGTGGGATATTTATTGTTTGGATCCTCGGCAAAGTAAGTTTCTGGTGGACAAGATCGTATCTGTGGGTTTTCTCAGGGTGCTTCCGCTTCTTCCCACTTTTCATTCCAGCAATTCTTCTATTACCGTTGACTTGCTTTAATCATTGCGCACGGTGGGTCAGTGGTAGAGGGATTCCTCTCTGGGCCAAGTAAGTTTGTGGTGGACAAGATCCTATCTGTGGGTTTTCTCAGGGTTCTCCAGCTTTCTTTCACATTTCATTCCACCAATTATTCTATTATGATTGTCTTGCTTCAATCATTTACCCCAGGGGCGCAGTGGTAGAACGTTTCATCTGGTGGGGCAAGTAATATCGTGGTGTACAGATCGTGTCCGTGGGTTTTCTGAGGGTACTCCCGCTTCTACCCAATTTTCAATCCACAAATTCTTCTATTATCATAGACATGTGTTAATCATTGGACGTGGTGGCTCAGTGATAAAGCACTTCCTCTGGTGCATCGGTTCCTTATTGTTTCAAACCCAGACAAATAAATTGTTCGGTGGACAATATCGTGCCCGTGGGTTTTCTCAGGGTACTCTGACCTCCTCCCACTTTTCATTCCACCGATTCTTTTGTCATTGACGTGCTCTAATCACTGGGCACGGCGGCTCAATGGAAGACCTCTTCCTCTGGTGCGTGCAGCCTTTATTGTTTTGATCGCCGGCCAAGTAAGTTTGTGGTGAACAAGATCGTATCTATGAGTTTTCTCAGGATGACCCCGGTTCTTCCCACTTTTCATTCCACAATTTCTTTTATTATCGTTGACTTGCTTTAATCATTAGGCTAGGTGGCTCAGTGATAGAGCGCTTCCTCTGGTAGGCCAGGAAAGTTTGTGGTGGATAGATCGTATCCGTTTTTCCTATGGTTACTCCCGCTTCTCTCCACTTTTCATTCCCCCAATTCCTCTAATATCGGTGACTTGCTTTAATCATTCGGCGCGGTGGCTCAGTGATAGAGCGCTTCATGTGGTGTATGGGGTCCTTATTGTTTCGACCCCAGCCAAGTAAGTTGTGTGATGGACAAAATCGTATCCGCGGGTTTTCTCAGCGTACTCCCGCTTCTTCCCACTTTTCATTCCACCAATTCCTCTATTATCATTGATTTGCTTTAATCATTGGGGGCGGTGGCCCAGTGGTAGAGCGCTTCCTCTTGTGCGTGGTCATATTACTTTTAATAAATGCGAAATTACGAGTTTTATCAACAAAGAGAAGCTGTTCTACTAACTCTGGTAAATAATAATAGTAAAAATAATAATAATAGTAATAATAATAATAATAGTAATAATAAAGCATCCGAATAATAAAGATATTTTCAACTTTAAAATTTCTGTGGGGTTGTGTGAATCTGGATATGTTGTTTTATAATATATAATGCAAAAAGTCTTCAAACAGCAATCTCGCAATCTTGTAAAAGACTTTTTATCAGTTGTTCTACAAAAACTAAACAAAGGACCTTGATTCTGTTTGCCTTTAAACACAATTTTACGATTTACAAGGCACAGACAAAAGTAGAGAGCAACGTGGTATTTCGCCTAAGGGCAGCTTCGTTGTTAAACTGAAGACTAGCATTCTGTCAATATATTGCATAGCTATCAATAAGTCACACTCACACGTTCTTTCCAAACGTTTTGGTATAACAGGTTAATCAAACTACGTTGTTGTAGGTAAGGGATGAGACTCCTAAAGACCGGTAAGTGTTGGAGCTCCGAGCCGTAGCTAGAAATTTCGTTGGCCGGGGCTAAGTAGAATTTGGCTCCCTCGACATTCACCTTCCCAATCTTTGACTTTTCCTTTCTGTGGCTTTATCTTTAACATATAAGAGAAACATCTTTTTGTTGTTATGCTACGCTGACTTTTTTAACAAGCTGTTTGGACAGATTATTGCAACAGCCAAAAGTGATCGTTATGTATTCTTTAACAAATAAGAGCCTCTCTCAAGAGGCTTATTTTAGACCTGCTGTTAAACTTGACGAAACTACCTTGTATACAAAATCCATTTGGAGAATAATTATGAAAAAAGCATGGAGTCGATTCTCCTACGTCAGGGGGACCATGTTACACATGGAGTTGGTGGACGCGAGTGGTAGCGTTAGAAAGGTCCGGATCCCCTAAGTGCAGTAGTAATGTCAAAAATCAGGCCCAGGCCACAAAGCTCAAGGAAGGGGTCCTGATGTTATGGGCTCGGGACCCTTCTATTTACCTATTAAACATGAAGTTGTTGGAGGGAGTTGGAGGTATTTCAAAGATTTTGATCCGTTGAGCACAATTGTGATGTCAGAAATCGAGCCCTAGCCTTGAACCCCAAGAAACGGGGTCCCGAAGTTTTAGACGCGGGTCCTTTCTATTCCCTTTTTAAACATGGTGTTGTTGGACACGGTTGGTAACATTTGAAAGATCCTAGTCGTTTGAGCACAGAGTGAAGTCCGAAATCGGTTCCTGGCCTCAATGCTCCAGAAATGTGGTTCCGAATTCGCTCAATCTCAATACCTGGTTGCGCAAGAGAGAACAATATTTATAGCTGTATGGATGGTTTTATCTCGCGTAATAAAATACTGAGATTGAACCACAGCAAAGATATATATCACAACCCAAATGTTTGGGACCGGATCTGATTTCTGACAATACCGCAATGCTCAAGGGACCAGGACCTCCTCAATGATTACAACAAGTATATGATAATAGAAGAATTGGTTGAATGAAATGAGGAAGGAAGCGGGAGAACCCTGACAAAACCCACGGATACGAACTTGCCCACCACAAACTTACATGTCCCACCAGGGATGCGGTCTAGCGCTGAGCCACCGCGTCCACTGATTGAAGCAAGACAATGATAGTAGAAGATTTGGTGGAATGAAATGTGGGAGGAACTGGGAGTACCCTGAGAAAACCAACGAATACCATCTTGTCGACCACAGGCCGGGGATCGAAACAGTAAGGACACTGTGCACCAGAGAAAGCGCTCTACCACTGAGCTACCGCGCCCAATGATTAAAGCGTCAACGATAATAGAGGAATTGGTGGAATGAAAAGTGGGAAGAAGCGTGAGTATCCTGACAAAACCCACGGATGTGATCTCGTCCACGACTAATTTACTTGCCCGGAGATCGAAACAATAAGGATCCCACGCACCAGAGGAAGCACTCTACAACTGAGTACCGTGCCCAATTAAATCAAGTCAGTGATAATACAAGAATTGGTGGAGTGAAAAACGGGAAGAAGCAGGAGTACCGTGAGAAAATCCACGGATACGATCTTGTGCGAAACAATAAGGACCCCAAGCTTGAGAGGAAGCGCTCTACTACTGACACACTGTGCCCAATGATTAATGCAAGTTAACGATAATAGAGGAATTGGTGGAATGAAAAGTGGGAAGAAGCGTGAATACCTTGAGAAAACCCACTTGTACGATCTTGTGCACCACAAACTTACTTGGCCGGGGATCGAAACAATAAGGATCCCACGCACCAGAGGAAGTTCTCTACCAATGAGCATGCGCGCCCGATGATTAAACAAGTCAATGACAATAGAATCGGTGGAATTAAAAGTAGGAAGAAGCAGGAGTACCCTGAGAAAACCCACGGATACGATCTTGTCCACCACAAATTTACTTGGCCGGGGATCGAAACAATAAGGATCCCACGCACCAGAGGAAATTCTCTACCACTGAGCATGCGCGCCCGATGATTAAACAAGTCAATGACAATAGAATCGGTGGAATGAAAAGTGGGAAGAAGCAGGAGTACCCTGAGAAAACCCACGAAACAATAATGACCCCACGCACCAGAGGAAGCGCCCTACCAATGAGCCCCCGCACCCAGTGATTAAAGCAAGTCAACGATAACAGAAGAATTGGTGGAATGAAGAGTGGAAAAAGCGGGAGTACCCTGATAAAACCTGCTGTTACGATTTTGTCCACAACACAACTTACTTTTCTGGGGTCGAAACAATGAGCCCACGTACGAAAGGTAGCGCTCTACCACTGAGCCACCGCGCCCAATGATTAAAGCAAGCCAATGATAATAGAGGAATTGGTGGAATGAAAAGTGAGAAGAAGCGTGATTACCCTGAGAAAACCCACGGACACGATTTTGTCCACCACAAACTTACTTGTCCCACCAGAGAAAGTCCTCTACCACTGACCCACCGCTTTTCCAATGAAAAGTGGGAAGAAGCGGGAGTACCCTGAGAAAACACAAGGGTACGATCTTGTCCACCACAACCTTACTTGGCCGGGATCGAAAGGAAAAGGACACCACACGCCAGTGGAAGCGCTCTACTTGTGAGCATGCGCACCCAATGATTAAGGCAAGTCAATGACAATAGAATCGGTGAAATGAAAAGTGGGAAGAGGCGAGAATATCCTGAGAGAATCCACGGATGCGATCTTGTTCACCACACAACTTACTTGCGTCAAAACAATAAGGACCCTGCGCACCAGTGGAAGCGCTCTATCACTGAGCCACTGCACCCAATGACTAAAGCAAGTCAATGATAATAGAAGAATTGGTGGAATGAAAAGTGGGAAGAAGCGGAAGTACCCTAAGAAAACCCACGGACAGTATCTTGTCCACCACAAACTTACTTGGCCCACCAGAGGAAGCGCTCTACCACTGAGCCACCGCGCCCAATGATTGAAGCAAAACAATGATACTATACGAATTTGTTAAATGTAAAGTGGGAAGAAGCGGGAGACCCTGAGCAAACCCAGAGATACGATCCTGTCCACCCCAAACTTACTTGGCCTACCTCACGAAGTGCTCTACTACTGAGCTACCCTGTGCAATGATTAAAGCAAGTCAACGATAATAGAGGAATTGGTGGAATGAAAAGTGGGAAGCAGGAGTGCCCTGAGAAAACCCACAGATACGATCTTATCCACCACACACTTACTTGGCCGAAGATCGAAATTATAGGGACCCCACGCACCAGAGGATGCGGTCTACTATTGAACCGCCGCGCCAAATGATTAAAACCAGTCAATGATAATCGGATTGGTGGAATGAAAACTGGGAAGAAGCAGGAGTACCCTGAGAAAACCCACGGATACGATCTTGTCCACCACAAACTTGCTTGGCCGGATATCGAAACAATAAGGACCCCGCGCAGCAGAGGAAGCGGTCTACCATTGAGCCACCGCGCCCCACAACTAAGAACAATAAAATTGGAAGTGACTAGGAAACATTTTAAGAAGAAATATCTTTCAAAAGTAAAGACCACTACCCGATGATCGTCTTTTAATAACTCCATCAGCAGAAAAGACTGATATTCCCTCTTCTATATGGTCTTTTTCAAACCATATACGTTGTTCGGATATTATCTTTTATTCGTCATCCAGATCTAATCAGTTATCCTAATGTTCTATTATCCAGATATTGTCCATTATCTTAATTTTATAAATTATCCGGAAATTATCCGACATCAGGATATATTGATATAGGGATTTTATCCTTTATTCGACATCCGGATATCATCCGTTATCCGGATCTTATCCGTAATCCGTTACCCGGACATTATCCGTTATCCGCAATCCATTTCGTTATCCGTCATCCGGCTATCGAAAATCCGGATAAGTTTCTATTCGATATCAGAATAAAAATTTATCCAGATGTGGCCATCCCTAATTAGCTTCGTCAGGAGCAGACACGAATTAAAGTCACCAAAGTCGGCTACACAAGAACAGGGGCGAATCCAGGGAGCGATCAGTGATTGCCCGACAGAAAGGGAATCTATCTTATTTTATATATAAGTGAAACCCTTCCCACAGTATGAAGCTCTTAAAAGTAGCTCTAAGTAGGAGTATTACAAAACATCGAGCCCCCAGAAGTCCATCGTACATCCGCCTCTGGACAGGAGTATGGGAAACACTTATTATTCACATTCAGTTTGCACATCTCAACCAATAAACAATATTTTCATTCACTTCCATCTACTACTGTATTCTACTGAACTGTAACGACTTTTTATGTTTAAAAATAATTATTCATTTTTCAATAATTGTAAATTCAAATTGTATTCATTTTTCAATATTTCACAGTTCAGTAATTCACCATGAATAGAGTAAAGTAGAAGTGTTTTTGTAACGAAGAAAAAACAACATGAACTGTGAAATATCTTTTCACAAACTGTCGAGTGCTGAGAGTCGCCATACTTTACTCTTTCGTTTACCGATTACCTCGAAACCGCGGTAGCCAGAATTAGCCCAGGATAGGGGACTCATATTAAGAAAATGAAAATCTCAGGGAAATGCAGTAGTCTTTTAGTCTGAGAGAAAAAAGGAATGAAATCTCTCATTTCTATTCTGTTTGTCTTGTAGCTGTTAGTACGTTCCAAAGTATTGATAGAAATATGGCCAACGAACTATGACTATTTTGTTGAACATTCCACTTTAATATCACAGGAAATTCATCTTCCGGCTTGCTTGGTTATGAAAAGTTATAGAGTGTATTGGTATACTATGTAAAGTATGTGTACTGTCGCTGATTTGTGATACCAATCACAAACAGAAGTAAAAGATAAATTACAATTATAATTTTCTGTTAATAGTTTTGTATTCAAGGGGGAACGGAAAACCTACTTTTATGTTAACAATTTTTTTTTTCAATTTCTATTCGGGTTCACACCCTTCTCCCTCAACATTAAATACGGAAATGGAGAACTTATTTAGAATTTGATTGTTGATTCCAGTATATTTCAAGCATCACTTCTCGGACCTGAGCCTGTGATATGTCGATATATCGCTATCGTCGATATTTATATTATCATATATCAACATTCGATATCGCGAATATATGGACATGAATATATTGTTCTAAACTTTCAATATCGATATTCGGGGGGTGCGACGTATAAGGGGTTCCTAAGACTTGCGATGTATGAAGAAATTAAACTTACCTATTACAATATTGTTTTCTAATCATAATATCTTTATTACCACAAGTTGCAATGTAAATATATCCACTTGCAAATTTGCAATATTATATGGTATAATTTCTTAGGCGCCAGAACTTTTCTGTTCCCTGAGAAAAGAAACAAAAAATTACGTGCAAAAGCAAGTGCTTCAAACTTTGAACTAGAATTTACCATAAGAACGTTTTTTTATTATTTCTCTCTCTTTATGCTTTATGAGATTTCCACCACTTTTGGCCTTTGGGACCGCTCATTGACAAAACGTGCACACATGATCGCTATATGCATTCATGCTCTTAGGCAGAGTCAGAGATTTTGAAAAGGAAACGACTTTTTAATAATAATAATAATAATATTCATTATTATTATTATTATTATTATTATTATTATTATTATTATTATTATTATTATTAATATTATTATTATTATTAATATTATTATTATTATAACAATGGGGTTTAAAACTAGGGTCCCATCTCTTTATCATGGGAGGGCCGCAAGTCTGCTACACCACTGGTGTCTCCTATTCTGTGTTTGTCTCTTTTTCGTTTCGTTTAGCTATTTTTTGTGCTGTTAGACTTTTATATGAAACTTTTATATTATATAACTTTTTCTTTTTATGAGTTTTTTTTGGTGGGGTGAGGGAAAGGGGAAATCCTTTCTTCTTATATCTGTTTCTTACCATTCATCTTGTTTGAACTGCTTAAGTGAGTCATTTTGTAACTTTTAATGTCATCCAACTCCGTCACAATAATAAAATTGTCATTCTTAACAATGTGTTTTATTCTTATTTGCAGTTTGCCACACTGATATATGTGACAAAATTGAGGTTTAGTCCAACGCCTTTCGAATTTGAAAGCATCCCAACCGCCGAGCTTGGGTTGCCGGCTATTGCAGGAAAAGGAGAATTGCAGGTGGTAATGCACTTTTTGAGTCGTGTATACAAACCATTAAGACCATTTTTGATTGAGTCTTGAATGGGGGGGCTGTCTAAATGGACGTGAAAAGCAGTACTGCAAAAATACATGTAATTTATATTGAGCACCATAGGAGTCAATGTTCATTTCAGATTTTGAAGGGCGGGGGAATTGCATAAACTATGGCTGAATATAGTACAATGAAAATTATAGTAACTCAGACTGTGCTCGCTCGGGAAATGCCATAGAGGGAATTTCGAAGCTCAAGGCCCAAGAGCCACCTCTATAATCATCACTGACTGCCATTTCAATAATATGTTTTAAGGTCTTATGTCCGTGCTCCCATCCTTTCCCTCCCCCTCTAACTGGATACTTGATACTTTTTCTATTCCAAATTTTTCTGCTAGTTTTCTGCCGAAACCTTGAGTTTTGCACTCTCATCTGTTTCGAGTTAGTTAATTATTTAAGTTTAGTATTCCCTTTCTGCATCGATGTTATGTGAGACGTAGACTCAAAGATTATGATGAAATCCAAACAATAACCGTCCAAATTTTGTAAGCTTTATATTTATCAACGTTAAAATCGAAAATGACCCATTTCTACCACTTCCAGTTGGCGAATCACCTCCATTAAGGAACTCCTTCAAGAGGAATCACTTTACTTATTTATTGCAAAAAGCAGAATTAAAAAATTCGCATTCGTCCAAAGTTATCGTGCGAAGTAACGGTCGCTCGTATGTACGTACTAATATCGATAAGTTCCACTACGCGATCCCAATTAATACTTCATATACCTCCGCCACACACACACACTAGCAAATGTACACACGAAAGTATACCTGGTAGTATCCACATGCTTACGCCAGAAATTAGAAACACACACTCACAGACAGAGGCCGTGTCCAAAAGATACAAGTGTGCATTCAAAGTACGCTTATTTCCGGAACTGACGTCACCTAGTGTGCGCCAAAAGGTTCAAGTTCACAAGTCTGCGAGTGCAGAGTACGTAGTGTGCCAGGATGTACACTACGTTAGCACACTTGCGCACTTAAGATGAGAGTTCTTCGTAGTAGGAACAACAATAATGTCAAAGTGACTTAACTAACTAACTAACTCTATGGCCTATGGAACCCGGAGGTTCAATGCCGGGTTCACAAAAGCTCTCCACTGACTTCTATCCTTAGCTAACTGCATCCAGTTTCTACTCTGTAGTCCAATCTCTGCGAGATCCATCTTAATATTGTCCTCCCATCTGCGCTTAGGTCTTCCTAATGGTCGTTTTCCGATTGGCCTTCCAGTCAAGACTTTGAAAGCGTCTCTACTTTCTTCCATTCTAGCTACATGACCCGCCCATCTAAGCATCCTAGACTTGACGACCCTAACAATGTTGGGTAAACCATATAAATTATGTAGTTCCTCGTTATGAAGTTTCCGCCATTCCCCATTCCCGTTCCTCTTGGGTCCGAATATTCGTCTCAGGATCTTGTTCTCAAATACTTTCAGTCTGTGTTCTTCCCTCAGAGTAAGTGACCATGTTTCGCAGCCATACAGAACTACATGCATGATTATCCTTTTGTATACTTTAAGTTTCAAATTCCTCGACAGAATTCGCGATGACAAGAGATTTTGAACCGAATAGTAACACGAATTCCCTGCTTTTAGTCGACATTTAATTTCTCCGTGAATATGATTTTCCTCTGTTAATATTGATCCCAGATATTTGAAAGTATCCACTTTATCAAAAGTATTATTTAGTATTTTAACGCATCCATAATTTGCTGTATTCCGGTCCCGACGCACTACCATGTATTTAGTTTGCTCTGCATTTACTTCTAAACGCATGTCCCTGCAAGCGTTTAATAAGATCTCTGCATTTCTTTCTATTGTTCTCCTATCATCTCCTATTAAATTTACATCATCAGCATATGCCATAACCTGGTGAATACCGTTCAACTGTAAGCCCTGGTTGCTATCTTTGATTTTCCTTATAGCGTATTCCAAAACGAAGTTAAATAATAATGGCGACAACGCATCTCCTTGTTTCAGGCCATTTTCGACGTGAAAGCTCGTGGACAAAAATTTTCCTACCCGGACTTTACTTTGGGATTCATTTAAGCATATCTTAATTAATCTAATTAGCTTTCTCGGTATTCCAAGTTCTGCAAGAACGTTGTATAATGTTTCTCTCCTAACCGAGTCGTACGCCTTTCTAAAATCAATAAATAGTTGATGTACCGGGGTATTGTATTCCCACTTTTTTCGAGTATTTGCGAATGGTAAATATTTGGTCGATAGTTGATCGATTTCGTCTAAATCCGCACTGATAATCTCCAATAATTTCATCTGCGTATGGGGTCAGTCTTGCTAACAGAATATTTGAAAGGATTTTATAGGATGTTGACAGAAGAGAAATGCCTCCATAATTATTACAGTCAGTTTTGTCGCCTTTCTTGTGGATTGGAACAATGACTGATTCTTTCCACTCTTGTGGCAATTCTTACTTGTTCCAGATAAGGAGAATGGGTTTGTGTATCTTGTTCCACACTTTTTCGCCTCCAGCTAAAATTAACTCAGCCGGAATTTCATCTACACCCGGAGATTTGTGTTTCTTTAATTTCTTTATAGCGGTTTCTACTTCTATTCGGTTGGGTTCTGGAATATACGGTTCTGCGGTGTGTATCTCCTTTTCTTCACGAACACTAGTTTTTGGTTGCGTGTTAAGCAAATCGTCAAAGAAATCTTTCCATCTATTTAAGATGCTATCCGTGTCATTGAGAACTGTACCGTCAGATTTCTTTAATATATAAGCACGAGGTTGATAGCCTTTCTTAAATTCGTTGATTCCCTTATACATGTCCCGGATGTTTTTATTTTTACTATTATCTTCAAGTTCTTTAATTTTAGCTTTCAGAAAATCGCGTTTCTTTGTTCTAAACTTTCAAAGTGACTTAATAAAATTGTATAAGACATATTTTTAATATTTTTGTTGAGGTGAATATATTTGTGGGCTGATCTAATAATCATTTACTTGATAAATATACAAATTAGTGATTTTACAAATGGAATATAAAAATGTTACACAAATAACAAACGTATTTATGTTGTGTTGTTTGAGTATGCAATGGAATTTAAAATAATATAGGGAAAGCAACCAAATGTTTCTTTAATAATGTTATGAAGTCATTTGTCTTTAAATATTACATGGTTTATGTAGCTTAATTGAAATAATTATACTATCAGTAATGGAGCCATTTGCATATTAATGACAAATTTTAATGGCGTATTAATTAAAATGTCAAGTTCTAGTATAGAATAATTAATACCTTGATTATTCATTTCTCTATAGCTACAGCTTCAGCTGTATGTGAAAATGTTAAATCGTAGGTAGATAGGCCTAATTTTCTAGTTTTGCTTCTAGACAAATACCTTTCCAAGCTACCATATTGCCTTGCACTTGAGAGACTTATTTCCTTATCATACATTTTGCATTTTTACAGCTGCCCAAAAGTGAAATACAGATCAAAAATTTCTTTCTCCACATTTATCAAAGATTTCACAAATTCCTCTTGGCAAGTCTTTACTTTGGCTATTTTATTTTATTATCTTTTTTATTCTTCGATTCAGTGATTTGATCTTTCGGTTCCGGTTTTGAGAACAGTTTATTCACATAGTATTGCCGAGCAAGCGTCAGCGAGTGAAGGCAGGTTAGAGGTTTGCAGGGCACATCTTTTCAGCCTTGGTTACGAATCGGTTCATTGAACGATTCATTGAATGAAATGGCCAAAGTAAAGACTTGCCTTCCTTTTAATTAATATAATCTCATTATGGTACCCATTATGAATTGATTATGAACAAATAATTCCTTCCGTATAGTTGAACAATGAGAGCCACTACATTGCATACTGTATTTTTTCATGAAAACGTATCTTAATTTTTATAAAATTCTTATTAGATTAATAGTAGCTTTTTTATGGTTATATTTAGACGAGGAGATTTGTTTCGTTACTGAGTAATCATTTTCGTAGTGGGAAGCACAGGGGTGTAGCCAAGGGGGGCCCCATCGGGGCCGCCCCCCCCCCCCAAATGGTTTCCTGGCCCCCCCAAATGACCAGCTTTTAAAACATCATAGTAAAATTATCTCGCTTCATTCATTTAAAAGTAACAAATTTTATTGACAATTAATAATTTATGGTAAAATAGTAAGGAGAAATATTGTTTTTTCCATACCGATCGAAAAATAGTATAGTATCTCTTCCTTATACCGATCGAAAAATAGGATACTTTTTTTGTGACAGCAGATTACACAATTTACTGCGATTTATATGCTTTAACAAGTACATTTTTATATGCTTTAACAAGTGTTTTAAAAGACATAGAGGATGGAAAATTTGGTGAGAAACAATGCTTTTATTCAATTTGGATTTCATTCGCTCTCCCTTTTATTTCTACTTAGTGTAATATTTTTTTTAAGTCACGAATAATAAATATTTTTGTCAGGAAACCGTAAAGAAATTAAGTGAAATCTCAAAGAAAATCAATCTTGTGTAGATAGGTTCTGTATACAAGGTCTTAAATTTAAAGGTAACCAAGAAAAGTTTTGTTGCTTTTTCACCCACCACCTTCGAACATTGATATGTCACCTAACCTGGAAGATCAAAAATAGTCCCCATCAGCATCGACGACCTTCTGAAAACGTTCTGGAAGGCCATGGAATCCATCGTGGTAGAACTTGGTGGGCCGTGAAAGGAAGAAAGTATCAGGTGCATTTTGAACTTTTAGTAGGGATTTGAACTGGCGTCCTCTAAGGTGATTGTTCAAAAAATGGAACAGGTGATAATCGGACGGTGCGATACCCGGGGAATATAGTGGTTGCAATATTGTTTCCCATCCAAGGCGGAAAATGGTGTCCTGAGTCATCTTAACCACGTGGGACTTAGCGTTGTCCCGTAAACGAAGACCCATTTGCAATTCAGAAGCGATGGCTCCAGAGTTTTGAGTTTTTATTGAGCACAGCTCAACTGCTGACACTACACAGTTGCATTGATACTCTGACCAGCTGGTAGCAGTTCCCAATGCACGATGCACCAAACACACAGAAGGACCTTATTCTGGTACAGTGCTGGTTTCGGCTGTTTTGAAATCGGTTCATGGGATGCTAACCAATGATGACGGCGCCGTGGAGCTTCGTATAGGACACACTTTTTATCACATGTCAACGCCCTGTTCAGAAATGGCTCCGAAACAGTAAATAAACACAGGCGACTGCCGCGTTTCCTACTGGCCCCGAGTCAAAATATGTGAGACCCATTGACCCAACTTGTAGTGCTTCACAAGTTGCTGGATGTGCTACCGAATGGTTTCTCCACACACTGAATTGTAGTCCCAGTTCCTCTTTGTACATGTGTTGGTCTTCTGGCACGCGATTTTTTCGGGCGTTTCGTCATCGTCCTTAAGCTTGTTAAACCATCGCTGCAATGTCCGCGTCGTCACGACACCCTCACCAAAGGCCTGGAATATATTCTGTCCCTACAGCGGCGTTTGACCTCCATTTGAACTCGTTCAGCATACATGCTCTTATAACGCTCTGCGGATGTCCCATGTTCCCTCTGTCTTTACGCAAGTTCACGGTGTGTCTGAATTGCCAACCAGGTAGTATGTTGGATATACCCAGACCAACAACTGACGTTCGCCTCATCTTCTCTCGCATTCAACTCACGGTGTGAGGTCCAATTGAACACAGACTTCCACGAAAAGGGACAGAACTTTTTTGGTTACCTTTATAGTTATGCACGAAAGTATAGCGTTTGGTCCCGGGCAGTAGTTCTTGATTAAGCATGATAAAAACTATCTTGAATATAATTTATGGATAATAATAATAATAATAATAATAATAATAAAGCTAAAATAGTGTTTTTAGTTTTCCAGAAGAAAACCAAAATTTTCCTTTCTTTCAGGCCTCAAAAACACTAGCAGCAACACTTTTTTTGGCTTTGTACATTGTAGCTGCCCCCCCTCAAAAACGACGGCCCCCCCTACACAAACCTGCTGGCTACACCCCTGGGGAAGCATGTAGAAGAAACAGCGGGTATATTTCGAGAAAGATGTAGGGCGCCGAAAACAGTGAAGTGTACGCAAATGTTGAAGTGTATACAATGTACAGAACTCAATTTAAGCGGGCTTATAAGATAGTAATCTTATATATATTTTTTAAGATATTACTTTAATTAGGGTTATCCAGTTTGAGTACACGTGATCCTTATAAATTGGTATTTCATAGTAACATAATAACTTTTTCCTGTAAATTTTGGTCCTCATGTTGTTCAACTCCACCACTTCTTTCTTGTCATCCTTGTAAGTGTTAATTTTGGTGTATATTAAGAATATGGAGGCACTATTTTGAAGATTTACGGGTAAAATCTATAGATTCACAAAGAAAGAGTAACATATAAGGAACTTCAACATTAGCATATAGTAGAAATAATCTCATCAGTATGAATATGACTGAAGCAATACAGTAGAACGACGACAATTATAGTGTCATTGTTGCGTATCTACCGTACATAAAGGAATTATACTCAATATGAACTCTCTCCCAAAGTAGTTTTGAGCCACATTATTGTAAATAGCACTCCCCTCTGTGTCTTAACGCTCTTGCAAATTGCCTACTTTCACCTGCAATAAAATTCCTAAGCTACCTCTCAACAGTGTCATCAGCGCCCTAACCACCAGTGCTACTTTTCATCCGGGGGATTAATAAATATTCCCTCGCGCAAGCATGGAATAGAATAGAACATCGCCAATAGTTTAGTTGTTTTTATGCTGATAAATATTTGCAGATATGGCAAAGCTGAAGATGTTGGCATACATGAAATAAACTCTTGTGTTATTTTATGGTTACTCCATATTGTCAACTTGTACAATATATTTATCTTTAATATAACTGGAAAGTCATTGATTTAAAGAAAAACCATGTTAATTTTTTCTAGTATGGGAAGTTCTCCCATCTTCTTCTTCTTCTTTTTTTTAACAATGTTAATATTCCACCACGATGAGGCGCTGTAAGCAAGTGTGGATCAAAAGCTAATTTGACGAAGTGTACACTATTTAGTGTGCACTCCATTTGTAGACTTCGAGTGTGCATCCTTGAAGGGTGCACTATGCACTTTTGGACACGGCCAGAGAGAGAGAGAAAAAATCTTGTTGTACCTTTATACTGAATGCACTGTTACTCACAAAATCAATTAAAAAAGAAAAAGAAAAATGTTGTAAATGAAATTTTCAAGGATTGGTAACACTGCTGCTCCTAACACATGAAATTGTTCCATAATTATTGATTCGTAATATGATGTATATGGGTTTCTTAATAGTAGTATAACCAAATGCCTTCAAATAGACCACAAAATAAAAAGTGAAATTTATTTCTTAAATTTTGTAAAATCGAAGTCGGTGGGCATTATGGGAACAGTCTACAGTAACAATATATGCAAATAAATATTAATATACTTCACGTTTTCCAGTGGGTGCAAGAAAGCTTCGAACAGTGTTTGGTTTTATAATCATTAGCAGTTATATATATATATATATATATATATATATATATATATATATATATATATATATATATATATATATATATATAATTTCCTCAACTCTATTTTACTCAAGAAAATCTGGATAATAAAAAATCCAACTAGCTCGTAATAGGCGCTGCCAGTTATCATTTGTCCATTCGTTAAATCAGGCAGTCTCTCTATCCCTGTTTTTTTTTTTTCGTATAGGAAGCTTGTCGTCTATGAAATACTTCCTATATGATAACCACAGATTGTGACGGGCCAATCTAGGACGTAACACTTGCATTAATGGTGTTCCAATATGCTTATTCCTTAAAACATGACATAGAATTATATGGAGAAAAAATTGACGCACTAACCGCTCACGATCTCAGAAATCAAGCCTACCGAGTCTATGCAATATCTGGATGAGTCATCGTTAGGAAGACAAGACAGTATTGACAGTGCTGAGTGTGATGTATTTAGTCAGGATCGTGGATACAATAAGGATCTATTTCTATGAAAGAAGGACCAAACACCAGCTAAGAAAACTAAAAGAAACTTCAATGGGAGGATGGTGATGCAGTAATTATGTCCTCCAACTTTGATTGTCACCAATTGATTAACTTAAGCCCTTAAGTGCTTTATGCCAAGTTCCTGGGCATAGTTTATACTGTAAGAGTGAAAAGTTCTACTGCTCGCTAATATATTACAAATACTTAATAGAAGAAAATATATCAAAAGATTTCTCAACTTCCTGTACCTGAACTTTTATGTGCTTAAGAAAGCACATAACTGAATTCCTTTTTGAAAACTAAAATTACTGTTTTAAACTGTCTAATCACAAGACAAATCCTTCCAACACGTTATTCCATAATTTATAACAAGATATAATGCAGCCCATTGAAAAAACGGTATCTTATAATTTCTCGAGAACGAGGTCGATATTTTTCCCCAATTCCAAATCTTCGACTCCAAAATCGAAATACCCCATAACTTTAATTTGTTGGTTGTGTTGCCAAAACATTGCCACATCCTTTGGATTAATTTTCAAGGGAACACAAGTGTAGAAATGTGTTAAGTTGTTTGATATGTTACTATCACAAAGAGATAGAAAGAAGTTCTCGTCAAAAATCTCTCCAAGTAAAAGTGTCTCCAATGAAGATGCACTTTCGAGAATTAATTGTGCTATATCTGTCCTGATGAAACCGCCGATCTTGACTTTTCTCAGTTTTGGATGTGGTACCAGTTCATGCATGTTACTCCAAATTAATCTATCTTCTTGTATAACAGTAATTGCCAGTTCTTCCAAATTAGGACAATGTTTTAAGTAAAACCACAAATCATACGATGGTAATCCATGACCTACGTCCAAGCTCCTTAAATTAATTCCAATATCACTTATATACTGTTCAAACTGTCCATTCCATTTAATCGCTTTCTTGCCGAAACGACATACATTTAATTCACTTACATTAGGACAAAGAGATTTCAACAAATTCAAATACTCTGGCAATAGACACAGAAGATCTATAGACTTCAGATTGAAGATTGGATACTGAAAGCTTTCACCATTTTCCTTGTGATGTCTGAACAAACATTTTAGTGCACCATCTATGATACTTGACAACTGTTCCAAGTTTCTCAAAACAATCATTATCATAAGTAAACATTCAGATGATACACGAGTACCATGAAAATCAAGTGTCTTTAACGTTGAACAAACACTTGATTCGTGATTTTGAATACCGAACATGATCTCATC
Source organism: Thermobia domestica (assembly GCF_964235325.1). Taxonomy (NCBI): domain Eukaryota; kingdom Metazoa; phylum Arthropoda; class Insecta; order Zygentoma; family Lepismatidae; genus Thermobia; species Thermobia domestica. The sequence goes on from NC_137457.1 coordinate 290,060,896, forward strand.
ACTTGTATATTTTTTTGTGCCATATTCCGACACATTTATAACATGTGATATGAAATCTTTGATAGATAATTTGTCTTCCACATCTTTTATTTCGGCAAAAGTATACTTAGGACAATCCCAAATTCTTGTTAGATAACATATACCATTGTCGTTTATGAAGGATCTTGCTACATTCAAGTACTGAAGATGATGACAAGTTCTTCCTATTGTCCATAAGATATCGTTCGTAGTAATCGTATTCAGATTGAGATACGTCAAGAAAGTGTTTCTCTGAATTAGACATTGTAGTAGCAAAACACTTCTTTCACACTTCTTTTCATTTTTATCAATCGCTAAAACTGTATCATACCAATCTATGTTAGGAAGAACCATTGAATGTATATTATCTAATTGTAAATCAACCAATAGTTGCAGAATTTCTTCAAAATCTACTAATGGAACTTCGAGCTTGTCGTAGCAAGGGAAATATATTTTATCCATATACGATGAGAATAATAAGAAAGCAATATAAAAGAGTCCATGATTTAAAAATGATTTAAGAGTAGGATATCTTAAAGATCGTACCTTTTTATAATGAAAGTCATGTTGTAATATCATGGTTGTTTCCAGCAACTCTTGACAAATATTTCTTGGCAACTGTTGAAGATGGTTTCTAACACTCTGTACATTAGGTTCCAGCTTCCCAGTTTTGACAGAAGGTTCAAATTGTTCAATTACATTTATAAGCTGTCTTGCGACTTGGTTTATTAAAATTTTCTCTAAAGCAGAGGGTTTTTTGTAAGCGATATAATCGACATCCATGGCTGGAAAATTTAGAATGTTTTCTATCACTGTACCAACAGATCTTTCTTCTTCTTTCTTCCAAACCATCAGCGGTGAAAACAATTTGCACCAGACTTGGAGTTACGATAAGCTAAAACTTGCAAATTATCTTTCGCTCCTTTATTTTCCTTTCTTGTTGATGGAGAAATATATTTAGTCTTCACTAGTATTTGTCTACACTTAGAATATTCTACACAGAAAATATTTGAATGAAAAATAATATCAACGGTGTTAATTAGGATGGATAAGCTTAATTTTAATTCTTGTTCATACCTAGAGAATGATGGGAAACAGTTAAATCCTGAGTTCTAAGCTCTTCATTAGATTTTGTTCTCCAACAGATATTTTCAATAGTTTTTCATCAAAACTACACTATGCAAAATTAAGGAAAGCGTCATAGAACGGCTTGTAACGAGCCATTATATTACAGTCATTTTATTCATGTGAATTGAGTTTAGATTTGCTATTTGCCACACAATTTGCAAAATTTGTCAACTTTTGAACTACTTATAAATCTGAATTAAGATATTCATGTTTTAATTTTTCTAATTCTCCCGCTGTTGACAAACAAAGAATACGTATTTATATACACATGTGTCATTGACAAATACGTAGAATGTGGAAATCATATTTGTATTGCTTGTAAATATTTTTTCGTATATTATTTTAGGCCGAAAATAAGTCCAAGAATTAAATTAGTACAAATGTTGGTGCAAATTTATGAGAAGGATCCATATATAAAGTGATTCGATATATACATTTCTTTTTCACTAGATCGACTCCCTTTATCTTACACGGTCATTTTTGGGCTGTAGAATAGCATTTCTCTGTGCAGATTCACATTAGCAGGGCTTCAGTGTACGTACATAAGAAATATTGTGCACAAGGTACTAGCAAATTGTGTTAAGTGGCCAAGAGACGCCAATGTTATCTAACCGTCTTAGTGCAAGGGCGCAACGTGGAAGTGCGATTGTACAGATCATGCGCGTCAGCGAAGCTGAGTATACATATAAACGAGGCTAATGTAAAATGCTATTCATGGCATAAAAACACATAACGTGAAGGATTATATATTTGTACGTTACTAAGGACGTAATATGTAATATGAAGATATGTTTTCATTACTTGTACATTTGTGTTCTAAGGTAACATAACACATTACTCACGTAAATTTCACAAATATGTTGACCTTTTTACTCTCGGATTCTTCTATGGTTGCATGTCACACTTGCTTTAGATACTTCACTGCATTTCACTTTGAATACTGTGATTAATGGTTACCTTATGGGCGAATCCAGGGTGCGAATTACCGGGGGGTTTTCCTCCTCAATCAGATTTTGTTCCCCCCCCAAAGAAATCAACTGAAGTATCCTCACCGGGGAAGCTCGCTTTCCCCCAATCCATGCTTAGTATAACACTAAATTACACTATTTTTTCCATTTCTTGTAAGTTTAATGCGCTAGCCGTATTTCGAAATAAGCGATGTAAACTATTCGGTTTTGGTCATTTCTGATTTCCCCATTATTTTCACCGTTGCTTATTGAACTATATTATTATGACTACAGTTGTTACTTGCAACCATATCCTCATACTCTTCAGTTCGCTGTCGTTCGTGAATTTGAATGTATTAATTGCGCACATTAAAGTCACATATGGGTTTATAAATGCTCTTAGCAGTCGGCCAAGAAGAAGTAAACAAATAAGGCCTTATGCAGAATCGTTCTGAAGCGTGATTAGTGCCATACTAAACAGTTAGACTTGCATATGTTTCCTGCAGTGGTCAGGCCCTTAGTATGACGCTAATCATAGCCGAAACGACTGTGCATAAGGCGGATAGCTTCTTCCACCATACTTGACGAAGGCGCGACGAGTCATATTCATCCTCTACATTTTTATTGATCATCATATTGTTTTAATTTTTGTTATATTTCATTTTAGTTTGCAAGTTTGCTTAATATTCATAATATCCAATAATTAGAACAAGTGGACTTAATAGAACTTAAGCGGACTGTTATTGCCTGAACATCACTGCCTTTTACAGTTTACGGAAATGAACTTTTGAAACTGTACTCAAAATATGAATTATATATTCTCTCATTGCTATATGTTAATGTACATGCTGATGATGCGTTTATACCCCATCAGGAAGTCGCGGTCGGCAAGAAAGATTGACGGTCGGTAGGCAGCCGGCACCCGTCCGCAGCGGCACGACGATCTACTTGTTCAAATTTGCCGACCTTTTGCCGAGGCGGCAAGCGGTCGAAAAACGTTTTAAAAAATGCCCTTTGCTGACTGCTGGCGACCGTCAGAGCCGGCAAAACAGTCGGAAAGGCTTCTTTCCAAACCTCTGCCGACCCCTTATGCCAGGTTCTTTTCGACGGCGGCGCCGGTGCATTTAATGCTCACTTCCAGCTGTTTGCCGACTGCTCGGAAAGGCTACTTTCCAGCAGCGGTGCCGGCGCATTTTATGCGCCTTTCTAGCTGTCTGCCGACTGCTCGAATAAAGGACCTCTTTTCGATGTTGGCTTCCCGATTCTCCCACAGGCGGCATCCGACCTCTTGCCAGCGTAGAAGAGCGGCTCTTTGCCGACTGGAAATCAACCCTTCATGAAGGCATAATTTTCATCAGCTTTTACATTAGTCTTGCTTAAGTCTTCCCCCATGCTATGATTTCTCGACAAGGAGCACTCCTGCAAGTTCTTGAAGTATAATACTTGCATTGTTTTGTGTGTCCCAGTATAAAATTTCTTCCTTTTTGCTTTTTCGCAGCACTCTATGCCAAAAAAAAAAAAATAAAGAAAGAAAGAAAAAGGAAAGAAATTGAATGGGATATGTAAGTATTATATACTTTCAGAACTACCAAGTGTGCCCTTGACGAGAAATCATAGCACGAAAGCAAAGTTAGGCAAAGCTACTGTGAAAGATGGTGAAACTTTTGCCTTCCTGAAAGGTTGATTTCCAGTCGACAAAGGGCCACTTTTCGACGGCGGCAAGAGGTAGGATGCCGCCTGTGGGAGAATCGAAAAGAGGTTCTTTCGAGCAGTGGACAAACAGTTGGAAAGGCGCATAAAATGCGCCGGCGCCGCCACTGGAAAGTAGCCTTTTCGAGTAGTCGGCAAACAGCAGAAAAGGTACGTAGCAATGCAATGAAAATCATGGCGGATTCCCACCAATAATGTTGCACTCGGTACATACGCAGTACATTTCTACAATTCTCAGTAAGATTTAAGTGCCATATAGAGGGAAAGTATCTGGGAATGACTTACAAATGCATGAAAGCAACCTAAAAATAACAAGTAAGCAACTAATAATGCCCGTTAAGAATAATTCAATCAACACGTCTGTGCGTCTAATGTGAAAAACATTTAACAGTCAGTATATTTTTCCATTTAAAGCACATTTTTCACAATCATGACCACTACGAACAACAATGTTCTAGGCATTCAAAATTTGCTCGTTGCAAACGCTTTTTTCGGAGAAAAAAGTTGCAGAAACCCGTCGGAATACGGACTTTTCAGGCTGTCGTTTTCCCATCAACTATTTGAGAAAGGACTTTAAACGTCAATGATTTTCTAAAATTATTAAAGTACAAGGATCACACTCCCCATGGAAAATGAGATTTAAATAAAAATGAATGAAGTAAAAGTTATAAATAAAAATATGGTAATAAAAGGTATGTGGTGGCGGAGAGTTTCAAACTGGGCCTACCAATCACCGCGCTGACGTTTTTCGCCTGGAGTACGAATTTCTGCTTGGAAATAGCGTTCTTTTGATTGTATTATAGAGGTGCAGCTGTATACCGCCTCCCTTTATTAAGTATTTTTGCCATAATAAAACGTTGCGGTTCACTTTCTCACTCCATTATGCAACAACTATTCACAAAAAGACTAAATCAAGTTATCACCTTTAGCAGTAAGCCAGAGCTCTTAATCTAAAAATTATCCAAACTAACATAACCTAAATTTAGGGAATTACTGCCTTATCGCAAGGCCAATTTGAAAATCGAAAAAATGTCCCAGAACGTACTCCAATCAGTTATATTTGGTTGGATTAGATGACCTTACGTTCGATTACGTTACATTAGGTTAGGGGCATAAAATCTACAGTGCAAAAAAGACATACCAACCTGTGCTAGTCACGGGCGGATCCCGGACGGACTTCTGGGGAGGCGGTGGATTGTAATACTACTACGTAGAGCTAGTTTTGAAAACTCCAAACTCTGGAATGGGTTTTATTTATATATAAAATAAGAATGTTTCCTCTTTCGGGGGGAGCGATCGCCCCCTGAATCCGTCCCTGGTGCTAGTTGGCCACTAAAAGGCAGGAATTCTATATAACTGAGTCAGGGGAGGGTGACGCTGGTGGACCCGCGCGGCAGCGCGGGGTGGGGCCCGAAGAAAGCAGATGTGCCAGTGACGGTGGGTATACGCTTAAGCAAGGATACTGAAAACATGTGGGCTTTGGTAATCATACATATTCAATATCACTTGTTATGATTTCATACTAGTAACGCTTCAGTTGTAAACATAAAATACAGCTTTCGTACACTGTGCAGAAATACATTGCCGTTAAGTTAAAAGCCATTTACCTTCAAAACTAAAACTTGTAAACTTTTGCAATTTCAAGAAGAAAATCGTGTGCTACAGTTTCTTAACTGCCGCTCGTTTTTTTTTTTTTAATAAAAAGGGTATGAAATTTTTAAGTTTTACGTCCCATGCCTATGTCGGTTAGGCTAAAGGAGACGGTGATGATGAGAAATGAATGAAAAAGTGGAATGAAGAAAGTGGGAGGAAACGGAAGAACCTCGAGAAAACCCACGAGCACTGTGTTTGTCCACCACAAAGTCTACACGGCGTAAGGTGGGATCGAACCAGGGACCCCAAGCACCGGAGGAGAACGCTCTACCACTGAGCCGCCACGCCCACTATTTTTTAATAGTTCTATATGCCTCACAGATGATGTCATTCCCTTGACATACACACACCATTTCCACTCTACCTTTCGCGCCACTATATCGTAACAAGTGTACTTCTCCGCGAAATAGTCTATCCGCCTCCACCTACAGTGGAGCTTCCATCGAAAAGAACCTTTTCTTTGCTTTTATTATTCCCATTACCTGACTTTCACTCATTCTTCCTCACAAACTTAAACATATTCTCCAATTGACCCGGTAAATTTCCTAAGTTGGTCCTAATTAAAAAATTGGTCCGGCGATACAGCAATTAACCCAAATCTAGTACCTTGAGTCGTAGTATAGCCCACTTATTCTTATTGTGTGTCTTGTTCGGACATAGCTGAGAGCGATTATGGAAGAGTAAGCCAAAGTTCTATTGCGCGAGAACACTAGCGTCTCAGGCGAGAAGACTAGAGGGCCCCGTCCCCCACTATCTTGAAGTACAAAATATTCAATATTTTATTCTAATTTAGTTTATTTACTAACGACAGAATATCATATAAATAATAATAATTATATTTATTTGGAATATAATATTCAGGCTGTGAAACGATTGTAGTCGAAAAAGGAATGAAATTAAATCTTTGAGATTTACGTCCCACGGTTATGCCGGTGAGGCTAAAGGAGACGGTGTTGATGAATAATGAATGAAATGGTGGAATGAAGAACGTGGGAGGAAACGGGAGAACCCCGAGGAAACCCATACACGCGGTGTTTGTCCACCACAAAATTCACTTGGCGGGGGCTGGGATCGAACACAGGACACCAAGCACCGAGGTGAACGCTCTACCACTAAGCAACTGCGGCCCCAAAGATTGTAATTGAGTTCTTGATAAACCGTAGGGGGTCCGTGAAGGTAAAAAGAAAGGTAAAAAATAGAATTGAAGTTAATAAACAGTTTAGGCTAGGTAGCATCATTTAAATCATTTTCTTTGATGTCCCCAAATTTTATACGCCAGAGACGCCAGTGCGCGGGAACATACTATAACCAAATCTTTTTCATGCGGAGCAACAATTAACATATTAACACAACATATAAAATTTATAACAATTTGAAATATATATTCGTAATATTAAATTAACTCACTACATGTATATAGCTCTTCCACTTCATACTCAGACCATGATTCCGCAGGTTTCACATGTAATACTATTATCCGGTTAATATTTAGTTTATTCGTCTTCTTCCTCGCCAGGGACACTTACACATCATGTTTTCGTCATATTTGCTTAACCAGAAACTTGGTACAGTTGCCAATGAATGAACTTCTTTATCACACAAAAACTATTTTTCATACTTGTAAACTCACCTTTACTTGACTATAAGAATCAACAAACTTTGTTTGAAGCAGTCCCCGAACGAACGCGAACCGAACATACAGGCAGCGCGACTGGACGACGATTTCTCCAATCAGGCTCTTAAGCGGCAAAGGCGGCTCGGCGCCTGTCCGAGCATCTTTGCCGAGGTCGGTCCGTCCGCTGTTTGCCGACCTTCTTTGGGTTCCTTTACTTGTCGGCACGCCACCAGCGTTTCGGCGTCTTTCCTACATTTGCCGAAGTCGACCCGTCCGCCGTTTGTCGTCTTCTTCCAAAATGTTAGTCAAAGATCATGTCGTACTTGTAACTTTATTTTAAATATTTACTTCTCATATACCCTTTACGTGCAGTACCTTTACTACATTTCTTTTTATACATTTACCTTTTTTATGGTCGGCACGCCGTCAGAGTTTCGACGTTTTTACAACCATCATTTGTCGCGGTCGTTCCGTCCGCTGTATGCCGACTTTCTGCCGACTCCGTTTTCACAAGATATATTTAATGGAATTAGTGTCCATCCACAAGAAAAACCTTCGGATAGTTTCAATTTTTACTTCATCAGTAAAGAAGATGAAGGCTCTATTTATTTTCCAAAATTCGACTCGCCACTTGTAAGCGATATTGAAATTTTCGCCGACGTCGTTTTTCAAGAAATTGCCGGCAGTATCTTTTCTCAGTCGTCGTCCGACCGTCTGCCGACTGTTTCGAGAAAGCTTTATATGAAAGAAATATAAGCCCTCATTCGTATTTTAAAACATCAAATTACCTTCTAACTGACTTTGTTTTCTTTTGTTGAAGACTCTGTTTCTTGCTCGTCGCGATCGAGAATCGCGCAGAAAGATGCCGGTGTCCCGCGCCGGCAATCCGACCGCGGCATCTGGTCGGCATGGACAAATTGTCCGACTGTAGGCGGCAGGATTCTGATGGGGTAGTGAGCTGACACGTTAGTAAAGGCGAATAAGTGCATAAGATTTGTTTCAGCATTTGCTAATACGACTGATTCTCCGTGACATTCATTGTCCGTGTGTGTATAAGCACTTCAACATGAGCGGGTTGTTTAAAGGTAACCCTTCATTTTCCATCTTTCTTTTCGCTTTACAGTTTGCTGTCCACGCCAATAATGCTGTCTCGAGAACTTCAGTTAGTGTTCATACTTCATTTGATAACGTAGCACATAGTGAATCAACTCAGCTGTAACCTAACAGTAAAGTAAATGTAAGTGTTGATTTCCTGAGCTCTGTCACGGAATGGATAAAAAAATGGAGAGCGCAGGATTAGCCCTTTCCGGTACCCGGCTTTTTGGGCTATTTTTTAGAGTTTCAGTCAAGCAGCTACTGCATCGTCACTATTTATCCTAGAATCATGGTTCATACCTCGTTCAGTTCAGAATAGAGATGGCTTTCAAATGGTACCACTTGCATGCTCATACCATATACCAGGAGCGGGAAAAATGATGTCGAAGGGAAAATTTCGGAGGGAAATTTTTTCTCGCACTGTGGTCCCCTCTGGAGCGGCCCTGTGTGAACGTAGGCATTTAAAAAATCTGATAAATAGTACTTAGTATACTGAATGTGTGTGCCAAATTTCAAGTTTCTATGTTGAATACTAAGGGCGGGAGAAATTTTATCAGGAATTCCCACCATGCCCCAAATTACCGTAAAACACCATGATCTCAGGTAAAATATTTCCTGAGACTTCCCTAACTACCCTAGGGTCATGTTTCGCCCACCATTCTCTTCAGAATAGAACTGCCTTTCAGGCGGTATGACCCACGTGTCTCCATCATGTATTTAAGGCGGGAAAATCCCGAAAAAAGTTTTTTTGGGTCTAAATATCCTTTTTCCAACTTTTAACCCCCTGGAGCCACCTGTTTTAACGCAGAGATCTGAAAAAAATTCTGGTAAATACTAGTCGGTGGGCTGAATGTTTATGCACAATTCCAATTTTCCAGGTGCAAAAGTAAGCCCGCCAAAAAAAAAAAATATACCGATAATGTCCTATATTCCCGTATACATAAGGAAATTTTTAAACATTCCCTGAGACATCCCTAATTACCCTACATTCGCACATCATTCTCTTCAGAATAGAACTGCCTTTCGGGCAGTACCATTCACTTGTCCCTATCGTGTATCTAAGTCGGGAAAATCCCGTGAAAGGGATTTTTGGTAAAAATTTCCCTTTTTCAACGTTTAGTTCCTCTGTACCCCCCTGTTTTGACGCAGAAATCTGAAAAAAAATATGGTAAATACTACTCGGTGGACTGAATGTTTGTGCACAGTTTCAATCTTCTAGGTGCAAAAATAAGCCCGCAAAGAAAATAATACCGAAAATGTCCAAAATTCCCCTATACGGAAGTATATTTTGATAAAAATTCCCTGACACTTCCCTAATTACCCTAGGGCCATGTGTCGCACATCATTGTCTTCAGAATAAAACTGCCTTTCAGGCGGTACAATTTATTTGTCTCCATCATGTATCTAAGGCGGGAAAATCGCGAAGAAAGGGAATGTTTGATAAAAATATCCCTTTTTTTTTAGCATTTTGCCCCTCTTGTTCCCCCCGTGTTTTAACGCAGTAATCTGAAAAAAAAATCTAGTATATACTACTCGGTGGACTGAATGTTTGTGCAAAATTTCAATCCTCTACGTACAAAAATAAGCCCGAAATAAATACTTTACATAAGCCCCCCCAAAAAATATTACACGAAAATATAGATTTTAGAATTATGACGTCATCACCTCCTATGTCTCGACGCAGGAAGGTGTGAAACCGTACGTAAGGTCTTCTGCAACTTACTGCCTCTGGACGTGAAAAACAACAACAACAACAAAAAAAAAAAAACGGAGGAAAAAGCTCAGATAGGAGAGTTATAACGCAATGTACCATGAAACAGCCGATATGATACAAAAAGTACCATGGGATCCCCAAAGGGTTAACGGGAAATAGAAGCGCAAGCGCGAAATTTAAATTGAGAGTTTTTAAATATTTGGCTTTCGATTTGACCTTGATGCCTGAAATCGGGACCATCAACAATCCATTTCTCGTATGATAGGCTAATACATATTAAAAAAGAAAAAGAAAAAGAAAAGTAAGTCCGATTTAATTGATAATTTTAGTGGTTTTCATAATTCTTAAAGTAGGTTTTCTTTTGGAAGGCTTGTGTAGATTTCAATTTGAGTAGAAAAATTAACATATGCTTGTGATCCTGGCTACCACTCGAGACGAATTATTAAGCAACAGAACCTTAGAAAGGTACTAGCACGAGAGTGAGTACAACATTTAAACACGTTCAGAAAAGTTAGGTGTAGTGCGTGCATACAGTTATTGAGTTTATCGCCAATTTCAGCAGCGACGCTATATGAGACGGGAGCTACTGATTAATGTGGAATCCGAATCACATGTGTTCCTGCCGAGAATCGAACCCGAGTCTCCCACGTCAAAGACGCGAACGCTAACCGCTTAGCCACGAATGAGCTATATACATCGTTATTGTCAGTAAATTTATTGAATTAATAAGTCCCTTATTTATTACAAATGTCATATCATATTTATGTGTGCGGGGGAGTAAGGTATTATTGTCTGATTTTGAACTATTATTGCACGTTCAGACTCTATGTCCTGTTGGACTAATTTTATCTCCCCCAATATAAATTATCTAATTCGCACACCGGGCGAATCCGTGCATAATATATTACAGTTTCATTAATGTATTTGTGCAAGAATATATATCTTACAGGTAAGAACACAACATATTTCGATTATTTACACAGTGGTTTGTTAAATTATTATTATAATAATTTCTTTATTTGTAAATTGCAAATATGTAGGCCTATATCCGTACAGTAAATCTGCACAAATATTAATGTATTTCTGGATTAAGCATCTTTTAATAAAAAGCAATTTATTTCATGTTACGCCTTTAGGGTTTATATATATATATATATACTAGCAGCGTTCACCCCGCTTCGCTGGGGTCACCCCGGAACGCAATAAACCTTGTTAATTAGATAATTTTTACTTTTTCGCTTTCAAGTGATATGATAAAAACCATAGTAGATTGCAGTAAATGTTAACATTATAGCGCCTGTCATTTATGTTAACCCGCCCCGCTTCGCTGCGGTCACCCCAACCCGCCCCGCTTCGCTGCGGTCATCCCGGAACGCAATAAACTTTGTTACTTAGATAATTTTTACTTTTTCGCTTTCAAGTGATTTATAGCGCCTGTCAGTTATGTTAACCCGCCGAGTCACAGGGTCATGCGGGTTGCATATAAATACGTTTATTTTTAAACCTATGATGAACTAATAACAAAGGATTTGTACGTATGGACACCTGAATGGTCAATTATCTCAAGACACTGGTAATTGAAAATTAAAGTGATATGATAAAAACCATCTAGGGTCCACATCCTAACAACCCCCCAAAAATGAAAGAAATCGGTTCAGCCGTATTAGCGTGATGAGCGGACAAAGGATTTTTTTTACGTATTGACACCTGATTGGTCAATTATCTCAAGACACTGGTAATTGAAAATTAAAGTGATATGATAAAAACCATCTAGGGTCCAAATCCTAACAACCCCCCAAAAATGAAAGAAATCGGTTCAGCCGTATTAGCGTGATGAGCGGACAAAGGATTTTGTGCGTTCTCTTTTATATATATATATATATATATATATATATATATATATATATATATGTGTGTGTGTGTGTGTGTGTGTGTGTATAAGATACTAAAAGAAGATAATAACATCTATATTTTGCTGAATTTCGCTACCTAAATGAGTATTTTAGCTTAAATACATTATACTCCAATACAAGTATCAACCTTGTATTTCATAGGGAGTGTTTCTGTAAAGTGATTTATAATGGAATAATGAATCAGTGGAATATTAATGAGCCTATTCTCGTCTTACTCGACCAATCTAGGCAATTTTCCTCATAGAACGAATCAAATAGTATTCTACATAAGATTACCAATATTTGTCTCGACTACACTGGGAAATATGTGAGGATACGTTTTGCAAAATTTGCAAGTAAAATGCGTTAATTCAGAGAATATGAATAATGTTTAAGGAACTTGCGTTTGTACGCGAGCAACCTTTAAATAGTAACGTAGAAACAACTTTGTAAATTTAGCTCTATTATCATAGTAGTAGGCCCCCGCGTATGTCCAGCCGAGTCAGCAAAAATTTTTGTGACGTCATAGGTCAAAGGTCAATGACCTTGGCCCGAGGTCAATGACCTAGGGGTACCTAGGACCACCCCCTCTAGATTTTGGCAGGGGTACCTTGGCCCACCCTCTAAATTTTGGCAGGGGTACATAGGACCACCCCCCTTAAATTTTGGAAATTGCCAAATCTAAAAATTTGGTATGGTAGACTAGGACCATAGTATGTACCTCTATCAGTATTGGGTGTCTATGTCGTTCCCTTTCATGGGTAAAAAATTGCCAAAAATTCAAATTTCGGGGGTTTTTGACCTAATTTATCCCCTTTGATGAGGTGTTATTACCCTATATAGTTATATGGGCGTATACAGGGGTCCATTACCTTTCATAAGACATGGGTATATTAATGCACCCCTTTAAATTTTTGGGAGGGGTACCTTGGCCCACCCCTTCAATTTTGGAAATTGACCAATTTCAACATTGGGTATTATAGTATAGGACCCTAATATGTATTATGATAAATTTGGGTGGTCCACCTCATTCCCTTCTAGGGGTACAAAATTGCCAAAACTATAAACGTAAGCAATACGTTGTACCACGTGTTTGGTTTTTGACCTAATTTATCTCCTTGGATGAGGTCCTATTACCTTATATGATTATATGGTCATGTATAGGGGTCCATTACCTATCATAAGACATAGGTACATTTGTGCACCCCTTTAAATTTTTGGGAGGGGTACCTTGGCCCACCCCTTTAATTTTGGAAATTGCCCAATTTAAACATTTGGTATTATAGTATAGAACACTAATATAGATCACTATAAATTTGGGTGGGCCACCTCGTTCCCTTTTAGGGGTACAAAATTGCCAAAATTTTAGTACAACCACGTGTTTGGTATTTGGTACATTTTATCCCCTTTGATGAGGTTCTATTACCTTATATGGTTATATGGTCATGTATAGGGGTTCATTATCTATCATAAGACATAGGTACATTGGTGCACCCCGGGAGGGGTACCTTGGCCCACCCCTTAAATTTTGGAAATTGCCCAATTTAAACATTTGGTATTATAGTACAGGTCCTCAATATGTATCATGATAAATTTGGATGGTCTACATCGTTCCCTTTTAGGGGTACAAAAATTGCCAAAATATAAACGTACCACGTGTTTGTTTTTTTGGTCCATTTTATCCCCTTTGATGAGATCCTATGATTACAAGGGGTCCATATCCTATCATAAGACATGGGTATATTGTTGCACCCTTCTTAAATTTGGCAATGGGGGTCCACTGAAATTGTCCAATTTAAGCATAGTACAGGACCTCAATATGTTTCGGTGGTCCTATTTTCAAATTTTTAAGTACAACCACGTGTTCAGTTACTGACTCAATGTATCCTATTTGATAAGGTATGGACGGGTATCCCCTTTCAATTTGGTAGTACCCTTCGGGTGTAGTACGGTCACGGGATCAATGATTTGGTTTTGATGCGCGACGAGGTCCCTGGTCAATGTTCTTTAGGAATTAGGTGGAAACTTTGTCCAGGGTTCTCGTCTTATATCGCACAGTTCTTTAGGAGAATCTGATAACGTTGTATATGGAATGGACAATAAAAACACATAAATAAGTATAAATTGTATTTTATTCATTTTTCTGGTTTCTTCTTTTTTTTTCTTATTGACAATGTTTGTATATTGAGCTGGGTTTCTTCATTAGACCGCCTCCTCTTCTTGATTGTAATGATTTGTTTCCATGTTTTGCAGCATAGCACCCGTTTGCAAAGCTTCGTATTGTGAATTCTGTAAAAAAGAACGAGGAAAAAGATGATTAGTATAGAAATAGATGATGATTAAACAATACATTTGCAATGATAAATATGATAAAATTACCTGGAAGGTATATTGCAGCAGTCTACGATCATTAACCGTGGGTACTGTTGTGAACAAGTATTGAATTTCACGCAGAGATTTTCCTTGGGCTTTACAGCACAAATAAAAATAAGCATAATAGCCACATACGGATGAACCAAGACTTTGCATTTGGCTATTATTATATTTATAGTACATACAATGAAGTTTTAAGAATGCAACATGTTGTGGTACATAAGGAGGAAGGCCATAGCTGTCAAAATATTCTCCAACACCGCGATGATCAATATAAATTGCAATCCAATGACTTCCTAGTTTTGTGGATGGATCTGTATTTACAATCATTGCCAGAGGAAGAGAAATCCGTGAGGGCAACTCATCGCTTGCAAATACCCCGGTAAAATGATTTCTGAACAATGGACTACCGTGTAAAGCACTAGCTAATTGTAATGTATTCAACATCGTGAATGGAAATGATACATAACGTATACGTACCTTGTAATTTAAAAGTCCAGGATAATGTTGCGCTGGTGGTCGATCTCTAGGAGTGAGGAAAACTCTCCATACACAATACAGTTTGCAGGTGCTGCTAATTTCTCTTGGAAATGAACTTACAATCGGATGGCTCCATGTCGTTGTAAATTCCAATAGTGACAATCTCCAGCAGAAGAATCGGGAGTTAGGTCAAATACAAACAGTGTATATCCATTCTTGTAGTCGGCTCTTGAAATTGTATTTCCAGTATTGGTAAAATGTATGCCAGAGCCTGAGAACAATGTGTGGTACGATGAAATGTAGAGATTTTCTTCAAAGTTGGGTTGCAATGGTTTTGAAGGTACAGCTTTTCCATCCACGTACAGTGTAAAGAAATTAATGTTTAGATGTTGAAATTCAAATGGATTGGTGGTAATAGTTCCACTGGATGCTTCATTCGATGTAAATCCTACAATAATACGATTTGGCAATGTTCCCATAAACAGGTTATCAATAGTTTTGGATTGTATATCCTTCGGGATGGTAAACGATTTCATTTGAACCCTTGTCAGAGGATACTTTGCCGGTGTAGATTGTAAAATTTTATTGTGTGCCAATTTAACACTAGGGCTGATGCTGACTTTTTTCACCTGCAACGATGCATCTAGAATATTGATTTTTGCACTGACACCACTTTCACCGGCCATGAGACAAAAGTTTGGTTTTGCAGGAATAAGTTTCACACGTAATTCCACTCCATGAATTAAAAATTTATCTTGATTAAAAATGTCACAATGAAGATGTCCAATCATATCGAATTTCATACTTTGTTTTGTCAGTTCATAGCGTTGTTGAAATCCTTTGTTCTCACTAGTGGTTGCGTTCATATGACCAGCCGTATCTTGAAACCACATTGCTGTTTGTAAATGTGTATTTTTAGCTCCATCACTATAATTGAGCAGTTTTTCCATGTACGAACGATATGGATGATTATGTGACGGAAATGAAATCAGTTTATTGTTCAAGTAGATTTGTACTTCACTAAACATAGCATTTAGAAAATCATTGACAGGTGCAATTGCTTTATCCGTATTGGTGAAGGAGGAACCATCTGGTTTCACAATTTGTGCTTGGATGTATAATAAGGTTTGTGGCAAATCAATGTATTCATCACTGCTACCACTCACTACAAATTCTATTGGTGAATTTTCAGCTATTGAACTAATTGGTTTGTAGCCTATAATACGATTGTCCAGAACACTGGTTTGCGTGGGCAAAGTTGAAAAAATGTCCAATTCACTTTTTACACATTCACAGGATTGATGATGTAAGAAAGCCATCGTTGAATTAATCAAAAATATCTGGTGACGATGCCAATGATTTCTTCTTCTTCTTATGTGATAATTTACGTCTCTTTGTAGGATTGATGGTGTTGTTGATCGTTGGAAGGTCAACCTCAAACTGAGAGCAGTCATCCCATTTTCGTTTATGATATCCACTTCCCAGCATAGTTTTCAACTTATTTTTAGCTTTTTCTTGTAAATTTGATTTTGCCTCTTGCATCCGTTGATGAAACGATTCTTCTAGCGGTTGATTCGAGATCACAACGTCATTAATCATATTGGCACCTGATTTTAATAATTCTTTTCCCACAGTTTTAGCTCCTTGCTTCACAAGTGGTAACACTGAACGAAATAAGCCACCAAGGAAACTTCCAATGCCATGTCCTGCTTGATAGGGACTTCCCACATAGACGTTGCCTATACCGGACAACGCTTGTTTTTGGTAGTATTGCAAATACGGATCAGTCATGACGACGACGACGGAAATGTAGTTTTGTACACACCGTTCCAAAGGTGAATGGCATCCGATGACCTGTGCTATCCCTTATATCGATTTGTATTTGCTCAAAATTCATTTTTTCCACCGGAACATAATGTGCAGGATTAAAGATTTGTACTGCATGACTTCCAAAAGTATGATTCACAGGATCCATGTTGACAATTCGTAGCAAGGGTACCATTGTATCTCCAACAATGACAGATTCAATAATGTCACAATAGACGTACATTTGTGATGGTAAACCTAATCGTACATCCGGTGTATATTGTCCCTTTTCCATATCTTTTAAATCACTTTTCGGTTCAAATCCAAGCATTAAACTAACACTTGGTGAAATTTGTACAGAAGTATGGATTTCCTTTTTGGGATGTCTTATGAGGCATATATTATTAGTTGCGTCATGAGATATAAATAAATTGGTTTCTTTATGATGTATATTAATTGCATGAATAAGATCCCGTATATTGTTATAATAGCGAACAGGGATCGTTACAACCTTCCACGGTTCTTGATCATTACTACTTGATGATTTGTAATATATTTTATTGTTTTCACTGTTAATGTTCAGCAAAGAATGTGGATAATGAATCTCTACAATTGCCACATCCCACTTCTGGCGAAACTCTACACGTCGTTGTAATTTCGTAATATATGAAGTCAATGTATTTTCTGGAAAATAATCCATGGAACTATTACTGGGAAGTGTAACGTAAAAATCTTGATCAGGTTCCATTCTTCTTCTTCAATGAAGTTGCAGGGATCCACGAATTGAATGAGGAAGGATATCCTTTCCACTGGACGAGATACTCCTTTCTGCGACCTTTTGTTCTTGTACGTAATATTTTATCGATGAGGAACGTCGAAGGGAGCGGTACTGGTTGTAATTCTTCTCTGTAGAAAACACCATCGATGAGTTGATGATTTAAATCCTCTAGTCGATACACTGGTGGGTTTCTTGGTACAACGGCTTTTACTCTGAATATTTCCCAAGTCCAGTTCTCGAGGTAACCCTTGTCAAAGATACGTTTTGTTTTACTTATACGAACAGTATCACCAACAGATAAATCCGTATCTTGTTTTGAACGTTGTAGCTTTTTGTCGTATAAGTTATGCCACACCTCCAGTAAATTGTCCTGAGAAACGTTTGCAGGTGCCATTTTAATACTGGAATGCCGACTTTCATTGTATGCTTTTACAAGTAAAGGCAATACTTTGATGTAATTGTATGTTTGATATTTGGTAAAGTATTTCCACATACGATGTTTCAATGTCTGATTAAATCTTTCTGCGATGCTGGCTTTAATATCTGGATCCTTTGTTGTAACATGTTGCACGTTGTGTTTCCTGAGAAACTTTTGTACTGTCTTGTTGGTAAATTCAGTTCCTTGATCACTACGTAGTACAATTGGTTTCCTGTCCTGGAAAATCATTTCAAATGCATTCACTATATCCTCGGCACTTTTTGATTTTAGTGGTACAGCCCACCCGTACCGACTAAACACATCAATCACTGTAAGAATATAGCGGTAATTGTCATTATAGTTTTGAAGTGATTGTAAATCATTTAAATCACATTCCCATTGATCATCAATATTGTTGACAAGATAAAAATCTCTACGGAAACGACGACGTACAGGACGGTGTAACGTGTAGGTAGGTTGTTTGTTTAACCAAAGTTTTATTTTGGCTAGAGGTATAGATTTTCCTGTGGCTTGCCATAATTTCTTTGCAGTAGAAAATGATGCAGGGTGTGCTGGATTGTAATAAATGGATTTCAACTTTTTGTTCATGGTTTGTACGTTGACCATTGTGGAATGATACGTTTTCTTTTTGGTCGGACTTCTAAAACATCATCATCATCTTCTTCTTCTTCTTCTTCTCCGGAAGAAAATAATTCAGGTGCCGGTTTTGGTGGTGCAGATCCTTCAGATGCTGTTGTACTATTATGCTTGACAATATAGTTTAATCTTCGTGGATTACCAATCAATTCTTGAGGTGTGTTTGACGATGCAAGGTAGTTGCAAAACAATTCCCAGCCTTGAGGATTAGAATGTTTCCTCGGTCGAGTCACATCACACATTAAATCTACAATATTGGATCCATGTAGTTTATTGTCGTTGATGTACACTGTTCCTTTATGATCCCATGTAATTGCGTCATCTTGTTTCAAACGACGGAATAGTAGTTCGGCTTTCTTACGATACATTTGTGGTATTGCGGCTAAAATTTCTTGTTTCGTGCTATCGTCAACATTCGGGACGTCACCATCAGGTTTCATTGATGTAATTGTAAGTGGTATTGGTTCTTCTTGTTTACGTATCACATAAAGATATTTCTGTAATATTCTATTGTACTGATTCCATTTTTCTTCATCACTTGGATACGATGTATTCAATATAGATTGCATTTCACGATCGAGATTAGATTCTCGATTTTCACTCACACGGGATGATGATGCATGCATTCGTTGAAGCATTTCTGGTGGCACTAAAACCATCTTCTTGCTATGTTCCATGAAGTTTATTGTTTAAACAAAATACTGGATAACACACTTCCTACAATAGGTGCAAGTAATGCAGGTAAGAATCCTCCTTGTTGTACGGCTAAATGTTTCTTCTTTTTATCCAATGATTTTGTATTGTCTACGAGATAGCGGAGCGTGTTCTTGTAACGCTTTAATCTTGACTTCTGCGCACTTGTCAGTGGAACATTGCCTTTTAAGACATTATAACAACATTCACAAATACTATGAATTAATGAAGCGTCTGCATTGGCAATAATAGCTTTACGCAATCTTGGTTTAGCTTTGTGCAGAGCACGTAGCAGATCAGCGTGTTTCACTGTAGGAGACATCGTGACAGACTAAGTCATTCTTTTCACATGCACAATAATTTAAACATGTTTTGTTGGTACGTAAACATAATGATGCAAATCGCCGGGAAAAATATTTGTACGAAATCGCATTTCATCGGGTGTATCTTGTTTAAGATCCAGCAGTAAATAACCATGTGGATTTCTTGTTGCGTCTGCATAACTTTCTTGTAGAAACAGTGGATGCTCAGGCATGATTTGATAACTCATATGCTTGATTTGTGACTTGTCACGTGGATTTTTAAACAACACCAAATACGAACAATTTAAACTCATATTTCTATTTGCTTTACTTTGATGAAATACATTTTGTGTTATAAAAATCACACTAATATTTCGATGATGTGATCCTTTTGTGAACATATCAACAATATCACTATTCACTTCTCGCATATGGTCATCAATAATAATCAAATGTGGTCCATCTTGAGGCTGAAAATCTTTCATTCGTGTAAGTCCTTCATGAAATTCTACTGGAACTGGCATTGTTGAATACACGTCTTGCCATTCTGCATAATACCAGTATATCTTACGAAATTTTGCATTGATCATGGTTGGGAGATGTGACAGTAATCGCTTCACAAAATACGTTTTTCCACACCCACTAGGCCCTGCGAGAATACAGGTAAATGGATGTTTCCACTGTGTATCCATGATGAACACTAACACCTTGTTTCAAAAATGATGCGTATTTAAAGAGAGTACAAATTTTCTTTTTGTTTTAGATTGTAAATTCTTGCACTCACTGGTGTGAAAAGGAAAGAAACAGTTCATCTGTTTATCGAATAGTTGAAAACCGTTTATTTGTTAATCGAATAATTGAAAACCGTTTATTTGTTAATCGAATAGTTAAAAACCGGATAAAGTTTAACGGTTAACCGTGAAAGCTGATCACTGTTTGATTTAAATTCTAATTGAAAATTTTTCGTTTGAAATTTGTTTTGAAAATTGTTTCAAAAATTTTTGTTTGAAAATTTTTTGTTTCAAATTTTTTTCAAATTTTTTTGTTTGAAATTTTTTTGTTTGTAAATTTATTTCAAAATTTTTTGTTTGAAAATTTTTCATTTCAAATTTTTTGTTGAAAATTTTTCGTTTCAAAATTTTGTTTCAAATGTTTTCGTTTCAAAAATTTTTCGTTTCAAATTTTTGTTTTGAAAAATTTTTTAGTTTCAAGATTTTTGTTTAAAAGTTTTCGTTTTCAATTTTTTGTTTTGATTTTTTTTAGTTTGAAAAGTTGAAAAAAAAGTTTTAAATGCCAAGAATCTTGTTCAAAGTTTCCGCATAATTCCTAGAGAACATTGACCAGGGACCTCGTCGCGCATCAAAACCAAATCATTGATCCCGTGACCGTACTACACCCGAAGGGTACTACCAAATTGAAAGGGGATACCCGTCCATACCTTATCAAATAGGATACATTGAGTCGGTAACCGAACACGTGGTTGTACTTAAAAATTTGAAAATAGGACCACCGAAACATATTGAGGTCCTGTACTATGCTTAAATTGGACAATTTCAGTGGACCCCCATTGCCAAATTTAAGAAGGGTGCAACAATATACCCATGTCTTATGATAGGATATGGACCCCTTGTAATCATAGGATCTCATCAAAGGGGATAAAATGGACCAAAAAAACAAACACGTGGTACAACGTTTATATTTTGGCAATTTTTGTACCTCTAAAAGGGAACGATGTAGACCATCCAAATTTATCATGATACATATTGAGGACCTGTACTATAATACCAAATGTTTAAATTGGGCAATTTCCAAAATTTAAGGGGTGGGCCAAGGTACCCCTCCCGGGGTGCACCAATGTACCTATGTCTTATGATAGATAATGAACCCCTATACATGACCATATAACCATATAAGGTAATAGAACCTCATCAAAGGGGGATAAAATGTACCAAATACCAAACACGTGGTTGTACTAAAATTTTGGCAATTTTGTACCCCTAAAAGGGAACGAGGTGGACCACCCAAATTTATAGTGATCTATATTAGTGTTCTATACTATAATACCAAATGTTTAAATTGGGCAATTTCCAAAATTAAAGGGGTGGGCTAAGGTACCCCTCCCAAAAATTTAAAGGGGTGCACAAATGTACCTATGTCTTATGATAGGTAATGGACCCCTATACATGACCATATAATCATATAAGGTAATAGGACCTCATCCAAGGAGATAAATTAGGTCAAAAACCAAACACGTGGTACAACGTATTGCTTACGTTTATAGTTTTGGCAATTTTGTACCCCTAGAAGGGAATGAGGTGGACCACCCAAATTTATCATAATACATATTAGGGTCCTATACTATAATACCCAATGTTGAAATTGGTCAATTTCCAAAATTGAAGGGGTGGGCCAAGGTACCCCTCCCAAAAATTTAAAGGGGTGCATTAATATACCCATGTCTTATGAAAGGTAATGGACCCCTGTATACGCCCATATAACTATATAGGGTAATAACACCTCATCAAAGGGGATAAATTAGGTCAAAAACCCCCGAAATTTGAATTTTTGGCAATTTTTTACCCATGAAAGGGAACGACATAGACACCCAATACTGATGGAGGTACATACTATGGTCCTAGTCTACCACACAAAATTTTTAGATTTGGCTATTTCCAAAATTTAAGGGGGGTGGTCCTATGTACCCCTGCCAAAATTTAGGGGGTGGGCCAAGGTACCCCTGCCAAAATCTAGAGGGGGTGGTCCTAGGTACCCCTAGGTCATTGACCCCGGGCCAAGGTCATTGACCTTTGACCTATGACGTCACAAAAATTTTTGCTGACTCGGCTGGACATACGCGGGGGCCTACTACTATCATGATATTATTCTATGTAATTAGGGCACACCCCATTGTAATTAATAGTATTACTAACAGAAAATGCAGAAGCTTGTGTTCATGGTGTCACTGAGAGTAATGGCGGTAATGACATAAGTACAAATATCGGATAATAACATATTGCCCTTCGGTGCTCAGCTGCAGCGAAATGGTTGCATTCGTGCATTTGTTACAGGTAATTTGTTTTGTTTCTTTCCTCGAAATTCGGCCTAGGTTGGATACACTCCTGGGTACTGAAGGTACTCCAGGCCATCCAACAATAAACTAATTATATTTGCGCAACGGAGGAAAAAAATAAAATGATATCTGTAATAATGAAAAAATAAAGAAAGAAAAAAACTTTCGATGATTCAGGATCTTTCTCTTGGTGAGACCACTCTGTTTAGCATTGTAACTGTTATAATAGAATTCATGTTAATCTCCTTCATACTAAATACCATTTGCAAGATCTTAATTATTAGCCTTATAACTAAGGGATATTTCGATCTCATAATGCAAGAACTAGTACCGTAAGAGAAAGTAAACTCAAATTTATTATTATTAGAAACAACTACATCGACAGAGCTCCCCTTCCTGCATGGGGAGAAAAAGACTAAAGCACATACAGAAAGTTATAATAATAAAAAATAAAAAATCTAAGTTTAAAATTTTGTTTTTAGTTCTCAGATCAGTTCTTTTCTTCAAGAGTCCTATTTTCACAACAATTTCAATACGTTAGAACAAATTGTAATACACCTTCTAAATCTCCAAAACAAAATTTTATCAAGATTAAGGTTAGCTAATTGTGTACAGTATGAATTCTCCTTAGTTAATTCAATATCTTAGTACAAGCGCGTTAAAAAATTCCGAAGATTTGAATCACATAAGATTGATTCCAATTATATCGAATTGAGTGGCCAAATGATTTTCTTTTTCACAATTTAGTATTAAATTTCACAATTAATTTTAAGCTTGTATTCCATCAATATATAGAAACGAGATGGCAAACTTCCTTGAAAGCTGACTTACCATCATGATAAAAAAAAAATAAGAGAACTGTTACAAACTTCTACATAATAAACATTACTTTGGTTCACAATACAATTTTAAGCCAACAGCTTTCTTAATGCACCCTATGAAAGTGGCAGCGGTGGAGATAGAGAATTGCCGGGCTCACAGATACACACTGAAGAAATCAAGTATATCTCTCTTTCGAGCGAGCAACCTGTCTGTCTCAGACGCAACACGTCTCTGAACACATACATTCTTGAGGTACTTAACTATTTTTGCCCATGGCACCTTTTTGTTTAAGAAAATCAACTTCTCTACTCTCACTTATTCATCATACAAAATTTTCGACTCATGATTATATCTGACAATGAGTATTTCTTTACGCTACCGGCGCGAGTGAACAAACTATACGTAATCCCATTATTAAGAGCATTTATGATAATAACATATCAGCAGGAGAAAGTGAGCAATGAAAAAACTAAGTATCACCCGGGATTTATCCCTCTATATATTGAAATTACTAGGAGAATCCTTAATAATACCAAACGACAGGGCCAACTTCGGAACTTTGTACACAATCATTAACAATACTAAAACTTTACCTAATCATTGTAACTAACAAAAGAAAGAAAATGAATTATAAAAAATTAAATTTGACATATAGGGGTGTTAGCCTATCAGTAAATTCAACGTTTTAAATTCTGATGAAGTAATTGAAGTGGGAATGAAGGGAGAGGAAGTACGAATTTTATCTTCCCGGCGACTGAAGATCCATGCTTGACTGGAAATTAGCCACTTTAAGCGATCATATTTTCAGACTCCATTACTTGAAAGGAAGTTAACTATTCTTACATTAAATATTGTAAACGTAATTAACGATAAGCAGGTCTAATTACATTAAGTTCTATACTCCTTCTTTTAGATATAAGATTCCGAAACTGAAAATATTAGAAGATCATAGTTTCGATTTTGGGAAATTTTATAACAATTTATAGAATTGAGTCACCAATTAATACATATTGAAAAAAGTTAACCAACCATAGTTACTATCTCCTAAACGAAATTCCTACGCCAGGAACCTTCCCAGTCACACGGCTTCTTAAGGTGGATCACTAGGTGTTCTCGGTGCTATGCTAAACCTGCTTGAATAGTGCGGTGTTGCCAAGTAGTGTCGAGTGTATACTGGTGCCAGATAATAAAAGACAATCATGGAATTCTGCTTGGATACTTTCTGGAGAAATTAGTTTTCGACCCTTACTGCAATTCACAGCTAAGTTCCGCTTCTCGAACTGCAACGCTAGAATCCAGGAATTAAACGTACAAATTTGGCAACAATGCATTATGGCGTTCTGCGCAAGTTCCTTCTCAAATTCTATTTACTTAAATGTAAATTAATATTTAAATAAAATGTGAATCATAACACGAAAAACGGTCAAACAATATATCTATTTCGTAATAAGATCGTTATTTTTAAAGTACTTTTACACATTCAAATAAACATTTCATAAAATTAAGCATTTCTAGTAAGATCTAACAGCAAGTGCCATCTTGTGTGCTCATTGTGAAACGAATCAAAATTTTTCTTCTATTTGTTAACTTTTTCAATATCAGAAGACACAACCAAATGAATCAGTGTCTTGTGTTGTAGCTGAAACATAAATTTATCTTATAGTACAATATTTCTCATATGTAACGTTTCATTGTGCAGTGGTTAAGGGAATGAGCTAAAATATATACTGACTTCCGGGTGGTGATCCACCTTAACTTCGGAGCCTGCTCTTCAAAACATCTAATGTAGCGGCAACCCAACTTAAAACAAGGGACTATTTTTCCCTGAGAGTCCTTGAGAGCATATTCCAGTATTAAGTCTCACTACTTCCTCTGGACAGCAGAAATCCATCATGGGTGATACACTTGCAAGGTAGTGGGGAAGAGTAGCTCTATCACTTTACTTAGTTTACATCTTTAATTACTCCATAGCAGTTTCTTAGAATCCAATCCTCACCCGCCTGTACCACAAAACATTTGGTTCATATACTTTGTTGACTTATTATCTATCTGTTGGCTTGTATACATATTCTATACATTCTGTATATATATTCTCTTCAATCTTTATAATATTATTAATACATGTAATGACTAACATCATGTATTTCACTACATGATGTATTACATATGTATTACACTAACTGCATGTAATATGGGATTTAGGGAAGTCATCGTAACCCTAATGTATCCTTAAATCAACCCTCAAGTTAGTAAACTAAAATCCTTCTGTAAAACTACATTTCGATTCCATGCCTCCCATACAAATCCTCAAACGTGACCAGTGTTTTCCGCCTCAGTAATCGTGCTCTCGATACGAACGAAAAAATCCCTTTGGACCTGGAAAATTCTCATTTCTTTATACGTTTTATGAATATAACTACAAATATGTGTGTCTTGGAATATAAGGCGATAGTGATTTAAAGCTGGTCAATGAACTAATTGGAATGACCAGATAAGTGAGATAGTCACCGTGTTATGAGTGACAAAACTTTGTTCGATTAATCCAGGAAATGGAAAATACATAAATAAATGTGTCTACAAACTAAATATATGTGGTCCATGATTTATAAACATGATTTCATGTATGTACTTTAAAACAAAATAAAGTTAAATGCATGGACACCAGGAAGGGTGCTTTGATAATACATGTGAGATTATAGCTCGTCGAAAGGTACGAGAAAGGACTCATAACATTAATTAAATTTTTCATGTATGAGATATAGACTCATTCTAACCCTCATCTCAAGTTTTTTTTCCGCAATATTCTAGAATTTAATGATATTATCGGATTTACATCTCATTTTACCAAAAGTTAAATAATTATTTTTCCTTTTATCTGTCTGTTAATAAATATACAGAATTACATTGTTGTTATCTAATTTTGTTTGTGGGTTGATACATTTATATGTATGCTTATTGCATGTTTATAACATTTTGTTTAATTTCTCAATAGATGTAATAAATGTTCACCAAATTGTAGTTAGATGGTTTCTTTAAACTATTTTTACCCATGCCGATACATCGTCCTATATGTATATGTGTGTGCGTGAATGAATGACAAAATTTAGTTTTTAAGTGGTAGCATTTAATATTGATTCATTATGATAGTGTTATAATAAGTGTGTAATAGCATGTTATATGTATTAATGTATGATGGAAGTCATGAAAGTTAACTAATCCTAAAGTAGTTTAAATCGACTCTGAGAGAAAGCCAAAATAACAGGATGAGCCTGAATAACGACAGTCTTTCCAAGAGTTTCAAAACTTCTATTTATGAACATTAAGTACATCACATTGACTTCTTTTCTTGGCTGATTCAGATGTGTGTTCGATCTCCATTATGAAAATTCTGATACTGGATATAGGTTATTTAACATTTCGAAATAATAGACAAACAATTAAATTAAAACTTCTCGTCACCTGGGCTGGTTTAGGGCAACTTCCACTTGTACAGTTGCCTGGATCCAGGTCGGGCTAGTATGAGAGAACATGAGTCTCTTCGGAGTCACTTCAGAATTGATCCTCAAGTAATAAGCTTCGAATATGAATCACCTTTTAATAACTATTCAAGTTCCTTTACCATATTTCCATAATTATCCAGTAATCCCTTATCTCCAGTTCCTCCTTCCTTCCTCCTTTTACTTTTCTTCTTTTCCTCCTTTTGCCTACCTTCTCTCCTTTCTCACTCTGTCTTTCCTCTTTCTAATAAAGCTGAAGATGGGTTGTGATTGGGAGTTGTCGCTATAGACACGGTCATTAAATTGCTTTGATGTTTCTCTTCGGGAGTCCGATATGAATCAGTTAATACTAAAACATACATATGAAGCAAGAATTTCCAAATTCATTTATTCTTACTTTACATTTAGCTTAATTATCATAATTAAAAGTTTTAAAATAGCGACTATCCCATTCACTATCTACGTATTTTTTCTCTTCATCTGTTTAAAGAATTAGTTAGAAGATTGATTGTAACCCCAAAATAAGCCTCTGCCCGCCTCCCAATGTTGAAGACAACTCTGCTTCCCTAATCCCCCACAGCACAGCATTGCTTTTCAACTTCATAAATATTTTGAACATCGCAAAAAAAAAGGAACAGTCTTACCCGTCTCCTTCAATGTTGAAGACAGATTTGCGCCGCTCAAATAAGAGAAAGAATCTCTCTCAGTTAAAGAGTTTCTTAGTGTGGCCAGATGTTCTAAATGTCAGGACCTTGGTCACATAGCGAAATTCTGTAAAGCTACAGAATCCAGGTGCTCACACTGTGGAGAAGGCAAACATGAAAAGGACTGCAAAGACAAAGAAAAACCAAAAACATGTATTCCTTGTCAAATTAGAAAGAAAAAGTGTAATGCCAAGACAGATCAGGACTGTCCAACATATAAATATTTCTATGACAAGGAAGTTAGTAAATACGATTATGGCCAAAACAACTGAGCCAGGACCGATAGGTCAGCTTCCAGGAATTGACAGTCAAGGAAAAATAAACATGTTGGACGACAACTCTGTCACAAATAGGATTCTAAATTCCAAATCACCTAGTAAAATAATAAGAGATCAAGAAAGGATGAGAACATACAATTTACAAAAAAGCAAAGAGAAATTCCTACAGTGGGCACTCTCAAATATTCCAAAGCCTCCGGAACGCCCTGTTACACGGAAACCGTTAGCTGTTGAACCCAATTTAATAGATATTAAAAAAGGAGGGCAATGTGTATTGCACTTCATCAATCCTTCCTTAAAAACATTTCCTGCTGGTTTCGTTAAATTAATCGCAGATTCACACGAAACTTTCAAAATACAGAATTTCAACGATTTAGAAATATTAAATGAACAGGGTAAATCAATAAAAATTATTTATTCTACAAACAAATACAACTGTAAATTTTTACACGTAATCTCAAGCAAAGAGTCCTTTCTGTGAGATCTGGAATCAGTCTTAAAACTTTTCCAAGACCTTAGGACGAAAATTGATCCCAGACTGATTATGATTCCGGCTATCGGCATGGGTCTATGGAAGAAACATCCTAAAGAAGTGCTCCAGATCTTTAAAGAATGCCATAGTACACCAGACCAAGGAATCTATTTCACAATGTACACTGATAAGACCCAATTATTCGTTGAGATAGACTGGATGATCAAAAAATTTAATTACAGTCTTCGAAAACCAGCAGCGACATTATATGACGAAGTCCAAGAATTAAATAAGAAAACTAGACTATCCCAAAAGGAGCCTCACGTTTCTCCGACAATCTCAGAAAAGGCGGAAACACAACTAGAAGAAGAGGATAAAGGTAATATTGTAGAAGAAACTAAACCAAAACCTCAACCACTAGAAACTGCAGCAGATGGAAGGAACAGTGAAACAGGAACAATCTCAGAAAACAAAATACGTGATCTTCAAAAAAAAAAAAAAAAAAAAAAAGTCCTAAGGAAGGAACCACAAAACAGGTCATAACTTTAAAACAGAAAGGATTATTCAGTTTTCTAAAGAAGATAAAGACAAAAGACGTTAAAAATAGATCGGAAATTACTACATTAGTGCAACGAAATGAACCTACAACACAGTCAACAGATGTGAGAAAGCAATCAAACTGCGAATCTATCAATAAACCCAAACTGGAGCAAGGCACCGTGCGGGATCCAACGCTAATTTATGACTCATTTGAACATATACTAAAATTATCTACACTTGAACAATCGAGCACCCTAATACTGCTTGTAGACGATCCATATATAACCAGGATGATCGAAACAAAACTACTAACACATTAGAAACATATTCTATTAGATCATTCTGAATTATATTAGATAATCCACTAAACGAATTAGAATTTAATAATTGGCTGCGTAATAATGAATCATATATGTTAATTGGAGTTAGCAATTGTACGTAATTTCCTTTTTTAAAGAATCTGCACTGTCATTTCACACCTGAAAGCCTGTTACGTTTGTGCAAGGAACAAACATCAATGAAACGTTTTTTATTATCTCTGTTTTTACGAACGCGCTACTTGTGTTTCTGAACATATATTTTCTGTCCTTCATCAAACATATGATCAAATCTATTTTCCAAAACTTTTTTTCATACTGCTTGCATATGCCATTGAGATAGACAGTACATTTTAAAAGAGTTTCTGTATATTATTAATGTCGTTATATCTTCCACTCCTTCAAATATTCTTATCATTTGAGAAAAGATATAATTAGTTTGTAGAAGAACAACCACATAACCATGAATTGTAATATTAAAATGTCGAATACGTGTTTTCACTTCAATAGAAATATTAAGTTGAGAGCACAATCACTTTTTATTTTTATTTTCGTTTACTCGAGAAGCAAAATTAGATCGCCGAAGATCAGAAATTATACAACTACAATTACCTCTATCTCCTATCTTTGTCTCTATTTCACAAACTTCTTGCTTCCACTGCAATAATCGTAAACTGCTATTGCGTACTTTCCTCCCATACATTGCCCAAGATTTAAGTATGTCACTACATTATCAAACAACCGAATGTAGCACTAAAATAGAAATACGTCAATACAATATATAAATTACATTTTGACTAGTTTTAGTACAAATTTTATATAATATTGACAAGAGCAAGGATCTTATAAAATAGAGGATCTATCCTTACAACAAAATCTTGAAGCCATACGTCACAGTTTCGCCACCCCTACTCTGCCCACTCCGCCCAATAAGATCGCAATGTTTTGAGCCAACAATCATGGCGGAAACGAAAGTAGCCAATCAGACGATGGTGGAAACGAGAGTAGCCAATCAGACGTGCCGATGCTCGGTTGTTTTTTGGCTTCATCGATTTAATAGGATGACGATACATATGGGCAGATCCTCTATTTATAACATCCTTGGACAAGAGGATTTGACACTTCTCCAGAGTCTATCTATTTTATCTCCGGCACGGGTATGTAATGCAAAGAACTGCTTCCAGATCCGCAAGCAGTACCAAAGAATAACGCTAGAATGCACGCGTATGTTTTTATCAAGGATGTTATAAAATAGAGGATCTGCCCATATGTATCTTCATCCTATTAAATCAATGAAGCCAAAAACCAACCGAAATCATAATGAAGTCATAAGACATGAGTAACCTCTATTTGTTTGTTTAGAAAAAGTTGATGATTCTATGAAATACCTTTCTTTAAAAGTGCATGAGATATACCTGTTGGGTATTCTCTTCTCTAATTCCTTAATTTTTCTCTAGTTTTAGTAAACTTTATTAAGCTAAGATTTCTCTAATTGTGTGCCTGTGGCAGACAGAAGGGTAAGCTCTCACTAAAAGCGTCCTCTGTCAACCTTAACTTATAAAGGGCATTGACTCACTACATCAAAAGCCCTGGCCTACGACCCTATTTCGTGTACTCCCTGAAAAAGGAGATGCACTAGAAGGATATCTATCTAAATACTTATTATAGGGATAGGTAGTAAGGAAAATGAGTTCGCCTTATAGTAGCGAAAGATCCTTACGTAGATCTGGCAGGTAAAGGTTAGATAAGAACCATACTCCCTGCAATAGGAGATGTTATTTAAAAAAATCTAAAAACTCTATCAGTAGCCTCTCACGAGTCCACTTCGAGGGATCGAACCCAGGAATCTGTGTTCAAAGTATTCATAGAAAGCTAATGTGTTCTGCAAGAGGAACAAATTACTTTATAACCGACCAAAGCCGTATACAGTTTCAGTTTTGAACACGTACTCAAAAATTCTAATATCAGGGAATTGTTAATCTAAATGCCATATCCACCTAAATATGGAATGTAGCATTTCAAGGATCAAATCCTGTCCCTATTCTACAGGGCCTAATTCCCTAGCAAAAATCTGTTTCTTGAATTAGTATAAGAATTATTTTTCTATATTCCTTCTTCTCATAGGACCTCATTTTAGTCAAAGAAGGAAGTCCCTTAAAAATGAAAACCTGCTAGAAGGTAGAACCTAATATAGCTCATGACTTCTGCCCTATTGAAGACTCGGAGAACCAAATGAGTCGAAGCAAGACCTCCGCAATACTCCCCTTCTCTTTACTTGAAGTCATAATATTCTCTTACGGGGTGAAAAAAAGCTTCCACTCGGCTCACCGAGCCAAGTTCGTCCTATAGACTACATTTTTGGAGACTGTCCGAAGTCTCCCCCAAGACTGACGGTCAACTGGCCCCTTCCCTGTAAAAACCTTCTGTTTATATGGAAAAGCTGACGTATCATAAGCTATGTAGAAGAAACGAGCGACGGGGAGGAGGGTTCCCCCACCAACAAAAAGCTTTCTCTGAATGCTTTGAAACTGAATGTTATTCTCTGAAACAGAGTTGCTATTTAACTATTCTTTTTACTAGAGGCATTTTTTTATGTAATAGCTGAAATTAGAAATAATATAAATATACATAATAAATACAACAATTACATTTACATACAATTATTAATAATAATAATTAATCACTCAATGCCCAGATCTGGATTTCTTAACCTAATAATAATAATAATAACTTAAAACATATAAATCAGTACCAATATACTGATATAAAACAATATTTAAATTTAAAGCATTATTTAAACATAAAAAGCAGCAAGTGGCCCAAAAGTGTCACTTGCATCATGGAAAATGAAATAATTCAAGATGACCTACGCAAGATAAAAGGGTTTTTCCTAGTAAGATAGTGAAATCGGCCCTTCTTCCAAATTGGGTCGCTATTGACCCAAAAGGTTGCCCTTGACCTAAAACTACCTAAAAGAAAACTTTGACCCGTACCCCCTTGCCCTCCCGAATGCCCTTGCCGAATTATCGTATTATACATGCTCAAAATTGAATATATTTTTTAAAATATTGGTGGGGATGGTCGAAAAACTTTGAAAGTTTCACAAATTGTAGATACTATCTAGGTGTAAATGTACATTTTTTTCAAAACCATCAATGCGTTTTTCTTAATTTTTTGCGTGTTGAAGATTTCAAAACATTGTAGAAAAAACTTGGGGAGGATACGTCGCTGACTTTTTGGGTTAAAAAATTTGTTATACCCTTAGGTACAACATATATTTTTTTCGGGGCCTCAAAGTGATAGCAACATTATCAAAAAGAAATAAAACTGTAAACAAACGTGTTTTCGCACAGTTTTCCCACCATTTTAGGGCCCTCAAGGTGAGGGCACCTTCAAACAATCCTTTCCCAGAATTCATAATTTTCCTTTCTCTTGCGTCCCTTCCGCTTCTGTCGTTCTTCGGCTGCTTCGAAATAGAAACACCAAATATATCTCCGTAACAGTGCTTCCACTTCAACCGACTCTTGCACACATTCCTCGCGTCGGCTCCTCGTATCTATCAGTGCTTGCTTCACTGGCCGAACACAGTGGCGCTCTCTACCGCGAGCTGTGTGCAACTTTGTTGTGCAAGTGTCGGTTGAAGTGGAAGCACTGTTACAAAGATATATTTGGTGTTTCTGTTCCGAAAAGTACACAATTGAAGCAGCCGAAGAACGACAGGAGAGGAAGGGACGCAAGAAAAACAAAAATTGTAAAATTTGGTAAAGGATTGTTTGAAGGTGCCCTCACCTTGAGGGTCCTAAAATGGTGGGAAATCTGTGCGAAAAACACGTTTGTGTTCAGTTTTATTTCTTGAGCATGTATTCAATGTTGCCATCACTTTCAGGCCCCGAAAAAAATGCATGTTGTACCTAAGGGTATAACAATTTTTTAACCAAAACGTCAGCGACGTGTCCCCCAATTTTTTTCTATTTTCTTGTAATTTTCAACACGCAAAAAAAAAAGAAAGAAAGAAAGAAAGAAAGAAAAGAAAAGAAAAGAAAAGAAAAGAAAAGAAAAGAAAATACGTATCGATGGTTCTGAAATAAATTACACGTTTACATCTAGATAGTGTCTACAATCTGTGAAACTTTCAAAAATTTTCGACCGCTCCCACCAAAACTTTAAAATATTTAATTTTGAGCATGTATGATACGATAATTCCGTAAGGATAGGGGTCAAGTTTTCCTTTGAGGTAGTTTCCGGTCAAGGTGACCTTTTGGGTCAATAGCGACCCAATTTGGATGAAGGACCGATTTCACTATCTTACTAGGAAAGACTCTTTCATCAAATATGTAAATCCTACTTACGAGTACCGTAAGACGGGGTTACTTTGCACAAGATTTAAGTAATTTTAAAGAAAATTGCATGCAACTTACAAACGTAATGGTTTAGAACACTATATTTTAAACATATAATAGCTAAATATGTAAGGAAAACATTAGTGCAACTTCATTAGTAAATATTCAGTATGACCATAGTTATTGAAATATAAACTTTGGTGCAAAGTAGCCCCAGAGGTGGGGTTACTTTGCACACAACATACAAAAAAGTAAGTCCAACATACGAACATAACGTTTCTGTGCAATGTTTTCCCTTTAGTATTTATAACTTTTACTTCCTATACAAAATTGCATGAAGTCCACAAATCTTGATATTAGAATGTTGGTACCGGTAGCAGCACTTAGTTTGAACTATCGATATTTCTAAAGAAAATTATGTAATTTCTGATACCGGCACAAGAACCACATTCTAATAGTTTAGCATTATATGTCCCACAAAAATGCCAGTTCAGGGGAAAAAAATCCCGTGAACTGATTTGCCTTGGTTATTCCTTATGTCCAAGAATATAATCCCAACCGTAATCAGTGGAAGATTTACGGGGTTTGGGACTTTCAGGCTGAAGCGCACTCAAAATTGCATGATTTATTTTTTTAAAATCTAATGTTAGACATTCTTATGTGTATAAGCTGCATACCCCCTCAATAAAAAGTCTAGTGGTTTCTAGAAAAACGAAGCCCCTCTCAAACTAATTTTCTGGATCCGCTACTGTCCATAATTTATTTTCCAACAAGAAATTTATTCCGGCATCTAGCTAAATAGGAAATTTACCTAAATTTAGAATGCAGGAGGTTCCAGTAGTAATAATTTTCTATCTAAGTGGTATTTTGAACGGTGCAAAGTAACCCCGAGTAGAGGCTGAAACCACCTTCTCCCAATTTTACTTTTTATGACTTTCATAGTTTCACATTTCAATTTCAACTATTGCATGCAAATCCCATTATACACAGTAGTATTCTACGAAACTAGCTTAAATTTGACGGAAAGTCTTGTACATGACATCTTTCAAATTTTGGCGGCTTTTACAGTGACTGCTTTCCATACCTCTACAACAACGAACCCTCCCAGTAATTAGAACTGATATTAACCGCCAACATTATAGCCAAAATACAGTTAGATGTTCTATCTTACCGTTTCAGTTGAAACTTCCTCTTTACTGTTCATGGTTTTGGCGACAGAGGACTGTGAAACTCTTTTCATATTTTGTACAAAGTCTTACGGTACTACGTAAATCGCTGTCCCTTAACTATTAAGAATTTACATTTAGCGTTGCTATCGCTCGTGCTTCATACATGATCCCAGGTTAAAATACGGATAGGGTCATCACACAACATTTCAAAATAACGTACACGCCGAGTTTTCGATTCCTGAAAGCACGTGCTTGTCACGACTAGTGATGGTCAGTGAGAATACTCCCAATTGGAAGGAATATAAAAAAGGGAATATTCTGGGTTTTCCCCTCGCAAATAAATTCCCGCGGGGAATTTATTTCCATTTCTTTATTTTCCAAATTATAAGAACCATGCGATTAATTACTTTAATTTAATTTATTATGATTTACTTCTAGGTTTTAAATAATTTGAACGTTAAAAAATTAAAATTCGTTGACTGTATTTATATAACTAATTAATAATATGATTTTTTAGGTTCCATTTCCATTTGCACAAGAAAGTATCAAAGCACTAATTTACAAGTAATGAAAAGGAACCCTTTTGAGAGTAAAGTAGGAATTCTGTAGAAATAGAGATGAAACACTATCAATACATCCCGAACCACCGTTAGCAATAGATGTCGGTCTCTTTGCTGTCTCTGACGTGAATTTCTGAATAGATAATCAGACCCCTCTTACATGAGAATTAGCGCATGACATTTCAAGAAATGGGTACGAAGAAAGGTCGTGTGTGGCAATGTTACATGTAAAATTCTAAAGATAAGTCAGTATCTTGCAAATATTTTGGACATAAATATGTATGCGCAAATGTTGATAAAATGGTGGGATATGTATTTTCTGCTAGCCACTCAACCTAATTTGTTTATAACATTTTGAAATTTAATGGGCCATATGCAGAGTCATTCTGAAGCGTGATTAATGGCATAGTAAAGAGTACGACTAACATGTTTCCTGCAGTAGTCAGGCCTTTAGTGTGATGTTAATCAAATGTCAAAACGATTCTACATAAGGCGGTAAATGTTCATAATATTAGTAGTAGGGTCAAGTTTAGAAAATCCACTTACATCTAAATTTCAAGGGTCTTATGCAGAGTCGTTTGACGTAAGATTAGTGTCATATTAAAGGTCTGCAGGAATATATGTTAGTCGAAATCTTTAGTATGCCTGTAATCATGCTTCAGAACGACTCTGCATAAGACCCAAAGGGCCTTAGCCAAAATCATTCTGACGCTTGATTAGTGCCATACTAAAAGCTGCCACTAACATATGTTACCTGCAGTAGTCAGGCCTTAAGTATGACGCTAATCATTCATTAAAACGACTGTACATAAGGCCCAAACTGTTTAGCGGTATAAAAGAATACAAAATGTTTTTCGAACATATTTACTCGCATAAAATATATTGTAAGTAAATATACATTTACGCGCACTTTCTAAATATAATAAAATAGCATAATACCGTTCAGAATTTACATTTTAAAGAATCCTCTGAAGACAACAGTAATAAACATACTGCGATAAAAAAATAATTTTGAAATCATTATATAAGAACAGAATAAAATTTTATTTGTGTTTGTACATAAATTCCCGGAATATTTCCATTTTTGGTCATCTTTCCGGGTATATTCCCAGAAAATATTTTCGAAAAACATTTTCCCGGGAATTTGCCCATCACTAGTCCTGACTCTAAAGTACCGCTTATGATACCCAAAAAGTCTGTGCTCAACTTGAGACTACTGCATCGATAAATTACTGATATTTCTTTGCGTCCACTCATAATTCGAGTTTATGGATGATAATATCCAAAAAGATAGACAAATAAATTAATAACTCTACTATAATCTGCACATAACATTAGGAGAAGTCATTAAACTTTGTGGGTCGTATTCAGAGTCATTTTCGTGCGTTATTAGGGTCATACTAAGAGCCTGACTACTGCATGAAACATATGCTAGTCGAACTCTTTAGTATGGCGCTAGACACGCGTCAGAACGACTCTGAACACAATGCTGAAATTTGCTAAAGTTCTCATTTATACCTTGTTAAGAAACTGGCCAAATTTTGTAAAAACAATGCTAAAAATTCACAACACCCAGGGACTAGCACCATACTTTTACTGCTGATAATAAGAAACTGGATCTTCAGTAAACCCGTTTAGATCACCACAAGTGAAATCTTATGCAGTGGTCTAGATCAGAGCTGGCCTTAGATTTGATGAGACTCTAAGCTACTAAAGATAGTGGAGCCCTTTATGTGTCTAGATGAATGTTGGATTCTATATACAGAAACGAAAAAATAAGTGATATTTTAGGAAGCAAGCTAGCAGAGGGGGCCCCCTTACTTACATCATAGAGGCTTACACAAACGAAGCGCTGTAGCTATATGTAGATTTAACTTTATTTATTGTGTTTCTTTCTTTGTCTTTTCAAAATGTGCATTCATTTTTTGTTTAATTTTTTGGTCCTCCAAGAACATGGGGCCCTAAGCTATAGTTTGTTTAGCTTGTACGTAAATCCGACACTGGTCTAGATTGCTGCTTAAACTGAAATATCCACGCCTCATGTATACACTATAGTCGTACGGCACAAGTGGCTCACCTAGCTACTATGCATGATTTTAGAGTTCCTCCGGGAGAATTGCCTTACACAAGCAGTGAAAGTAGTAATTCAAAAATACTAGTACCACACACTAAATATGATTTCAAATATCCCGGGAAATTTTTCTCGTGGATTACATCTTCAAATCATCATTGGTTCCTGCACTTTCGATTTTGCGGGACAAAGCGAAATGTATATCGCAAACATTGACAATGGGCAAAAGGTAATAAGTTTTATCATAGCAACGCAATTTCTTTTGGTACTGATGTTGCTTTCGTAACTATGTGCCTTAGTAGAGAAGTTTTAACATAAGATTAGCGTCATACTAAAGGCCTGCAGGAAACATATGTTAGTGGAATTCCTTAGTGTGGCACTAATCACGCTTCAGAACGACTCTACATAAAGCCCTATGTTACTTAAATATCCAAGATTCTCAAATTTTGTAGTTATAAGATTAAAGAATTTTAAAATTCAAAACTTCAAATTTTTTTAGTTCCATAATTTCGGTGGCCAAGTTTTCGAAATATCAAGTATCCGAGATTCCGATATACCAGACCAACGTATTATCGTTGAACATTCGGAAATGCTGGACTGGAAATACGTAAATAAATTGCAGCTTTTGTGCTACGTTGACGAAACTGCTACCCTATAAAGGGTCTTATTCCATAATATACTTCACAAGCTTTGTGGAGTGCAACTCATTGCAAACAATGCAACAACACAAAACAATTTTTGTTTTACGTTGACGCTAACCGCTACACAAAGAGAAGTCTTTCAATGTAAATTTTTCTTCCGGTGCCCTCAGGTATTTATTTCGCTCGTAATCTGGCACTATTGTAAGCGTTGAGTGTGGGAAGATTTAATTTGAATATGGTGAAGTTCCAAGAGTGTGAATAGAGAATTCTTGAATATATAGGTAAGTATTTGTGAAGATGTTACATATCATTATTAAGTGTAATGAACACAATCGTATGAAGTTATTAGCCTACATGTTAGCAGCCTTGCATGGGTATTCTTACAGTAAAAAGGGAGTTGTTACATTAAATAAGTTTTTTTTTTTTTTTTTTTTTTTCAAAGTACAAAATGTTGCACATCGGTTGTATGGAGGAGAATATTCTCTTGGAATATCTCAAAGAAGAATTATGAATGCGTTTATCTACAATATGACTGAACAAAGAAAATGTGAATATTCAGCAGTGTATCTAATTAGAATGACCCTACATATTATGTCATAGAGCCTCGGTTTATTTTGTATTATTTTTGGGTGACTTACATATGAAATATTTGTTTCGAAAATGATAGTAGAAATGAGTTCTTGCTATGTTCATAATCTTTCTCATGGCTAGCATTACGGAATTAAATCTCTGTACAGATTGATAATTTGTTAGCATAGATGTATGAGCGACTGTAATGTCATAAAAGTTAGCGGGTATAGATTTTCAATGGGGATTCAGATATAAATTCATTACATATCAATATTGGCAAATTTTTCTTGGGTTAACTTTACAAAGTCCGCTACAGCTGGTATACTTACTCAGAAACCAGAAGTTACGCACTATTAATTTTATGAAAATGAGTCAAAATTTACTTAACGTTAAGCTAACCCGTTCCTACTCCTTCCCTACTTATCTCTGTTTTACTTACTCTATGCTACAATACTATACCCTTTCAAAGCGGTTCTACTTATCGACGCGCAGCTGGAGTGTGCATTGTAAAGATTACTCTTTTTCTTTCTTACTAAACATAGTTCTTTTGGCCTTTACTAACTTTTTTTGTTTAAATAGGGCTAGATGCTACGCTTCCGCAGATGGCGGCCTCCGAATACACTCACATGGATCTGTTTTCCTGTTGTCGGCCCATTACTATTTATTTGGTGTTTTATATACATTATTTTGAATCACTCTGTTACATTTCCGTCTTCGGGGCGGCGGTGACTCAGTTGTAGAGCGCTCAGGTCTGATGCTTGGGGTCCTGGGTTCAATCCCAGTTCCCGGCAAGTGAACTTTGTGGTGGACAAACACCGTGTGCGTGTGTTTCCTCGGGGTTCTCCGTTCCCTCTCACTTTCTTCATTCCACCGTTTCATTCATTTCTTATCATTACCGTCTTCTTTAGTCTGGCCGGCATATTCGTTGGACGTAAAGCTTAGATTTTATTTTCTTAACTGTTAATCAGATTTTTTTTTTTTTATTTTTGTGCTTCCTCTGATGTTTCACTAGATACATATTGATCTATGTTGTATTAATGCGCGAAATTATTACCTTCCAGTTGTTAGGCCTAAGTATTGCAAACTACGCACTATTCAGAAATAACGAAAGCAATGAATCCTTTTTGTTTTTCCAACCATGACTATAAACACCACCTTCTTACAGTATTACGTAAATATACTTCCTTATAGGGACGGAGTCCCCAATCAAATACACGTTCCTGGGACATCAGAAATTACAAAACGCATACGAAAATACTTCTTTTCCATACTAGAATGCTACACAAAAAATACCATACATATATTAATGAAATATAAACTTCTCTTATCAGGAAATAAACTCTTACTGCCTTAGGAAGTGTTTAAAAGAGGATTTACAGTAATGGGTGCAGATTGAGTTTAGGATGGCAGAATATGAGTACAGCGTATGTACGTACATATAACATAAGAACTGCAGTGTATA
This sequence comes from Thermobia domestica, assembly GCF_964235325.1. NCBI lineage: Eukaryota > Metazoa > Arthropoda > Insecta > Zygentoma > Lepismatidae > Thermobia > Thermobia domestica. The sequence goes on from NC_137457.1 coordinate 290,100,688, forward strand.
AAACGAATTAAATGAAACGAACTTGTGCTAGATGGGCACTAAAAGGCACGATTACTATCTAACCAGGTCAGGGCAGGAGCGCAGCAGGAGAACCCACTCAATGATAAGAACGTGCATCTGTAGGGATCAGGCTGGTCAATGACGGTGGGTATATATAAGTGATAGCGGGAAAACACTTCATATAGTTTAAGACACACTAGCTTTGTACACTGCCTTCACATAGCACTTCATTTTATGAGGTCCTAGTCATGTAGTGCTACGTGGTAAAGAGCATACGTTCTATTTCATATTTGTATCTTATACATATAAGGGGTAAGATCTCATATTTTCAGGGCTCATAGCGAGTCACTTTTGTAACTAAGAGTTACTTTGTTTCAAGTTGGTCACTAAAAGTTACTTTCTTTCAAATTTGTCACTAAAAGTTACTTTTTTGGGAGGTGAAGTGACTTTTTCGTTTGATTTATGTTTTGCATTTGCAGTTTTCTAAGAGAAATGCTATAAAAGTAAATGGAAAAAGGCAGAAACTTGTTACACATTACTCTTCTGAAAGCTTCAGTACGTGCTGCTACATATGAAACAGTCAGCTTTATTCTCACTTCAGCTTTTATTCTTTCTAAAGCAAAGTGGATGGTTGGTGGATACTTAAACTCTCAAGGTGAAGTTGAGAACCTTTCTGTGTCTACTCTTCCTTCTATCATAAGAGTCTTTTAGTTTTCTCTCGTAATAGTTAATGCTCCGCTCAACGTTGTGTGTGTGTGTTTGTGTGGTTCATCATGTTCGTCTTATGTTATTTTTCTTGTATGTTCCTCTTAAGAATAGGTGATGAATTTCAATATTTCATGGCTTTGAGAACTCTCAGTGCTAAGTTAAATATAATGTCTAGGATGAAGAAATTCGGAAATAGGCCAGAACTGGTTCCTCTTACTCAGAAGCTATCTTACATCTGCTAAGTCTGCTTACCGTATCTACAAAGCATACTTAGAAAACCTAAGAAAGGAGGAAGCTCAAAAAGAAGAAGAAAAGATGAAAGAAAACAACGAAGAGAGAGGTGATGGAGAAATTGACAAAGGAAAAAGGGGCATAATGAGATTTTGATCACTTCAACTATTTACAAGAGACCAGAGCCGTATTTTAATTACTTGTGCAATCCTATAGTGCACCAAGTAACATATTTCTTCCGGGACTTTTACAAATTTATGCCCTCGTAAAGTGGGATGGGAATGATAATTTAGCCCCAGTTGGTCACATTTGGTTCTGATAGAGCTCCCCTGTTATTACTGTTTTCTCTAAATTTTTTATTTCTCTCCATTACTGTAGCATAAATTACACGTTTTAGCGTAGTTAAAAAGACAGTGGGTTTGAAACGCGGTTACATTATGTTGTATTTTCTGTTTACCTAATATCGCATCATTACGGAAACTTATATAGCCCAAAATTTAACTTCGTTTTTCTTCCGAATTAATTACTCTACAGTGATGACCTTTCTTAACTTTTTGGTTACTCTCATGTTGACATTTCGTATGATTCTGTTCATTTCTGCATAAATTTTGTATTTTGGGCCACCATCTAGGGATGTACCGATTCCACTTTTTCACCGATACTGATACTGAAAGGGCCGTTACCGATATCGATACTTTTGGACACGTTTCTTATATATTGTTGGGAATTTTCTGAATAATGAAATAATAAACATTGATATATTAGATATAAGGCCAAAGTTTGACATACAAAGACAAAATACAGAATTTCATATTAGGTTCCACACGAAAAATATATTTCCTCTAAATTTAATCCAGCTCACACAAAATGAACTAAAAAGCAGCAAATACTTATGTGGTGTAAACTTAATTCTAAAAATCAGTGATTGATATTTAGAGTGATAATTTACTTTGATAGTTACATTGTATTTACTAGTCCCTGTTACATACATATAATGTAAACGGATACTACCGTTACAAATTTTTATTGTTCACAAAATTATGCGTGCTAAAACAGGTTCCATAAAAAAATAAGAGTGTTATTTAATCCCTTCCACTACGATTTATTTTCTGAATTTCCTCCTTCCGTTCATCAAATTTCTTGAAGTATAAGGTATAAAAGTGTATTATAGATGGTTTATCATTATATAAATTTTAAAACATCAATATAGTAACCGTCCGTGATGCTAGAATAGTTTAAAGTTTATGACGAGTGTAACTCGTCATTGTGCGACTTGGCAGCAGGAGGCCATGACGAGCTAGACTCGTCATTTCAGTGCAAGGAGTTAAGCGAAGTCGAATCCGATAAAGCTATTTAATAACGTTAGAACTAATTGTTTTTAACCAGTAAGTAGGAGAAAATAATGACAAAAGTGAGCGTCTTGTGGGTTTTTTCCATAGCAATTTCTGAATCGAAACCTCTGTCTCGTTTGGGATTCAAATTATGGGTCTGCTATCCTGAAAATGGGGTCCGAAGGAGGAGGGTATGATGGGACCTACCTGGCTCACAAAAATGTATACGTAATATAGCAAACCATGTATATTAAATACCAGACGTAATATAGGAACCGTGGTATGCCCTACTCCCGTAGAAAATTTTCTTCAGGCGCCCATGGTTCTCACTGAGGACCTTTGGCTTTCCTTCACCACTATTTTGGCATGGAGGGCTAAAAATATCAGTTGAGTACGAGTAGTGCAAATCAAAGGCGTATACATGCATAAAGAAATTGATTGTACGTTTATAATAATTTAGATCGACTCTAAGTCTAAAAGAAACCGATGAAATATAAGTGTCACTGTTAATATTAAATAAATTTAAAATAATTCGGAAAATGTATCGGTGTCCATTTGCCGATACCTATATATCATTATATCCTTGCCGTTAACCCATAATGGATTTGCTTTATTTATTTAAGTAGGGTTAAGTTTGTCAGGTGGCCGCCGAATTTTACAGGAAAATTAAGTCTTCATCCCGGCGAAATTAAAGTACTGCTAATTTTACAGCAATTATGTGATATCTTCAAATAGATAAAAGATAATTGAAATATGGAACAAGAGCGCCCTAGGCAATATTATTTTGCGTGAGGTACCGTTATCACAAGTCACCTAGTGGCTTTCCGTTTTCAGCTGTTTAGAAACGCGAAAATAAATGCCGATTTTCAAACTGGCTCGAAATCGAAAGCAGATAAGTCGTGATAACGGTTTCTCATGTAAAATAATATTGTCTAGGGCGCTCTTGTTCCACATTTCGATTATCTTTTATCTATTATCACATAATTACTGTAAAATTAGCGGTATTTTAATTTTGCCGGGATGAAGACTCTTAAGTGAATTATATAAATTTTAAGCAAAAAAAAAAAAAAAAAAAAAAAGTAATAAATGTCATCAGTGTACGATGACTAATTAGGAAGAAAGATCAGTTACGAAGTAAACTGACAATAGAGCACAATGTTTCAGTAACTAACTGGTTCGTATTAGTTTTGCTGTCTTACATAACTTGTAAAACAAATCACTGAACAAAACATTTATTGTAAAATAGTAACTGTGTGACCGTTTCGCCAACTACCTGAACATATTGGCTTCATTAGACGGTCTTTTTTTAAGTATCACCTTGTCTTCTTTCGTACAGTTCTCCGCTTTCTTTTCCATGTTCTTCTTAACCACCACTACAGCCTTTCTCCTATTTTTTTTTTCTCTCTATACTCAACCTGACTAATGGCCTGTCCCACAGATTAAATCATTTCTTCCATATTCAATCTGCCGTTTTGATTTTTAATTTGTCCTAAGCTTAGTAACTTCTTTTCTTCCTCTGACATTGATAACATCGCCAGTTTTTTTTTTTTTTTTTTGTTTGTTTGTTTGTTGTTGTTGTCCAGGTCCTGTTCAGACTCCTTGCACCACCCTATGGACCATCCTTTTCTTTCAAATCTATTTTGTGCCTTTAACTGAAAACACATTTCCCACCTAGGCCTATGTAGTCTCTGCATGATAATGTCCGTTATATTTTCTAATGTATTACCTTGCAAAATAATATAAAGAAGTGAGTGCAATTTTTAATGTGTTTAGTTTATATACGGTATTTACCTTGTCTGTCCGTGTGTGTGTGTTTGTGTTCGTCCAGGAGACAAAATATCTCAGAAACTACTTGAGTGATTGCCATCAGTTGTGGCTAAGATGTAGAGAATTGAAAGTAGGAAACAAGTTTGTTGATGTAGGTTGTATCCAAACCTGAAGTGTTGATGAAGTTGGTAGAAATCAACTATTTCCGGTTATCGCTATGGAGTAAAAATCGGTTTTATAGAGAGAAGCCGTTTTTCGTAATCAATTAAGTGTCCCAAGAGGGATGTGGACAAAATCCCGCGGCCCAAAACTCCGCCTAGCTAGAATCTCGCGTGTCCAAAACCTCGTGGGTCAAAATCTCGCCTGGTCAAAACCTCACGGACCAAAATCTCGCTTGGCGAAAACCTTGCGGGATGAAACTTCTTAAAATTTACCCAATTCGTTTCTTAATATTCAATTCCATATCAAAAATAATAATAAGAAGAAGAGACGAAGCATATAAATATTGGCGAGTTTAAAATGACATGCAAATGACAAATAATCCCACAATCTCCAATCCTTTTATTTGAAACCTTGGATGACTACACTGAGTGATTAAAACAACCTATAAACTTCATATACGTGTTCAGGATATCAGTAAGAGAAAAAAAGTTTTTCTGCGACTTAGGTCGCAAACACTTATTTGGCGATAGAGCTAATTAAATGTAATTAGTGGAGTTCGTCATATGATGACTACATTGAATAAAACAAACGTTAAACTTCATATACTTGTTCAGGAGCTCAATACAAGAAGAAAGTTCATCCACGACTTTCGTCGAAAACGCTTAATTACAGAGATAGGGCTAATTAAAAGTAATTAGTGGAAATTGTTGTTCCTCTGATTATCTTTAATTAGCCCTATGTCCTTAATTAGGTACTGTATCTCAGATCAAAGACACAGATAAACCTTTTTCTTTTATTGAGGTCGTGAACACGAATGAGAAGTTTGTCGATTGCTTTATTGGTGTCGTCCCCTGGACGAGATGACGTTCCGCATAATTTAGGCAAGGCGAGATTCTGTGTCGCTAGGTTTTATACCCCAACCCAAGAGTATATTCTATGAACACACTAATATCGCAGTGAAACCGGATGTGGTAGAAATAACTAACACTTCGGTTTCAATATAAATTGACAAAATATACAATACTGACACGTACCAAGCAAAGGTATTTTGCTATGTCCATACAATAAAACCAAAGGATTGCATAAAACTGAATATCTAATATTTTATTGATTTTAAATATATATTTGGAAACTGTAGGCACTTGTACTAATGCCACATAAAATTAAACTGTGGAAGGAGTATTGTTTCCACTACATGATTTAAGCATAAGCACAAACACACTTCAAGTTGAAGAGACAAGTACCCACACACTGGCCTAACGTTTTGTTTTTCCTCACACAAAACTGGTCCACTCCCCCCCCCCCCAAAAAAAAATGAATTCTGATGGTTGACAAAAGTGAACCCTCTGTAGGAGGGAAAAAACACTACTTCAACGACCAGGCCTTCAAAGGAGGGCAATCGGCCCGAACATGTACAAACCAAACTTCTTTACGTGGAGTACAATGTTACACAATTACCTGTATTATATATAATTCGTTCCTTACGTTCTATTACCAATAGATGGATGATTAGAACATGTAAGTACTACGTCTAGACGAAGATGCTTAGCTGAAGATCATAATTTCTAGATAAGTTTTTGAGTTTACTGTAAATTACTTTCTAGTGAGGGCAGACTGTTTATAGTATTTATGCTTTTAAAGCTATTCCGAAGTGAAATATCTGAGAATATTTACTCATAATGCAGGGCTCATAGCGAGTCACTTTAAAAAAAACAAAAAAAAACTAAAAGTTACTTTTTTTGGGGGGAGTAAAGTAATTTTTTTTTTGTGATTTATGTTTTGCATTTGCAGTTTTCTAAGAAATATATTATAAAAATAAATGGAGAAAAGCGGAAACTTGTTACTTATTACACTTCTGAAAACTTCAGTACTTGCTGCCGTGTGCAGCTGTGATTGAAGTGCACTTTGCGCAGCCAGGGTATGTTGGAGGCAGGGTTGGCAAAAACCATGGTTTTTATTGAAGAAACAAAAAAAAAAAAAAAAAAAAAAAAAACGGCTTTTTGGTTTAAATAATTTGCTCTATGTATTTATATTACACATGGCCAGAAATAAGTTTGTTTTGCCTTGGTCTTATTTTGCAACAATCGGGTTATGCTGGAAGGGTCACATAAACTTAAAGCGGAATCCAAACCGCTTCTCGGCTTACATCCGAGAGAAAATGGATTGAATTCGAAACCAGGTCTAAGTGGCCACAAAAGCGATACGTCTGCCGACCCACTCACGAAGGACTCCTGATAAAAAAAAAAAATACGTTATACTGATCTTTACGTACTTGTTAATATAATTGTCAAGAGTCATTTCAGAAAGACAAAAAGATAAAACAGTTGCACAATTGAAGCCATTATACAGAATTACATACAGACAATTTCAAAATACTGCAGATTACAAAAGAACTAATTTAGTCCAAGGTAGTTCACTAAGATTTTTATTAGTCCAAGTTAAAGAAATACTTAACTTGCATATCAATAAGAAAAGCGAATAAAAATATGAACTACTTTAGTCCACTTTGGCTCTGACCCATTTATACATAAATATATACCAAAGATACTTATGATTTCAATAAATGCCTCTCATAGGTTTTGTATGACCCCCCCCCAAAAAAAAAAAAACGTCATTTCGATGTATTTTATCAATAGTAAACAGTATTAAAACAAAACAACATTTAGAATTTTTCTTTGATTGCAATTGCATATCAATAATAAACTATAAAAAATCACAAAAGAAATCTGAGTAATAAATGGGGAATTTAGGTCTGAGTATAATACGAATAATATACGGGAGTGAAACGTGATAACCCACAAATGTCTGTTCATCAAGATTTTACGAACATTTTTCTTTTTTTGGTTTAAACCAGCCAACCCTGGTTGGAGGAGTTGAAGAAAGTAAGGAAAGATTTGCAAGATGAAAAGAAAAAGAAAATGGTGGATAAGTAAAAAAAAAAAAATCCTTGTTAATAACTCACTTCATGAAGAAAAATTAAGTTTATGTGAAAATATGAAAGTCTGTTAGCATACGTTCTTGTTACTGTTTTTTATTTCATTTTGTGTGCAACTGCATTTTTAGTTAACATTTGCAATTTATTTTAAAAGTTCATAATAAGGGTAAAAACATAATCCACATTATTTGCTTTGATATTACTGTGTTAAAGGAGAATGACATGTATTACGTGTTTACAGTTTACTTTTCATTGTATGCAGAATGTTGATAGAAGCCATACCTATGTTTACCAATCATCTAGTATACCAAGACAAAATTTGTAACAAACCAATTGTACAAGACAAGCTTTGATTACCAGCTAATGATAATCCAGATGCTATGTATTAATTACATTACATTAATTTTGTAATATTGGACATAATGAAAATATAGAAATTTGGCCTTACCCCATCCAGATCAAAGTTGATATACAAAACCCGTGCAAAGTATGTAATTAATAATAAACCTCTAAACACAAGTAATCTAATTTTTTTTTATTAGCTGACCAATTTAAGTAAAATAATTTTTAATCTTAACATGTTAAACCACTACGTATTTCAGCTATGATCCAGCCGGCCCTGTTTGGTAAAAAAAAAAAAAAAAAAAAAAAAAATCAGTTTATGCCGATGTTTGGCATCAAAGTTTAAAGTTACTTTTCGATGAGGTTTTGATCAGTTTTTCATGTGCTTTTGGTCACTTTTCAACTATTTAGAACAGACCAAACCACTATGAACCCTGCATAATGTCATGCATGATTTTAGTTACATTCTAAACAACCTTTATAAGCTAATCTCTAAATTTGATAATGTTTTTAACTTGTAAATAGTAGTATAAGAATATCTTTTTTGGTGTGTCTTATTATTCTGCTATCCTATATCTCAAAGCTCTAATGATCCAGAGGTCTTTATCTGGCATGGTTGTTTCTTAAATAATAATAATAATAAAATGGACTTTTTATTTTTAAAATCTCAAACCTTAATATTTTTCTTGAGCATAGGGTTGCAAAATTTGTAAATTCTGCCTACATGTGTAGAAATTAAGAGCTGATTTAATGAACAAAGTGATAAATGCGTACCCATGAAAAATTATTTTAGTCTTCAAGAAAGTTCTCCATATTAGTATCAGTGCTGCTAATTCTTATGTCTGCTTAGGTTTTTGTAATATGTAGAGAATTCTCTATGTTGAGTCTTGCTGTAAAGCTAAATACATATTTTTGACATATTCTTATACAGTGAAACGTCTGAATAACGGATATCAATAGGACATGAATTTTTGCCCGTTACTGGGAGGTGTCCGTTACAGAAAGGATACAGAAATTTTATTTCTCACAACGGTAATTGTATGCAGTAATATGCAGCGTGGTCCGGAAGTGGGAGTACCCTTAATTGGTGTTTTCTGACGGTTTTAGGTTTTACACACATTTGTTTGGTAACATTGCTTGGCGTTGTCTGGCAACATTGCTATCCATGTTCATTTGTTTTCTGCTTGGTCAATTATCTGAATCAGACGTTTCCTGGCCGCTGGATTGGAAGAGGTTGTGCATCTTCACCAGCTCCCTTCGCTTGGCCTCCAAGAAGCCTCGATCTGACGACACCAAACAATGCTCTCTGGGGTTTCATAAAGCAACAAGTAAGAAACACTCGATATCACACAACGCAGGAATTACGAGCAACTGTGGAACACTCCTTCACCCTCGTGACTAGAGATGCAAAAAAGCCGGCTTTTTTGAATCGATGTTTTTTTTTCACATGAAAAGCCGGCTTTTTTGGGAAAAAAACGAGAATTTTGGAAATTTTGGCTTTTTTCATTTTCATGATTTTTCTATCTAAATAGCTTTCTTATAGTATATTCTATAATTAGATAAGAATTCCATGACCTAAATGCCATATTTCGCTCTGAAATTCACCATCAAGATGGATGGAGCACATGTTTTACGAATTAAAGCTAACATAAAGAATGTAGTATTTGAGGGCAATTTTAGAGGCTATTTAATTTTTGAGTTATCGACATTTTTTTCTTCTCTAGATCATTATAGTTTGTCATCCGTGTTTCATTTCTAAGAGCTTAGTACTCTAGCTTCTAGCGCAAAAGTTACACTTATGTTATTCTATATATCCGTCAAAGCGTACGTTTTTCAATATATCCGTCAAACCGTACTTCCACATTTCTGTTATACTGTAGCTGTGCAACGATTTAGCAATAATTTTCCGGATACAATCTTGAATACTAATTTATACAAATAATCAGTAGCGGATTGAGAAAAGTACTTTGGGAGGGGTTTCTCTGATTGTTTCGTTTTCTAAAATGTCCGAATTTTATTTGGGAGGAGCTTGAAGTTTATGAGTACACGAATAATATTTCGTTTCGTTTATATATTTAGCGATAATCTTCCGAATACAACCTTGAAGATCATTTTATACTGAGAATCAGTGGCGGATTTAGAAGAGTACTTTGGGAGGGGTTTTTCTTACTAATGTTTAGTTTTTCTAAATATTCGTTATTTTCATTTGACGGGAGCTTAAAGTTTATGAGTAAAGGCATAACTAATAGATATTTTCTTTGTTTTAGACATTCCGTAATTTTGGGGAACAGGCTTCAGTCCGAAAGACCGCCCCTCTAATCTTCGCAAAACCGTCACTGCTGGTAATTAGTAATAATAACGATTTAAAAACAATAAGAAAGGAAGTCAGCCAACTCTCAGTACACGCACTATTTCTACTTCACAGATGGAATGAAGAAAAGCTTTCTCAGAATGGTCGAATGCTGGGTTGAATCCCGAACTTCCCGATAGAAGCGCAAAAGCTCCACTCAGTCATGTTTGTTGTGCAGTTGTATTTATCTTAACTTAAATATATTCCGTAGTCCTTTTTTTGGTGGTGGTGGGGTGGGGAGAGTTCCGTAATGATATGAAGCAGGGTTGGCTGGTTTAAACCATGTTTAAAAAAAAAAAAAAAAAAAAAAAAAAAGTTTTAAATCGTGTGAATTTCATGGTGACGTTTTCACATATCATACCATCCGCATTACGTTTATCTACTTTTCACCTTTTAATCAAGGGGTCCCGTGTTCAATTCTCGGTCGAACCACAACTCATCTTTGAAGTGTAAACCAAGTAGCGATTCGAGATGTCCCTCTAAGCGAAAGTCTTCTCCGTGATAACCTTGGTATTTCATAAGGATGTTAAGCCTAAACATACGAAATGGAGCCAAATTATATATTTCTACTTGAATAAATGCCTGTTGTTTTATAAAGAAGCCAAGGTTGCTTAAATATATTGATAGAAATTGGCAAAATTTATCAACTGCCTACGTAGCTTCCAACATCAATTTGGATTTGACTTGGTTTTTATTTTATTGAATGATATCTACATATCAAATTTGTAATTTAATACCTCAGTTTTAGTGTAGTGATTATGATACGTTGGCCTTAAAATTTTACATACAAATACATTTAAAGTAATAACAGGATTTTCCCAATGGCTAAGGCGGGGGTTTCCCGAGTTGTATATAATTCTGTATAATGTTTTTACTTGTGTAACTGTTTATCTTTTTGTCCTAAGCTCTAGATGTGCAGCTTGTAAGTGTATTATATAAATCTAAGTATTTCTCTTATGTTTTATTTTAATTTTATTTTGTTCCAAAAAGAGGGTATGGAATATTTTGAAGTAAAAATACTACATAGAATTTTGCTAGTTATTTGTGTATTTTTTTAAAGGAAGCATTTACTTTTAGGGTTGACTGGTTTACACCAGCTGTTTTTTTTTCTTTTTTTGAAATAAACAACTGGTTTAAACCAAAAAAAAAAAAATAATAATAAAAATAAATAAAAAGAACAAAAAATGCGAATCGTGTGAACTTCATGGTGACGTTTCCACACATCAAACAATGCATTAGTTTTATTTCCTTTTCACCTTTCGATCAAGGTGTCCCATGTTCAATTCTAGGTTGAACCACAACCCTTCTTTCATGCGTAAACAAAGTAGCGGTTCGGATGTAACTTTAAACGAAAGTTTTCTCCTTGATAACCTCGGTATTACGTAGGAATGTTAAGCCTGAACATACAAAACTAAACCAAATTGTATATTTCTGCATGCCTGAATGTCTGTTGTTTTATAAAGAAGCCAAGGTTGCTTAAATATATTGATAAAAGTTGGCATAATTTATCGATTGCCTACGTAGCTTCCAACGTTAGCTTGGATTGGACTTTCAATGATATGTACGTACTAAGTTTGTAATTTAATACCTCAGTTTTAGCGTACTGATTATGATACGTTGACCTTTAAAGTTTACACGCAAAGCAATAACAGGATTTTTCCGTTATTGTTTTACATTTAGAGTAGTGACGGGATTTTCCCGATGGCTAGGGCGGAAGTTTCCCAATTTAAGAAATTTACTGACCGGACTCCTTTAAACTTATGTGACCTCTTCCAGCATAACCCCGTTGTTGCATAATAACACCAAGGCGAAACAAACTTATTTCTGTCAATATGTAATATAAATACATAAAGCAAAATATCTAAACCCAAAAAACCTGGTTTAAGCCAAAAAAGCCTAGTTTAAACTCCCCCCCAAAAACGAATTTTTGGCATTTTTAAAAACAACCATGGTTCTTCCCAATCCTGCTTACTTTTGTATATAGGAGGTTAAAATATCTTATTATATGCATTGGTTAATCCTTTGGAATTCATAATGTAAATATGTTGAGAAGTAAAATTGTTTGAAATATATTTTCGAAATTCATGGTTTATTTTCGAGGTTTTATATTATTATCGGCATCAACCACTAATTAAATGACTTTTTGTGTTGTAGAGAAGCGAAACAAAATCTGATTTATCAATTTAAAGCAGAATTTTGAAAAAAGCCCAAAATTTCCCAAGCAAAAAAGCGAAGCAGAAAAAATCGAGTTTTTTTTTTTCAAAAAAGCCGTTTTTTTTCGAGCCCTTGCATCTCTACTCGTGACTCCTAAGTATCTCCGCAAAACATCTGCGAGAACTTGGCGCAGAATTCAGTTGTGTTACGGCATGGATGGTGATCATACCGATGTTTATGACTCTTAAGACTTCAAGGTAACTATATACAGACATTCTACTATGACTAATTTTATACTGTTGAAACTGAAGGAGGGGGGGGGGGGAGTACGCCCACTTCCGGACCACCCTGTACAGTAAATACATTATATGTGAGCATAAGTACGTAAAATTCAATACGAAAATACTCGTTTTAGCAGGGTTGGCTGGTTTAAACCAAGGTGGTTTAAACCAAAAAACTAAAAATGTTCCTAAAAGTGTAAGGGTTTGTAAAATCTTGAACACCACACATTTGTGGGTTATCACGTTTCACTCCCGTATACTATTCGTATTACGTTCAGACCTAAATTCCCCATTCATTACTCAAAAAGATTATACTACAAAAGCAACTTTTTTTATGTAAGTTTATAAATGTTTTTATTATTTTCTGTAGTTGTTATTATTGTTATGTAATTGCAATCAAAGAAAAATCCTAAATATTGTTTCGTTTCAATGTTTACTATTGATAAAATACATTGAAATGCCGTACCTTTTGTATGTGTGTGTGTGTGTGTGGGGGGGGGGGGTCATACAGACCCCACGAGAGGCATTTAGTGAAATGAGAAGTATCTTTGGTATCTATTTATGTATAAATGAGTCTGAGCCTAAGTGGGCTCAAATAATTCTTATCTTTATTCACTTTGCTTATTGATATGCAGATTAAGTCGGTGTATTTCTTTAATTTGGACCAATAAAAGTCGTTGTTAACTAACTTGAACTAAATTAGTTCTTCTGTACTCCATAGTACTTTGAAATTGTCCATATGTAAATCTGTATAATGGTTTCACTTGTGCAACTGTTTAACTTTTTGTCCTTCTGAAATGACTCTTGACAGTTATATTAAGAAGCATGTAAAGATCAGTACAACGTATTTTTCTCAGGATTCCTTCGTGAGTGAGTCGGCAGACGTATCGCATTTGTGGCCAATTAGTCCTGGTTCCGAGTTCAAATGGAGGACAATTTCTCTCGGATGTAACTCGAGAAGCAGTTTTTATTCCGCTTTAAGCTTATGTACCCCCTTTCAGCATAACCCGGTTGTTGCATAATAACATCAAGGCGAAACAAACTTATTTCTGTCCATATATGATATGAGTATGTATAGCAAATTATTTAAACCTAATAAACCTGGTTAAAAAAAAAAAAAACCTTTTTTTGTTTTTTCAATAAAAATCATGGTTTTTGCCAACCCTGCTTATTAGTACGTATTTGAGATACAGTGAGGGATGAAGGAGAAATTCATTTCTGTTAAATAATATTATTGCTGGGAGATGTTTAGCAAAATAGGCATGCTTTTTCCTCTACAAGGCTAATAAAACCCTTATCAAGTGTCGTCTGGGAATCAGTACGTTTGCGAAGAAACGTGTGTGTGCGTGTATATGTTTGTGTACTGGCACAGTCTCTTCGTTGGCCAAATGGATGAAAAGGCAAGTTATTGGGAGTGCATATGTTTATTGACCCAGTCCCAATCACAAAGAATATCCTCCTAGAGGAAATGAAAAAGGAAGCCGGGAAAACTCCAATCCAGACTTGTTCCAGTATCGTAAGTAAAAGGAAAATGTTGCTTTTCCAAAAAAAAGTAAGAGAGGAAACATTACTTCTGGAAAATGTTATTGTGAAACAAACCATATTTGTTTTATCTATGAAAATGTCGGAAAAGATGCAAGGCGCAGAGACAAAAGGTCTAAATTTATTAGGGAAGGGAAGATCTTTCGCATAGAATTCTTGGCCATACGACTGACCCTGCATGAGTTATATTGCTTATTGAAGATTTTCTAGGATTTCCACCAGAAAACATTTTATTGCGAACAGAAAAAAGAATTTCAAGTTCAGCTTGAGAAGCTGTTCTGTTTGATGGTTCACCAAGTCTAGACTCATGATAGATACACTTGTGGGGAAAAGACTTTTCTGTCTACTGTAATATATTGCAGAACCGCAAATAATTCCTATCCATTATGAAGAGGTTATTGAAACGTTTGGGAAAAAAAAAAAGGACTGTCCGCGTCGATATCTGAGTGTGTCCGTAAAGGGGAGGGTTTTGTTCCATAAGAGAACATATATTTTTCACGAGACAAAAAGAAAAAAAAAACTTTTCGTATTGTAGAAATGTCCGTTAAGGGAAGTTTCACTGTATTACATTATGAGTGCGTACAATCAAAATGAAAACTTTATCATATTGTGAATGGTAATTTTACCTGCATAAAACATATTGTTTTTTATGTTAATATAAAATTTTACATACGTTAAGTTCACTATTTATCTTTGTTTTCAGGTCACTTTCCGCAATGGAGCCATGTACAGAGCCTATTAGTGTAAGAATAGCACGACTTAACCAGTTGTTGCTCGGTAAATGCCCTTCTAATCAGCAGCTTACTGCTAAACATCTCATCAGTCGCGAAGGTCTCTTTGATGCTTTAACTGTTCTTTATGATGAGTGTAACAATGAATACATGAAGAAGGATAAAAACATCGCTTTGTTTGTTGATAAGTGTAAGTATAACATTGTTTATGTTATTACTTATTGTTTTATCCTTGTTATTTATTTTGTCTCAATACAATCGGCATATCAACAAAAGCACGTTGGCTGATTGAATTGGAGTTTTTCAGTTAAATGTCTCGTTTCAGCATCGAAGTTGTATTAGACGTGAACGTACAGCTTTATGTGGGTTCCGAAATTCATGAGTTTTCGGAAATCAAACCTGGGCTTTGACGTGCAAGGCGCGATAAAAGTGTTTCGAACTGCCTTTATTGTTGAACAGATGAAGAATCTGTAGCACAATATATGAAATAACTTCTTGTTTATTAAATATACCCGGTTTCATTCATTTAATGAAATTACAGAAAATATCATTACTATAACGAACGAAGAAAATATCAAGGTTTGTTGAAGACAGCGTTCAAAAAAATTCATGCTTCCGACGCACTTGAAAAAACATCTTAGAAATATACTGGAATTTATTTTTCGTTTTCAAAACCCTTGTAACTACCAGAAATAGGTTCTTGGAAGTATATTTGATGGACAAGACATTGTAAAACAAACAATGATTTTACGTCTTCGGAATGCCAGTAGTTACTGTGGAACTTACTTTGGATTAAGCACCGACCGCAAAGATGAAAATGTTTGGCTGATCAGGAAGTTGACTGGATAGTGTAACCCGGATATGATTTCTGTTCTTGTTGCTTATATTTCTCACTTTACATTTGATTGAATTCGCACTGTAAAAGATAAGGTAAGAAAGAAAGAAGGAAAGAAAAGGAAGTCTTCTTTCATTTTTATCGTGTGTTACATTTTTCTCCCCAAATAGCGTGCTATATGCCCCATAACAGAACATGCCGCGATCTGCGATGTGGTTGCAAAAAATTTGCCGAGCCTGTGAAAAAAAAAAAAAAAAAGCCAGAGGAAAAAAAAATAGCCAGCAAAAACGTTCACTAATGGGTCAGTCCATCAGTTCAAAAATTCTGAGAACTTTTATATACCGTATTTCTTCGAATACCCAAAGTTTTCAAATTCTTTTCTGGAAGACTTTGAAGTTTATACACAAGATTCTGATGGTGACGCAAGCTTCTTGAAACAGGTAGGATCTACGTCAAAAGTCTTCTTTAATTTGGATATTTTAACTTCAAGCAGTAATGTTTCTGTTGAGCAAGCAGAGGCAAACTTCCCGTCTTCTTCAAACTTCTTAGAGTTTGTGAGTATATTCCCATTTCAGTTTTTGATAATTTTCATATAGATCAGGATAGATTATTTTTTGAATACAAGATTTTCATTAAATCCATGCAAGATCAGTAACCAGCTGAAGAAATGAAGGAAAGGTTTTTTTTTTTTTTTTTTTAAATTGAAGGCTCTCTTTAAAGTTGCAGTAGCAGATTTCCGAGACAAATACTGTTGGAGTAAAGCTAATGATGTTTTGTTTGAGTATACCATTGTTTGAGACAATATGTTAAAGCTGGGGTTCAGTGGTTACTAATATGATGGAGAAAAGGCCAGCAGCAAAGGATGGACTTAGTGATGATATTGGAACAATAGACCAGCTTACTTTCATTATTCTAAATGGACCCCATCAGGATATATAAACAAGAAAATTCCTTAAAGCTGTCTCATTACAAAGTGCGGCGTATCGTATATCATAAATACTTTAAATCTGCTTCTTTTAGCAGAACTCTTTCATAGAATGTGACTTCACAGGTTGTAACTCAAACTACGGATACCGCTGAAAACTGTTTACCACGCTTCATGTAACGCTGTAATAAAAACATGATAGTATCATCTTGATTTTTTTATTTTGGAATTTCTGCAGAAAATTTTTGACTTACAAAAGTTCATCGCAGAAAGACAAAGAAAGTTCTGTCATCGGGGTTATATGATCATCAGATATGTCGATACTGCTCTGCTCTGGAAATTCGAGAAAGGGAACAAAAATTAAAAACATCGGACTTAGGAGAAGAGAGGGCCATTTTAGACCAGCCTTTCTTCGGAGGAAGAGAGAAGAGAATGAATTTATTATGTTCAATACATGAAATAATTTATTTGATAAATTAAACCCAAAAGAGGCTTATAAATCGCTACCGTCCTTTTCGTCCAGACCGTAAAAATCGGCGTTCAGAGTTAATCTCTCCTAACTTTCAGGTACGAATGTTAAGTTGACCTGTCACGTTGGGAATGAGATAAACAAAAATTTGATACTTCTGCATTCTTTTCTGCAAGCACGTGTCAGCTGTATTAACGTCTCTCACAAACTGCGTTTGTAACTGCTATGTCTACCAAAGTTTTACGGTTATTGTTATATTTGGTACTTCTTTAACGATAAGTTTAACCCGGAATTGCCGAATGTATAGTAATCTGTTTAAACATCTATTTATTTCAATGAGTATTATTCAGTTTAGTGGCAGTTTCCATTGAAAAACTTAGAAAGTGTATTCATTGAATTACATAGAGCTTCTTCGTGGCTCAGCGGTTAGCGTACGCGCCTTTGACGTGGGAGACAGGGTGCGATTCCCAGTGGGAGCTGATATGGTTGGGATTCCATGTTAATCAGTAGGTCCACGTCTTATATAGCGTCGCTGCTGAACGGGACGTTAAACTCAACATCAATCAACTCAACTCATTGAATTACGTAAAACATTTATACTGTATAAACAATTAACGACATAATACATAAGCGCCTTTACATAGTTTCTTAAGTCTCTAGCCAAAAATATTTGTCCATCTAGCATTTAAAAATGTAGTTAATAAAATTATTGAATTAGAATAAATGTGATCTCATATGATGACAATGTGATATATATGTATTTTCGTTATTTTTCTTTCATAGTTCGTGGGATAGTATCAGAAGTTCGACGCTTAAGAGTAAATATCTCTGATTTCGAGGTGAAAAAGGTGATTGGCCGAGGTCATTTTGGAGAAGTGCAGGTCGTACGAGAGAAACAAACTGGAGATGTGTATGCTATGAAGACACTAAGAAAGAGTGATACAATTTCACAAAAAACAGTAAGTAATATAATATTTTAAGTATATTTAGTGAGTATTTTTACCAAAAGTGTAATTTTACTAAAATGTCCGATTCTATTTATATTTATTTGCTTATTTATATACAGTACAACCCCTCAAATCCGAACTAATTGGGGCTGAAGCCTGTTCGGATTTCGGGGGGTTCGGATTACCCGGGAAATAATATTACGTACTTATTTCGTCACTGAATTGGCGGCTGACTTCGAATTGCCTCCGCTGGAAGATTTTCTAATCTTCGATAGTTAAAGATAACTGACTTCAAGTGAAAAATCAGTGTTTGTTTAATCTTGTGTTGTAATTTTTCGTGTGAATCGTAATCCAGTTAACCTAAAATGATTTCATTGTTTTGGATTTTTTGAAATACGTAAGTAGACGTAAACTATTTCCTATTTTATCTAAACTTTACTGTATTTTATAACATTTTGAATAAGCATTAAGTCTAAAAATGTTAAAACCTTAAAAAAAAACTAAATTTGTGTGATTAAATCTATTTTTTTCATTTTCCAGCTGTAGTTATTTTTTTTCCTGAGAACGTGTTCGGATTTGCCGGGTTTTCGGATTTCCGGGGTTCGGATTTGAGGGGTTGTACTGTATAAATTTTAAATGTTAAAAATAGATTACTCTTTTCTTTAAACGCCGTTCTCTCTCTAGTAATGAGATCGATCGTGTGAAGTTTCTACATGCTGTTATTACTATGTTAATTTAGATTTCCATTTGTTGTGCTTGATATCTTCTCTCCAAGTTAATACTCGATACATAATTGTACACCTTTTGTATTTTTTATCAAGCGATATATACGTTATATCTGTATATTTATAATAGAGGGCACCGTACTCTGGTGATTCGAGCGTGGACTCACGTCCGCGTGGTCCCGGGTTGGATTTCCGGCAGGTGGTTCCTAATTTTCGGCTTCCACCCAGCATTGTGAGGCAAACTGAGGAGTCACGTGAATAAAAGATACGATAGCCACTAGATCTAGAAAGCTCCTGATCCGCCTGACCACGTGTTCGTCGCTAGACCACGTATTTCAGCCGGTCGCTAAAATATGGTGTTGGAGTGCCTTAGACTCACAGAAAGGGCTGTACTCCAAGTGGTTTTGTTCTGTATATATATAATTTCAAGAGCTCCACTGTTCCCTTTATATTTCAGGAAGTATATTGAAAGAAAACTTGCGGCAAGAACTAAGTTATCTAAAAAAATCAGTGTTAACTGCAGAGAAATTATAATACCTTTCCAAGAAAATCAAGTAAAATCACTGCTTATGAAGAATTCACATAACAAATTTGTCCAAAACGGGAACACAAAAAATAATACAAATTAAAAGCGAACAACGATAAGCTTTTGCTATGTGTTAAGCTCTCACGTAATATAAACCAAATCAATGTGGTATTACGTATTTCCTTAAGTCCAGTTGCTCCTGAGACAACACACGTTTGAACGTTTGCATTCTCAGAAATGCAAAGTGTGTTATACATCATAGGAACTTGAATTTTGGAATTAAACTGTTGATGACACAAACACAGTGTGTATCTAAATTTCCTTTATCCAGATTTAGTTAGCATTTTGGTCCTACTCTAATAAGATTAATATACCTTCTTTTCTATTGGAGAAATTTAATGCTATCACTTGATAAAAATACAGGCATAATAATATCACTTTTATTATTCAATGCCAGACATTTTCCTTGTTATTAAGTATTTAGTTCTTCAGGAAATTTTGTTAGAACAAACATGTAACGCACTTTACGACAGCCATCGATAACAGTACTGACTGTTAAAAGCTAATAATCATGTAACTGCACCTGGTTTGTAAGTTTTTTTTTTTTCTTTAAGCAAAATTTAGATATATATATACGATGGATAATCAGAAAGTAAGGTTACAAAGTGCAGTGAAGCGTTTATATGTTACTTCATACAACCAATGCAGCCACTGATAGTACATTCATTAGGTTATTTTTCGGCATAGTTTCCATATCAGTTGAGGCACTTATCGCATCGTGGGATAAATTTGAAGATTCCCTCCTGGTAAAAATCCTGTCCTTGCGTTGTCACGAAGTGTTTCACCTCCTCGTCTGAAGTGAAGCGATGGCCTGCTAGGTGCTCCTTCATGTGCGGAAACAGGTGAAAGTTGCTTAGGGCGAGGTCCGAGCTGTAGGGAAGGTGGTCCGTAATGTCCCAGCGAAATTACTTTAACGTTTTCTCTATCAGCCGCAAACTTTCTATACCATTTTGTGACAAGCTGACGAGACATTACAGTCTCTCCGTAAACTCTACCAGCTACCGGTGAGTTTCAGCCGCGGTTACATGTTTCGAGCACAGAAATCCAATAACTGAGTAGACTTCTTCGTGAGACCAGTTTTCCAAACGAGTCGCCATTTGTGTTTACCTACAACTGGCGTCGTAGGTGGCGGGTGGCTAAAACTCTGCACAGTTACCAACTCAATGCATTAACATTACCGCATCTTCTCATACCTCTATAACAGACGAAACTCCAGAAATAACGCCATTGTAAACTTAGTTTCTGATTCTCCCTCGTATAATACCGGGTGTATCAAAAATCCGGGGCCATATGCCAACTTCGTTATGAGTAAAGACATGAAAAACTGGAAAAAGAAAAAAAATATTGACATAGTTTTTTTTTTTTTTTTCAATCGCACCAGCCGTTTGGGCTCCTTATTGGTAAATAAAAAATGAACGTTGTCAGTTCAGCAGGCTATATTTTTCGACCGTCTCCATACCAACAATACAGCATTGTTGGAAAACTGATTTGAAATGTTCAAGATTCCCCTTACATAACAATGTGTACGTTCCCCTGGTCATTTTTCCGTGCCCTTATCTTCCGATCAAATAGTCTGGAAACTGGGAACGCTACTTTTTCATTTAACATAGGGTACCTTGGCAGTGCAGAGTCGAAACTGCTAGTACGATCGGAAAAATTCTATCATTTTAGATTGACAACCGCCTGTTTCCAACAAATTTTGCCTCTTTCTATTTTTCGTATGTTTACCCCATAACGGAGTTAGTCTATGGTCGTGGACTTTTTGATATCTCCCGTATATATCTATATCTATCTATACGAGGTATATTCAAAAAAATATTGAACCTTTGGTTGACAAAAATACTTTTATTGATTTGGAAATTTGAAACACTAATCTCCTTCAAAGTAGTCTCCTTGGTAATGCATACACTTCTCCCAGCCCTCCCGCCATTGTTGGAAAACACTTTTGGAACGCAGTTTTTGTAGTGGTGAACAACCGTGCCGTAGCATTCCGCATGATGTCTTCTCTTGAGGGGCCGCGGTGGCTCAGTGGTAGAGCGTTCACCTCTGTTGCTTGGGGTCCCTGGTTCGATCCCTGCCCCCGCCAAGTGAACTTTGTGGTGGACAAACACCGTGTGCGTGGGTTTTCTCGGGGTTCTCCCGTTTCCTCCCACTTTCTTCATTCCACCATTTCACTCATCTCTCATCATCACCGTCTCCTTTAGCCTAACCGGCATAACCGTGGGACGTAAAACTCAAAGATTTCATTTCATTTCTTCTCTTGACTCAAATCGGGTCTCTTTTAGTGACCTTTCCAGCTTGGGAAATAACCAAAAGTCACATGGAGCCATGCCGAATGAGTAGGGGAGCCTGAGGACATACAGGAATGTTGTGTTTAGCAATGAAATCCTGAATCAAATTTCGCGGATACTCTCCTCATGCCTAAATTCCCGTTCAAACTTGAATCTACCGATGCGATTGAATAGTTTCCGCTTGCATATCGTCAAGCTTTTGACAAAATTTGATGCAATGTCGTTGCCCAAGTTTTTCTGTTATTTTACAAAAAGACTAAAAATCGACGACCATTCACTAGACGTCTTCACTCGTTGACCGATTGCCAACGACTGACGCTTTGTGCGAGCAGGAAAAGAGTTCACGACTGCGCATGAGTATCCCCTGTACATCTACACTGAAGAAAATCTCTCGCGCTTCATTTGTTTACGTGGAAAAAATAAGGTTCGATACTTTTTGAACACACACATCGTATATATATATATATATATATATATATATATATTGTAAGGTTCCGCATATCTACACGTCATGCAATAACCACGTGTGAACTACATGTGTTAGTAGTAAATAAAAACAGACGACGGTCCTGAAGAGGAGTCGCCCACCATCGCCAACAGTCGGAAGGCGAGGATCACCGAAAGAAGCCGACCCTACAGGATAAAAGGGAGCTGCACGCCTCGACCAACATCAATCTCCACAGGTTGATCAAACCACCTAAAGCCCTAAGGCGCCCGGCCATTGGGTTACCCTACCCTCTCACGACGCTTGGTCAATTGAGAGACACCTAATCCTAAAGCCCTAACACGCACGGTCATTGGGTTCCTTTTCTCTCTCTCACGACGCCCGGTCAAGGACAGTTACCTCACCTCAAAGCCCACGACGCTTGGTCATCGGGTTCCTACCATACTCTAACCTAAAGTATTTAAAGGAATCTACTGTTGTACATACTTTGTAAAACTTTTTTAATAATAATGTAATTGAAATCTTTTATAGGTCGCTTTCTATGAAGAGGAACGGGACATAATGGCTCATGCAGCTTCGCCTTGGCTCACAAAACTCCAGTATGCATTTCAGGATATGTATCATTTGTACCTTGTTATGGAGTTTCATCCTGGAGGTGATCTTTTAGCGCTGTTGGACAGGTAAGTGTTTTGTCATAAGGGAAAGAATAATTTTGTTAATGTTGTTGAGTATTCCCTTAAACTGTGGCATGCTTAGGGAAGTATTTGGGATTTTGTTTAAACAACTAACACAGTCGCACAGTTAAAATGGTGCTAGCATTGTTTATAGCACAGTGTTGTGTTCTTTCTTGTAGAGAAAATACTTGTATTGAGTTGGAGCTGATACAAAGGTTTCTTCATTCCTTAGTTTCAAAATTCAGGAAAGTTAGTTTTCCGTGTTTATGAATGTCTTCCTCATGCAGAAGGACACTCCATTTTGTGCACATTGTGATTCTATCTTTCTCAAAAGGTAAGAGGAAAGAATATTCTTTACCAGTCATATAGACACGAGTCTTGACAACCAATTTTCATCGCAGATTTCAGCGTAGCAACTATCATTATATATATCTTTTATTATCATAATACTAACGTGGAAGTATTCCTGTGAAGATCAATGTATTCCTTACATTCAGTTAGTATCGTTATATGGTTGAATAAAAAATGTACTAACATCAGTATTAGAAATTGAAATTACGTTAAATAATAAAATAAATATCGCTGGTATCTTTATCGGTAACACATCGCCTATGTACATTAGACTCCTTGAAAAAATGTCTTCCTAGTGTGAAATAACCTTAAAAGAGTTAAAGAAACGTTAATCACCGGAAAATACAATTGAAATATTATTCAGATAATTTAATGGTCCCTTTTTCGTAGCTAAGCACTACTCATCTTTTCATAACGGGCAGAAATTATTATTAATTCACATGTGGTCACCACAGAAACTACTACTCGCAACTTGAAAATAAATTTGTAATTTTGCCACAAATCTCTTCTCCACAAATTGTTTTTTTGTCAAAAGCCAATGGCTTGATAGTTTACCAGATAGAATAGTTTCAGGCTAACTTGACACTATTATTTTCTCTGTCCACAATAAATTTTCATTGCATTAATAATAACAATGATACATTTTTTTATTACGTTATTTTTACTTCAAGTAGAGTCAGTATGCGAATTAAGGGGTTTTATAGAGGTATGACGCACTTGAGAAGAAAATTACCAAGCATTTATAGTTGGTTTTCACGTAAATCAGAATGAAACATCCCGTTTTACACATACAATGTAAGGAATGTCACGAGAATGTCTAATTACAAAATTTAAGATAATCACTTCTTTATGACTTCTTTGTGATACCCACAAAAATGAGTTTTAAAACTTAGTCCAATAGGACTTTGCAACTCAACTAAAGGCACCAACATTGGGTTGTGGTCTATAGATTAAGACTCACTGCTTTAAGAAGTGCCATCTTAAAATTTTGCTGCACAGATTTATTCCGAGGCGCTTGTCCCTTTTTGTCTGTTATTCGAGTGTATTGTTTAACAACAGAGTTCATTTGACCATTCCTATTAATGGAATTACAGTATATTTATATTATATAAATTGTGTGTTGTAAAATTTCTGTCAAAACTCAAACTGATTTTACAAAACTTAACTTAGCAACAATTTGATTGTTAAATCATATTTTAGGAATACGTTAACAATGCCCATAATAATTATTAGACTTCCAAACTATGCTATGCATAAGTATCGGATAGGATAGCTATGTCCGTCTTTCGACAAATATCAGCAGACTTGAAAGAAATCACGAATTAAAAAAAAAAAATAATTCTTGTGGATTTTTAACATTTAAATCGTTTTTTTAAAAATTCACATCACATGTACTTTTTTTTTTTTCTGCTGTGAAACGATACTATTTTAATGATATTTCTTCTTTGACTGATAAATTACAGAAGTTTCAAGTTTCTTTTATTATATGATGGTAAAATAAAAACGAAATCACGGGGGTTTCCTGATATGTATGTTGTTCGTTTCAAGATGTTTCTGTTACATAACAGATACTTAGTAGCAATACATTATTGTTCTCCAACATGTAAGAGTGGATGGTCACAGTGATTCTCAGAAATCACGTCACAGTAATTGGTCAAAAGATAGGTAATCATTTTATATATACAAGGTGATTTAGGAGGAAGACAAGTGTGAACGTTACTTACCGAAATGATGTGTAGGCGCTGTGGACGTATTCATAGGACGTTTTCACATGTAGAATCACCTCACAAAATTATGTGGCATTCCTCATGAATCATCCTGTATATATATATATATATATCCGTCTCTTTTGCCGTAATTAATGCGAATATAAATATTTAATTTTAAGTTACCGGCACACTGATCGTGTTAGAAATAATACCGTAATATGTAAGATCTTTTAGTAGTAAGTGTTTATACTAAAGAATAGCTTTTTTTCTTTTGAAATATATTTTTCATTTTTCTTTATCCGAAATACCTGTTCTTACCATGAGAAGAATAAATCTGGGGCAAATATATGAAAGGTATATTTCTACCCCCTTAGGAGGCGTATTTGAATGTGGAAGATAGAAACCGAACTCGACCTAAATGCTATCTTCAAAAATACCTTTCAAATAGTGCGGCCGTTATTGTTTGCGAAAAATGTACCTCCTCTCTCCTTAGAATAACTATTTCAATCCAAGTGTAGAGCTAATGATAAATACGGAGTCAATACTTCTAAACAGTTCAACCCTCCTCACTTTCTCCAATTTATGAGTGGCATTCTCGAAACTGTTACACAATTGTTTCAATATAGTGCTTTTGTTATATTAATAGTCGTGACGAGGATAAATAACCTCGATGCTGCTGTCCCCATTAAACCATAATCATTAATTTATTAAAATTGAGGAAATTAAAATGTTACAGAAATATTATTCCTTTAGAGGCATTTTGGAAAACCTTGGGATAGTTCCAACTCAATTTCAATAAGGATTTTGTATACTGAATTCCATCTGCCTAACTAGAACAACTTGTGAGATAAGTATTTTTGAACGCTTTCCCTTTCAGAATATGTATTTTGGTGAAAGGGACAAGGTAAAAACCAGTCTCGAGTCAGGTGCCAACTATGCTCAAAAATTCATTCCAGACGGTTCATCCGTTTCCTCATGGTGATGAAACACAACGTTGATGTTATTTTTGTATATTGAGTGTAACAGAAATTGCCTCGCGCGCCTGAGGAGCGGAATTTTCTAAAACACTGCAGAATGAAGCCACGTGTTGAAACAGACTTAATTACAAGGTCGAAGTACGGACCTCGGACTAAGCTCTCAAAGCTTTTCGTTTAAACCATCTCTCAAGAGTTGAATTCTTGTCAAGTCACTGGTCTTGACCATTCAGGAACCAGGTTAATAAGTGTGCTGTGCATAAAGCGTTTCGTTATTTCGGTGTTTTTGTTAAATACTGATTTTTGTTTTAATTCGTTTTTGAATTTTGTGTGTTTTCTTTCCAGATACGATGACGCCTTTACAGAAGATATGGCAAAATTTTATCTAGCAGAATTGGTTTTAGCTATTCACAGCTTACACAATATGGGATATGTGCATCGGTATGTATGCTATTAAGATTGTAGAATTTCAAGATTTTTATTGACATGTATATGAATCATTCCATACCAAGCAAAGGAATTTTATATATATATGGATCTCGGATTTTATTCATACTTGGCTATCGTGAAGTGCCACCTGAGATAAGAAAAACTGCAAAATATCAGGTTTTATATGTTGTAATTTTATAGTTACACAGCAAAAAATGAGGTGTTGAAACAACACAAAATGACTACCACTTTAGCGTGTTACTTGTGTGTCAATTCAACACCAAGCACATCGCCTTCAGAGCATATCAGAAATACCTCCTTACTGGCTGTGAGTATTGGATTGTTTTCTATTGTTTGGTATGAGCAAAGCTTTGCGAAATATACAGTGTGTTAATGAACTGCACCGACAAACTTTAAGAGGTGACTCCTCACATCAAAATAAGAGAAAACGTTCATATGGACCTATGGCGAAAAGTGCATAGTTTCAGAGCTAGGGCTGTCCAAAATCGCAAAAATGCCAAATTTCAAGAGGCCTTATTTCTAATTCCCAGGACTGTGGATGGTGGTCCTTATCAGCGTAAACAAAGTCACGTACACGCAATCCAAAAATCCATATTTCATTAATGTTCAATGGGTATACAGATTATTCCCTGCAGGATGAAATTCCAAGACATGCTATCAACCGAATTTTGAGATATGCTCTGACTTTATGATTGGTCTAAACTAGGCAAATGATAAACCTTGATAGCAGTGAACACGGAATTCTTTGATCCTTTGGTGCAAAGTCAGAAGTGTTCGTCAATGATCGTCAGCAGCACGGTCTCTCGTACTCGGGAAAACGCATGGTGCGATGTTTTCTTTCACGCTTATAAGTGAAGAAAACGTGAAATATACCGTGACGAAATACATATCATCACACGTTATTCCGAAAAAAAAAAAAAAAATGGAGCTGCCGCTTTAACACTTATGCCATCCGTCTGAAGCATTGGATATCCATTGTTGTAAGGGTTTACCTCGTGCCTACTTTGGACCCTTCTTGAAATCAGGGTATATCTGAAAACTCTATTAAAAACATATCGGAGAATTACATCCCGAAGGAAATACCTTCTACACCTATTGACAATTGATCAAATATGCACTTCTGGATTGTATATGCGTGACTTCCTTTACGCTAAGAAGCAGCACCATCCACTGTTTCGGGGATTCGAAATAGGACCTATTGAAATTTTGCTTTTTGCTTTTTCGCGAGTTTGGACAGCCCTAGCTCTGAAACTATGCACTTTTAGCTGTAGATCCATATGAACGTTTTCTGTTATTGTGATGTGGGGAATCACCTCTTGCAGTTTGTCAGTATAGCTCAGTAACAACCTGTATTTCGCGTTTATGGCAAGTAACTAATAACATTCTATGTCTTCTGTAATCAGTCATAATAATATTGTAAACCTGTGAATCATCTGACAACATTTACACAGACAGCTGTGCTTCCATTTATTTTCTTTATATGTTATTCTTGTATCTTAGCACGTATGAACAGAAGCTGGCAGAACTATTGCCTATGTAACTTTTGTCAGACGATTCACAGGTTTACAACAATATTATTGTAATCAGTTACAGAAAACACAGAAAATTATTTGTCACTTGACAAAATGCCAAATATATTTCGCAAAGCTTTGTTCATATTAAACGGTAAATACTAATGCAAATTATCTCAGCTAGTAACGAGTTATTTCTGATATGCACGGAAGGTGATGTATTTAGTGCTGAATTAACACACAAGTAACACCCTAAAGTGGTAGTCATTTTGAGTTGTTTCAACACCTCATCTTTTGCTGTGTAGAGTTCTCTAAAATATGAAAAAGAGGAAGGTAGGATAAAGAAAAAACATTATTTGTTGAGAGTTTTAACTTAGATTGATAACTTAGATAACTTTTAAGATAGACGGAGTTATCTGAGATTTGATCCCGTCACTATCAATCATGGTCGATGTGATGGCCACCGATATGTACTATAGTACGACATCGCATTTTCCACTGCAGCAACCTTCGTTGGGACTGAACCAGGGATATATATTGTCTTACTCCTGTTTTCAGGCATTTTAGAGGTTATTTAACTTTCGAAGGCACCGTTTGAGAACTCCAAAAACAGTAATTCTTGCAGCTAGCGTCTGAACTCTTAAGGGAATATTCATCGAACGAAATAGCATGGATACTAGTTGCAGGTACTATGCGTTAATAGAAAGGCAGTGGTGTTTTGACCAAGTAAATTGAAACTTCGTCTATATAAACTAGGAATAGGACATGGTTTTGGTCATTGTAGGGTGCAACATTGACTGTGACTATTTTTTATCGATCTTACGAATCTTGAGTTTCTCTATAGCAAAAGTCAGCAAGAATCATAAAACTTTCGGAGAATTTCTCTTTGCATTGAAATACAAAGTTTTGTCGGTTTGTTTTCATGAATACTTTTGTAGGTAATGATTCGAACTTTTCTACAGTCACTCAGGTAGATCCATGCTTCATTCATTGTCACACAAATTTCTTGCGGTCATCAGCTAAGTGTCACTTGTACAGCTTTCTGCTCTCTGTCGCTTTGCGACATGCCGTGGTGTGAACGCATTAACGCTGGCCTTGGGAACAGCTCGCAGCCTTAATTTGTGGTGGATTGGACGATTTACTTTTTATTGGCCCACATGTGATCGTTTGGTCATAACATGATGTAGTAATATATTAGGCCGCTACATTCCACATGTTCTTTTGCACAGGTGGTATGACTTTCACCGACGTCCTCTTTGAATGTGATTTCGTTATTAAGGTGGGTCGTAAAGGAGGCTACGATTTAAAACGTTTAATTACAACATTAGCATTGACCCATCCTAGCATAAAGCCATTGTTGTTGTCACTGTTCTACTATCCGAGAAATACTAAAGTTTCCAAACACCGTGTGCGTGGGTTTTCTCGGGGTTCTTCTGTTTCCTCGCACTTCCTTCATTCTATCATTTATTCATTTTTCATCATCACCGTCTCCTTTAGCTAACCGGCATATCCGTGGGACGTAAAACAAAGATTTCACGGAAGTTTTCATAGGAAGAAGTCCTATCCTTTCCAAAAGCGATTTTTTTC
The DNA here is from genome assembly GCF_964235325.1 of Thermobia domestica. Taxonomy (NCBI): domain Eukaryota; kingdom Metazoa; phylum Arthropoda; class Insecta; order Zygentoma; family Lepismatidae; genus Thermobia; species Thermobia domestica. The sequence continues at coordinate 290,129,701 of NC_137457.1, forward strand.
GACAGCAGTTTGCCCATTGCAATACGTTCATTCTACTGCACAACAGCTGAGAAGGTAATATACATTCTCATACAGGGTTTGACAGATGTGAAAACGGATCATCCTGTGTATGTTGGAGACAATTACTTACCGTAAGCACTTTTAATGGCGTAACTAATTACGTATGATGATTAACTAGTTTATATTTTATAAATAAAATATGGTAGACATCATTTCTAAAATATAGAACTTCGTATTCAATTAATATGTATTTTAATTCATCATTAGCATACTATGTTTTAAATGTAATTTCAACGTACTAATTATCTACAAAATGTTATGACACATTCTTTGTTCTTTTCTCTCTCTTACCTATGTTATTAGATACAGATAAAATAGCCAGTTCCAGGAAATACTCCAAACATACATACAATTTTACTCCGCATTTAGAGATAGCTAGAAACTTTTTTTTTTTTTTTTTTAACACTTGCAAAATGAATTGGATCGCTATTTGTTGTGATTTCCTGCAAGGTCCTAAGAAGGAAAAGGATTCGAAGTTATGACGAAAACAAAGGCATCTATAGCTCGAATCCGTCTGAAATGAACTAGCAAATATCTTGTAATATAGAATATGAATGGGAAGGCTTGATGGTGCCGATGCGTTTATACATTTGCCTTCTATAATCATAAAGACAAGAAGCAGCACTACCGTTTTTTCTGTTTTTGTTTGCTTGTTCGGAACTAACTTTCAATGGACAGTTCCCCCTCCCCCGTGGGTTTACTGACTTTCTGAAACATACTATAGTGAAAGATGTTCTAAAAGGGTTTCTAAGAAATAAGGACTGCATGGGATCTAACCTTGATAGCATAGGGATAACGTTGTTTTAATACGGTGAAGTACTAAAATAGATGAGGGCGAACTTGCAGAGTAATAAGTAATGCCTGTTCTACAAAATTGAAACCAAGTTGGGAAGATGTACAAGTCAACAGTTTTTACCGTATTTATGCTATGACTTGATAGTCCGCTACTTTCTCACCTAAATCATTCTTAAGAACTACTACCATTCTTTGCTAATATATTATATTTGAAATTCTCTCTCTCAGGATTAGCAAAGTTCAGAAGTTCACTGTTCATCGGTTGATCTAAGTTACATGTCTAAATGTAACGATTTAATAGAGACATACGTGTGACTTTGAGTGTCAAAAAGTAGTACCGTTGTTAACAGTTCTAAGATCATTGTTTCTTCTAGTGCCCAAGTAGCATAAATTTCTTTCAAATTAATTCGAAGAATATATATATAAATTCTTCTGTTATATTTTCTAATTGTTTATGCCGGAAAGAACTGAAAAAGTTGTACCTTTATTCTAAAAGTTTGGTTTTATGATACTGACTGAAATTTTCTTATGTCATTCATATTACAGGGATTTTGCTCACCTGTGATCACTTCATGTAGTTGTGACTGCATAAGTGAACAAACACTCTTCATACACCTTGCTTTTATGTGGATATTCATTAGAAGAGTGAAACAACATACTGTATCTGGTAAAATGTGTGACATATTTCGGTATACGTATCACGGAGCGAGAAAGTCATAAAATCTAAAGTTCCCAGTCAGAACTAACACGAAATAAAGAGAACCCTGGATTGTATAGAATTTTCGAAAGTTAAGAGTAGCTTGGGACAACAACGAGGGATGTCTTTCCGATAATTTGGGTCAGGATACCTGTAAGTAGGTAAAATTCACCTTCATTTTGTCCACGTTGCATTCTTTCCACCTCCTCTCGCAATTATACAATTCCCTGCGAAACTAGGAACGTCCTTTGCAAGAAGTGTTACGGTGCGGGCTGCCCGAATGTTACGTTACGCATGAGGTAAAGTAAAACTCACCAAGTGTTTTTCATACATTTTGTCGTATGTTCAGCAGAGTAGTGCGGAAGGAGGTTGTGAACCACTGAACTCATCGCAGAGCAAGATGGTGACGAATGATGTAAATGGTGAACTGCGTGTCAATGTCTTGTCCATTTCAAATTGGAGTGGTGTAATCTCTTCGCCTGTCACTTGACAACTTCCAAAAGCATTCAGGCGACACGTTCGGTGGTAACCTAGAACGGACTTTTTTTGTTGGTGAATATTTCAACATGGGTTCAGTTTATGTTTGTTTGACCACGATATTTTTAGCTGTAGTCATTCTGACTGTAAAACATGTTTCCTGAAGTTCCTAATGCTCATCTTACTAGTTCAAAGAGAACACGGAGAACCATGCTCAAAGGTGAGGGCTTCTAGTATGTACTCATCTTTGAATACCATTAGCAAAAACGTATAAGGAAACAATGATGGGAATCCATATCTGGAAGTTGTTATCTGCAGATAATATTCCGTTTACTTACAAATTTCGGAAAACAATTCCTACTAAATGTTTATTCACGTTTTCGTATTTGTTTAAATTAATTTCAAGGTATTAATTTCGTTATGGAGATCATGAAAGGAGTCAAAAAATCACATAGTGTAACTGCGTCTTCAGATACTAATATTATAATAAGAAACTTGCTTCAAGTATCTTTTGTAGTGTTATTTAACTGAATTTCAGAATTTCGTGTAGGGTTGATCAGTGGCGCAAATCTGTCTTTTACATTGGGGGGACGGGTAAGGCCGTTCCCATATATATTTTTTAAAGCTATGGTTCAAAATATTGACTAAGTTGAAAAACCATGCTGTGGAGGATCAGGGAAGCAGAGTTATCTTCAACATTGGGAGGCGGGAAGATTTGAGGCTTATTCTGCGGGGACATCAATTTCATCTCACTTTCCTTTGTGGCAATCGGACACAAATCATCACATTCCTCCCCAAAAACACATTTCAAATTGGATTATTGGAGGGGAGGAACAGTCCCTCGGGATTTGCACCAGTGGGGCTGATCCGGCCTTGTTCACAAAGTAAAGCTTAAAGCCGAAAAGGAAATGATTTTTTAAATACATATTTCAAATCAAGAAAGCTATATTTTTTATAAATTTTCTTCTTATCAATCCAATTCAAACACTTCCTTTCCATGATGTTTGGCTTGTGTAAATTCCTGAGAGGTGGAGCATTGTGGTTTTCTGTTTTAAACATTAATAAGACCAAATATGTTTTTACCTGGTGTCTCTTTAGATTCGTTAATAATACTACATTTCTTTGCAGGGATGTTAAGCCGGAGAATGTTCTTATTGACCGATGTGGACATGTGAAACTTGCAGATTTTGGTTCTGCAGCCAAACTGACAAAGGCAGGAGTAGTAATTAGTGAAATGCCAGTAGGAACCCCGGACTATATTGCTCCTGAGGTGTTAGCTGCCATGGAGTCAGGCAGAAATAATTTAAGTAAATCATATGGGGTAAGAATTATTTGTTAAATTACTTCTTTCCACACAATACCGATAGGCTTATCTTAATTGAGGCTTGAAAAATAAGTAAAAATCTTATCTTTAACATCGAAAATTCATCACTTCTTTTATAAAGTCCACTCGGAAAGCGGGAACCGAATCTCTGTTCCTCTCCGGTCCACTTTTTTCCGAGATATTTTTATTTTTTATAGTGTAAAATAAGAATAGACAAGTTCTAAATATGAAATTTATTTAAATATTATTGTAATAATGTGATCAAATTGTTATTCGCCTTAATTGTTGATCTCAAAATCTTCGGAAAATAAAGAATTGGTTCAATCAGTCAGTAGCTCTTTTGCACTTCAGGCCTCGTAAAATTTCTTTTAACTTAAGTCTGTACAGGTCATAATATCATTCCTGACTAAAGTTAACTTATATTGTCTTTGTGTGTAACAGAGGATAATATACTTTATAAGTTACTTTGCTTAATATTGGAAGAAGTTGGTCAAGTGCTATATATGGAGTATTGGACAAGGATTTAGATTTCTGGGCTGTCGGCATCTAAGGTCATTTAGCCCTTCACAATTTGAGGGATGACTCCCTCAGCGAGCACACAATCCGGGGAAAGGGAAGAAAGGAAGGGGCCGGGGACCTATAAGTTAGGTACCACCCTGGCATTTGTCTGGTGTAAATGAGGAAAACCTCATTCAGGGTGGCTGGCCTGAAAAAGCGTGTTTTACTTTTTCAACCGAATGACCCCACTGGGAATCGAACCCGGGACCGCTCGCACCGAATATGGAGCATTGGACTGTATGGTTCAGAGACTTGGACATTGCGGAAGAAGAAATTAGAAAGCTTTGAAGTGTGGTGTTGGAGGAAGATGGAGAAGATAAAATGTACAGAGAAACAAACGAAGGTGTTTTAAAACGGATAGTAGGGAAGATGACGCTTTAAGCCAGCATTCCTCGTAGAAAGACCAATTGGATTGGACACATCTTGAGAAGAAATTGTCTTCTTCATACCACCATAGAAGGAAAGGTGGAAGGAAAACGAGGAGTAGGAAGAAAAACACAACTCATCGATGTTTCGAAAAGTAGAAGAAAATATTCGGAGTTAAAAGAGGAAACTGAAAATCGGGAAACGTGAAAGAATAATTTTCAAACCTAAACCTAAAATTAAAATTAAGTTGCCAATTTTCGTATTAAGTCCTCTAAGTGATTGCTATATCTTTATTAGCAGAAGTGCCTGCCTTCGGATGGTAAAAATAGAATAATGCTTATGCTCAATATATGACAAGCAATGCATTTGGTGCTAATGTCAGAGAATAAAGAACTGAGCAGAATAATTAACAACAAGCAGTGTCGCTTTGAGTGTTGCCGTTGTCCATTTTCGTGCAAGCTGTTATACACATTGTTGACTAAATTTGATTTTAAATGCCTTGGGGGGGGGGGGGGCAAGACTCAGCGTTCACCTCCGGTGCTTGGGGGTCCCTGGTTCGATCCCAGCTTTGCGCCGTGTGGACTTTGTGGTGGACAAACACCGTGCTCGTGGGTTTTCTCGGGGTTCTCCCGTTTCCTCCTACTTTCTTCATTCCACCATCTCACTCATTTTTCATTATCACCATCTCCTTTAGCCTAACCGGCATAAAGTTTTCGTGGGACGTTAAACTTAAAGATTTCATTTTAAATGCCTTCGGAACCGCCACAAATCATATTAGCGACACCGAAAGGTATGGATTCAACACTAATCTCGGGTATTTGGACGTTTTATTTTTCATCCCTTCTCACCTTCCATCCTCTGCCGATGAGGAATGAACTTGAACGGCATCGAAAATGTTGTTATTCATCTCAACAACTCCGAGTATTATGGATTTAATACTAATATCTGTATTTTACATACATTTTCCACCTCTTCGCACCCAACCCTTAGTGATTCTAGGAGTGTCTTACCCCTACAGATTTTTTTAAAACAATATTGTACGTGATACGTGTATGTCAACTTGCTTTTAAAAATTAATTTACATACAGAGTTTCATCATCTTAACATGAGGAGCTCGTGAGATATACTTAATTTTTCTGCATAAATTTAATTTAAAACCTTTTCCCCCTTTGATCCCCCTTCCTCTTCCCGTAGGATATGTATCAAAAATTTCTAAATAGCCTATGTTCTCTTCCAGACCTAAGTCTCTCGGATGCAGTTACTTGGAACTATGCCAAGCCAACGGTGTTGATTTGTATATCGGACGGGGGCGCGGTGGCTCAGTGGTAGAGCGTTCACCTCTGGTGCTTGGGGTCCCGGGTTCGATCCCAGTCTCCACCAAATGAATTTTGTGGTGGACAAACACCGTGCTCGTGGGTTTTCTCGGGGTTCTCCCGTTTCCTCCCACTTCCTTCATTCCACCATTTCACTCATCTCTCATCATCACCGTCTCCTTTAGCCTAACCGGCATAACCGTGGGACTTAATACTCAAAGATTTCATTTCATTTTTGTATATCGGACAAACAAACATACATACATTAATTTTTATATATGTTTTTAATACGAACTAAATGTTCATCTTCTATGACAGTAGTTGATATGACTTACTTTGAGGGTCAGTGGTAGAGCGTTCACCTCTGGTGCTTGGGGTCCCGGATTCGATCCCAGCCCCGCCAAGTGAACTTTGTGCTGGACAAACACCGTGTGCGTGGGTTTTCTCGGGGTTCTCCCGTTTCCTCCCACTTTCTTCATTCCACCATTTCATTCGTTACTCATCATCACTGTTTCCGTTAGCCTAACCGGCATAATCGTGGGACGTAAAACTCAAAAATTTCATTTCATTTCATGACTTACTTTGTATAATCCCCAAAGTCCGAATCGCAATCCAATGAGATGTTTGTAGTTTCCATTCTCAACTGTACTACTGGTCCCGGGTTTGATTCCCGGTGGGGGCACTCGGTCGAAAAAGTGTAAAAAGCTTTTTCAGGCCAATCATTCTGAATGAGGTTTTCCTGGGTTTTCCTCATTCACACCAGTCAAATGCCAGGGTGGTACCCAACATACAGGTCTCAGACCGCTTCCTTCCTTCCCTTTCCCCGGATAGTGTGAGCGCCGAGAGTCGTTATTCCTTATGTGTGACGAGCTAACATGGCCATAGATGTCGAAAGCCCAGAAATCTGAATCCTAAATCAGCTGTACTACTAGACATGTTTTCAGGAGGAATATTCTAGAGGTCACCTCTCGAAAACTCACTTACTCTTTCCCAATAATAGTTGACGAAAACTGCATAATAGTTGAACATTACCTCATAAAAAATAAATTCTGTAAGAAACTTGATACCAAGTTCAATAATTCTGCTGTTTATTTAATGAGAGAAATTCCTACAGATGCAATCAACGGGAATAGTGTGTGAACTTATTTTTCAAAATAATTTTAGTAGTTTATTAATTTATATTATATGTGTATTTTTTCCTTCTTTCTTAATTTTTAGATTGAGTGCGATTACTGGTCTTTAGGCGTAATGGCCTTTGAAATGGTGCACGGAAAGACTCCATTTTGTGGAGATAAAGTTGTAAGCACATATTCTAATATCATAAACTACAAGGTAAGCAGTTCAATTTTTTTCTCTTCTACTTGAATAAGGCAAAACTTGTTCGATATACAATAAAATATGTCATTGATTTGGGCTTTAAAGTATGTATTTATCTTAATTGCTTTTAAATAATGTGCTATTAACCGATAGATAACAGTATGCATCATTCTCTTAAGAATTTTCTCTACCATTAAAAATAAACTAAATAACCTCACCAATAGAATGTTGTTGAAAATTCTTAAGGTAAAACATTAAAAGGTCTACTAAGTAAATATATGGATGGCTTTAAGTTTCTTCGTACAGCAGAAATTTTTGGGTGTAACTTATTAGGCACTAAAAGTTAATTGTTAGGCACTAAAAGATGTGTACTATATGAAAGGTACTATATGAATATGGTTACTTTTTTAAACTTCTATTAGTTTATAATACTCACGTGGTGGTTTATAATACCTTTGGTGCATGAGGTCTCTGCTTCGATTCCCAGCCAGGTAAGTTTGTAGTGTACAACATCGTGTCCGGGAATTTTCTCGGGGTATTCCCATTTTCGCATTGCACCAATTCTTCCATCATCATTCACTTGCTTTAATCATCGTCTCCCTTAGTCTACAGGGCATAGTCGTGGGACGTTAAACTCAAGATTTCATTTACATGAATAAATATTTAATATTTTCGCAACAGATGATCCACCACGCTCCTGGTGACCTACTGCTCATAAACCATACCTAAAACAACTAAGAGTGATTACATTATTGACCTAACAAGACAACACATACATTACATAAATAAACATTTAGTTTATACTAAATTATATAGAAATATGTTTTCAGAAATTACTGAAAAAGTTACCGCTACCTGGCGACGCACTGCATATGAATTTTGAGACCAAACACAGCACATTCAATATGAGAGTTGGTGAAATTGTTTTATTGCTATTGTAATCACATCTAACGCAATACTAATATCCATCCTAACGTATACGGATAGTTGATGCCTTATTTCCTTCATTCCAGAAAGTCATTCTACTCAGGTATCTACAATTTTTCCTTTGCCTCATTTCAAGGATTGGGCCATATAAATTGTACTAATAAAATGGTAATGCTGTATAACTCACCAATCATATAGCATATATAGCTTAAATATGTAATGACTTGACGGTTAAAATATATAACCTAGTTCTATAATGTATTTCCTTTACATTTAATCAGTAATTTGTTTTATCAAGCTTTTTCACTTCTTATAAAGTATCTTAACGCTTTGACCATCTCATTACTGGTCAGTAAGTGGATAGCAATATGCGCGGCAAGAAATCGCATCTTTACATTTTCAGTGATTTCACTGCGATTGATTTTGATATGGTCAACGTTCTTAATATGGATCCTTTAGGCGAATGTTAATTTTTTATTATTATTATTTCTAGCCTTCGGTTAGGTGGGATCTTTGCCTCCAGATCCCCACATTTGCTCAGTCTGCAGTCTTGCACCTCATGTTTTAGCCTTCGCTTCGTTTCTTCGCACGACAGGAATACGTCTATTGCATTATTCTTCGCCAAAGGCATAAGATATTCTTTCCCCCAGTAAAATGCGCATTTCAATCAAAGCGAAATAAAAAAAAAAGGGGGGTGGGTGGGTGAAGGTTAGAATTTAACTTGGAGTCTAAAAGTTTTGAAATTACTTTTACCGGTGGTTCGTATAAGTTTAGGATTATTATTGTTTTTTTTTTTCTTAAATCCTTAAATCATTTTTTTTTTTTTATTTAAAATTAATGGAGAGTTTTTCAACTAGCCTTCTAGTATGAGGCTTGTAATCTTTGTATGAAAACCCATGACAATATGTATTTTAGTTAATGCACATCTATTGCATTTTTTCATGTATTACAATATCCTTAAGAAATAGTATATCTTTGATATTTGCATATTCGTTTTTAAATTGACAAAGACTTAACGATAGCAAAACCGCTTCTTCTTCTTCTTTTTTTCATCTTTTTTTTCCGCCGATGTTCTGGACAGAGAAAAGTTAGTGACTGTTCGTTGTTTCATTGCACTGTCTAAAATGATCCATTGTCGAAATTAATTCCACGTCTTTCATTACAGAACTCTCTTACTTTTCCTGAAGAGCCTAAGACGTCACCTGCGTTTCGTGATCTTGTGTTGGGTCTTCTAGAAGAAGCTGTGAGGCGTCTGAAATATGAGCAGTTGATTCAGCATAAGTTCTTTACTGACATTGATTGGAACAACATAAGAAATAGTAAGTAATACACAGTATTAGCATAAATTCTTTGTCAGTAATTTAATAATGAAAGTTCTAACAATAGAAGAAAATATTTATTCACTATTATGATTCGAAAAATACGTCCTTCCAGGAAAGGGTGTAAAATTTAAGATTTAAATAATATCAATCCGAATATATCAATCTATCTCATTGTTCGTGAAACCTAGATAAAACAATTCGAGAAATTGTGCACAGACCGTAGTATTGCACTCAATAGAATACAAAGGTGTAATTAAGTTGTCAACTTCTATAAAGTGTTTTCAGTCTCCTCGCAAGAGACATTTGAGTATGTAGTATTGTTTCATTTCCGGTAAAGTTTATCATTGTGTTAATTTATTTTTATTAGGTATGTTGTTACTATTTGTTATTCTGGTGGTTCGTTGTGTTATTAAGTACTAATTTAAGAGAATTTCACTGACCGCGGTATCAGTTAGTGTGATGATGGAAGCCTTCTTGCTTCATCCTAGCAGTGGTTCAGATTAAACTTTAAACTATTGGTTCCTTCTCATATTTTATTGATGCTGAAAGGGACATTAAATCCATCTTTTTTCAGATCTAGTTCATAGTGACTTTACGAGTAATTGTGTATATATATAGGGGAAGGACAAAAACATGGTAACACCTGGTATAAAAGAGGTAGTCATTTCAAACACGACTTGCGTCTGAATGGAAGGTGTTGCTGTGTTCACTGGCACATTCTGTGAGGTATAGAACTTGGCCAATCAATAAATGGGCCAATTACAGTTCAGCTATCGGTCCATGCAGGTTATCGTAAATCATGTCTAAGCTGACAGAGTTTCAAAGAGGGGAAATTGTGGATGCGCGTATGATGGGAGCTTCCTTGACGAATTAGCGGAAATGTTTGGTGTATCAAGAGGCATAGTTTCGAAGAACATGGCTGCCTACGAGTATTTCGGAAAAACCGCATGAGCAAAGTACCAGCATGGGCGCAAGTTTGTGTTGCGTGACAGGACGCACATTGGGTAGGATTGTGACCAAGCAGAAGATCACAACTGCGCAAAAAGTCATAGCTGAGCTATATACATTGCTTACAAACCCTGTTAGCGTCAAAATAGTCAGAAGAGTACTCCACAAGCAGGGTATTTATGGCGGAACTACAATTCTCAAACCACTCGTGACTGTTAACAATGCCGCTATAAGAGACAGTGGTGCAACGGCCATAAAAACCGGACAAGGAGCAGTAGAAGATTGTCATCTGATCGGATGAGCCTTCCTTTATATTGTTTCCAACTGCTGGTCTAGTTTACGTGTGGACAACGCCACCACAAGCTTACGATGCAGACTATCTGTTACTAAGAGTCGTAATATCCTCTATTTCGGATTGCTTATGCTTGTTGGCTGATGATATATCAGGTCACAAAGTGATTGGCTTTATCAGCAGCAAGCATCGTATTGTAGATTGCAGATACGTTGCACTACGCAGGAAAGCCACACCAGGAGAAGAAAAACACAAAGCATTTTAACATATCAGGAATACTTATGGTTGTAAATCTATTAAAGATGAAAATAAAACACTTAAACCAACTTACGACACATACAGATTATTCTTTATTTAGCTCCAATTAGGTTAAGCGAGTAAGTAGTTTCTAATGCGACTTATGATTAAATAATAACAGGTGAAGCGCTTAAGATACACTTTAGAAAATGCGTGACGTACAACTCATGTTTACATTTGTCGTTAGCCATCAAGTGCCTAGGGAGAATCATCATTTTACGTATTCAATACATATAATTATCATAACTATTATTTCATATTTTTATTCATAGATCCACTTCATCAAATATTTATATGGTCTAGGAATTAATTCGTGCGGGTGGACAAGAGATGGCGCAACGAACGGAGCGTCCCACAGTTCCGTGTATCCACACATGTGTTGCAAACCCCTGTCATCGCGTATCGTTCGTAGTATAGGGCAGTGGATTAAAGCGTCAACAACACCAGTTTGTAGTTAAGTGAACATGGCGCAATTTGTGCCTGATAAAGTGTTTTTGCGGGGTGTCCTGCTGCATTACTTTAACATGCAGAAAAGTGCGACTGAAAGTCATCGTATTTTGGTGGAAGTGTATGGTGACCATGCTCTAGCTGAGCGAACGTGTCAGAAGTGGTTTGCACGGTTTAGAAGTGGTGATTTCGGCTTGGCAGACCAAGAGCGAGCTGGACAGCCAAAAAAATTTCAAGACGAAGAATTGACAGCATTGCTCGAGCAGGATTCGTGTCAAACGCAGGAACAACTTGCAGCAGCATTAGGCGTTGATCAAACAACAGTCTCCAAACGCTTGAAAGCCATGGGAATGATTCAAAAGATGTCACAATGGGTTCCACATGAATTGAAAGACAGAGACGTTGAAAGACGAAAAACCATTTGCGAATTGCTGCTTCAACGACAGAGCAGAAAGGGGTTTCTGCATCGAATTATTACGGGTGATGAGAAGTGGATCCATTACGAGAACCCTAAACGAAAAAAGGCCTGGGTGAAACCAGGTGAACCAGGTCCATCACAACCAAAACGAGATATTCACTGTGCAAAGGTTATGCTGTGCATATGGTGAGATATGAAAGGTGTGGTGTACTATGAGCTGCTGCAACCGGGTGAAACTATGAATGGAGAACGTTATCGACGACAATTAATGCGTTTGAAGCAAGCTCTGGCCAGAACACGACCAGAATGGGAGAACAGACATGATAAACTTATTGTTCAACATGATAACGCTCGCCCACATGTCGCAAAACCGGTCAAAACCTATTTAGAAAATGTCGGATGGGAAGTTTTACCCCACCCGCCGTATTCACCAGACGTTGCTCCTTCGGACTACTACTTGTTCGATTGCATGAACAACGATTTGATTGGACAGCGGTTTACTTCTTCAGAAGATATCGAAACATGGGTCTCTGACTGGATCGCTTCCAAGGATGAGGACTTCTTTCGCCACGGAATCCGTACATTGTCTGACAGATGGGCGAAAGTGGTGGCTAGCGATGGACAATATTTTTCTTAAGGTATTTATGTATTTTGTGTTTGTACTACAGCTTCAATGTGTGCGTACCAACCGCACGAATTAATTCCTAGACCAAATATATTATTATAATTAATCATCTTCGTCGCAAGATTTATCATAGATGATCTCCTTTAACAGCATGAAGCACATCAGACATGCAATTATATTAATATAAAGCCAATATATTGTACAACAGAATCAGCCCCTGACTATCGACATTAACCCTTATCCGGCAAGCTATTTTTGTAACGCAGACTGCAACTGGGGCCTTACCAACTCTATTAGCCTTGCCAACTCGATATGTTCATAACTTTAACTTCGACCAAAGATAGAAGAATTCAGAATTTTATGACATCGAAATATTTATGGTTATTAAGAAATTCAAAGAAAAATATGAAGCTACTGGGCCTGAGAGGCCCCGGTTGCCCGGATAAGGGATAAAACTGCAACTGCTATCGCCATATGTTTGAGCTACTTCAGAATTAAATGGCAAGTTCCTGATATGATATGAAAAATACGTATATGAGAATAAGAGGAAAGGATCCATTCACGGAATTCTTACGGATTCCGGACGTTTAGATTTAGCTGGACATAATTTATACTACTACACTACGTCCAGAAACAAAATGTATAAAATTGCCGATTTATAAGAAAACGTATGCATCACATACTTAAATCAACTGTTTTCTTATATATACATCCGGTTTCAAAAAGAATATACATATTACGAATATACGTATACGTTTGTCCAAACTATCGATCGCTGCGCCTCGGTTCGGCTATTGGAGAAACGAATACATAGTCTAGTTTATATTAATAGCTGCTAGATGTCAGTTGTCTTCTGTTTTTCTTGGTAACCGTCATATATTTAAAATGGCTACTCCGCAGCAGAAATCATTTTGTGTTCTCGAGTTTGCGAAGTGCAATTCCGTGATTACAGTGTAAAGACGTTTCAGGTTGAGGTACCAAATTGATCCTCCGAATGGGTGGAACATTCGCAGATGGTATCGACAGTTTGTAGATACAGGATGAATATGTAAAGGAAAGAGTCCTGGCCGCTCTCGTGTTTCTGAAGAAAATGTTGCACGAATTCAAAATGCTTTCCAACGTAGTCCTTCAAAATCAATTCGTTGTGCCAGTCAGGAGTTACAAGTGCAGACAACAATTTGGCGTGTTTTCGGTTGGTTATGAAACCGTACAAGTTACAGCTGTTACAAGCTCTGCGTCCTGATGACAAACGTAAACGTGTGGCATTTTGTAACGAAATTCTGGATGCTATTGACAATGATAACACTGTTGCACAACGCATCGTGTTCAGTGATGAAGCGACTTTCCGTGTTAGTGGTCAGGTAAACAAACAAAACGTTCGAATTTGGGGCCTACAGAACCCACATGCAGTCATTGAACATGTACGAGATTCGCCCCAAGTCAGTGTGTTTTGTGCGATATCTCGATCATCTGTTTACGACCCATTCTTCTTTAATGGAAACACGGTTAACAGTCAGCAGTATCTCGCTATGTTACAAAACTGGTTGTTTCCGATGCTGCACGAAGACAACTTCATTTTTCAACAAGATGGGGCACCCCTCTCACTGGAGTCGCCAAGTGCGTGAATATCTGAATGAAACTCTACCGAACCGTTGGATTGGTCGTCAAGGAGCTGGCGACTTAGCATGTCTCAGCTGCCCTCCACGGTCACCGGATTTGACATCCTGTGACTTCTTCCTGTAGGGTTTCGTTAAAGACAAAGTTTATCAGCACTCCCACAGAACCTGGAAGAGTTGAAGAACCGGATCCGTACTGCCATAACATCAGTGACGCAGAACATGCTTGCCCGAGTGGGAGGAATTTGAGTATCGATGTGATATTGTTCGTGTTGCTGATGGAGGACATATTGAACATCTGTAATTTGAGCTGTGAACTGTAATTTAAACTTGAGATGTTCGTAAATATGTGTGTAAAATTTCATATTAATATACTGTATCTTAAAGTTTAATAAATATATGCATTCGAAATACGTATATTCTTTTTGAAACATAGTGTATATCGAAGCTATTCTTTTCTAACATAAAATGATCAAACTTCAACTGTCGTGCAAAGAAGAAGAATAAAAGCAGGCATTTATTTCACTGTCAATTTCGCCAACATTTCAACGGTGCAGATAAAGTTCATGTCGTCTTTTACTTTGGAGATAAGATTGGCTTAATTAATTACTCAAACTCACCATTAACAAAATAATTAATAACATTTAAAATTGGTTAATATGAAGAATAAGGGCGCACACAGACAAAATCACATAAAATGCTGTAATGGATCATACAGGTCCATTACAGAGTAAAGCATAGCGCTGGTTCAGTGATGATTTGGGCAGCCATATTCTGGTATTCTGCCGGGACCATCATCACCCCGCATAGACATGTCACTGCCAAGGACTACGAAACCATTTTGAGTGGCCAGCTGCATGCCATGGTGCAAACTTTGACCCCAGATGGTAATGCCCTGTTCATACAGTTCACATCATTCAGGACTGGTTTGATGAGCACGAAGATTAAGTGTCACATCTGCCATGCCTCCACAATCGCCAGACTTCAATATCCTTGAGTCCTTGTGATCAGGTTTGGAGACCAAGGTGCGAGCTGTCTCTACAACAACTGCTGTCTCTACAACAACTTGCAGCTTCTTTGGAGAAAGAATGGTACAACATCCATTTGACAACCATGCGCGACCTGTGTTTCTCTATTCCCCGTCGACTGCAGGCCGTTCTGCGTGCCAAACGTGGCCCTGCTCGCTATTAATAAAAGTAAACGTAATGTGCAATTTTTCACCTGTTTCCATATTTTTGTCCATCCCATATATATATATATATATATATATATATATATATAATCAGGTTTTTTCTGAAAGGGATTGAGCTTTTCGAAGTAATATTGAGAATATATTTGTTGTGATTTGAAAATAGCATTATGAAACTACATGTGTATAATTTTATTCGATGACTGCCTAACATTTTTCCGGAAAAACTATATCAACGCTATAGAAATTCCGCGGTTTCTTGGCAAAAATTGTAACGCATGGTTTCCACAGTTTCTTTTTTTCTTAAAATAACTTAACATCATTCAGTGAGTTCTATAGAGGCTGAAACAATTGATAGCCTGACGGTGCCAGGTCTGGACTATACGGTCGATGCATTACAATTTCCCAGACAGTTCTCTCAATTTCTGACAGGTCGTGAAGATGTATGCAGTCTGGATTTGTCAGCATGGAGCATACGACACCCTTTTTGTTTACCAGTTCCGACCGTTTCATTTGCATTGCTAGGTGCACTCTCACTAATTGTCGACAGTACATGTCTGAGTATCGTTTTTCCGGGTGGCAGCAGCTCGTCATGCACGGTGCTCTTCCAATCCCACCATACGCACAGCATAACCTTTCTGAGCGGTCAGTGAGAGATTTTCCACATACTGTGGAGCTTCTCGGTTGTGACGCGATCTTTTTCACGTATTGTTGTTGTAGATTATCCTCTTTTGATTTCTCGCGATCAGCTACTTTAGAAATGGTTCGAGTTCACCACGTTTCAGTAGACTCATGGGTAGAAATTCGATCGAGTAAATGGCTTTGAGTCAGGTCATGTGGTATTCGAGCATCAAGCTTCTTTTTGTGGTCAGCTTTCGACAACTAATTTAATACTGTTTCGTGATGAATGTTTAGGTCGTTGGCGGTCTTAACTGCTTACATGTTGTTGTCTTGCGCGACTGGCAGAATATTATCCATCCACTTTTGCTATGATGTCTCTGTAAAAAAATCTTGGAACATCAAAGTTTCCAGAACGAGAGCGACTGAATAATCTTTTAATTGTTATTTTTGGTGCGTCTTGTCCATAAACAACACACATTTCTTCATGGGCCTTCATTAAGATTTTTGAGTGATCGTTGTTGAAATATTATTGTATCTTACTACATTATTTATTATTTGTACTATTTTGCAGCTCCACCACCGTTTGTGCCAGTAGTGAATAGTCAAGATGATACGTCCAATTTTGAAGAATTCGAACACGAAACACGATTACCGTCAATCGATAGCTACAAGATAAGGAAGGAATTTTCTGGGAAAGATTTGCCGTTCATTGGTTTTACATATACTCACTACGTGCCAGTAGACAAGTTAGTATACATTTCATTTCTTCACGGTAACTAAGGTTAACTTTGCAAGAAAACAGAATGATCAAACATATTTTATTTTAAAGAGTAGAAAAATTTTTGAGGTAAAGTCTTAAAGTATGTCATTTTGGAAATTTAAATTACCGATTTAGTTATGATTGCTGTTAGTTGCTATAGAATGCGTAATTAATAATTCAAATATGAACAGTCTTACCTTGTATCACGAAGTAGTTGAATTTCAGTCGAGCAGGTGTGCGCTGATACCTAATCCAAAGGTGTCGACGCATACTGAAACTGTTTGATTGTATGAGGCGCATCCAGGAAGTAACTTTCCCACGCATCACATAGGTAGGAAATCGTATGTTGCGGGAAGCGACTGTGTGCACGTGAGAGAGCCAGGTCCTAGCATGGCACATGCGCCAGCGGAACTTCCCTAATGCTCTCAGTGGCGTCGTGGCGTGGTTGAAAATGGACGTTCCTATTCCAGTTCCCGCCACGTGTGAAGTGTGAGCAGTGATAACGTTTCTGAATGCACAGGGCATAACGCCGACTGAAAGCCATCGTCAGCTGTACCAGGTCGATGGGCTTAATGTCAGAGCAAGCAGATAGTGCGTGATCAGAAAGTAAAGTTGCAAAGCCTGCAGTGAAACGTATATATTATTTCATACAACCAATGCAGCCAACAGATAATACATACATAGCTTATTTTACGACATAGTGTCCATATCGGTTGAGGGACTTGTTGCATCTTGGGATGAGTTTAAAGATTCCCTCTTGGTAAAAATCCTGTTCTTGCTGTTCAGCCATATTGTCACGAAATGTTTCACCTCCTTGTCTGAAGCCAAGCGACGTTGCTCCTTCAAGTACGGGAACAAATGAAAGTCGCCTGGAGTGAGGTTCGGGCTGTAGGGAGGGTGGTCGATGATGTGACAGCGAAACTGGTTCAACAACATGCTGGTCTTCTGGGCTGTATACGTGTGCGCGTTGTCGTGAAGGAAGATTTTCGATACCATTCTGCAACATGCTGACGAAACATTACAATCTTTCCGTAAACCTCTACCAGCTGCTGGTAAATTTCAGCCGCGGTTATATGTTTCGCCTTCAGAAATCGAATAACTGAAAGGACTTGTTCACGAGACCAGTTTTCCGAACGATTCGCCATTTGTGTTCACATACAACTAGCGCTGTAGGTGGCGGATGGCTGAAACTACGGTTTCCAACTCAATGTATTAAAATTACCGCACACGCCTCATTCTTCTATAACACGAAACTCCAGAAATATCGACCTTGTAACCTTAGTTTCTGATCCTCCCTCGTATATACATGCACTGCATACTAGATGAGGAAGTCCATAGTCGAGACAAATATAGTTGCTTTTTATATTATGTATAGATATGGAAGTTTGTAAATCGTGATCTGGGAAACCTGTAAAAGTAAGAGAATTCGTAACCGCCAAATAAGTGGGAACCCTAATTACTTGTTAAATATTCACTTGAAAGATCTTTTTTCCTTTGTTTGAAAACATTCTTGTACCATTTTCAATAAATGATGTAAAACCAAATTATTGTCTATCGGAATAGATACTTAATTTCCAAGGTTTTAAATATAATCCTTAGAGATTTCAGTCAATATTTTTATTATTTAATGTGCGTCTTATCAGTCCACTAATTAATTCTTTTTTGTCGTTAGTAAAGCTAGAGGTAGGGATCTTTAATATTGAGTCAATCAGGCATCCATTGACGCGAGCCTTTCTACTTTAGCGTGTATCTTGGAGGGAGTGTGGACAATAGACAGAAAAGCGCTAGGCCAAATGAAAAAGTGAAATGAGGCAGAAGGTACATAAGAAAGAAAACTTGTGCACATCATATTGTCCCGTAACAAAATCACGACATTAGCGTAGTCGCTAACGCTTTCGCCTATTATTGCGAGCGATCCCTGGTTCGCTTCCCGATGGGGACATTCGGTCGAAAAGATATAACAGCTATTTCAGGCCTGCCATTCTGAGTGAGGTTTCCGTGGGTATTTTCACTCACACCAGGTAAATGACGGAATGGTGTACATAATATACAGGTTCCAGGCCGCTTCCTTTTTTACCCTCCTTCCCTTGATAGTGTGCTCACCGAAGAACGACATCCCTCCTACGTGACGGACTTTAGGTCATAGATGCCGGCAATCCCGAGAAATATGTATAAATAAATAAATAAAAATAAATAAAATTACATGATAAAGTCGAAGAAGCAGTCCTATATTTCAAATGTGAGTTTTGTACTGTTGAGCATTGTGATGGCATATTCTTAGTTGTTTCTTTTATAGAAGACAATGGAGACATTTGTAGTGCATAGTTATTGTTACAAATTATGAAAGTAGCAAATAGGTTGAAGCAGTTTTCTTCTGTAAGGAAATTTGTTGAGTTTTGAGTTGATTTTTTTTTTTTTTCAGGAAGGAGACGAAAGAAGAAAAGGGCTCAAATGTTATATCCAATAAGGTTTCTGAGTTGGAAACATCACTCACAGATAAGAAAAAAGAGGTAGAACACCTACAATTCAAGATACACAATCTTGAAAATGAGAGGTAAGGAAGGACTTCGAAATTGTTAAATTTCGTATACAGTATTTATATAAAAGGGACACTGTACTTCAACAAACAAGCAAATACAAATTAAGAGGATATGGCGTGAGAAACAGTCTGTTGTTTCTTTTGATTTATCATTTTTTTTTTTTTATTTTAAGTTTCATTTGAAGAAGAGAATAGTTTTTACAGCAACATCCACTTGGGGAGGGAAAAAAAAAGTAGAAAGAAAGGGAGTTAAAACTCATTACGTTATTAGAGCAAAGATCACTTTTATTTTCGTGTAAATATTCTTTGTCTTGATTTTTTTTATACATTCTTACCAATAATTATTTTCCAGATGTAAAGAAAATGTGACCCTAGTGTAAGTTGAAATAGATATTTTGATTACGAGATTTCATTGTACTTTAAGTTATGAGTGTCAGTTGAAATTGTCAAAATTACGTCTGTTTTTGTAATAAGTCTAAGTATTGATTGCGACGTAATCCTAAGCATCACTCAAAAATCGATAGTAGTGATCGCCAATGTATATGACCTTCGAACCAGATATATTTCATAGATATGATGTATTCGTAGATTATTGTAGTACGAGTGCTGTACACTTATTACAGTATCACATCATGGTTGCATCATATTCGTGATATTCGAATTTTGATGGTGCTTAATCAAACAAGTTTCATCCTATTTTCGCCCCATACTTGGAAGAACTAAATGTCTGAACAGTCGTTAATTATGATCAGAGCTTCTTGTATTATTATTTACTAGGTATACATACAACGATAACGTTGTATATAGTATTTGCAATCTGTGCTAGCTTATAAAAAGGGATCAAAGGCGAATTATTTGAGCAGTAATATATAAAGAAAAGAAAGACACATAGAGATATCGAGAGATTATTTTGTAGTCGTTAACTAGAAAAAGAGTTGTTGCTATGGAAACGTAGTAAATAAGTGTGTATGTATGTAGACATCTTGTTAAATATGCAAGAAGTTGATTATGTACGCTTCTCATGGTTGAATATTAAAAATCAGTTAAGAAAGTGATAAAACGTTTGAATTATTTCGAAGATTATAAAATTGGAATTTACGAACCACCTTCTATACAGTAATTGCAAATTTGGAGCGAAGCGATCGACTTTTATTATTTATTCCGGTTTTTCGGTGATTATTCCTCAATGGTATGTCCAATCGGGACATGCTACCCCTAACAACATTCAGCGTGTGCTCTCGGCTCACCGTGTCAAATTTGATTGAGAACGGTTCAGGCATCTTCGAGGAGTATTCGGTCAAACTAATGCCTAAGTCCATTAAAGAGGAGCTTCGCTTTGAAAAATTGTATTTGCAGTACAAAACCAAAAGGGCTTCGCCCTATTATTAATGCTGAAAATTCTATTATCCATTGTTTACAATGAGAATTCGCCCGTCAAATGATTTTCCAATGTTAAGTCTATGGGCATCCCGTTTTTCGGTGATTATTCCTCAATAGTATTTCCGATCTAGATATGTGGCCCTGTACGACACTCAGCGCGCACTCTCGAATCACCATGTCAAATTTGGTTACGAACGGTTCTGGCATCTCGGAGGAGTATCCCGACAAACAAACGCCAAAGTCGATTAAAGAGAAGCTTCGCTTTGAAAAATTTTTGCAGAACAAGATGAAAAGGGCTTCTCCCTATTTCTAGTGCTAGAAATTCTATTATCCATTGTTTACAATGAGAATTTGCGCGCCAAATGATTTTCCAATAGGCATCCCGTTTTTCGGTAATTATTCCTCAATGGTATTTCCGATCTAGATATGTGACCCCCCTTACGTCATTCAGCGTGTGCTGTCGAATCACCATCACAAATTTGAATAGGTTCAGACATCTCGGAGATCAGTTTTTTGGTGATTATTCCTCAATGGTATGTCCGATTGGGACATGCAACCCCTTTACGACACTCAGCGCGCGCTCTCGAATTACCTTGTCAAATTTGATTAAGAACGGCCTCAGTCGAGTAAAGAGGAACTTCGCTCCAATTATTTTGCGACAAAATATAAAGTTGCAATAAATGTCATAAAGGAAATACTTATAGGAAGTAAATGGAACTCTTATGATCAATTTAGCTAGCTTTATTACAAATATTTCGCTGTGTAAGGTATTCTTGTGTTTATTTTATACCTACTACTATTGAATGTTTCATTACAGGAGTAAAAGCCAAGAAGTTTTGCAAAAGGAATTGGAAGAAAAACGCAAGAAGTTGGAACGTTTGGAGTCGGAGAGGAGTAATTTAGAACGGGATGTCACCAAGTACCTCAATGAAGCTATGGTAAAGCACACGTTTCTTTAAAAATGAAAGCACTTAATGAGCATATTTTTCATGTAGTCAGCATTCAAACTTGAGTGTGTGTGTGTGTGTGTGTTAGAGGTGCGTTTTTTCTCTCCATTTTCTATCTGTGCTGTAGTGTATCTGATGCTGAGAACGAAAGCAGTAATTTCCAACTGAATGCTGTGTGACGTCACAGTTTGCTGCTCTCCTTCTCAGTAAACGACACGGAGAGGGGAAGAAGTTGGTAGGTATATGATGAAATTTCCAGTACCGGGGTTTGAATCCAGTTCTCATCTAAGGCTTTGCAGTGGTGAAGCTCAGTGTTCGAATTCACAAGTACGCGCATAAGCCACTACGGCAAAATATCTCATATGTTGTGTGCTGTCGGGAAACTAAAATTATACAAATACGTTATTTCAGTGTTCCGCAAACTAGAACAATTGACAAACATAAATTGAAGCTATAAACTTAGAAACGGGTTCGGTTTTTACTAATACACACATATAAAGGATTTTTTTTTTAAGAGGCGGAAAACTTTATGTTGAAATAAAACACAGAAAAATGTTCCTAATATTCATGAAATTGGCTTTATTTGACAGATCATTCTATAGCATTAATGTTTGAATGTCATTTCGGGCTTGTGGCTACTGCGCCTGGTGCGTACATGGCGTTGCCCCAATAAATGACGCCCTTGGCTACAACTGTAATTACAATACTTTCCTATGCTATTGTCGTCTGAAATGATGTAATATGGAGGTCCAACTTTCACACACTTTTTGCAGTAAATCAGGCTGTATTTCGGCAGTAACGCGTCGAAAGGTTCCAAGTGCTCAATTGTTTCTGATTTCTCGGCGTAGACATGCGACTTCACACATCCCCAGAGAAAATAATCCAATGGCGTCAAATCGCACGAAAAAGGTGGCCAGTTAACAGGTCTATTTCGTAAAATTAATCGTTTGTCGAATTGAACCATGTTTTCAAAAGAAATTTGCACAATTTGCAAACGTTGCTCCGGCGTGAATCTATTCATGATGAATTGCCAAACTAACCTCAAACCAGCCGAGAACTGTAATATCAGCTGTCATAGAAAACAGTGTTGCCAGTTTAAAGTTCGCCTTAAAAAAAAAAAAAAAACCTTCAGTAGTAATGACGTAATGACTCATATGCGAAACATTCAACATAAACACGCAATGGTACTATATAGGAAAAGACACGAAATAAAACAACATGACAATTAACTTTAGTGTACAAGTATTTACTCAGCTTGTTGTTTGAAAGATGGTTACTAATTCGCAGAGCAAAACACTGACTAAGGATTGTTAAAAACTAAGTTTTGTGGGAAACATTTAGCTCAAAACTTGATGAATAAACCGGTGAATTAAGAATGTTATACGACGCAAAACTGTATCCTTATTAAAATCGTGATATGTAGAGTGGGCGGGACTCGCTTAGTTCTGTCGTGCTCCCAGAGTCCATCCCTTAAATGGAGGTTCTTGCCTTGGAGACAAACTCAACAGTGGTTCGTATCCACTTTAAAAAGAAAGGCGTTACGGAACTAGAAAATTACGTACTACATTATTCTGAAAATTTTAGAAAACATGGGCTTCTCGAAACTTATTGAAGCGAAGAACGTGAAATTCTACCATTCAAGCTGTAATTCACTTTTTGTGTCTGTCTTTCCACAACTACTTACCGATTTAAATAAAAGCTAGTGCGTGGTTTCTTCAAAGGTTCCTAATCAACCTGTTGCGTGGGGTTGAAATTAATTAAAAAGATAAAAGAGGTAAATTCAGCCTACTTATGTTTATATTAGAAGCATATTAATTGACTTGTACAAGCGACTCTGTGCAATGAATCCGTAATTACACAGTTGTTGCATTTATGGTATTCCTACTTTTAATTTCCCACCTGTTTTTCTACTCCAGCTCGTAATTGCGAGTCATATGGTTCGGATTCCACGTTAAGCTCTAGGTTCACGTCTCATGTAGCTTCGCTGCTGAAAGGGACGCTAAACAAAAAAGTGAGATCCACAAAGCACTGGGATTTAAGATTTACTACCCTTAAGAAGAAGTTAGTGTAAATGTTTTTTATATGTTCTATGTATATATTTAAATGTTTTTAGTTATTAACTTGTGCAATTAATTTTCAATGTATCTCCCACGGAAGCTACGTTGTAATCAGTATTGTTTCAAAGAAAAATCCATTAATATCTCTATGCATATCAACTAATCATAACAAAGTTGAGTAATTACGTAAATATCAAAATAGCATTTAAACGCAAAAATTTCAGCGATTAGGTTTGTAATTTTCAGTGTGTATCCCTTACAAAATATACGTTGCTTCTGGCACTACATTCTTTTGATCAATGTCGTTCACTGGAGAAGTAATACATCAATTTTAAATACCAGGGGGCAGCGGTGGCTCAGTGGTGGAGCGTTCACCTCCGGTGCTTGGAGTCCCTGGTTCGATCCCAACTCGCGTCGTGTGGACTTTGTGGTGGACAAACACTGTGCATGTGGGTTTTCTTGGGGTTTTCCCGTGTCCTCTCACTTTCTTCATTCCATCATTTCATTCATCTCTCATCATCACCGTCTCCTTTAGCCTAACTGACAGAACCGTGGGACGTAAAACTTAAAGATTTCATTTCATATTTTAAGTACCGGTAATAGGAAGACAGACCCTGTTGTAAATATCTCTTTAATAGCTCAAACTTACATTCGTATTGGATATTCAGGGCAAAGTGATGAACAAGTTAAATTTTTTCTGCACGGATATACAACTTGTCGGTATTTTTTAACTTCAGTTCTAATTGGGTAATGGAGAAAATTATAAAACGAGAAAACTTGTAAGCATTATTATTATTATTATTATTATTATTATTATTATTATTATTATTATTATTATTCCTGCATAGTAGATGTTTATTCTCATGGGGTCTGGATAAAGGTAAGGAGGGCGTAGGCTATTAACAAAAAAATAAATGTAATAACAATACTTCTAGAACCACATACATTGTTTCTACACTGAAGGAGATTGATTAAAATTGTGGGTTCTCAAGCAACATAAATTTTGTAAAGAGTACGAATTGAAAATTGCGAAAACTAGTCGCTGATAGGGATACCTTTTTTATCTATTAAATAATCTTCTTTTATTTTTGATCAGTTGTTTTAATGCAAGTGAAAATAATGTTAATTTCAGAATCTAAAACGTGTGATTGAGCTGGAAAGACAAGAACGCACCAACACAGAAGCCAAAGCGTTACAACTGATAAAAGACATTAAGGCTAAGTGGCAGAAGGAAAAGGAGCACCAGCTGGGAGAACTTAGACAGGAGAGAGATGTAAGTAATGTATTTTACTATCTATTGACGTCGGCGAAATAAGTACCGTGTTAGCTCGAATGTAATATGATCCCAGTTTTTAATTTATTTTAATGAAAGAAAATTACACATTTTTGAAAATATTAAATAATGGAAAAGTTATCAGTTTACCGTAAATAACTTACTTTGCCATATACGTCTAACCTTGACGAAGAACAAAACTGCACAACATAGTTACTGGAGATTGATATAGGTACGTTCCGTGTGATGTGAAATAAACTTTTTCTTTTCAAGTGTAAAGGTCTCGCTGTGATAATAATGGGAGTATAGCTTTGACGAAGCCATTTTTATACTATAAATATTGCAATATACTTAAGCCAGTGCAGTAATGTAAATATTGTACTTGGACCACCGAAATATTATGCCAGCGTAAAGAGTGTGAAGCGTTCTTTATTTGACGTTCAACATGATTTGTCTTAGAGACTTGTAGTATGGTGACAAGTATAGATCAATTCCGAATCGATGGGCATCCGAATGGAAAGATAAACATTTGTATATTTATCTGCACACATTATTTTGTGTAGGGGGCGCGGTGGCTCAGTGGTAGAGCGTTCACTTCTGGTGCTTGGGGTCCCGGGTTCGATCCCAGCCCCCACCAAGTGAACTTTGTGGTGGACGAACACCGTGCTCATGGGTTTTCTCGGGGTTCTCCCGTTTCCTCCCACTTTCTTCATTCCACCATTTCACTCATCTCTCATCATCACCGTCTCCTTTAGCCTAACCGGCATAAACGTGGGACGTAAAACTCAAAGATTTCATTTCATTATTTTGTGTAATAATTTATGTTCAAGTGAATGGCATTGAATACAATTTCTCGGTAACAATGTCAGTTATATTTCCTATACATATTGAAGACTTTACCTTTTATTCGGGGAGCGAAAACTTCTATGTTGTTTCGATATTCTCTAGCTTCATTTTCAACGTCTTGAACTGCACTACTGAACTGGTATCATGTATGTGAGTTCCTTCCCCCTTTTCTTAAAATATTGTGAGTAGGAAGTTCAATCTTCACTTATTGAAATTGTGATAAATTGGTCTCTAGAAATATATATATATATATATATATAATATTGTAAAGTAGAGATTCTATCACTTTCTTGAAGGTGTATTCGCATTTTTTTATACATATTTGTAACAAGATAATGCACTTCATGTTGGTCTGGTGGCTAGCGTGCGTGCCTTTGGTGCATGGGATCCCGGGTTCGATTCCCAGTGGGAGAGCATTAAACGCATTACAGGGATGGTTACAAAACTATCTCAATTGTAGGTCCACGTCTCACGTAGTCTCGCTGCTGAAAAGGAGCAATTTTCATCAACAACAGTTACCCTCCTGTTTAGACAGAAATGATAAATGTTGTAACAGAAGAAAGAAAGAAAGAGAAAACTTCAAAAAGTTTGGAAGTTGACATTAATGTGCCATTTTGGGTTCCATCACTAAAATAATGGCACATTTAGTGTCTTTCATTTCTAAATCTCAAAGTCAACTATGCTCAGATTAATCTTTTCTTTCCGAAGTTATTAGTAAAGAACATTGCACAAATCGGTAAAGCAGAAAATTCCAACTGTGTGCTACTTATCGTACCCAACTGCATACTTTCCAGTTTTCACACGCAGAAACATAATCTAAAATCCGAATTTTCGCTGCGATTTCTATTTGATGGGTGATACTTCACAAGACTTTCACGTTCCTGTACGTTCTTCTTATTCATCTACCAAACGAATTAAGGAAGAGAGGTGAAAAATGGGTAAATACTAAAGTTGAGAAAATTAGTAGGAACGTAAGACATGCATCTGAAAAAGTTTTACATAAGAAGATCTCACAGAGGAGAGAATTTTTATAATACAAATATGTTTATTTTTTTGCCTTCCTTATTTTTACGTATTTTTCACCTCTTTTAATCTACTTCATGTATGAAAAATCACACCATTTACCGAAAATTCGTTTCTACTGTTGAGGTTTCTAAGGTAGAATAAGTGTCGCACAGTGTGAACATTGTACTAGTTACAGGAATCGTTTAATAGGAAACTTACTTGACACTGTACTTTTTATAAGAAAAAAGTACTTTTGAAGTGTACACTCGTATCGTAGAAAAGTATTTTTTAGGCCAAATTATTATACACTGGTGTAAATGCATTTAAGAAAACCCGTATACATCGTCCGATTCGAACGAAATTCGCACCATAAAACATACATATATAGACGGCAGATTAATTTTAGTTTGAAGGCCATAGTGCACCACTCGTCATAGAGAACAGGCTGATCTTAGTGTATGTGAAGGGTATACTGATAGTAGTTTGAAAGTCATCAGACAATACAACGATTTGAATGTGGGTTACGTGAGTATGTGGAATACCAGATGACACCAGCGAACGCCTACTGCGCAATTAAATGACCTCGAGTTCTGCTATGTAATGAGGCTGGAAGAGATGGGGTGATAGTTTTGTAGAATTACCCCATGCATGAGTAGTCGAGCGATGTTGTGCACGATGGGAGGCAGAGTTTCATAGTAGACTGTTTCTCCTTTGTGTTTTGCTATACAACGGGAAGCACCTGAAGAATAGTCGCGGTTACACCAATAGGACGGCGACTGTGAGTGCTAAGAGAGCTTATCCAAAAGTAATGATAATCGGACAGTTGTAATCTATATTATAAAATTGAAAGTGACTATGTTTGTGATTCCTAATCTCTTGAACTACCCAACCGATCTCGATTAGATTTTCAATATTCACGAGGTTTGGGCCTGGGAGTGTTCTTATCATTTCACTTTGACGGTAGAACTTAGGGGCGGGGGAGATACATAAAAGTAAATAAAACTTAATAACTTTTGAACCAAACGACCAATCTCGATCAAATTTTCAACATAGATGAGGTTCGGACCTGGGGTGGTTTTTATCATATTACTTTGATGGTAGAGAGTGGATATATATTTATTTTATATACATATATTTAATAAAACTTAACTCTTGAACCACCCAACCGATCTCGATCAAATTTTCAACATAGACGACGTTCGGACCTGGGATAATTTTTATCATTTAACTTTGAAGATGCAACGTAGGGGAGGGGGAGATATATATAAAAAATAAAAATGAAAGTGACTGTCTTTGTGACTTCATCACTTTTGAATCTCCCGATCGATCTCGATCAAATTTTAGATGAGGTTTGGGCCTGGTATGGTATTTATCTGTTCACTTTGACGATAGAACTTGGGGAGGGAGGAGTTAAAAAAATACATAAAACTTAATAACTTGAACCAAACGATCAATCTCGGTCAAAGTTTTAACGTAGATGAGGTTCGGGCCTGAGATGTTTTTTTTTTTTTTTTTTTTTTTTCGCTTCACTTTGACGGTAGAACTTAGGGGAGGGTGAGATACATAAAAGTAAATAAAACTTAATAACTCTTAAACCACCGGACCGATCTCGATCAAATTTTCAGCCTGGATGAAATTCAACCTGAGATGGTTTTTGTCATATCACTTTGACGGTGTAATTTAAGGGAGGGGAAGGGGAGAACACATTTAAAAATGATCGAAAATGACCGATATCAGTGTCGAATCTATAGTTTTCGAGGTCGCTGAGATGAACAGTGACACTTCCGATACCGTGCCCCTCAACGTAGGGAGGGAAGGCGAATATATAAAAATAATCAAATATGACCAATACCAAAGAGCTCTTCAGTAATAGTAAAAAGTGACTGACTAACGGAACATAGTACCGTTTTTTCTTAATGTAACCCAGCGAAGCGGGTAATTGATGCTAGTAGACATAAAAATCTAAATAAAATGATTTCCCTTCCCTATACTCTCAATAATTGTCTGTAAAAGTATTATACAAATATGTAATCATTTCTAGAAGATGTATTCATTTGAATACGCACAGTCGAGGTGATGACACGAAAATGGAGAAAAACGAAGTTGCGCACAAAACTGAAGTTGCAATAGCTGCCATCTGAGAAGCAGGCTTTGAACTGCACGAACACTTACCATATTCTCCAGATATAGCCCCTAGCGACTTTTATATCTTTTCTCGGCTCAAGGAAGCTCTCAGGGGCAAGAAATTTTGAAGATAATAGCGAGGTGATGGTCGCTGTGGAAGCATTTTGGGAGGGTAAAGACAAATATTTTTTAAAAGGGTATTCAGGATTTAGGAGGAAAGTTGGACTAAATAAATCTACTTGTTGGGAGACTCTGTAGAAAAATAATTTTAAACCAAAACTGTTGCACTACATACTCATTTAATGAAATCTTGTTTAAGATACCATGATATCATGAGAAAATACACACATACACACATATATAGAGAGAAAACATTGTTGGAAGGTAGATGTATGTCCTCGTCTTCTTCTCTTACTATTACCTCTGACATATGCTCATTGCCAAGAATGTCTTCGATTATATTATCGGAAGAGACTGTAGTGGGGAGGCGAGTGAAAGGCGTAGTGCGGGTCATATCCGTCTCCGTATATTTGTAGGCGAGTAAAATTCAGTCTGTGTTAGCACTTAACGTACAGGATTTACACATAATATTTAGGTATTGAAGAGAAAATGAAATGAAATCTTTCAGTTTTACGTCCCACGATTATGCCGGTTAGGCTAAAGGAGACTGTGATTATGAGAAATTAGTGAAATGGTGGAATGAAGAAAGTGGTCGGAAACGGGAGAACCCCGAGAAAACCCACGAGCACGGTGTTTGTCCACCACAAAGTCCACACGGTGCGAGCTGGGATCGAACCAGGGACCCCAAGCACCGGAGGTGAACGCTCTACCACTGAGCCACCGCGCCCTCCAGGTATTGAAGAGAGAAAGGATAATTGCTACATTACCACTAATTCTCATTCAAGGAAGCTTAACTAGTGCGACGTATATTCGTAACGTCGTAGAATCCTATCCTACGACCCTCGGATACGCCTTGTATCGTGGGCTGCTAAGTTTCCTGGTCTAAGCTCTGGGGAGTATGTGAACGACGATACCTAACTGCCAATCGAGCTCCGACAGCGACCATCGTCTAGCTACGCCAAAATGTATAGTGAGTATGAGATAATATTTAGACAGACAATGATCACTTGCACAACAGCTTCTTACATGCCCGCTCAGGCGATTACGTGTGCTGCAGAAGTAAGTACTACACATTTTCTTGAACCCATTGTATAGCATATTCAGATACCCCACAATTACACTGCTGGGTTCACCACTATCTACTATCATCTTGTTTAACAACTTTGGTCCGGATCCATGAATTCCTACTGGGTATTGTTAGGTTCATTTACAGCAATATATTTTGTTAACATTAACACTATGCTTAATGTGATTCATTTCAATTGATTTTTCGTTGTATAATGTTCTTTTAGCATGAGAAGTCACGCGCATGCAGTCTAGAGGAGAAAAACAAAGAGATAACAGTAAAATTGCAAATGAAGGAACAAGAAATGGAAAATTACAAGAAAGAAATTGAAAATCTACAACAAAGTATTTCCGAATATAAACTTAAACTGACAAAGGTGAGTAATTTGTAGGTATAACATTTCTTCTGTATACTTTGAATAGCGTTCTTACTTCTATTATTGCATTCTTCAAATTCGGCTACATTTTGAGTATCTGTTCTTTATGTTTTTAGTTAACGCCAACGTTATGAAGAGTTTCAAAGGTTTAAATCCGATGAGTTTGGTGGATTCATAGTTCAGCTTTCAATGTCTTTATTCACAAAACAGCCCCTTCATTACCAACGTCACCTTCCCCACTTATTTAATAACTCTGTAAATTATAATACTTTTCCTCTTCTGCTGCAATCAACACGTACACATGTCTTCTTCAATCCGGTAAAAGGCTTTTAGGAAACAAAATTAAATATTTGACGTAAATATCCAAAGAGAATAAAACTAGAGGGAATTATTTCCACGTGTTACTGTTTTCTTAGTCTTGATCTCTGGTCAGAAAGAGAATATTCATCACAAATCGTCACATTCCCCTCTTGTTAAATCGAATATAGTTTTGTGCAAGCTTTAAGACTTAACTCGTAAAAATCAACTTCACGAGTGTCACTCACTTGATTGAAGATTAGATCGATAACTTTAATAGATGCCCTGTTATTAGTTTATTAAAATGATAATATCGCGCAAAGGATAGTTCTTTAACTGGCAGACCTAAAACCCAGATAACAAAGGACAGCGGAAGAACTACCTTTATTTTCCAGGTTGTCAATTTTATTATTATTATTATTATTATTATTATTATTATTATTATTATTATTATTATTATTATGTACGGATTACCTGAAGTATTTTCAGTGATTCATTAGAGTTTCCTTTTGGCACCGAGATTCTTGAACTCGACTGTGCATTGCATGAATCATTTTATAGTGCCCCGATAAGTGAGCTCTTCCTCCCCTTAGGATACGCATGGAAGATTAATTAGGACTCGGATTAATGGCATCGGCTGAAAGGTATTCGAGCACTGCTATGAGAATGAAAACAACTCCTCCATCACTAAAAAGAGACTAAAAATTCATCATTAAAAGAAAATCAGTCTCATTATTTTCCTAACATACCTCGTACATATATATATACTGTATATGTACGTGCGTGCGATTTTCTTAAGTTCGCAACGTCTTTCAAATTGTTGCAGCTATTTAATTAGGTCTGGTCCGAGAAGACTCTTATCTCAGTGGCTTCAGACTGCTTTTTGCAAATTGTAAACCAGACGAAGCAGCAATATATGTCACGAGCTACGATCGCATTGCTTTCATAGTTGCGTGTGTAAGCTATTTGAGCGCATGGTGAACAATCGCCTGGTACGATTGAGTCTGATCGATTAGAGTCTGATCTTTTTTAAGCGTATTTCAGAATGGATTTCATTCTATCAGTCTTCTTCAGCTCGAAAGTCAGATTCAAGAAACCTTCAATGGCATCTACATCATTTCTGTATTCTTCGGTGTAGAGAATTCTTAAGCTGTAAGGAATATTAGAGCAGCTATTTGACTGGTGTCTTAGTAGTCATATGAGTGATTTCAAAGCAAATGTTCTCCTTCAATATTATTTTAAAGTTGCATGTGGGTTCTAGTCTATCAGAAAGATGTATGCAAGAGAACTGTGTCCCTCAAGACAGTGTTCTTAGTGTTACACAGTTTACTTTCTTCATCAACAGTGTTTTGCAATATTCTGTCGCTTCAGTTACTTTCGCAGCATCACTCAACAGCAACTTACATTACATCATCCTCCTGTCTGGCCAAACGAGGAAAATTTCCTGTTCCGCCAAGGAAACCCAGTGTAGGACCTTTGTTCCCAATGCGCTTACCTTGTTAACTTTGAATTGCATCTAAATGGTACTCATTTCTTGTTTCTAGATTCCTAGTCCGACGACAGCTCGCGCTAACTATGCTTTGTGGTGGACAAAGACGGTGTGTGGGGATTTTCTCGTTCCCTCTACATTATTCCACATTTAATGCATTATCATCATTACAGTCTCCTTTAGTCCCGGTATATAATCGTGAAACGTAAGACTCGAAGTTTTATTTCATTTCATTTTGTCTCTTGTTTGTAGATACAGTCCAATTTCTGGATCTTCGACCGTCGATTAACAAGAATAGTACTATTGCCTTGCTCCACATCTTTTCCAACCTCACTTGGATTGCCGATTTGTATTGTTCTGTTACTTTTGTACCGTTGTTTAATCTGGTCCAAGTTAGACTATTATTGTATTACTGTGCTGTCTCCTCGCTTATCAGTGTTGAAACAATTTGACATAACTTTCACCTGGGTATTCAGTTAGGTAGGGTAACTGTCCCAGTAATTGACAGTGTACCAGTAATTGACACTGTCGTCTTTTTCTCACCACAACAAGACTGCGGGGCTAGGTACGAGCAAATGCTGTCATCTTTTATTCCTTTGTAGTGTTGTCAATCCTACACTACTACTAATATTTGCCACTTGGTAGTAGTACTTCAAAAGTAGCAGAACATTGATGGAAAGTGAGAAGTGAACTGTTTTTTCAGACTTTTAGTAACGGTTTATCTTAAGGTAGGTTGTTTCTGTATCCGGTGCATATCAAATAGATCATAATAAAAACTGAGGAGTTGAAGATGTTTTGAGGTAACTGAAGGACTAATAGATCAGACTAAACCGATAAATATAGCTTTTTGAAAGTAAAACCAAGTTTTCAGGGGGGTGTCAATTATTGGTCACAGGTTATCTGCAAAATTGACACCCCCTGTCAATTACTGGTGATTTGCCTAAGCTCAATAAATATCAGTAGAAATTTGTATACCGCGTATTTCCTTGGAGTTAAGTTGACTGATAAAGTTAAAAACGTTATTTCTTATAAAATCCCAGTAGTTAACAGGGGGTGTCAATTACTAGGTCAAGGAGTGTCAATTACTAGGCTACTGCAGAAGAATTGTACGAACTATTTACCAAGGCACACCTGAGTTGTTAGTGTGATTTGTTATAATTCGAAAGGTCTTGGGTTGACACCTTTGTGATTAACAGAGAACCGATCTTGCTTTTTTAATTTTTTTCTGGAAGTGGTAAATACCTCTTGGTACGGGGTTAAATCCTCCTACGTCTTTTTCTTTATTTTTCTTAGTCAGTTTGAGCGTTAAGTGTGACTTTTAAGCAAGCGCCTTCCCTTAATCTGCATTACTCTTACTTAGCACGTTGCCACGGGTAGAGTAGCCTACAGTAACCATTAAGTTAAAAAAAAAAAAAAAACTATGCATACTGTAAATGCTTTACACTGATTAAACTAAGGAAAGTTTCTACTTTGTTTCTTTACAATTGCCAACCATGGATAAGCCTAGAAGAAAGACGAAACCATCAAATGTAATTCCAGGTAAATCGAAACCTTTCTTCGAGTACTCAAAGTGCAATGTCGAAGGCAATCGCAACAGAGAGAGTAGAATGTCATGTGCAACTGCAAGGAAACAGTTCGAGGTTCCTAGATCAACCTTATTAATACAAGTGTTCAGGAAGGACTCCAGAGGGTAGAAAAATGAGACAACAGACAGTAGTTACTGAGACCGAAGAAAACCGTATTGTTGATTGGGTACTTTCGATTCCAAAGTGTGGTTTCCCGTTAACGAATGATGTTCTAGTAACAGTTCAGAAAATTGTCGAACTCTAAACGTCAAAATCCATTCACCAAAACCTGGCCGTCATTGGTATGAATCATTTATGGGGCGTCACCTCGAATTAGCTAAATGAATACCTGAGCAGCTCACAAGCCAGCGTGGGAATGTCTCCGAACAGCAAATTCGTAACTGGTGTAACGAAATACAACCATAAATGGAAGACAAAAAGCTGATTGAAGTTCTTCAGGGTTCCTCTCGTGTTTTCAACTGCGACGAAGCCGCATTCCAGTTGAATCCAGAGACTAGCCCGTATGCTCGCATTCCAGGTGAGTTGTGCAAAATGTGCCTGACGACTGGCCAATAAGAAAAACTTCGTCGGGATGAATGACTGGAGAACCCTTTTACGAATATATAACCAATGTGTCTCTGTAGACCCACAGACCCTGTGACGTGTGTAGCAGGACTGACAAAATAGACTCCAGTTGGGTATCCAGCGCAATGGAGATCATATTGAGCATATGCTGTAATGCCGACTCTGAAAAGTGTCCTAAACTTTAACAGGTCATAACTCCTACACAATGAAGATTTTGCAAAACGGATTGCACAGGTGTATTCCCCAGGAAAAGACAGTGTAAAATGATATGTGACATGACCCCCTTCACATTTCAAAAACGTAACCCAAATCCAAGATGGCCGCCGCTGTCGCCATAGCCCCTATAAGTTGTGGCTCCACTTATAGACACCCCATACCAAACGACAATATGATTCCTCACCCGTTTGACTTTCATAAGGGTGTATCCAGACTTTTGCCTCACCCTGTATTTTACTCATGGCTTCTTAGTCATAAAGTGAATTTTTCAGTAAATTTTCTTTTTCTGTGCTATGAATATTTGTATTATTTCAGTATTAACATCCGTTGTATACAAAAATACTGTAATAGCTCTATTAGAGAAAGAAATAAACATATGTTTATGTAAATAAAAACTTATAAATCACTTGGAAAGTTGGTAGAAAATTATATGGTTCATTGGAATAAGATATTAAAAGATGTCAATTACTGGGTCACGATGTGTCAATTACTGGTGATTCTCTCAAATCACAGTGTCAGTTTCTGGTACAATGAACAACCTTTCATATACATATATTCAAAAAAAAAAATAATTATCAGTCTATTATTTTCATGATGGTGTGTCTGGATGAAGGAAGGATGCCTTCGTAACTATAAGAGAGATCAGTAAGACAAGCCCATTTAAAGGGTGAAAAAACATGCAATTTGTCAAAGACTGTTCTTATACTGTCAATTATTGGGACAGTTACCCTGCTGGTGTTTACTACGTATCCTGTGTGTGGAAGCTAACAAACTATGCTTGGCTTGTGTGAGAGACTCCACTGTTCGCGTGCCCCCTTTCGCGGACTATCCATGCAATCTAAGTCTTCGCTCAGGCCACCTATAAACAATACAGATACTCTTGGGCTATCTGCCTAGAATGAGTTCGGGCCTGTGAGTCTCTCAGTTGGCAATCTCGTCTGGCCTTCAATTTGCAGAAACCGTGTTTGTGCAAAGCATTCTTCGAAGCCTCCAGAATGCATTTACTGTGCACACAGTCTTTTAAGACATTCTAGTGAGATACCATCGGTTGTAAGAACAGGGTGCGAGACGTCAATATTCGGGAATACGAGAGAGCTCACGTAGCAGCCAAGCACGCTTCTGGAGAAGTATTGCTTTTGATCCAGGCTTTGGTCTTTCTCACCCATATGCTATCAAATTGAAACCAGGCAAACGAAGACCATTTACATTTTGTGAAACCGCTTTTAGCTAATTGGTAGACTCTGTCATATAATAGTCGCAGAGATGTAATGATTTGCTCTTGGCGCGCTTGCGTTTTGGGTAAATGTATTTTATTCTTTATTAGTGCGTATTGTGAAGAACGTATCATCCTGCTGAGTATTCGTCACGTTCTTGTAGACTACCCTAAATTTTCAGACCATAGATAATACGTAAAACTACGTAATGTATTTAGTCCTGGAGAACGACTGTTCATCTGTTGACCATGGTCTGACTTTTGTCCGTGATACCGAACTAACGAACGTACTCCTAGTTTTAGATTATTGTGAGTCGTCTTGGTTTAATTTTGAAGTGCTGTTTTACTTATTGTTAATTATTAGTAGTATTCATATTTATTTTTGTTATTTTTCTTGTCTTGTTATATTAATTATTTTATTTTATGCTATTTATTCAAGGTTCCCACTGAACTGGTAAATCTTGGAAAATCTTACACACACGCATATATATATATATATATATATATATATATATATATATATATATATATATATATATATATATATATGGTGCCTTCCATTTCAACTCAGGCAAAAAAATATAAAATTGTACCATCACCATCTCAGATATTGTTGAAACTTTTTTTATAGCAACTAGACATGTTTTTAAGAGACCCATATTTTTTTTTTGTCGAAAAAAATTTTCCCGCCAAGTAATGGGCCATCAAAGACGGGGAGTACAATTTATGAATTGTAGAAGACATGGAAAATGGTCAACTTCGGAGCCTCACCATTCGCCTATGGAGACAGGTAGAGTTATAATTCTTGTTGTGGTATGTACATAGGGATATAAATAAACTATATTTTATTATAGTTTGGTTTGCGCATGCGTATCTTTTGTACATAAATTAACAAATGAACGTCAGTTTATCTGAAAAGTCGAAGTTCGCGAATTTTTTTCGAGCACTTCCGGTTCGAATTTTAAAATTCTGTTTTCGCGGTTGGTAAGACCTAGCTACCCGCTTTCCGAAAAATTTTTTGTATCGCTTCTGTGTGCAACCGTTTTGTCGCAAAAAATTCGAGAAATTGTAAAATTTTCAAAAATCGCCATTTTTGGGCGTCATTTTCTCGAAAACACCATTTTTTAAAATTCTGAAATTTTGTCAGATGGTTCAACTTTACATGAATAATAAACACACCAAATACCATTCTCGACCAATGCTTCATGAAGCCTTCATGAACTGCAGCCTTTTAAAGTTAGCGAAGTTTCGTTAACTTTGATGTCACAGTTATCAACACTGGGAACAATAAAAGTGCAATGATTTGATGATGTTTGTGGTTCACATTCATTAACTGAAGAATAAAAGATTTTCTTGACTGTTTTGTTCATTATTTTGCTCAAGAAGGCTCTCTGAAATAGTAAAATGAACCTCTCCCTACTCCTCCGTTTTCTTAAACCGAAATAATCTGAGGTGGAAATTACAATTACGAAACGCACAAACTTCAAGTTCACTTACTTAAAATGGTCTTCGGAAACCAAATTTCACTTATTTTTTTTATTTTTTACGTGGACCATTCATTTGCTTGGTTGGTCTTCTTCGCTAATAGCATGTAACCGTGCAGGTGCTCCAATAGGTGTTGGGTAACTCACAACTCGTCCAGGAGTGGCTCTAGGGGGAAGAAACTTTTTTATTTTATATAAATAACACTGATCTCAGAGTTTGGAGCTTTTAAAAGTAGCTCTAAGTAGCAGTATTACCCCCCCCCCCTTCCAGAAGTCCGTCCTGGATCCGCCCCTGCGTAGCACATTGTCGATAGTCACAAATGCTGAAGGTCCATGTGGAAGCATAACAGCACTTCAACTTCACGTAATTCATGATTTATTCATAATATTTCTGCTACGCACCACTGGTTATCATACATATATGTATGTAACGAAAGTTCCTTTTTGCAGATTTCTTAAATCTACCCTTTGAATTGCAGAAGTTCGATTTTGGGGGAAGCATGAAGTTAGTTCTTGTTGACCCGTTACTGCCATAAAAACTTCGCCATTTTCCGAAAGCCAAAGATGACTTCGTTGAATACCAGTTACCGGTCGCATACTTTCCCTTTTTTTCTTCCGGAAGTCGTCGAATTCAGTTCCAGGCACACAGAACGAGAGTAATACCCGGAGTTTGTACTTGCACTATACTCACGAATTCTTCTGCGGTTTTAGTGGGGGCGCGGTGGCTCAGTGGTAGAGCGTTCACCTCCGGTGCTTGGGGTCCCTGGTTCGATCCCAGATCGCGCCGTGTGGGATTTGTGGTGGACAAAAAC
The DNA here is from genome assembly GCF_964235325.1 of Thermobia domestica. Lineage (NCBI taxonomy): Eukaryota > Metazoa > Arthropoda > Insecta > Zygentoma > Lepismatidae > Thermobia > Thermobia domestica. The sequence continues at coordinate 290,167,464 of NC_137457.1, forward strand.
TGTGCTCGTGGGTTTTCTCGGGGTTATCCCGTTTCCTCCCACTTTCTGCATTCCACCATTTCATTAATTTCTCATAATCACCGTCTCCTTTAGCCTAACCGGGATAAGCGACGGACGTAAAACTTAAAGATTTCATTTCATTTTTTTTTCTTCTGCGGTTTTAACACTGGGTATCTGTATTTGCCTAAGGTTATGCCGTGTTGCCACATTCTTTACACCTCCCCCCCCCCCCCTTCAATAACGTCGCTGAGACCCTTGCGTGGCCGGTTTCACTGCAAAAACACTGCTTTATCGGACCTGTCTGCATCTCGAACATCTGAAAGCGACTTTTAAAGTGGGATGCAGCACCATCAGAAATCACTGACACGGTTTGGGAAATTGTAGACACTTATTTTCTCGTATTCAAACCTTTTTCTATAAAATATATTTTCGCTTTTCTTCAAGTATTTTTAGAATCTTGTCTATGGCTATGAGTACATGAGCCGAATCGTGTGTTTTATTGTCGTTTATAACAACAAAATTATTAGTTGATTCATATTCCGGTGATAACTCTAAATTTCACTTTGCAGAATAACAGTCCAGTTTTCAGCGAAGTCCACATGAAGTAAAATAGAATTTGTATCTTGAAATTTTATACGGTGCTTTTCGGTAGCAATTAATTCTCTTCGGATTTTCTTGTTGTAGTCATGAAGTACAGTTAAACCAGCAATGTACGATACGAAAACAGAAAGTGGCACAGTTTTTTTTAACGATATTATTGTTTTCCCATATGGCATACCTAACACTTTTACATTTTCATCAGGATCAATAATTAGACTCCACACTTATTCCTTCTACTCCAGGACATTTACCACATTCTTGAAGAAGACAGTTGTCATTTTCTACGGATCATACTACTAAAGGAAATAGGTTACTCATGACAGCTTCAATACAGGCTGCACCTTTGATTTGTAGCAACGCAGTAGCAGCTAACTTAAAATTTGCACAATACTCACACAAACATACACACTTCCCTCGCAGGTTGCGGACTGACCCACTTTAGTCGAATACTGTAAAATTCTGAGTGACCCATTCTTATGTTGGGATTGTTCTGTTTAAAAAGTCAATAAATTTCTTTGGAACGCGTAAGAAAACGTTTCGATTTTTTAAACTTTTTGTCCTTTTTCGATCACTAATAACACCGCACTTAATTGAGACTTTGTTTGGAGCATTCCAAATCATCACTGAGGTAATAGTTCAGGCTTTGTGTAGATCATCAGAATTTATTGGATGGCCATTTCAAGTAAACTTAAAATTTATGTGTTTCATAATCGTAATTTCCACCTAAGATTATTTCGGTTTAAGAAAACGGAGGAGTAGGGGGAGGCTTATTTTACTATTTCAGAGAGCATTCTTGATCAAAATAATGTACAAAACAGTCAAGAAAATCTTTTATTCTTCATTTAATGAATGTGAACCACAAACATCATGAAATCATTGCACTTTTATTGTTCCCAGTGTTGCTAACTGTGACATCAAAGTTAACGAAACTTCGCTAACTTTAAAAGGCTGCAGTTCATGAAGGCTTCATGAAGCATTGGTCGAGAATGGTATTTGGTGTGTTTATTATTCATGTAAAGTTGAACCATCTGACAAAATTTCAGAATTTTAAAAAATGGTGTTTTCGAGAAAATGACGCCCAAAAATGGCGATTTTTGAAAATTTTACAATTTCTCGAATTTTTTGCGACAAAACGGTTGCATACAGAAGCGATACAAAAAATTTTTCGGAAAGCGGGTAGCTAGGTCTTACCAACCGCGAAAACAGAATTTTAAAATTCGAACCGGAAGTGCTCGAAAAAAATTCGCGAACTTCGACTTTTCAGATAAATTGACGTTCATTTGTTAATTTATGTACAAAAAGATACGCATGCGCAAACCAAACTATAATAAAATATAGTTTATTTATATCCCTATGTACATACCACAACAAGAATTATAACTCTACCTGTCTCCATAGGCGAATGGTGAGGCTCCGAAGTTGACCATTTTCATGTCTTCTACAATTCATAAATTGTACTCCCCGTCTTTGATGGCCCATTACTTGGCGGGAAAATTTTTTTCGACAAAACAAAAAAATATGGGTCTCTTAAAAACATGTCTAGTTGCTATAAAAAAGTTTCAACAATATCTGAGATGGTGATGGTACATGCTCTGCCTGAATAGAAATGGAAGGCACCATATATTGTTACTCTTTTATCTTTGTTCATTATTATTTTGAAAGTCCTTGAATACGCTGTTTTTTGCGCACTGGCCTAATCGTAACGGTGATAAATTGCGCTATTGGTAACATCCTAACTGAATTTTCTTGATCCAATTCAAGCTCCAGGAAGAGAGGGAAGCTTGAGAATACAAGACTATTTAGGAAATATAATTTAGAATGCTTGAGGTGATCTGCGTTAATGTTATTTATTTATTTATTTATTTATTTATAGGTACGTGAAATGAGTCGAACTAGTGTAGCCGGTGTGGAGACGCGTTTGGAGGAAATTTACGTGCAGAGCCACCAACAAATGGAAGACCTACGAGAGCAGTTGGATGCAGCTATGAAGACCAAAGCTCAGCTACAAGCTCAACTGAATGAAGCACGTGCAGAGCGCAGTCAAATGGAATTAGAGGTTAGTGAAGTACATAATTGCATGAAGCTGAGAAGAGTGCAAGCTTTACATTAACTTTACTTTAAATTTAGAGTTCTAGCAATAGCGTTTAGATAGTAGATCAGTATATCTGCAAGGTATTTTTTTCAGAAGTGCAAGGGAGTGGAATATCAGCAGCAAAGAACTAGGGTTCCCACTCGTCCTAGAAATTCTAGAAAACCTGGAAATATCCTTGAATTGATTTTGTCCTGGAAACATCTTGAAAATGCATTTCTGTCCTTGAAATTTACAGAAATAATGAAAGATTTTTCTTAATTATAATGAAGATTTTAATTGATTGCTATTTTTGTTTACTATTCCTGTTTCTGTGGTGAATAATAATTTGTCATGATCCTGCATGTGTGAGATTTGCAACTTCATAAAATCTCCGTAGTGTATGCAAAGAGAGGAACGTTACTTAAAGAAAAATATTCTAGAGTTGAATGCCAGACATTCCCGTGCAAATTGCTGTTGTATATTATACAGAAGAGTCCACTGAATATAAGCTGGTGAGAGACATTACATGCCTAGATCAAAATAGTGTCATCCATAAAAATTTCGTGGTGTCTTTCAGTCACTGTTAAAGAAGAAATGGCCACACCCAAAGAATGTGATCAACTGTTTGTTTTGTGTGGAAAATTTACTGAGCAGTTTAAAGATGCACTTGCTGGATATAAGTTAAACCCAGAGAGGCTGGATTGTTTTTTTACAAACCTGTTGGTTGGTTCGAAAGAATTTTAAAAATTGTTGTTAATCGTAAAGAAGCGTCTGGTTTCGTCTCATGGACAGACTGCTGTCAAACGAGGCTACAGCATAAATAAAGATCTGCTTGTTGAAATATGAAGGAGAAATCATTGGTCGGTTTGAGAAAACCTTACTTCAATCAATATCACAAAAAGCTGCATCATGCCTTCCATGCAAGGCAGCATTATATCGCAGAGCTGGAGAAAATAAGGACTATTGAGAGTAGAATGACCAGATTCTGACAAATGAAAAGTAGGACACAAACATAATAGTATATAATAGCCTACTACGTCGTTTTTAGATGACGTTCAATTTCAGATTTTCCACTGTTGGCAATGGAAAACAGAGCTGAACATTTTTCACAGTGCACATCACTATCTGTCTTTCCTCTCTTAATAAATGGGTAGATAGGTTGTAGTTCTGAATTCAAAACACATTTCAGGGGGGCGCGGTGGCTCAGTGGTAGAGCGTTCACCTCTGGTGCTTGGGGTCCCGGGTTCGATCCCAGCCCCCGCCAAGTGAACTTTGTGGTGGACAAACACCGTGCTCGTGGGTTTTCTCGGGGTTCTCCCGTTTCCTCCCACTTTCTTCATTCCACCATTTCACTCATCTCTCATTATCACCGTCTCCTTTAGCCTAACTGGCATAACCGTGGGACGTAAAACTTAAGGATTTCAAAACACATTTCAGTCTAGGACGTATCACGAATAAATAAATAAATAAATAAATAAATAAACGAAAGAATTCTTGCAGGCTCCTCGACCTCTCTGATCACACCGATGTGTTTAGACAAATAGCACTACTGAAGGTAACGAAAATCTCCGCACCATAAGTCGCTAACGAGCGAATCAAATCCATTTGCATTATAATCAAATAATAATATAATCACATAATTTCATTTGTATTATAATTAATTAGACAGGTAATTAATATTTGTGTTTGTAGTCTATTTTTAGGGTCTATTTTGTGCTTGTGGCCTATTTTTATGGACATACATTTAAACTTCATAATGGGATAAAGATTTTTTAAAATTTATTTTCGAAATGTGGGACTATTTTAAGGAATGAGGGAAAATTTAGACCGACACGAGAGAACTTCTGCTTAACTTGTTTGGCATCATTGTCGCAATTTGAGATATCATTGCTTACCGACATCTCAACAAGGCCTTCTAAGTAAAAGCAATGTATTGTAAAATGATGGTTTGTTGATTGTTTCCCTTCTGAGGAATGTTGAAAAAGACAGCGGTTGATCATTCGGAGAAAGAGTGCTTGTGATTCGAAATGTTGTGAATAATGAATGAAACATTAAAGAACTCTATTGCAAATAAGTTAAATCATTTCTTGATTTTCTAGATGTCTTTGCAACACGCAGGACAGCTTTTTGAAAAACAGTACTGTCTTGCGAAAATCAGTACGTCTGTGGTCACCCTAGTTGAAAGAAAAGTCAAGTGCAGAACAAGAGGAAAAAGATAGGTGAAAATGTATAGCAGCTGCAGAGAGAGAGAGAGAGAGAAAAGGAAATTGATGGAAACAAGTAAAGCTTCGAAGACTGAAGTAAACCAGCTTGTACATGAAGCAGATCTCAGCTAAATAGGGAATAAACCGAATAAAAGAAAGGAAATAAAAAACAAACGAAAAAATAAAAAAAAGAGAAAACAGAGAGTAAAAGGCAGTAGCGTCTGCTCGAATAAGTCCTGAGGATACATGCATCAAAGGAGTGAGGAGTGGAGGCCTAAAACAAACAAATAATAATAATCGTATTTCTTTTTAAATCAGTTTGTATAGTATTGGAGTTATATTCACAACAGTTTGATTTTCCGTATTTATAAGCATAGGAAATTTCATTTACAAAATCTTATTTTACATCGAGTAAAATCTCTGTTTCTTTCTTAGGGCTTTTGAAAATTCAGTGCTGTTTTTATGGCCATTCTCGTTTTCATATGTGATTTGCTGTGTGCGTTTGAATTTGACGATTCTGAAAACTTGGAATTTTGCGAATTATTTACGATTTTCAACGAAGATGATCCTAACTTGTATAAGCCAATTTTATGGTCTCTTGAGGCAACGTCTACGTTGAATGGAAGGGTAAACAGACATAGTTGCTTGTACTGAGCTGGCAAAATATTCGTGCTACAATCCAGGAGGAATTAACATGGTGTCTGCCACAAACATTTCCTTTGAGTTTTAGATAACCAGTATGTAAATAACTTATATAGGGCTAGCATAAATGATTCATTCATTTTAAAAAGGTTATATTTCCAAAAATATTACGTGTACACATATGGAATATATATGAAAAGAACCACAAACTCACCAAGTTTATACACCCTCTACAAATGTTCACCAGTATGTGCCCCTTTGGTGACACGACACACGTCCAGACGATACCCGACGTCTTTTCTTGCTTACTCTCCATTTTCGACAGGTACTAACCTCGTACTGCCACACCCGATCAAAAAGATAATAGACTTGTGCTGCCACACAGTACAAACTTGGTGAGTTTGTGGTTCTTTTCATATATATATATCTCACGTGTGCACGTGTAATACTTTTGAAAATATAGCCTTTCCAAAACGAACGAATCGTTTATGTTAACCCTGTACCTTGGACTTAGGTTATGTGATATAGGTCTCAAGTGTTAAGGACCCAGAAGCATACAGAATCTTTGTCTAAAATACTAAGAAAAAAGAATACATCTACTTATGCATACAGTTTTACTCTTGTGTGCAAATCAGGATTTTTGAATTAAACATAATGATCGGAAAGTACTTTTTAATAGGCTTAATTTCGAAAATACAAATGTTTTTAACGTATATTGTAATATAAACCATCAATTCCTTTGAACTGGCTAATTCTACCCTAAATTTGTAATTATCAAAACGGAAATAAAAGTGATTTTGAAAGTAATAGCATTAGTTGCAAGAAATTATACTAATTACTTGAGCCTTTAAACAATACAAAAATTTTCCTTTCTTTTCAAAAGTAATGCAATTTTAATTTCAATTATATAGCTCAAAATTCAATTTGAAAATTAGCTTAAGCAATTCGAGGCTATGTCCGTTAGTTCTGGCTCACTAACTACATCACTTATGAAAATTACTTATACTCACAAGTTCTCAATAAGAAAAACAGTCCCAAAGAGTTTGGATAATTTACCAGTTTGCTGAGCTCGCTATGTATAGGTTTGAAAACTGCTGTCTTGACCGATTTGGCCGACTACAGTGTTGACTTTGATGTTTAATTTACGTAGTTTAATTACGTATTTTAAATTCCTTATTCAGGTGGTTGGAAAGTTCACTCCCTGAATGTAGGGAATCCAACCAAAAAACGGTCTTCTTTAATTAAACAATTTGTGTTACTTATTATGAAATTTTAACAGAATGTTAATTTCTAAATTCTGCATCCAATTCATTATGCCAAATGATTAAGTTCTCAAACCTTCAAATTGACGATTTTTAATTCAGTTTAATCTTTGTTTTTAATTGTGTAGCAATTTAATTCGGTTAGTTTAAACTCAAGTTTACTGATAATGAACTTGCATTTAAAGTAACTGTTTTATTTTTTAATTATCTATTTTGATAAACATAAATTTGTTAACTTTATGAGTAATTGTATGCAGTATACAGTGAATACATTAGTCTGTAACTATAGGGTAACAACAAAACACCATATTGCATTTGAATTACTGGGAATATTTTTGAAACAGAGTGAGCAGGGATTACATATTGTTCCTTTGTCTTCGAAGTTGTAGGGGAAGATGCATTCTCTGAGAGAGAAAAAAATTGTCACGGAAAGGAAGACGTTACGTTTAGAATCCTTGGTTATGCAACTGACTATCTATAATTGGTTTCTACTCATTAAAGGTTCTTTTAAGGTTTTCACCACAAAAGCAATTTATTGTGACAGAGAAAAGAAATTCAAGCCCAGCTCGCAACTGTTTTGTATGGTGGTTCGCCAGGTCATTGAATTATGAGAAAGGTATTTTTTGGGGAAAGATTTTGTCTTTTGATTTACTTCCAATTGCAGATTTTTTTTTTTTTTTTTTTGGTGCTAAATGCAGACTGACAACAATTCCTGTCCATTATGAAGAGGTCACTAAAACGTGGGGGGAAAAGAATGTTCGTCTCATAATAATACATAATTTGTAAGGATAATAAAATGTCCGTATTGTGGAGGGAGTATACGTTAAATAGATTTCGACTGTATTTTTATATTTTCTGTGATTTCCCTAGTTGTCCGGTATCAAGGAGAAGTACGAGAAGGAGTCCGACTGCAATGAGGAATTGCGAGCGGAATTGGAAGAAACAAAACAAGAGTGTGAGAGCCTGCGAATGGAATTAACTAAAGTGAAAAGTGAACATCAACAAGCACGGGTGAAGCATTTAGAGGACGAACTGAATACTAAGAAGCAGGAGTGTCGCGAGTTGAGAAATAAATTGTCTGTAAGTATTATCAGTGTTATTATAAATGAACATAATCTTGCTTGTGATTGGATGATGGCCAAACAGCTGAATATGATTGATATAAAATTTTGAACATAGTTCGTACCTATCTCGAACTGTGCATTAAAATAAGTATAGTAAGGCGGTAGTGGAAGTTCAAAGCTTTATATCCAGCAGTGGATTCATTATTACATTTAAGTATTATATGCTTTTCCTTGTTAAATGTTATAAAGTATTTCCATTGTTTCTAACTTGCAAGGTACATTCGCAAAGTATCCCCTCGAGATTCGTGCAAAATTGATTCAAATGCAAAGTTCTCCGCGGCCCGATGTGTATTGTACTAATTTTAGAGGCCCATACCGGTAATTTGCATATTTATAGGTTGTTTTCATATATCCGAAATTCAATCATACACTACTATAATGCTCAGATACAAATTTGCTTTTGGTTTCTTTAGATGTAACTGGACATGAATGTGGGCATATGCAAAACAAATTGAATCAAGTACTTCTTCTCTTGCATATGTTACCCTCCCCGGCCGCCACATTGGATTCAACTTTGGTTTTTCAGATAGGAATACGTGCAAATGATACATTAAATTCATGTATTATTTTCTCGGAAATTCATTGGTGTAGTGAATTTTACCGCAGTTTGTACCGTTTAGAAGGTATTTCATGTTAACCCTAGATTACAAAGGCGGTTTGTATCGAACGTTATTACAAAGGCGTAGTACAAAGGGGTACATTGGGTAAAAAAAAAAAAAAAGAAGAAAAAGGAATGTTTACGGCGAAAATGAATATTTGCAGAAATAAGTACATTCAATAAAGAAAAGTAAAAGGTTTGGGTGAACATGAACTGTGTATAAGGTATGAGAGGCGTTCTAACATACTAGAATATCAACATATTCAGTCCTATCAATTTTTTAAGATACGTAGATATATCTGCAGCATTTAGCAGTGGATATTCCAAGATAAATCTAAATGATCTGACATTCACAGCAGAATCTGGCTTAGTGCTCTCCACCCGTGGCCTTTGACAGCGACCAGAGAAATGTATTGTCATACGCATAAGTCTTGGAGGGTAGAAAACGCAAATCTTGCTTCCTTAGCGTTGGAGTGGTCCTTGAAGTGGATTTTCTAAAGAAATATCTTTTTCCTCTTCCGAATTTCTAAACTCACACCAAAGAATAGAACATTTGAGACTAGTCACATGTTCTTAATCAGAATTGAAATTTGACTCGGCATCAGTATCGTATGAGTCTTCATAATTTTCCGTTTTTTCATGGCCCGGGAGAAGTTTCACTTTTTCTATCCTCAAAATCAATATTCCTGTAAATATTAAAAAAAAAAAAAAAAGTCCATTTTTACCAACAGTTGAGAAGAAAACTTCATACACTAAAACACGAAGATTGTATATAAAACATTCCATAGAATATTAGCCGATGTAACGTTAATCAACAATTCAAAGTTTATCTACGTAAACACAAAGGTGTTTGTCAGACGACGCAAATTAAAATTACGCAAAACGGAAGCATATATGAGCTCAACAATCGGCGTCCTACGTTGTCTAGTCACACAACCAAGGTACATGGAGTATGAGAAGCAGGGAGTGAGGGGAAGTGGGCGAGGTGAGATTTCGGCATTAGTCGCGTAGTCTTCCAGGCCCTGTAGTATAAACAAACTCTTTACTATATTGGTGTCATAATCTTATTACGTTTCTGTGAGTGATTGTTTTTACTTCCATGTTATACTATACGGTTTTATTACGGTCAAAATGCCTAATGTAAATCCAGAAACGACCAGATTTCGATGAAAATCTACCATTTTCGTACTGACGTCTGTATGCATGTACGTTTAGAGAATATTTCGTCAACTATAAATCAAGAGAAATATTACATATACATGCGGGGCCATGCACAACTTTCTATTTGGTTCAATATTCGTGAAGTGGCTGACATTTAATATGCAGTACCTTCCAAACGGTACAAGCTGCGGTAAAACTCACTACACCAATGAATTTCCGAGAAAATTGTACATGAATTTGATGTATCACTTGCCGCTATTACCACTTGAAAAACTGAAAGTTGAATTCAATATGGCGGACCCAAGATGGCAGGGTGGGTAATATGTGTCAGAGAAGCAGTACTTGATCCAATTTGTTTTGCATATGTCCACATTCATATCTAGTTACATGTAAAGAAACTAAAAGCAATTTTGTGTCCCAGCGTTATAGTAGTGTATGATTGAATTCCGGATATATGAAGGCCCATAAATGTGTAAATTATCAGTATGGGCCACTAAAATTAGTACAATACACATTGGGTTGCGGAAAACTTTGCATTTGAATCAATTTTACATGAATCCCGAGGGAACACTTCGCGAATGTACCTTGTTAGACTTAATTTATACCATACAGTACCAGGGAGGAAACAAACAAACTTAGCGAGAAAACCATACATATTATTTCTAACGACATACTTAGATCAGCAGAGGAAGAGGAATTACACTGAAGTGATAAATAGTTTAGCACTTGGTCAAGCAGCTAGGTGCTCACCACTTTTTTCTATTGAAATATGCATCCTAAGAGTGAGAGAAGCGAAATTCGTGTACATATTTCAAGTTATTTCTCGTAAACTTATTTCCCATGGGTGAAGACCAGGCCTTCGGCTAATATATGATTAATGCAGAGAATAATCGCTTTCATATTACATCAATTCCTTTGTAGGTTCGGAAACAATTAGAAAGAGTGAAAAAGTTGCAAAACAGAAGTGGTGGTGTGACATATTCGGTGTATTTCAATTTCTATATTTTCCTCGATTTCACCTATATACATTGTCAGATCAGTACGTTCATTATACAATTCGTCAACTGCTCATCTAGACGAGTTGTTTGATAGACCACATGTTCAATAGATTTTGTTACTAATTAGATGGAAAGTAGTCGTGGTGGTAATTTGAACTCATTTACTCAATCAGAAAAACTCTTTCTTTATAGCTATATACACCCGGTTTTCACCTTCAGAGTTTAAGCCCTCTTGCCACGACAGCAAAAGCCAAGCTCCGGCTAACAACATCCAACCGGAGCCTTTTTCGCTCTCGTTATCTGGTCCTTATCGTGGCGAGAGGGCTTAAAGCCTGAAAGGTGACCGATCGGTCCTATATAGCTACAAAAAAAGAGTCTGTCTGATGAACGTTTTTGTACCATGTGACCTATCAAACCACTCATCTAAGAGCAGTTGACGAATATATTATGAAACGTACTAATCTGACAACGTATATAGTTGAAATGGAGTAAAATATAGAAATTAAAATATTTCGAATGTGTCACATTTAGCCATAACAAGGAGTCACATTAGCTGTGATACCAAATGACTTGCTGGTGACTGGACAAGGAATTGAAACCTGTTTTGGAACGCTCGACAAACCCTTTCAGGGAATATATAGGTTGTTCCCAGATTCTAGGTTCAACTTTAGAATCATCCCGGGTCAGTAGCTCAGCATTGTCGTCAAGAGTGATAGAATATATAGTTGTTAAAGGAACGGAATGAATGACGTAATGGTTAACGCATTAACACACTGAACGAAAGACACTGGTTCGATTAACTGTCCTTTGTGTTGTAAGTATTTAATAGGGTTTTCTGTTTATAAAATATATATAAAGTTGAAACAAAAGAATATGGAAACGAACATATTACAATTACTTACAGAAACTATTCAAAACAAATTACTTACCAGAAACTATTCAAGATCAAGAACACTAAAACACAAATGAAAGGAATAATGTTGTAAGCGCTCCTCTCTGACGCTTCATCATACAGAAACAAAGGGGCATTATAAAAACTTGTGCTCTTGTAAAGTATCGTTAAATTAGCTCAGGACATACTGTACAGGACGCTTGATACAGTCAGAATAGGAATGGAGGTATTGCATGCTGTTGGCAGAGTTAATGTGTGCATCAGTCTGGAAACGTTCGTTCTCAAGTCTGTTGTCTTCATAAAGAAGTTGAGGACTTGGCTTGGGAAAGATCAGATTAATTTTTCTGGGCATTTGTTCTTTAGGGACTGCGGGAATATTTCAGTGCTGGTTTGTCCTGAGGCCATATTAGGAAAGTATCATCTGTGAATCTAAGCCAAACGAGAGAGGAATTTCACTGTAGATACTCCATGAATACGTCTTGCGACTTCTATAGTGCTGCGCCCTGTCGGCCGTCATTTCCGTTATACCTCACGACCTGCAAACACAAAATTATATGCAGGTTATTACCTAATGCGTAAGAGGCAAAACTATTTCAATGATTGCTATCATCTTCCTCAGTTGAGGAATCTTGTCACATTCCAAATTTGTATGTCGTTATCTACATTCAGTGGCGGATTATAGCCACTAACCTGCTGAGTGTATATCAAATGTTCACTAGAGTTCAAGGTGGCTGTTTTCTTTCTTCGAGTGCACTAACTGTAAATATGCTACTTGAGCTGCTAATATAGTTATTGTGAATCTTCAACAAAGTATTACATAAAGAGCACTGTAAAGAAACAATTATCAACTCTAATGAAGTACTTACAGTTAGTGTATTCAAAGAAAGAAAACAGCACATTGAACATGAACTTGAGCTTAGTGACCATAATCTGCAACTGAAATGAAAATAATAACATACGAATGTGGGATACGTGAAGCTTTTGTACGAAGATTCGCCGACGGAGAAAAATTATAATATTCACTATAATTGTTTAGGGTCTTAATAAAAACAAGATTCATTAGGTAAGCATCCTGGTTGTTATTTTAACAGCATTCGTGAAGTGCATATATTGTCTTATTATATGCAGTTACTTTACCCATGATTGCATAGACTTGATCCACTTTTATTGATCCATTCTTACATACAAAAACACATACATATAATGCATTACAACATGAACAGAAACGTTTAGCTGCTCTCAAGCTGAATTGTAAAGAAACGTGAAAAGAGAAATAATATATAGGTAATAAAGACTTCCATTTGTGTGCCACTCATCTAATATATTTGTATTTGGGTTGGAGGTGAGTGTTGTAATGTGCCACAGTAAGATAGTATAACCAAAGGGAGAAAGGCATTCAAGGCGTTTCTAATATGTAATTTTTTACGCCCTTGGAATACTCAAATTTAGGGCAAAGTACGACACACTAAGCATTTAGCAGGTTATCAAAAACCTAAAGGATTGAAACTTAACGAAGCAAAAAGGTGGAGCTAGAAAATAAAATATAAAAAATAGTTTCACATTGTGAAACTAGGCATGGGCTTCCAAACTATGCGAATTCAATACTGAAAGTAGAAGTAATACATCTGTGTATAACGTCTGATTGTAATACAGTAGAGGGATAAGATTAAAAATAGGACCTGTTCCGCTAACACTGAATCCATGTCAAAAAGCCATTACTCGATATATATTACTGTTTCTACTCTATGGAGTTAACGGGGCCGCGGTGGCTTAGTGGTAGATGGTGCCCTCTTTGTTCGATAGTAGCTCGCGCCAAATGGACTTTGTGGTGGACAAACAACGTGTGCGTGGGTTTCCTCGGGATTCTCCCGGTTCCTCCTACTTTCTTCATTCCATCATTTCATTCATTTCTCATCATCATTGTCTCCTTTAGCTTAGCCAGCATAACTGTAGGACGTAAAACTAAAAGATTTCATTTTCTATGGAGTTCAATATTGATACTGGAAATAGTAATAAGTTTCTACTAGTTCCAGGTTAAGTAAAAAATGCGGATAAGCATGCTATCTTATTTTCAGACGTTGAATCTATTCCAAAAAACCGCTCGTCTCGGTCTGCTGCTTTTTTGTTTTATGGCGATCAACGGTGGAGCTGGAAACTGTTAATTTCTGTCATTTCCATTTTGAATAAAGGAGTAACGGAGTAGACGAAACCTATTGTTAGGTCGCTGAATCGATTCTAAAAAAAAAACACTTCTCGATATTTCTTATCGTTTCTGTTCTGACATTGTGAATAGACAAACGACCATAGCCATTGTGTAAGACTTCTGATGCTTTTACTTTTGCTCTATGGACATTAATATTGAAACCGGAAGTGCTGACTCATGTATATCACTTTCTGTTTCAATAAAGAAATGAAATCAGAAGTTAGACATTCTTGCGGTACTGAATTCATATATATATATATATATATATATATATATATATATATATATATATATAACACGTATCCATTATGCGATTAGTGTTGTAACCAGAAATCATAAATTTTTAATACTTCCGGTTTGAATAGATAGATAAAAGTAGAGACAAGACTCATTCTTGCAACGCTTAATCTTCCAAAAATAGCTTTAGCATATCTCGTACCGTTTTTACTCTATGAAAATAAATATTGAAACCTGAAACCGGAAGTACTAACAAAATTCAACCACTTCTGGTTTTGATAGACTTATGTGGGTAGGGATGGTGTGTTCTCTTGACGGTGAATCGATTGCAGAAACCGTTTCTCCCTATCTATTAATGTTTTTGTTCTATGGAAACCAACGGTAAATCCAGAAAGTTTATTTCTGCCACTTGTGGTTTGTATAGAAGGTTATCGGAGGAGGCGGAACCTATTCTTGGGACCCTGAATCGATTGAAAAGATCTTTTTTCCGTTTGTTGCTTTATGGAAATTAGAATGGAAACCATAAGCAATAGTAAATTTGAACCACTTCCGGTTTGCTAGTGTTGCGGATAGTCATGAATTCTTAATCTTAAGACGCTGAATCGTTTGCAGGAAACAGCTTCTAGCTATCTGATATCATTTTTGTTCTATGGCGATACAGGTTGAAACCGGAAATGGTTAATTGAGCCATTTCTGCTTTGAGAATAGGGTTAACAGAAAAAGATGGAACCTATTCTTGTGACACAGAAACGATTATAAAAATCCGCTTGTCGATATCTCTTACTATTTCTGCTTAGATGTCTGTCGACAGATGACGGACATAATCTTGCTGTAGGATTTCCGATACTTATGCATAGCATAATTTGAAAGTATAAAACCGCGTTCTACTGGTTGTAAAACAAAGAAAAAAAAATAGCCTTTGCACCAGAAACACTGGATGATTACAATGGCATTACAGTTAACACAGTTTTCATAGCTAAAATTAAATCTCCTTTCACTTATTATTATTATTATTATTATTATTATTATTATTATTATTATTATTATTATTATTATTATTATTATTATTATTATTATTATTATTGAGGTCCCTTGATAAAAGTCTTGTGTGTCATCCCTTAGTGATACTGTGTTCATCTATAGTGTATGGCTCCTTTCACTAGCTTTTATTATTTATTTATTTATTATCTTTTAAGTCACTGGAGGCACAACTAAGTGAATCGATGATGTCGATAGAGAATCAGGAAACAAGCTTTGCGTCGCGAGAAGTAGAGATGACCGACAGAATGCAACAGCTGGGGAAGAGACTACAAGAGACCGAAGACAAGAAGTTACGGCTTCAGAAGATGCTCTCTGATGCTCAAAAAAGAGAAGGTAAGTGGTTATATTTTTTGAAGATTTATGATGAGATACATACCTAAAAGAGAGGATGCCTGATTTCTTAGTAGCGTCCTGTACTAAGTTTTTGTTTTTAATCTTGCAGTAGTCCCGGATTCTATTCCCTGTATAAGGTAGTTTGGTTCAAATTCAATATTAAGACCCTGACTTACTAAAAATAATACAAAATATACCAATTTTCTTTTGCTTGTTTTTCATAAGTGAAAGGAGATAATGAAATGCAACTTACCACAATCATGGATAATGATATTCTACAACAGAAAATATGAACCTGAAAAATTTTCATTGTTGCCATCCATAGAAATTACAGTGTTGCCAGAATATCAATTCCCCAAAATCTAAGTTAAGGCAGCGACTAGAGGAACGAACTTAACTGCATTTGATTACGTATCATGTTGTTTCGATATTATGTGAACTGCTTTTTAAATAACATTTTTATTTAACTATTTTGTTCATTACAAACTAAACATAACTATTATTTAAAATATAGTTCACAGGATACCAAGACAACATGATACGTAACCGAATGCAGTTGAGTTCGTTCTTCTATTCGCTGCCTTAACTTACTTGTAGATTTTGAAGGAAATCTTATTCTGGCAACACTGTAATTTCTATGGATGGTAACACTGGAAATTCTTGAAGTTCATATTTTCTGTTGTAGAATAACATTATCTATGACTGTGGTAAGTTGCATTTCATTATCTCTTTTCACTTATGAAAAACGAGAGAAAAAAGATGGTAAAATTTGTATTATTTTTAGTGAGTCAGACTCTTAAACTGTACGTTTATGTCTCACTTAGCCTCGTTCTAGAAAGAAACGTTAAACACTAAACTAACAGTGGATATGGGGACTCAGTGTTTAACAACGTTCAACTATAGCAGTCAGGGGCGTCATTTAAGGGGGACAGGAGAGGGCAATTGCCCCCCCCAAGTGTTTGAAGATTATATATACTTTAATCGATTGTTTATTAATATACTAGTACAAAACGTGAAAATCTTACGTCGGTCGCGCTCTTGCGCCCCCCCCCCCCCTCAAGCAAAGTCTGAAATGATGCTCCTGATAGCAGTGGTTACGAAATTTTAAAATTCATTAAGCATCTAATAATTAGTCAAAATTAAAATTAACTTTGAGACAAACAGTACCAGTCGTCGTCTCCAGCGGCAGCAAAAATACTCAGTCAGTACTTCATAGGAACTTTTAATTTGACACTACTATAATTTATATTATTATTAATAAAAAAATCAAGTAAGTGTGTTGCAATGACATAGGCGTTCAGTAAAATGTGCCATCAGTCAAAAAGGTTGGTAATCACTGACCTGTAGAATTACCATGTAAGACCTTAATCTTCATAATAAATGGGCCGCGGTGGCTCACTGGTAGAGTTTTCTCCTCTGATACATGGGGTTCCTGGTTCGATCCTAGCTCGCGCCAAATGAACTTTGTGGTGACAAACACTGTGTGCGTGAATTTTCTCGGGTTCTCCCGTTTCCTCCCACTTTCTTTATTGCACCATTTCATTCATTTCTCATCATCACCGTCTCCTTTAGCTTAGCCGGCAGATCGTGGGACGTAAAACTTACAGATTTTATTTCTTCATAATAAATATATTTTTTCAACAAGTTTTGAAAGAGAGGTAAAAGAAGGTTATCTAAAATTACAGGTTTAATCACTGCAATGCTCATATACAGGTTGAACAAATAAAAGTGGCCCGAACGAGTGGATACGATTGGATGTGAATGTATGCGTGGAACCACACCACGTGTATGCACACTACCGGTTCAGGCTTTGTCACTGTAATTTGAGCAGTGCACAGGTGAAGAGGATGCTCACAGTGCAGCAGAGGGTGTTCGTTGTGGAAAGTTACGTAAAAACAATTCGTGAAAAGAATGTGGTTAGTTGTTTGCTCATAAATTTCATGGTGTCAAAGTGCCAGCGAAGAGTGCAATGCAACGATTAGTCAGAAAAAGGCGTCAGACAGGATCTGTTTTGAACAAGGCAAAAAAACATTCCGAAACGTGTCTGAACACCTGAAATTGTGGTAATTTTCATTTATGTGGTCATTGAAGAGATGAATGGTGATCATTTTCAACATCTTGTATAAGCAGGGTAGCGAACTATTTCTTTTCCTTTGCCTTGTTTCTTTCTACTCTGGAACTCTGTTCTCCGATCCACTTTTATTTGCCCCATCCTGTATTTAGTATATACGTATATAGTAATGTTGGAAAAGAAAAATGTTACACTCAAGTTCATACTTTTCCTTTTAATTTTCGACACTCAGTCATTGATAATTTGGACCTATATATCAATTTACAAGTAAGACTTGAAAAAGACGAAAATATATGCATGTTTTGTTCAGTTTCACCCAGTTATAAAGGAAAAGAAATGCTAAAGGAAAAATGCATTTCTTCATCATTATTTTTTTTTCCAACATGATTATACAGTACATTAGGATATATCGATTTTTTTTAAATGTTAAAATGGGTAGTGCAAATATGTGGCCATTTGTGACCAAAAAGACGTCAGATTTTTTGGAGGTCGTTTAGGTGGCTTTCATGGACTTTAAAGTTTTAATAGTAATTTGGGTTATGCAACACACAACAGTTTCATTAAAAGTCATTATTTCGCTATTTTAATGTGGTAGCGCTCCAGTGGATTATATGCTAAAGGTTTCCTTATGGAGTCACAATAGAATAATATTTTTCCACATTTATAAAACTACTATGTATACTAAAGTCTGTTTCAGGCAACCTGATAGGAAACTCCCCTGCCTTCCACCACTTGCCACTGTAGAAGGGGATAGCAAGTCGTTGGCCTTCACAGGGAGGGAAGCTTTTCTAATAAATAGAATCGTGTGAACTCTAAATTCTTACGTCAATTCGCTCGCACCTGATGTTGAGAAAGCACTGTTATTCCTTTTGGTTATCAACCTCGAGTAACAAAAGAATTACTGCTTTTAATTTTTGTCTTGTAGAAAAGTATTGGATATTATTTATGCACTAAAGTTTACCCTACTGTAAAACATTTTATTGTCTTAACAAATATCGAAAACATTAAAATCAATGAGTTCAATCTGCCCAATTTCAAACTGCGGGGTTTCGAAAATAAAATGTTGATTAAAATATTTGGAGCGAAAGAGGCAAACATTCAGGCGAATTAAAACGCTGTACAAGGTTTTATTTCACAATTACTGCAGGTCATCGAGCATTATAGAAATAGTAAAGTTAATACGTATAAGATAAGCATGACATATTCCTTGTATGGGAAATATGCATTAAGTCATCAAGTTCTATTCAAAAAGCCTAGGAGGAGAAGAAGACTATTAGCTGAGCCGGCTAGGCTTGAGAAATGATTGAAATGGCGGAATGAAGAAAGTGGGAGGAAATGGGAGAACGCCGGCAAAATCCACGCACATGGTGTTTGCCCACCACAAAATTCACTTGGCGCGAGCTGGGATCGAACCCAGGACCTCATGCACCAAAGGTGAACGCTCTATCACTGAGCCAACGCGGCCCCGCGAAAGAGAAAGATTCCAGACAATGTAAAGCAGGATCTTTGAAGGATGGTTGAAAATAAACATGGTACAGGTTAAAATCTAATGGAAAAGCTTGTTTCTGCTACGATGAGCCTTTAAACTCTTTAAGCCAAAGTGTTCGTTGTTTTTGTATAATTGAACGAAATTGTATTTATCGTTACTCATTTTTTCTTATACAATAATCAACTTTTGTTACAACATTAGACTATCCATAACCGTCTCTCTCTTGCAAGTTAATTACTGCAAATGATTATTCCTATTAATGGAGACCGATATTTTTCTAAAACAATAGGAAGTCATTTTTCCCCTCTTTCGCGAGAGAGGCTCAGCAAACAAATATTATTATTGGAACATTATTATCAGTATATATATATATATATATATATATAATAAAATTTCAAGTTGTATTGTTATTATCTTGATGCGCTGATAATTTACCCATACATATTGTACTTGGTTTTCGATTTGATTATGAAATTATTTTATCAATAAGTAAATACTCATTCAATTACCAACCCTGCCCTACTTTACCATTCCAATATTGTGTCACAAGCCCGACTGCCAAAAAGAAGGAAAATAAACAATAAAAATGTTCAATAAAATTTCCATTACAATTACACGTGTGTTACGTACCTCACTAATACAGGTAAATGCAATTAAGTGTTTTAAAATACCTAGTGTTATTATGAAAGTTGTAATTTATTATTAGACATATTTAGATACACTCTTTACCTCCGTGTGCGGGGGCTGATGCTAGAAGATGAACACCAACATTTACCTGTACTTGAGCGTGGTGGAGGGAAAAAACTTCCTCTTTTTCCTATCAGGTTATGTGAAACAGATTATAGTTTAAACCATATGGCACAGAATGTTTCATTTTAATCCTACATTTTTTTTTTCTAAGGACTTCGTTATTGACTAACATGGTTAAACCAAGATAACCAAATGATGAAATTAGTATGGCTTAGCAGGTCTGCAAGGATGCTCAATTGTGAGTTCACCAGGAAACAAGTCTGAACCTGTTAAATCAGTACAAGCGTGGTGTTCCCATCAGTTGTTGTGCCTTATTCCCCCGCCGTGCATTTTCTTTCTTTAGAGGCTGCATAAAGATTGTATTTCTGCAAGTAAAGTAGTGTATTCAGTAAGTGTGCCATTATTACCGAGAATAGCTGTTGTGTTAATGTTGTAATTCTTCAGTATGAAGAAAAAAGTAGTAAAAATTTTCTGCTCCATTTCCTGTAAGAAAGAGACAGAGTATTAAAAACAAATCTCCAGCTTGTTATTAAATGGATATGATAAGACAGACACCATCGTGACAGTTATGAAAATTTTTTTGACAGTTGGGAGAAAAAAATAAGCTGCAACAGTGGAAATAAGGGGGCAGATGATTGTTAAGTGCCAGTAGCCAGTAACAATAGGCCAGGGTCTAGTAATGTCGATGACACATTTGAGCCCTCAGATGTCAACTTAGATTGTCTCGAAACTTGCTCCAACTGAACGTTGTCCACTCCATTTGAAAATTGGAGAATGCTGCTATTTTGACTTATTGCATACACGAATCTGTACTACAGCTCTTCGCGTACTACTCAATATACTCAATATAGGATTAATGTAATACAAGAAAATCGCAGTGACAATTCATTTTACTAAGTACTTGTACATAACTACAGTACTTGTTACATTATGAAATTGTTTCAATATCTATATATCTATGTACACTCATGTCCAAAATTATTGTCGCATGTATATAAATATGTTGTTGTAGGAATATAATTTGATAACGAATTTGTCCGGTATTTCTTATAATGTTAAAATGTGTATAATCGGCAAAGACATGTATGTGGCAAATTTCATGTCAAAAGAGCTGTAAATAAGAAGAATAAAACAAAAATAGAACTTTTTTGTCCATTTTGCAGCATTTTGTTTTACTCATTCTAATTTTCATATTTACGATTTTTTCCTATGAAATTTATTACAATATATATTTTCCGATTATACAAATAGTATTAATATTAAAAGTACCCTGCAAAATCATTATCAAATTATATTCTTACAAGAAGACAGTTATAGATATGCGACAATCATTTTGGACATGAGTGTACATATATACGAGGGACGTCCAATAAGTTATCTACCTAGACAGGAAGGAATGCAGATAAGCTCTCCTGGTCATCACAGTTTTTTTTATGTAGTCCGCATGGAGGTTTGTGCACCATCGGAACTTTGTGGGCAGCGAAGAAATCCCAGAGAAAAAAATAGTCTTTGTCATGGCTTGCAAACCACTGGGAAGCAGCCTGTTGGATCTCGTTGTCCGACGAAAAACATTGTCCCCGCAAGTGTTTCTTCAGGTCTCGGAAGATAAACAGGGTATCTATCGGTCACGAATATCACGAAATGAGAAAACGGTCACGAAAGTCACGAAATTTAGCTTTTGGGTCACGATTTTTTTTCTAACTATAAATGTAAGTACAGATTGGAAAAATTTTGTTTTATAAAACGTCAAAATTTACCACCAGAAACGTCTATGGTCGGCTTTAGACGCTACCAAATCTCTAGCAAAGTACGTTTCTATCGCATGGATGAAAATTCGGCCTCATTTGCACCCAAATTCGCTTTTGAGAATGTTAGGAAATTGTGTGATTTGGTAAAGAAAAGGTCACGAAGAAGTCACGAAATTTCATTTTGGAATTTTAGTAGACACCCTGACAAAGTAGTCACTAGTGAGAAACTTGATGACCAAGCGGTGCTCCACCTTCTGCAAATCCACTGTTCGCGGCGTGACACAATCGTTCACTTCTTGGCGTAATACAAACACTCTGTTCACGGCCATTACATTGCTCCGTCTGTCCTCAAATTGCGTAGCTGGGTTCCCCACAGTGACGGCGTCATTATGCTCCGCCCCTCCCTTCCTGTCAAGATAGATAACTTATTGGACGCTCCTCGTATCTTCTGAAATATAAAATCTTTTTTTTTTTTTTTTTTTTTTTAATCGTATTCATGTAAGATGTATTTGTTTAGATAGGCATATTAATATTAAAGTTAGTTTGGACAACACTTAATTTTAAATTGGTAGTATAATCTGTGATACATATAATTGCTTTGTTATTGTTTATTGCAGAAGAGGACAAGAAAAAACTTGCATCATTGGAAGAGCTCTTCAAGAAATTTGAAGAGAGTGTATCTAAATTGGAAGCTGAAAATATCAGACTTCGTTCACAGGAAGCTTCGCGAGGGAACAGGTAATACTTAACATCAAACATTTAAAGCAGTCTAATGGTTTATATATTTACGTATGATGTGCCATCAAATGAAAAGGTCTATTTTCAGGGAAATACTATATTACAAAAGTTGGCTACACAAATTCGCCATATGCGTTAAAGCACTTATCCCTGATGAATCCCTTGATAGAATTACTTGGACAGGAAAGTAAACCATTTTGTCACAGTGTATCCGAGGCATAGCGGCAGTCTGTAAAGCGCTTCTACATTGGGCCAAAAATGCACATGCGCTTAAGTTTTGCTACTTCCATATCGCTACATCTGTGAATGTACACAGTACATGAAATAACTGTGTCATGTAACATGTATTTCGTGATATTTGGAAATGGACCATTTAATTTGATGGCATCTTATTCAGTGTGTTCAGAAACGGCATCAAAAACTTTTGGGAAATGAATCTCGACATACAAAAAATACAGAATAAAAGGGTGCACAAATACGTCATTTTGGAGCTATAGCTCTCCAAAATTTGGTCGGAACGATATGAAAAGAATCTTACCTCAAGAAATAAATGCCGGATGAAAGTTGGGTACAAGAACATAATGATATTTTGATCCAAGACTTCTTTACTGTAACAGTGGAAATGGAACGTGTGCCAGTTGTCAGTTCCTCATCTGTGCTTCATCGTTCCTAGAAGTCCTCATAAATCTACATTCACTAGTGCATTAATGAAATATAGGTTCGAAATAAGCACTAATGACCTTCACACATGTAATTCTCCGATCAGTTTTCGGTGGGCTGTGGTTCCGAAATAACGTATTTGTTCCCATGTCGATTTATAATTTTTGTTTTTATGTGAGAATTCATTTCCCAAAGTGTTTCAGTATTGCTTTTGAACAAACTATGTATCATTGGAGCATTTGGTGGTTCTAAATTATTTAATCATTAAATCTTTACAAAATTAAGGAGAAGTAAAGGAAATGAGCAACAAATCTATTGGAGCAACCGTATGAAGGTACAATGTGTTCACAAAGTCTTGTCACGTGAACTTTAAATTGTTATAACTCGGGAATGAAACGTATAACATGCGGATTACACGAAGAAAGTGTGATTCTTTAACATATTTTTTCTGAGGAAGTAAAATATGTCACATAAATAAGAGCACACGGGAGAGAGATAAGAATGGCATTACGTGTAGAAACACAAATGACGAAAACTTTTTCTTTACCTGAAAGCATTGCAAATTGAATGCCATGAGAACTACTTCTGTAGTTTTGGACATAGCACGTGCTAAAATATTGAAACAAGTCGATATGCTCTGTTTACAATTTATAGGTTGACAGTTAAATAGCAACTTATGATGTCAGCTTAAAAATCTAGTTTTATGAGAATTTTTTTAACTGCTTGCAACATTGTGAGAACCAAGCTGCATGAAATGGTGTGTTTATACATTATAGCAATAAAAGAATAAAGATCTAACGTCTGAAGCAAGAATAGTTGATAAAAGTTAATTGTATTATGTGTTGGTTAACAACACAGACTCCGTCCAGTTAAATCTGAAATTCAGTCGATTAAAGTCTGGGAAGTACAAATGGGTGTTGAAGTGAGGTGATGCATGCACGATTGTTGCCAGTATTTCTACCAGGCATAATCTAGGAGTGCTTTTGCCTTAGCTTCGGTAGGGGCACAACTCGGAAAGGAAGGGTCAATTATATACTAATGAAAGGAGGAAACAACCGATTCTTTTCAACACACAAAATCCTCTATAGGTGTGAATTCTATCACAATGAAAAAAGTGATTGATTGAACCAGGACTCGAATCCGGGATCTCCGGCATACCGTGCTGATACTGTAACCACTACGCCACTCAGTCCGCTTCCCAGAAAAGCCACTCACTCTCGAGATAGATGCTTTCATCTGGGACCATGTGGGTAGTACCGTATCACAGTTGTGATTTCATAATACTTAATGAAAAGAGGAAACAACCGATCTTTCATTTTACTCGCCAAATCCTCTATAAGTATGAATTCTAACACAAAGAGTGAAAAAGTGACTGACAGGGACTGACCGGTATGTGGACACAAGATTGTCAAATCACAGTAGGGGGCTGTGGTACGACCCACGTGATCAGAGATGAAAGCACTGACATCGAGAGTGAGAGAGAGAGAGAGAGAGAGAGAGAGTGAGTGGCTCTTCTGGAAAATGGACTGGGTGGCGCAGTGGTTAATGCATCGGCACGGTATGCCGCAGGTCCCGGGTTCGAATCTGGGTACAGTCAGTCACTTTTTCACACTCTGTATTAAGGGAAATTAAATTGCGCATACTTACCGTATACTTGTCACTTTTCTGAATAGTACGTCCTTTAGCAAATAGTGTTACAGTGCAGCCCCTAACATGCTGTACAAAAGATGATTAGTAAAGATCGGTCTTTTTTCGCCTGTGATAAGTTATAAAAGGTAAAAGTGTTCATAAAAGCTAATATATCATGTGAAAATGAAGTTCAGGCATTAAATGTTACATCTCTATATGAAGTATATGAAAAAATATTGCAGCAAGTCACATGAAGAGCCCGGAAACAAAGCATGGTTGTTGATATACTGCCAGTTCAGACGTTTTTTCGAACTTGCAGCAATAATTTTAGTATGAGGCGCGTCATAAGCCATGCCATATGAATGCTTGTTAATAGGCTTATTACCTCTAGTCTTCGCAGAAACGAAAAGTATAATGGTTCGTGAAGCACTTAGTATTGAAATCGTTGCTAGTTCAAAACAATGTCTAAACTGGCTGAATATTAACAAACGTACTTCGTTTGCGAGTACTTTATATAACTTGCTACAATACATTTCATATGCATTTTACTTGTACTTCATATTCATATGAAAATCTGATTTCGCCAAGAATCTGGCTTTGTGAATACTTTTGTTTCCTACGACTACCATAGGTGGAAAAAGCCCGATGGTGCTTCTTTGTGTTATTTGTTTACGTGCAATGTTGAATTTTGTTATTGAAATGTACTATATACCACAAGAACATGTTTGTCATTAATTACTACCTTCTTGGGCAGTAGGTGCGGGAACAATTTGTGCAAGATTTTCTAGCACACCTATATCACATAGAAAAAGAATACTGTGACTTCATAAAAAGTTTCAAGATATTGGAATTGTGTATGACAGGCCCGAAAGTGAGAGACCAACTGTCGTGACAGCTGATTTCAGTTCACCGATTCGCGTAACTAGAGGAAACTAGGAGCCAGCTCCCGTAAACATTGTTGCCATCTTAGAATGCTGTTGAGTACGATTCTTTCAATTCTCAGAACGAAGGGGCCAGCTTCCTCCTAGCAAAATATTCTAGTCATGACAATGCGTTCACCTAGGAATTCATTCCATCATTTCTCGAGGCAACAACACTGAATTTTACATTACGTAAAGCACTTCGTACGTATGTATAAATTTCACGCTTACTGAAAGAACTAAAAGAACTGTAGATGAAAGAGGAAAAAGTACGATTTTGCTTGTCGCTCCATGAGTCATTCGCAATACAAAACAGACTTGACAAGGGGCATTTTTCTGATGAACCGTGGTTTTATTTATCTGATTATATGAACAGTCAGAACTGCAGAATATGGAGTAACTGAAAACCCTCATACTTTTCATGAGAGTCAGTAAAGTAAGTTATTGAACCTTTGTTCGTCGCATTATTGACATTACGACAAATGCTGATAATTTTTAAAAAGCAAGAAAATGATGGGAGAAGAAATTTATTATGATAGATATGCAAGTACATATTTTGGTTTTTTTTTGACAATTGCTATGAACCAGACGTTTCTTGTAGCGTGGCACAAGCTTCTGTGTACTCTCTGTGTACAAATCTTCCACCTTAGAGAGTAGCCAGTCCAGAACTGATGTCTTGAGCACTTCACTGTGGTTGAACCGCTTCGATGCAATCCACTTTTTCAGGTGAAGAAAGAAATCGCTAGGGGCAAGGTCGGGGCAGTAAGGGTGTTGATTGAAATAGTTCACATCGAAATCTTTGAATTGTATCAGGAGTACTAGCAGCTGTGTGTGGGAAGGTATTGTCATGGATAAGAATAATTCCAGAGCGTAGCATTCATCTCTGCCGATATTTAATAGCACATTGCAGGTTATTCAGTGTTTCGCAATACATATCATCTGTAATTGTTCGTCCTGGCTCGAAGAATTCCACAAGAATCAAATCGTTTTGGTCCCAAAACACGATTACGATGATTTTGTGACTGATGATGTTCATTTGGATTTTTTCGTTTTAGAACAGGGTGTCTACTGGTCATGAAAGTCATGAAAAAGTCATATATTTTGCTTAGTGGTCATGAAAGCCATGAAAAAGTCCTTTATTTACCCAACTGGTCATGAAAATCTGAAATCTCAGAGTATATTTTTATACTTCATACTTTTATACCTCATACTGCATGTACTGAAACAGTTGTATCAGGTCAGTAATTGTGAGAATTTCCCCCACCAGTTAGTACTTTACTGTCTTCCTAGCTGCTCCCCATTTCATCTTCTAGTCTCTGTAATATAGTAACAACTTTTTACTGTCCAACTTTCTGATCTGCTATTTCTTTACTTCTAAGAAATGTAAATTGTGTATTTTTGGGCCTTTAGACTTATGCAAATAATATTATTCGTTTGAGTTTGCAGATTTTAAATTTGATGATTTATTTTTTTAAAACGAATTTCTTTTATAATTTGTTTTGTCTTTGGGCAGTTCTCAGTGCTTAATTTCAGACAAATTTCTGCTAGATGGATAATTATACTCAGAATTAGAACTTCAAATACAGTTGATTCACTGGTAAGAGCAGGCCCGTATTTAGGTAAGTGCTATTCTGTGCTCGAGCACAAGGCGGCAGAATTTTAAATTCTTTCTTTAAGATTCACAATAAGTGATATTTAAGACTAGCAACCGGCATAGTTCCGATGCACCACTGATGGTAGGGGTTTATTATTACTAATGGTAAATTTTTACCGCCATGATCATGAAAATTTGAACAAAAAGGTCATGAAAAGTCATGAAAAAGTCATGAATTTACTTTCTGGTATTCCAGTAGACACCCTGTAGAAGAACCAAAATATCGCCATTACATTGACTGCTGCTTCGACTTCCCAATGACGTACGATATCAAAGTTTTATCCTTTGTCACCACTTCAGAAAAAATGTCATCTCAATAATCCCACAGCGGGCCAAAAACCACATCTTACTGCCATTCTTTGCTCTTTGTAAGTGTGTGTCAGCGTTTTTGACACCCACCTCACATACAGTTTGTCACATACATAACACAGCTTGTCACTTATTTGATGCATTGTTTTCGTAGACACTTCTGGAACTCTTTGGCGACTTAAGTTATTGTGAACTGACGATTTTATCACATTTTCTCGTTAACACTTTCCACTAGATTGTCAGTTTGAACACTGTCTTCCGTTACGCTCGTCGTCATGAACATTTGAACGCCCTTCCCAAAACTCTGGATCAGTGCCTGGCCTTCCTTTCACTCATTACTATCGATTCGTAAATTGTACAGAATTCGCGATGGATTTCAACTGCATTCTGTCCTTTCGCATTCAGAAATTGTGTGACAGATTTAACTTGACATTTGGCGGGATATTGTATTACGGCAGCCATTTAATCTTAGTGCTTCTCTCACGTACGCAAACTCTACTATGACGATTCTATTTGTTGCACGCATAGAATGCTACGGCATGCTCCTACTTATGTTCAATTTCCTCAGTGCTGCCAACCCCGCGTAAAAAAATATCGCTTATATTTTACATGCGCCTCGTGCTAGAAGACACATAGCTTCTGACAAAATTCTTTCTTTGATATTATAACAGAAACCAAAAGCATAGCCTTAAGTTTTAAAAAAAAAAGTTTTAGACCACTATTGGTCTGGCTCCTCAATTGCCTCTGTTGAATACACACGGACCGTTATTTAATTAGATTTTTGCTGTTATGCGGCTTTCGAGGCGTTTCGAACTTCCTTTCGTCTTTTAATTTGTCTCCTCAAGCCGTACCTTTAGCTATTCCCTGTTTTTCATTTGATATAGGCTAGTTTCGGCAGACGGGAATCTAACGCTGATATAAAAAAGAGCATTTTTGGCAAACAAGAACATGGACAGCGTCGATTACGTGAGAATCTAAATTATTGCCGAAACTACGAAATTTTAATGTTATTCACGGACAATTCAAAAAATAAGAACATGTTGGTTGTGTATATTCTTCACATTTTCGTGAGACGAACCATTTTCTAAAGTAAGTTGGTATTATTTCCGATCATTCTGTGTATTACAGCATACTGTAGTGTACCAACATTTCGATCAATAATCTGTCAACCTCAGAGAGTTGGAAAAAGGAACTGAAATAAATATGGAAGACATCATATAGATTGTACTGGATTTAGGCCATATTTTATATATATGACAAAAAATGATCGACAATACAAATTCTCAACACTGTTTCTGTTTTGTTGTTGCTTCTTTGTGTTAAAGCTTAGCATTTTCTTCATCACAAAACAAGAAAAGAGTGCCTATTTTTCAACTTCCAAATGAACTCCGAAAGATGTTCGCATTACATTTCCCCGAAATCCCAGCGAGCTGTCAATACTCCGATTGTAAAAGTACAAAAGCAGTAGTAAGATATTCTGCTTGCAAAAAGGTGTTTGTGCTTCAATGCACAAAGAAATTGCGAGTATCATTACATTTAACAAGTGAACTATGAGGTGTATATATAGTATTATACACGTCAAGTTGAACCTCCTTATTGAATTTATTATGTAAAGTGTTTTTCAACATAATAAATATTCTATATAAAATTCAGTTTACAATTGTGATATGTAATACTTTAGAGAATCAAATACAAATTTCTAAAAATACTTCAAACTTTTGTTAATTACAGTCCTTATGTATCCTGTAGGATACATGTTCTGGACAGAAACTGAATTCTCAGCTAGCAGTGAAGAATGTTTGGAGGTATTGTCTGTACTTAAACGACCTAAAACAACATTTAAAATTATATATCTATTAGTTACTTCGTGAATGTGTAGAGGTTATGTAAGTTGGGGTAAACATGTACAGATTTTCAATATAGACCGCTGACTTAAATAATAATACACGATAACTTAGTTACCGTTTTATCTCGAGGTTACGGTGGCTTAATGATATGATTCTCTCTACTGATGCGAAAGTTGGTGACTTGAACCTACACCATGTAAGCTGGTGTAGCATTGCGCCCATGAGTTTTTTCATGGTTTCTACTATGTATTCGCACTCTATTCCACCAATTCTTCCGTTATTACTAATTGTACTTACTATCGGTTTTCTTTAGTCCCGTTTCCTGTTATCTGTCATATCATAGGATATTAAACTAAGTATTTAATTTTGTTTTTATGTAATTTTCAGGTCACAGAATGACTTGGAGCAACAGAATTTCTATTTAGAGACACAAACAAAGAAGCTGGAAGAACAGTTAGAAAAACTACGTGAATCAAGTGTATTGGATAAGCAGAAAGTAAAGGAATTAGAAGATGAAATGCGCAAGGTAAGTTTCTATCAATAAACTATAAGTATCTCTACAAAATAATGACCAAAAATTAAACTATAACAAAATAGTGACCTAAAATTAAACTATTTCCTTAGTTTAATTTCTAAGAATAACCAGAAAATTTATATTGTCAGTGATATCTTAATGTTAGAACATTCACTTCGGTAATAAAAACACCGAATTCTGCTCCAGTTCACGATTGTGGTATGATACAAGCCAAGCTCAACAATGTAAGGCGAGCCCGGTAGAAGTTAGGGGGACCCGATCCAACCATATCATAGTTCATCACCTTATTATAGTTCATTTGCAAGTCTACCACGAAAATTTTAGGTGGGCCAGTAAGAATTTAGGGAGATCCGGCTCCCCTAGCCTCAGGTATGATATCATGATTATGACGTATTCCATGTTATTCTGTCAAACTAACTAAAAAAAAAGTAGACAGAAATAGAAAATACAGTCACGGAACTTAATATGTAATAAGACATACAGTTACAAGATTCCATGAACGCGTACTGCTACGTTATATTGACAATCATGACTAATTCTTGACTCCAAATAACGTTAAAATTTTTTAGCACTTTGCTTGAAAGCATTATTTAAATTAGTTAGTACAGTAATCCCCGGACGTATATAAGTAATATATTTCGAAAATCTCTACGAAACTTGAATTTTACGTAAGTCAAGTTTGTAAATTGCTTAAGCGTAACTTTTTAAAATAGGTTTGTCAATTTAAATTACTATGTATAATCAAATTTTTATTACTGTTTTTTATCCTAAATTTTTGTGGTGATTGAATTCATTTTCAACTCACTGCAAATAGAATTTTACTTGAAATATCTTGTACTTTATTTTTTTTTTATTTTATTTTATTTTTTTTTTTTTTTACATATTACACATTTCATACTATTCCATTTCGCAGTACATAATTTTATTCTGTAAGTATGTTTTCGTATTTTTAGTTTTGCCTGCTTTAAACTAATTTAAATAGTGCTTTGAAGCAAAGTGATGTTTTAAATGTTATTGATAGGCGAGAGACAGTCATGATCGTGGTATGATGTTATTTGTCAGCTGTAAGCGTTATCTGAGGAATGCCATAATTATTTCGTATTACATATTAAGTTCTATGACTATTGTTGCCTACTTTTAATTTTGCTATTGCTTTAGCTAATTTAAGAGAAGTAAAATTAAATTTACTTGGAATGTCTTTTAAGAGTAGATATTGACGGCACCTTTTTCCTCTCCGGTTTTTCAATCAATGGAAGAACCAACGCTTAACGGTCTTATTTACTAAGTGCTAGAGAATAAAGTAGGCAACGTCCTTCAGGCACTCTCGTCTCCTCGAAATGTGACTGTCTTTCAAATATGACGTCATACAATAAATGATCAAATTACGGAGTGATATACTATATTTCAGACATTGCCTATTTCATTTCATACTAGCGTCAAGTACCCGCTTCGCTGGGTTAAAATAAGAAAAAAATAGAAATATGTTCCGTTAATCAGTCACTTTTTACTACTACCGAAGCGTTTTCTGATAATCAGTCATTTTCGATCATTTTATGTAGATATATCTTCCCCTCCCTAAGTTGCATCGTGAAAGTGAAATGATGAAAACCACCCCAGACCCGAACCTCATCTATGTTGAATATTTGATCGAGATCGGTCGGGTGATTCAAGAGTTAAGTTACAAACATAGTCACTTTAATTTTTATTTATATAGATAGATTACGCTCATCACTTGGTTTTACGGACCTCGATTTAACAGATTTCGGAACCAATGGACAAATTCTGGAGCAACCGATTCAGTTAGAAAGTCTTAATTTTTAAACTACAAATGTTGAATTTTCTGTATTATAATGTATATTTACAGTGCACCCTGTATTTTACACTATCAGGTTAGATAGTGTACAACATTTTATTATTCCTCTTTCTTTTGTAATGTAATTATGGATATTAGCGATTCTAAACTTAGTGTCGGGACTTACGATCAGTCGGCAACATTTAACGTCTATTACTCCCTGTAAACCGCTAAAAATGAGCGATAAATGTACCTCTCGTATGAAGACTGTGGAGCTCTAATTTTGACCTTTATTTGCTTTTTATTAGAAAAGATAAAATTAGAAATATCTCTTATGGCAAAATCAGTTGTTGAACATTGGAAGTAACGAAAAATTTTCTTTTCTGTTTCAAGAAAGAGAAACTGTTGGCCGATGCGAAGATTGATATTCGAATCGTCGAGAGAGAGTACAAGGACGTGCAACAGCAGCTGAAGTTTCTGCAAGAAGAGAAGAAGAAATGGGAGGAAAATCTACGTACAGAGAAACAACAGTTTGAGGAAAAATGTAGGCAACAAAGGGAAGAAAATATGAAATTGTCGGAGAAAATAGATGGATTGAATGAAGAACTGAAGGAGTCAAAAGATACTATTTTGAAATTGCAAGTAGAGAAGCAGGTAAGTTAAGAAAAAGATCTATTAATAATAATTCAAGAGACGGGATGTACTGGATATGTATGAAAGAGAGAGAGAGAGAGGGGGGAATTGAATTGTGTACTTATTTAACATATCCTTTCCTTCCTCCCTGAGACTGATACAGTTAGTTCAGCAATGTTGCAGTTTTTCTTACCCCTGCACAAGTAAAATTCCTTTGGTGGGCTTGAAAGCAGGTCTCTACAGCATGTTGAACATCATGTAGGTTCTTTAAAATCATGTTCCTTGAGGTGTTTTTTCAAATCTGGGACCAAGTAATAATCAGGTTGAGCCAAGTCAGAGAAACAGAGCGGATGGAGGACAATTGGAATCCAAGGATTCTGAATTTGGCAGTCACAACTTGTTATGCGTGAGTTGAGCAGTTGAGCAAAATGAAAATCCCTTTTGACAACTTTCCTTGGCGTTTCGTCGTAAGCGTCTCGTGCAGCTGGTCCAATAGGTTAGCATAATGCTTGTCGATGATATTAGTGTTCCGAGGTACATAGTTCACCAACAGAATACCATCTTTGTCCCAGAAAATTTAAGACACATGTTCTTTCTGGTTTCTAGGCGCGGAACCGTTTTGGTCGTAGAAACCCAGAGATTGGCTTCTTCATTGACTGATATTTGTCTCAGGACCATACATGTGCAGGCAGGTTTTATGCTTACTCAGTAATCGTGTCAAAAATTTCGGCGCACTAGGTTCAGTGAAAACTGCTGTGGATATTTTCTTCTGATTGTTATTCAAATATTTCGGCACCCACCGTGCTGAAAGCTTGCACATGTTCAGTATCCGGGCTTCTTTTCTCTTATTTTTGTATGTTTTATTTTTATTATTTTTTATTTATTTATTTATTTATTTTTTTTTCTTTATTTGGTTAATATTCGCTTCTTGTAATCATGGACATTGGAGAGCATCACATGTTGCCGGGTTGGTTGAGGTCGGAGTGTACACATTGAATCAAATTTTGCTGCTATAATTTTTTCGTACATTTTTACCGATCCGATTCTTTTCAAATTTTTACACACCTACCAGGAAGAAATGGAAATAGTGCGATTCAAACTGGTTATTTCTCGCTATAATCCCCATAGATTTAGAATTTACCAACTGGAATATAAGGTCTTTAAGAGAAAAGTGAGTGGGCAGATTATTATTATTATTATTATTATTATTATTATTATTATTATTATTATTATTATTATTATTATTATTATTATTATTATTGTTATTGTTAATATTATTATTATTATTATTATTATTATTATTATTATTATTTGTAAAGCTTTATTTATAGTGAACAGCTTTGAAAGGTAGTATGCGACGCTATAAACAGGCCTCGATACAAAATGTCTTGGCTACGAAATTTCTTGTATTTCTTACTTAAAATTGTCATTGTACCAATATTCAGTTAATTATTTTGTTTTTTGTAACTATTATTTAACTTTATTTATCCCAACAGAAAACTGAATCTCAATGTGTAGAACTAAAGGTGAAGCTGGAATCAAGTGAAGGATCTTGTAATAAGAGTAATAAGGAATTGGATCAACTTCAGCGCCAGCGAAATATGCTCAAAGATCAGATAAGTGACTTACAGAAAGAAGTACAACGCAAAGCAGAATTAGTAGATAAAATGGAAGATGAGAAAAAGAAATTGCGGGATGAGTTAGACGAAGAAAGAAGAAAAATCAATGGTCTGGAGTTGGTAAGTGATATATAAAATTATCGATACAAATTATGAATTTCCGTATTTTGCAGGAGATAAACAACTTACTCCTCCAGCAATTGCAAGATTCAACTGAATCGAAAGCAAGACCGGAGACCAGCTTCTTCGATCTGTAGTTCGGGACATCTTTCACTTTTTTTCCTTTCTTTTCATGTTATTACCGCCGTTATTTCTAACACTTACAACTAGTGTTGCAAATTACTAACATAACCATTACTACTAATCAAACTTATGCTATATCAAATCAAATTAAAATAACACAAGAGTGAGTAATAATAGACACTTACTTTGTTAACAATACCAGTGCCGTGCCGTGGAAAATCAGCGCCCGGGACGAGAGTATAGAACGGCACCCCTATACATATGAGTGAGGTCGACAAACCAGCCGCGAAGTGCCACTATGGTTGGCGCGAAGCATAAGAAAATTTTAAAAATAACCCTGCTCTTCCTTGATTTTAAGCACTTTTCATTACTTTTTTCCTTTCATTTTTTATGTGGACTAGTATAAATCTGACCCTGGTCAAA
Source organism: Thermobia domestica (assembly GCF_964235325.1). NCBI lineage: Eukaryota > Metazoa > Arthropoda > Insecta > Zygentoma > Lepismatidae > Thermobia > Thermobia domestica. Next base: position 290,201,890 of record NC_137457.1, read on the forward strand.
TTAAATATTAGATTGAAAAATACTGCTGTTGATCTAAAATATTCCAAGTAAATTTTCCTCTCTGTTTTCTTTCCTTCTTTACTTTTTTTTTTTTTTTTATGAATTTTGCGTCCCCTTAGTTCGGCGCCCGGGGCCGTCGCACCGCTGCCCCCACATCACGGCACTGAACAATACATTTTGGAGGTCCTCACTGGTAAAAAAGAGTCCTATTTTCAAGAACCGTTTTGTGGAGAGACAGGTCATCCTTAAGATCATCTGAACACAAATTTCGACTATTGTAAGTTCCGTTGACATTCTGTCTCTGTCATTGGGCCATAAAATTTTCATTACACTAAACAGTAGTTTGATTGTGGTAAACTTCGACATGTGCATTACTGGCTGGTATTGCGAAAATATACTGCATTAGTTAGATTAAGTTTGCTACATCTGCTTTTCCGAAGAAAAGTTCAGTGTATAATTTACAAGTATTACTGTTCTCCTTATTAAGTTTTAGTACAATAGATTATAAAGCAGAGTATCTATCTGTCACGAAATTCACGAAAAAGTCACGAAATTAGAAAACGGTCATGAAAGTCACGAAAAGGTCACGAAATTTAGAATTTTGGGTCACGATTTTTTTAACTGTGCAAATGTAAGTACAAATTGAAAAATTTTGTTTTATAAAACGTCAAAATTCACCACCAAAAATGTATATGGTCGGCTTTAGACGCTACGAAATCGCAAGCAAAACACGTTTCTATCGCATGGATGAAAATTCGGCCTAATTCGCAAACATATTCGCTCTTGAAAATGTTAAAAAAAAGTTTATGATTTGGTAAAGAAAAGGTCACGAAAAAGTCACTAAACTTCATTTTGAAATTTTAATAGACACCCTGTAAAGCAAAGAACTCAATGAACACTTCATTTCATTTAAAACTAACTTCAATTTTCATCCCCACTTCTGCCAAATCATTAAACGGGGTTCTCACAGGTATGGAAAGTCAGGGAATGTGATTTTTGTCAGGGAAAATCAAGAAAACTATTGAAAAGTTCTTTAATTTCAAGGAAATTATTTGAAATTTCTTTAATGTCAAACAAATAAAGTAGTCATTCTGGATAATGATGGCAACTTTGAAGTAATAATGTTACTTGAGATGTAGAGATCATAAAGTACAACAATATAAAATAATAGGTTAGGCATTAAATTATATCAAAGTGTTTTATGCCATGATTCCTGATTAGGTTCTTAACTCTGAAATTAGTTGAGCTACAGCATGTAGCTCCAGCATTGACTCCATTAATGAAGACAGAGTATGGTGTCTCTGACCTTCTGAAGTGAGATGCATACGTCTTTATAGCCGACTTCAAAGAAAGAATGAAATTTTTAATTCGACCCGTTTATATATGTGTTGTGCGTATGTTCAAGCGTAAGTCTTCTGCACTGGTGCACCAATTTTAATGTTTTTTGTTTGTTTGAAAGAGTATTCTTTTCCAGTTGTTCGACATAAATTTGATTTCAATTTGAGTTTAGCATCCCGTTCAGCAGCGAGGCTTTTATGAGACGTGGACCTGCAGCTTAATGTGGAATCCAAACGTGAGCTCCCAGGTCCCTTACGCCACAGGCGCGTTCGCTAACCGCTTAACAACGCCAGGGAGCTCAAATCTCTATTATTATCACGCGATAATATCAAGTGACTTGCATCTGCTTCTCTTTCTCAAAATGTTCTTACAATTTATATAAATAATAAACAAAATTTTTGCAAATAAATTACATTATTTTTCTTTTTATATATATGAAGTGGGGCAGAAAGGATGGACGTGTTTTCAAAAATCCACAGCTTTATTTCTGTTGATATTGAAATGGCGGCCAAACTCTCGCTGAATTGTCGTGATAGACTCGTTATTCTTGACGAAACTAATCATAGGCAAAAAACATGATGCTCTGTCGTCCACGGCTCCATGGTTCAATCTGAAAATACAAATGAATAAATAAATAAAACAACAAACAATAAAATGCTAAGACTTCACGAACATAATGACAGCTTCTGCACATTTTTCACTTAAACTACGGGAGAGTTTTAGCCATTTCAATAATATCTCGTTCTTTCTGCCCCATCTTGTATAAAATTAGTCTTTGTGTATATCGTCATTCATTACATTCCATATACATTTTTTATAAATGTTAATAAGATTTCATCATTCTTTTTTCCTAGAATATTAATCTTCTTAAGGAGACTTGTGTTATGTTGGAAGAGCAAATCGTTGACTTCGAAAAACTTAACAAAACTTACGAAGGAAAACTGGAAAAGAGTCACGAGGAAAGGTTTGTGCTTAAATAAGTTCATTTATTAATTTTTATACTTATCGACACAGAACATGCATTACCGCCCAATTGTAGTGTCTACATATGATACTTGAATACATAATGTTAAATTATAATCATATTAATACTTGAATACAAAATATTACATTATAATGATACTTATACTTTAATATAGAATATTAAATTAAAATGATTCAGAATAGTTAATATTAGTTTTTGAACGATTTTTCAGAACAAATAAATATGTCTACATCTTTATAACTCTTACTGATTTTGTTGTATGTAGCACAAATTCCCCAAGTATGTGACATATGCAATGCTTTTGTATGTGCCTTCCTGCAGTAGAATAGGCCACTATTTCCTTTGCGTGGTTTGAGGGATGAAACCTGGATCATTATCTTCTCAAGTATGCCTGTACATTCTACAGGCTGTCCGAGAAGTCCTTCCCTGATTACAGAAATTGATAACTCAGGCTAGAAATAAGATAGAAATATGAAACTGGTGTTGAATTGTTTACAAACTATAAGAGTTTTGGTCACATCAGTACACTTCCACATGAGCACCCTTGGTAGCACGTAGCACATCTAGGCGATATTCAATTTCCATCCACACATTAGCCAACATCACTGGAGGGATCGATGCAACGACTGTGGTTATTCGTTGCTGCAGGGTTTCAAGATCTGGTACACTTGTTCGGTAGACCTCATCCTTGACATAACCCCATAAAAAGAAGTCTAATGGGGTTATGTCAGAAGAGCGTGGAGGCCAAGCTGTTGGTCCATCACGACCAATCCATCGCCCAGGAAATGTCCTATCGAGATAGGCACGGACGTCCAAACCCCAATGAGGTGGTGCACCGTCTTGCTGAAAAACGACATCGGGGCGAAACCTAACACAGACAAAAACTTTTATAGTTTGTAAACAATTCAACACCAGTTTCATATTTCTATCTTATTTCTAGCCTGAGTTATCAATTTCTGTAATCAGGGAAGGACTTCTCGGACACCTTGTATTTTGTTGCGCAAAAGTCTGTGAAAGAAAACTAGGTCGTTCAACGCCCATCTTTTGTTCAAATGTCTGAAGTGTAAAGTTATCAAGTAAATTATCATGCAGTTCATATTTTGGGTAAAATCCTGTCCTTTTGTATGCGGGAAAACGTAAGAATTTTCTTTGTATCTGCTCGATTTTTTGGCTACGTGTTTCCACAGAAGTGTTTTAAATAAGGGAGGCATATTCAAGTTTGCATCTTACGTAAGAAAAACAAAGCACTTTTAAAGTGTTATCATTCGTAAATTCTTTGATTGTTCTCATAAGAAACACAAGGTTTATATATGCATGCTTGGTTTATGTAATACTTTTCTGTTCTACGATTTTTTCTTTCAAAAAATCAAGGATATTATACATCGTACAAGTTCAGCCGAACTCATCCGATCGGGATCAAACTTGGCATGGTGGTAGATCTTAATCTAGTATAAAAGCGTATATCATTTTATGTTGTAATCAATCGAAATCAAACGTGACTTGGTAATAGAACTTGACCTACTATATAAGCGTCTGAAACTTTACGTTCTGTATGGGTTCAGTTCCCGATTTATGGCGCGTGAAATTTTCAAAGAAAGAAAAAAAAAAAATCAATGGAACTCATTCAGTTGCAATCAAACGTGACTTGGAAATAGAACTTGACTTGCTACATAAAGGTGTGAAATCTTAACATTGTCTAATGGTTTGGTTCCCAAGTTATGGGCGTCAAATTTTGAGTCAGTTTCGAAAACAAAAAGTCATACACCAAACTCATCTGATCGGGACCACTTTTGATATGGTGAAATATCTTGAACTGCTATTTGAGGCTTTCTGTTTCCAACCTCTGGATGGTCAAATTTTGAGTCACATTTTCGGAAACAAAATTATATCCCCAACTCCTTTGATGAGGGATTAATTTCGCCAAGATCTGCTATATAAGCGTGTGAAATATTATGTTGTGTCGGTTTTCAGTTCCCGAGTTACGGGCGGTCAAATTTTGAGTCATATTTTCGAACACAAAGAGTCATATACCGAATTCATGCGATCGGGATAAAATTTGGCATGGTTGTGGACTTTAACCTCCTATGTAAATGTTGTGCAGGTTTTTGATTTCCAAGTTATGGGCAGTCATATTTAAGAAGAAAGAAAAGAAAATGAAAAAAATTACAGGACTCATCGGATCAGGACCAAACTTGACCTAGACCTGCTATATGCTTTTTGTTGCTAAGTTGAATACAAAGTTCTATATCAGTTTACTGGGCATAATAAAAACCTAATAAATATTAAATAAAAATCAGTATTGTGCAGGAAAATCAATAAATAAAATAAATAAGTAAATTAAAATGAAATGAAGGACGATTTTTGTCACTGCGTATTTAATTTGCTTTTGTAAAATTAACTTCATAGTAATTACGTAAATTTAGTATAATCGATAGATTTGGATTCCTATGTCTCTTCATAGTTCGTTTGCAAGGGTGCCGACAGGCTGATTTCAGGACGCAGGTTGGTCTCATAAGAATATTTGGAGAAACATAATTTTTCTTCGCAAATGATATTATCAGATAGGAGAGTGATCGATATGGGGAGGAGAAAAGTACATCTGGGGGGATAGTGGGAAATTTAGAGCGAGAAAGTTAAATTTGGAAGGGATAGCGCCGAAACCCCTGGTTAACATATACGGAAGAACTGTTAAATCTCTAGTTCTTTCATGAAAAAATCAGCTTAAAAATTTCTACGTAAACAACCAGCTTATCAAATTTTCTTGTTTCACTTCGAGAACCGTTGCACCAAATGTCCAAATTGCGTTTATAAAATTATTAGATTTTTATATGAGTAACTTCGTGAATAAAACGTCAGAATAAGTGCCCGGAACTATACAGGAAAATTTTTATAGACACAGTCAACGAAGTAAATGCTTTACTTACCTTTTTAGTAATTATTAAGAAATAACTTCACCCTATATTTTTATTCTTCTTTCTTCTTATTATTATCTCATTGTACCAGATGATGCATCTCATCCTAACGTAGTACACCAAATGTTTAAATTTGAAACAGTAGCTTAGTGGTAGAGTTCTTACCTCTGGTGCGTGATGTCCCTGGTTCGATCCCAGGCCAAGTAAGTTTGTGAAAAAAAAATCAAATGAAATCTTTAAGTTTAACGTCCCACGGTTATGCCGGTTAGTCTAAAGGAGACGGTAATAATGGGAAATTAGTAAAATGGTGGAATGAAGAAAGTGGCAGGAAACGGGAGAACCCCGAGAAAACCCACGAGCACGGTGTTTGTCCACCACAAGGTCCACACGGTGCGAACTGGGATCGAACCGGGACCCCAAGCACCGGAGGTGAACGCTCTACCATTGAGCCACCGCGTCCCCTAAGTAAGTTTGTGGTGGAGAACATGGTGCTAGTGGGTTTTCTCGGGTACTTCCGTTTCGTCCCACTTTCTCATTCCACCAATTCTTCCATCATCATTCACTTGCTTTAATCATCATCTCCCTTCGCCGAATCGGCATTATCACGGAACATTAAACTCGCCAGATTTCATTTTTTTTTTCATTTCCTTTTTGAAATAGTAAGTGTGAAGTTATTTTGCAAATAGCTATATTTATGATATTAATTCAAAAGTGTGTCGCTTTCAGACGTAAGCTGTTGGAAGATCTTGAGAAATTGCAGAATGATTTACGGCTGACAAAGCAAACCATAAATGAGGAAAAATCGTTAAAGATCTGCGCAGAGAAGAAACTTCAGAGGGTAGAGGCTGAGAAAAAAGACAAAGAGGATGAAATGGAAAAAGAAATTGCTTCATTGCAGTCACGTGTTCAAGAATACAAAGCTATGGCTGAGCAGCTTACGCAACAAGTAAGTACCTTGTACTTTGACACAAATTAAGTAATACCCTCTTATTATGTGTCCGAGGAATCCTAATTGGATTGTTGTATTAGTATGATTTTGGTAACTGTAAGATACGAATGAGAAACAAGTTTGTTTTTTTAATTTTATTTATTTATTTATTTATTTTTACAGAAAACACTAAAAGTCAGCAATAAGTTATTGAAATGTTGATCACTAGACACTAGGTCTGCCAGATTTTTCACAGAAGTAAAGGGAAGATCTTACGACTGAAATAATAATAATAATAATAATAATAATAATAATAATAATAAAACCTTGAAGATATGTGACATTCAGAATTTATGTATAACAAACATATTTGATTTCACATTCTAACGTAGAATAATTTTAACTGAAAACTGGGGCGCACTCATTAAAATAAATTGCAATACACAAAATACACACAAAAAGTGTTGACAAAAATCACGATCTCATGTGGTTCGGATTCCGCGTTAATCAGTAGGTCCACGTTTCATATATGTAGACTCGCTGCTGGAAGGGACGTTAAACTGAAAATCAAATCAAATCAAAAATCACGGTCAGGGTTGAAAGAAAAAAGTAGTTTCCAGAAGAAATGTGGTTAGACAGAATTTGAGGAATACGAAAGAAATACATAATCGTGTCACTGTAGTAATTAATAAAATAGAATCCTCCTGACAAGTGAGAGATCAGGGTTCGGGTCCCTGACACTTTGTATTATTATTACTGACTAATAAATTTATTTGATTCTCTAACATTGTTTCGTTCACAATGATGTGATGTTAAACCTAATATTGTACTTCACACTTGAAAGTACTTTCATTCTTTGTCACACCTTTTACAGTAAAACAAGTTGACTATAAAATATACGGGAAGTCTTGCATTACGCGGTTTTACTCTAACGTGGTCTTCATTATTATACACATTTACTAAAATGCATTTATGCATGTAGACGTTGTGATACTGCATAAGTCGAGGAAAGTACATTGGCTTACGATGTGTCTGTGTTAACTACGATTAAAAAATGGAGGCTCAGTAGTGGAGTGCTCACCTCATGAACGAGGTTGACTCCTATTTCAATCCTAGGCCACAGAGTTGTGGTAATCAGCAGCCTCATAATTCTCCCGTTTCCTCTTACATTCTTATTCCATCATTTTCTTATATTATGATCATTTACTTTCATTAATTTGCCCGTTCTCCTTTAACATATAGGGCACATAACCATAGCAGATAAAACTAAAACTTATAAGTTGCAATCAAATTTTTTAAAATCCATTTTTAAAGTTTTTAAAACACCTTTTGTATGTAGGTTGTTCAATATACGTTTCCCTAAGTTGTAAAGTATTTATTTTTTAAGATGCATTTGTAAATTATACATAAATGTGTAGGCATATCTTTCCTCACCTCACCAAATAATCCTCATTGAGATTCAGGCATTTGTTTCATCGTTGCATCAATTTGTCCAAACCCTTTGCAAAAAAAATCAGAGCTCTGGCTATTTAGCACTCTCTTCACATTTTTTATCACCAGTTGATAAGAGACCAGCTCGCTTATGTCTAACCTGAACTCTTCTTCAGGAAAACACAATTCGACATAAGCGATCTGGTCTCTTCTTGACAATAACACCGCCTCCCCACTCCCACTCAGCACCCAAACAAAACACAAAATTGAAGAATTAAGGTGGGAACGGTTGTCCCATTCTCCATACAACCTCAATTTAGCGCCGAGTTATTTCCATCTTTTTCCAGTGTTAAAGTCTGCATTCCAAAGTGAATGTTTCGAAACAAAATGAAAAATGAAGCGTAATGTGAGGAGAGTATTAAACAGTCAGAGCCCTGATTTTTTGCAAAGGGTTTGGGCAAATTGGTGCAACGGTGAGACAAATGCCTGAATCTCAATGAGGATTATGTGGAGAGGTGAGAGAGTTTACAAATGTATCGTAAAAAATAAATGTTTTACAGTTTAGGGAAACTTATATATTGATCGAGCCACGTAGGTTTAAAAGAATTTTCTGTATTTTTACAGTCACTTTTTTTTTTTTTTTTTAAATCTTATATATAAAAGAGAACGCACAAATCCTTTGTTCCCTCATCACGCTAATACGGCTGAACCAATTTCTTTCATTTTTGGGGGGTTATTAGGATTTGGACCCTAGATGGTTTTTATCATATCACTTTAATTTTCAATTACCAGTGTCTTGAGATAATTGACCATTCAAGTGTCCATAACGTACAAATCCTTTGTTAGTTCATCATAGGTAAAAATAAACGTATTTATATGCAACCCGCATGACCGTGTCACTCGGCGGGTTAACATAAATGACAGGCGATATAATGTTAACATTTACTGCAATCTACTATGGTTTTTATCATATCACTTGAAAGCGAAAAAGTAAAAATTATCTAAGTAACAAGGTTTATTGCGTTCCGGGGTGACCCCAGCGAAGCGGGGTGAACGCTGCTAGTAAATCTATAAACTTAATAATTATTTTATATTTTTGTAATGAACAAATTCAATTAAAACCCATTATACATAGATATGGAACTATACGGTATTGCGTAGTTTGCACATTTTTTGGCAGCAATTAGCTGCTTTATGTAAGGTATTTCTGTACCTATTTGTATTAAAATTAAAGAAAAATACGGGGAGCGGGCATGTGTGATGCGAAGAATCTCTAAGTGGTTGTTTGGAGGCCATGTAAGGTTGTTGTTCGGAGGTCATGTAAGCTTGTGGTCCTTGAGTTTTCTCGGTTCTCTGTCTTTCTGTCCGCCTGCCTCTTTCATTATTATTATTATTATTATTCCTCCAAGTCTTCCGTTCCTTTAGCTTGCACTGCATTAAATTGAAAATTTCAATTCATTTTCTTGTAGGTCAACTACTTAGAGACTCAGTGTTCAACAGCTGAACTTAATGAGAGAAACGCTAACCGAATGGTTGAGAGTTTGACAGCAGAGAATTTGAGATTAAAGGACGATATGAGTCAACAGATAACACAAATGTTGTCCTTCAAAGAATCAAACTTCAAGTTGACTCAGGAGCTGGATGACGCAGAGAAAGAAATTAAAAAGTTACAAAGCAGGTATGTAGTTACTCAACCGTTATATTGTTTTGTCTTGATTAAAAAACATGAAGGTGCAATCAGAGATACTCTCTCATAAACCACAAGAATTAAATTTGATAGGAGAGAGTTACGAATCTACTGCTAAACATAAGAGATATTTACTCATAAGGCAAATACAACTGATTAGAAGAATATCTCGTAATAATTAAGTTGCTTACTGTCAAATCTGTATTATAAAATTGAAAATCACTAGGTTTTTTACTCTTAATCTCTTGAACCACACGACCGATCTGGATCAAATTTTTATCATAAATCACTTCGACGGTGCAACTTAGGAGACAGGGAGTGGACAAAATATTTTAAAATGATCGAAAGTGACAGATATTAGTTTCGAATCTATAGTTTTCGTGCTCGCTGAGAAGAACAGTGACACTCCCAATGTTTTTTTTTTTTTTTTTTAATCCAAATTCAGCAACGAACTTTGGGGACGAGGATAAGTTTTATATATATAGGGGGTGTCAAAACAACACCGACAACGTTTGGGAGGTGATTCCTGACACCAAGATAAGACGAAAAGTATAGACCAACCTGGGTGCACAAATGCTTCCTTGCGGAGTTATAGGCTGCCGAAAACATGAAAAAGTGAAGTTTAAAGGTCCATAGCTCCGAAACTATGGGACCTACAGTAGTCGGGTCAAGACTTTATTTAGGAACTAGTATGTGTCCTATCCAAATATTCATGTTTCAGAATCCTGCGGTACTTCCGTAACAATTTTGTAGAGGTGGTTTGTGAGTACTTCAAATTATAAGACCGTATTCAAACTCCCTCTCCAAAAATTGTGTGAAGGGAAGGAAGCATTTGTACACCCAGGTTGGTCTATACTTTTCGTCTTATCTTGATGTCACGAATCACCTCCCAAACGTTGCCGGTTTTGTTTTGAAACACCCAATATATATATATCGGGTGTCCAATATACAATGCAACCCAATATACCAATACAATGTCCAATATACCAAAACGAAGCTTTGTTCATGCATATATTTTAAACTAGGAAGCAATGATTGAAGTGCACTAGGAACCACACAGTGTTGCCAGATGTGTCCAAAGATGTAAATCAATTTTTTTTTTGCAAAACATATAAATTGACTCATAACTCATACGTATGGATGTTTTGTCGTTAATTTTCAGTTTGTTTAGTTGGAGTAGCTCGGAAATTATGGAGCAGAAAAAAGAATTTTTCATTTCCACCCATAACTAATCGGATGAGGCCTCTGTAAGGGGGAACTAGGAAAATCGTAGTTTTTATGAATTAACACTCTGAATTGGCAACTCTGCTGATGTTTCAGTGCATTAAAAGGTGTGTTAAGGGTCTGTCTTCATTATGCAATTCCTGAAAATAACGAAGAAGAAACTTTGAAATTATCATGATAAAACTGTTACATGCACCCGGTAACACTGCTATTACCACGCAATGAGTTATGAGATCTACAACAGATGCTGGAAGTACCCCCTGCTTTGATTCAAACACAGGTTCACACGTTTCACCATGTTGGCAGCAACTTTTCGAAGAGTAGAAGTGTTAATGTTCTCAATGGTACTGCGAATGTCCGTTTCCAGGTCTTGTATAGTTCGAGGATTTTTCCTCTATTCCTCTTGCTTTAAGTAACCCTATAGAAATGAATAGCAGCGTTGCCGGGTGCATGTAAGTAAAAGTTTTTTTATGCTTTTTATGACTGGCGGATGTTTGTAACTAGAAAGATCTCCTTGTCTCTTGCAGCCCTGTGTCAAAATGTGAAATAGGATTTGTAATTCTCTATGTGACTGGCGATGCTGATTTAAATGAAAGCATTGATGGTCTCCAAACCGAACACTAATATATACATACAACAGGTATACATACAGCATGTTTACATGCAATAACTTTGTGATATAAAGTATATCAGGCGCTCAGGTTTTCGTTTTTAAAGTGGAAGATACTTTTTTTGTTTATTGATCCATACTTTGCGTTTTAATACATGTCATACAACTAGACACTATCGTTCTTACATTGCAACAATATATGTTTATCTTTCATATTATTTGATCTGTATTTCTATAGCGCTTTTGCACAGAATATGACCTTTTAGTTTTCTTCACATAATAGCGTCTCTGTTTCTTTTCCAATATAATGAATACATTTTCATATCATCTTTTCTCATTTTCCACTGTAGTATAAAAAAATATATTTTCAAACTCTATATATATTATTACGCCACTACAAAGTAGTATCTCTAATACTACTTTGGCACAAAAATCTTTTAATTCCTCTTTATCTCACAGTCCTCTTCAAACTGAACTGTAAGAACAATATACTACATAGATGAAAAAAAAAAAAACAGAATAAAGGATTAAATCAAGCCAATCCTTCTTCACTGACTCCTCTCAAAAAACTTAATTGTCTAGGGTATGATTAATATTATTCTTATTGCAATCCGGGCACAGGGAAACTTTGGTTTTAAAGAACGAAACATTACTTAGGCTTTCTTAATATTTTATTCGTAGACTAGATATGAGCAAAAATTAAAATTTCTCTACGAGAAGCAGCGAAAAGAGTTCTCTCTCAGGACTCTGGAAACTTTACCCGTGAGGGATCGAACTCGGAACCCATCACTCCCTACTTGGATACGAATACATGCTAGTTTATGCTCTAATTTATAAGTGTCCTGTGGCATAAGTTTTTCTGCCCTCTTTAACGGAACAGCTCCACTCTGCCTTAACTTTAAAAGCAATTCCTTGAATCAAAGAAAATGCTTGGCCTATCTACACAGGTCTCCAGAACTCTAGAGAACCTGCGAAAAGGAAACCCTGACTAAAACAAATACAAGGTGAATAGGTTAAGTTAAGGTAGGAAATAAGTCTCTTTCATGAGACTATAAACTGGCCCGTGCTGTGGACCTTGCCCTAACCAAGTCTCTCATTTCGAGACAATAAACTGGCCACCAAAAATTAGGCCTTGCCCTAAATAAGGTCTCGCTCTAAAAGAGACCAGAAACTTATCTCTTTTCCAAGAGATAATCACTAACACAGGATTAGGATCAGGGAATCAAAAAAGGAAAACAATAAACTTTTACTAGAGAAACAAAACTCAGGGGACTCGAACCCAAAACCATTTTGGAGTTCGAAATTAGAATTCCTTAATGTCCTATCAAAAGATTAAAACATATCTCACAATACAAAATCTATTTAATACGTATCCCCACGTCCTCGGCGTGAATAAAATTAAACTATCAAACAAAAAAGAATTCTCCCCAGAAAAACTATTCTTTAGTTATATACGAAAATAAACTCCTATTCCCTATCCTTGGCCATTCCGAGAGACCATCCTAACCTGCCAGCCTTAAACAGCATAGATAAAAAAAATTGGTTGATCCAACAGACATTAGGACCGTCGGTCGAACGTAACCATGTGGTCCAGAGTGTCAGAAGAAAACGCCTACCAAGCGAAACAGCTCGGTATATATACGATTCGGCTCACACGTGGCAGCATCCAAAAACGAAAAGATCTCTAGCTAAAATAAAGAAAGATCGTTGAAAATTTGAAAAAACCGACGCTACCAACCTCCCCCCTTGAAGTTCTAACAGTTAACAAGCACGTATCCGATTCCTAAACTATGTAAGCAAATGTAACAGTGTATCTATCTAAGCAGAAAATCTTTAAAGGCAATCTCTCTTAATGCTATATGCAATAAAAAAAAACGCTAAATATGATACAAATTATATACAGATAAGTTATACAAATTATATAAACATTATAAACTATATAAATATACAAGCACCTAAATAATTATCCAGGCCTGGAATTTTAATGAACTTAAAAACTATTAGATTATATATATCTATATTTAAACCAGATATTTTTACAGTTAATTTATTACAAGTAAGTGGATCTAAAATATCCACTTACATATACCCTGGTGTCAAAAAAAAAAAAAAAAAAAAAAAATACTTGCTTGTGCTCATTTATTTAAATGTCTCTGTCTCCTTCAGTTCTTGTAACTTTTGCACAAACACACACACAAAAAATTCACAGATGAAACTACTATATTCACTAACACAAAAACAGCATAACATTAATTTTGAAAATAATTACTTTTTCTTTTTTAAAAATTTCACAGTCAATTGTCTCGTGCTGTCCTGGTAAAAAAAAAAAACTCAAACAGATAAAAAAAAATAAACTCCGCACACGAAATCTTAATTCTGTACGGTTCACTGTCTCCCACTTAAAATGTACACTACGGGCAACGTTCAAAATTCAAACCTCCTCTTGAAAGGTTTTCCCGGCTGTTCAGCATCTTCTTTGCCTGGAGTACGTGGCAAAGAGTTCAACTCCAGACTTTCTCCATCAGTAGATAATTCGATGAAAGATTCGTCATCTGAATCAGGATTCTTGGAAGTTGAGAATGAGGGATTATTATTGCTGATACCTGGCACCTCCTGCCTTATACGTTGAATATCCCTCACTTGTTCAAGCGTTAGATCAGGAACTGACCTCTGCAAAATATCTCTGGTCGATGGAACTGGACCAGCTCCCAAACGCTTAAGCCTGCGTTTGTTATTCTTATATGAATCTACATGGAAAAGTAGCTGTAACGATAGATGATTTTCTGGATGTGGTCTAGCAGCCACATATACAGATCGTCGTGATTTAGGAACTTTAAAAGACATGTCTCCAACTGAAACGGATCAACTCTTAATTCGAAGAGCTATACTGCGTCAGACTGACCAGTCGAAGAATCTAAGCTAAACTAGTCTAAAACACACAACCAAAAAAAGAACTGAAAACAAAGAAAAACTTTCCCCCTTTTTTCTCTCTCTTTTTTTTTTTTTTTTTTCCTCTACACAACTAAATCGGTAGGCTGTATAACTTTTCCCCTTCCTGACTTTTTCTCTTCTTTTGAAGACAAACAATGTATGAAGGAAGGTTGCATTTCCGGAATATGTTGACAAAATTTAGGGGGGTATACATAAGGCTTTAACATGTCTGCATTCGTTCGAGTTTCTTTCCCATCCCAATCATTTCTAACAATATAAGAATTAGTAGCCAGCTGCTTTACAATTGTGTACGTCCCCGAATATCGATTTAGAAGTGAGGCTGCTACTCTCTGGATGGGCTCGGACAACCGGATGACACGCAACCAGGCCTTATCTCCTACTTTGAATGGGTTTTTTCTTCTCCCCCGATCATAGATCTTCTTGTAAGCTTTCTGCCTCTGTTCTTGAACCTTGTTGGCTCTCTCTACAGCAACAATCATCCTCTTCTTCAATTTCTCTACGTAACTGGAATAATTTATTACGAAGTCTTCCTCAGAAACTTTCAGACTTTCGTCAGGGGTCCTCAAAAAAGGATGGGGTAGATCCCTCCCAAACTGCAAGAAGAATGGGCTAAAACCCGTAGCAGAACATACTCTGGAGTTGATGGTGAATTCAATATGCTTAATATCTTTACTCCAGTTCTCATGAGTTTTATTATAAATGCCCAATAATAGTTTCACGTCCCTGATGATTCTTTCTGATTTATTAGCCCTAGCTCTACAGGCACTAATGTAGCTGTACTTAATTTTTAACATCGTCATTACTTCCTTCCATAGTTTGCATGAAAAGACACTGTGGTTGTCTGTACATACACGGTCATACGTTCCGTACTCCGAGAAGAAATTTACAATACAATTCACCATTATCTTTGCAGTCAATTTTCTTACAGGAAATAGTTTTACAAATCTGGAGAATGCGTCCACTAATACAAGGCAATACCGATAACCTCCTTCCTTTAATGCTGGAAGAGGACCAAGGTTATCTAAAAATAGCACCTGGTTTACCTTCCTGGCTAGAGAACTCTGCAATTCTCCATATTTTGTATTGACGTTCTCTTTAAAAAAAAAGTGCAAGCTACACAGCTTTTACAAAAACTAAGTATATCCCGTCTCATATTACTCCAAAAGTAAATATTTCTTATCTTCCTAAAAGTTTCATTGAATGAAGGGTGTCCCGACTCCTTAATAATATGTCCATAATAACAGGCAGATGCTCGTAAAGAACTTGGAATCCAGATAACATTCTTATCCTTTTTCATAATCTTGACACGACGCATGAGGATATCATGGTCAGAAAAATAAGTAACGCTGTCTAAGTATCTAAGCTTTTTCTTCATAGAACGGGATAATTTCTGCATTCCCTCTTTCTTAAATTTAATCAACCTGTTCAAAAACGAATCTTTCTCCTGATATTCTCTTATTTTATCAAAGTCAGTCATATCTATCAAAATTCCACCCGAATTTTCTTCTTCTTTCTCTTCTTCGCTAAGAAGACAGAAGGGTAATTCCTTCAATAAGTGTTTCTTATCTAATTCGGACACGTACGTATTAGAAAAATTCTTCAAATCTCTGTCCCGTTTTTCTTGCTTCATTTTTTGTTTTTCTAATTTAAATAATTGACTATTTACAATATCTGTCAACAAAATCTCAGTTCTCTGAACCTCTTTAAAGTCAACTATAGCGCCATCCTCATGCTGTATTTTTAAGTATCCAGGCTCATCTCCTCCCAGTGGCAAATTCTCTTCCGCTGCTACAGATCCAACGCAATCCGGACCTTCAGTATGACCTTTCTCTGTTCTCGATAAAAGATCCACATGCTGAATCTTTCCAGGACGATAATGTAAAATTACATTGAACCTCATTATCCGAGTAGCCCATCTGCAGACCATAGGAGGTATATTACTAGCTTTTAACAAGCTTATAGCTGCTCTATTATCTGTGTATACATGAACTTCCGGCGCATGAGCTAAATAAACTTCAAATTTTTCAACCGAAGTAACAATTGAAAGAAGCTCGATGTACGCAGAGCAATACTTCTCCTGAGACCTATTTAAGCGCCTAGACCCGTAGGCAACCACTCTTAATTTTCCTTCACCATCTTTTTGACAGAGGGTATACCCACTTGCAATACTACTGCTGTCAGTGAATAAGTGAAAAGGCTCACCCAACTTAGGTAACAAAAGTTCAGGATCTTCGACCAAAGCTTTCTTCAATCTCTCTAACGCTTCTTCTTGTTCCTTTTCTCATTTAAACGGGACATTTTTACGAAGCAATTTAGTCATGGGAGCTATTATTTCAGCCATATTTTTTATCCTGAAGTGGAAAAAATTAAAATATCCTAACAAAGCTTGAAGTTGCGTAATTTTTTTCGGGGATGAAAATTGATTTGCCATCCGGATTTTTTCCTCTGTGCATGTTATCACACCAGGTCTTATTTTGAATCCTTGAATCCTAAAAACTCAATTTCTTGAGAAAATAACACAGCCTTATCTGGACTGAGCGTAAGTCCAGCCGACTTTATTCTACTTAGAAATTCTTGGAGCGTGTTTAGCAATTCCTCTTGCGTCTCGCAGGCAAGTAAAAAATCGTCAAAGTAATTTATGACTTTTGTAAAATATAAATCTCCTAGTACTAACTGCATTAGTTTAACTAGCGTGAATGCCATATCCGACAACCCGTATGGGGCTCTTAAATACTTGTATATACCCTTATGAGTATTAAAAGCCGTATACTTCTGACTATCTTCCTTAATCCTTACTTGTGCGTAGGCATATTTGGCATCAAAAATGCAGAACCAATTCTTGCCACCTAAATGTGCTAATGCCTCTGTTATACTAGGTAAAGAGCAAGTTTCCTTAATAGTGAAACTATTAACGGGACGCGAATCTAAAATTAGCTTGTACGAATTATCTCTCTTCCTATGTAAAATAGGTGCTCCAACAAAATCAGAGTAAGTTTTCTCAATTAAATTATCAGCTTCCATTTCTGACAACAGCTTTTCCATAATTTTTCTCTTTTCTATGGTCAAGGGTCTAACCCGAGAATAAAAAGGACGAGGATTGGCAACCCTGATTTCATGCTCAATCAAATGCGTTACCCCAGGCTTATTGGAAAAAACTTCCTTATGATCATACAGAATCTGTGCTATTCTATCTTTTATTGGTTTACCCACATTTACTTTTTCCAACATCTGATCCACAAAATAAGTTTTATTTTCTTCCAAAAGAAAACCATCTGAATTTTTCAGCTCATTATTACATTGATCAAAAGCATAAAGAGGTGTCATATAATCCTCTATCTTCCACCCAAACAATCCAAAAGACAGAACAATTTTATTTTTACAAAGAAAGTCACGGCCACACAGAATTGGTTTCGACAAATACGGGAGAAGAAAAAACTTTTGTCTAACACATTTCCCGTAGAAATTAACATCCACTGTAACGCTTTTTGTAACATAAGATGTTCCTTCAGCCAGTGACAATAACATTGGGTCTCTTTTAAATTTACAACCTCTTTTCTCGAACTCCTCTGCGACTGAACCAGAAATAAAAGAATAGCTACTACCGCTGTCTGCATAAAGGAAATAGTCCTTGTCAAAAATGCGTGCTTTTATCAATGGAGGCTTTTCCCAGGCCTTTTCCGTCCTCCGCCTGCGACTGACCATAAAAAATTTCTCCTCCTACTTTTTCCGTTCTTTTGCTCCCTGCTAAAAATCCTGTCGCTACTCCTCCCTCCATCGTTAGATGGGTCACTTGTTCCTTCTGAAACTCGATTCTTTCCTCCCCTCCCCCTTTTTAGTACTTGAGTACTTGTTTCACGGGGTGTCTGGCTTTTTCTTTCTTTTTCCTCTGGAACAATAAACCGTGTGAGGTGCTTCTCACTGTCAAACTTCCAGCCGGCCTTGCTTAAATGAAGTTGTATACCAGCATGTTTAAGGAAATTAGATCCCAGGACTGTCGGAATAGATGGGGAACACAGAACATAGAAGGGAAAAGAGAAAACTCTCTTCTTTAAACAAAAACGAGCACGCACAATTTGCTTCGAAATTGTGCTCCCTGTAGCTAGAAGAATTTCTTCGTTAATTTTTTCAGTTTTAGCGTCTTTCGCAATCCAATCTTTCGCTATTTCTGTGCTTGTGAAATAGATCTCACTTCCGCTATCATAGAAAACATCAATCGGCTTTTTATAGAAAAAAGCATATGCATAAGGAGCACTGTTCCTGCTTCTAACCTCTTTTCTGATAGTGGCCGCAGCAGTTTTTTCGTTCTTCTTAGAATTCCTTTTAATCTTTAAACACTGACTTTTAAAATGCCCTAAGCCATTGCACGCGTGGCAACGCAATTGCTCTCTTTTCACTGGTTTTGTAGTATCCTTCTCCCCTATATTCCGTCTATATAATGCGGGATCCATCGCAAAAACTGGTCAAATTGTTTCATTCATATTTGAATGAAAGAATTCAATATGTTATTTTTAATAATATTAAATCTAAGGAATTCACAGTGTATTCTGGGGTACCTCAAGGATCAAATTTGGGTCCTTTACTCTTCCTTATTATGATAAATGATCTACCCAATATGTTTCAATATAGTTCATGCTTAATATTTGCAGATGATACCAAATTATACAAAGAAATCCGCACGGAAAGTGATTGTATTAAATTACAGACGGATGTTGATAGGCTTAATGAGTGGTGTAGGAGAAATAAATTTCAGTTGAATATTTCAAAATGTTATGTAATGACTTTTACTCTTAATAAAGCACGCACAATATTTGAATATAGTATTGGGAATCAGACGTTAGAAAGAAAGGAAATTATAAGAGATTTAGGTGTTTGGTTTGATATTAATTTGAAATTTAAACATCATATAAATATAATAACTAACCAAGCTTTTAAAATGCTGGGTTTTATTAAGAGGTCAAGTCGTTATTTTAAAAATCAAGGGACTATTTTATCGTTGTATAATGCATTTGTTCGATCCAAACTAGAATATGCATCTATTGTTTGGGATCCATTTTATCAGTGTAGGAAACAGCAAATAGAGAAAGTTCAGAATAAGTTATTGAGATATACTGCGTATAAAATATATGGTATTCAAACTCGTTATATTCCTTATGATGAACTTTTAAAAAAATTCAAATTATTGTCGCTTGAAAATAGGAGATTTATACAGCGAGTGCTATATCTTAAAAAATTAATCGATAACAAGGAAGATAACACATTCTTATTAAGTAGATTAACTTTTTATTGTCCTCGGCAAAATCTGAGAGGTAGACAGGTTTTTTATATGCCTGAAAACAGAATAAATGTGAACAGGAATTCACCACTGTTTAAATTATGTGATGCAGGTAACAAAATTGAGTCTATGGGATTGGATTTATTTCAGCATGAATTTAAGACCTTTAAGCGAAAGTGTTTTCAGTTACTAAATGATAAATTGTAGACTATTTTTGTACAGCATATGTAAAGAGAAAAAAGATTCCTATTCTAGTACTATTTCGTGTTACCAATGTTAGTTCCATATTTGGAGTTGGGTTGCATATCCTTCGATAATGATGTATAACCTTTGTACTTTATAATTGCCTTTGGGTGTAAAGTACAAATAAATTATTATTATTATTATTATTATTATTATTATTATTATTATTATTATTATTATTATTATTATTATTATTATTATTATTATTATCCAAAGCTTCAGCTTTAAACTCAGGAATTTTTCCAAACTCATGCGTACTATTTGAAACGACGGCAACATCTTTTCCCACATTCCCATTCTTGTGTAATTTAGCATAGTTCACCTCTTCAAGTAAAATAGACTGAATTTTGACTGCATATGTCTCTAGCTCTTTCAACGTACGAAATTTACGTTCGTGTAAATAGATCTTAAATTTGGGATGAGACTTACTTATGATTCTCAAAACCTGTTCTTCTTCGGACGGCGGTTTACGTAACCGGTTATACAGAATTGACATACTTCTTACGAATTTAGCCATCGATTCCGTGGGTAGCTGGATTCTCTGTGATATCTCGGATTCAATTTCCTGTTCATAATTAAAACTGTAATATTCCTGGAGGAAACTGTTTTGAAATTCCGAAAATTCCGAAAACGGAGCCTTAAAATTAAACCAATGTTTAGACTCTCCATCTAGCAAATACGGTACAACCTTTTCTAAAATCTGTTCTAGGGATATATTTTTCCTCTTAGAAAAATCCTTCAACGAAGCGATAAAATCAAACGGATTGTCCGTTGAACTCCCAGTAAAACTTGGTAATTGTATCTTCACTTCATCAAAAATCTTAGAACAAGTACAACCAGTACTTGAACTTCCCCATTTTGACTGTTTGTTTCCGTTCGTTCACTATAAACTTCGCTAGACCTATTCAATCTTCTCACAAGTTGTAAAACCTCCTCTACTGGCATTTCTGTTTCCTGTATGCCCAGAGCCTCTTTTAACGTATCTAAATCTATCTGCCCTGCCATATCTATTCTCTTTCCTGATCTCAGTTTCATAAATATATTTCGTCTTTAAAATCCCGGCAAAGAGCCCACAGAATATGTAGTATAAAAAAAATATATTTTCAAACTCTATATATATTATTACGCCACTACAAAGTAGTATCTCTAATACTACTTTGGCACAAAAATCTTTTAATTCCTCTTTATCTCACAGTCCTCTTCAAACTGAACTGTAAGAACAATATACTACATAGATGAAAAAAAAAAAAAACAGAATAAAGGATTAAATCAAGCCAATCCTTCTTCACTGACTCCTCTCAAAAAACTTAATTGTCTAGGGTATGATTAATATTATTCTTATTGCAATCCGGGCACAGGGAAACTTTGGTTTTAAAGAACGAAACATTACTTAGGCTTTCTTAATATTTTATTCGTAGACTAGATATGAGCAAAAATTAAAATTTCTCTACGAGAAGCAGCGAAAAGAGTTCTCTCTCAGGACTCTGGAAACTTTACCCGTGAGGGATCGAACTCGGAACCCATCACTCCCTACTTGGATACGAATACATGCTAGTTTATGCTCTAATTTATAAGTGTCCTGTGGCATAAGTTTTTCTGCCCTCTTTAACGGAACAGCTCCACTCTGCCTTAACTTTAAAAGCAATTCCTTGAATCAAAGAAAATGCTTGGCCTATCTACACAGGTCTCCAGAACTCTAGAGAACCTGCGAAAAGGAAACCCTGACTAAAACAAATACAAGGTGAATAGGTTAAGTTAAGGTAGGAAATAAGTCTCTTTCATGAGACTATAAACTGGCCCGTGCTGTGGACCTTGCCCTAACCAAGTCTCTCATTTCGAGACAATAAACTGGCCACCAAATATTAGGCCTTGCCCTAAATAAGGTCTCGCTCTAAAAGAGACCAGAAACTTATCTCTTTTCCAAGAGATAATCACTAACACAGGATTAGGATCAGGGAATCAAAAAAGGAAAACAATAAACTTTTACTAGAGAAACAAAACTCAGGGGACTCGAACCCAAAACCATTTTGGAGTTCGAAATTAGAATTCCTTAATGTCCTATCAAAAGATTAAAACATATCTCACAATACAAAATCTATTTAATACGTATCCCCACGTCCTCGGCGTGAATAAAATTAAACTATCAAACAAAAAAGAATTCTCCCCAGAAAAACTATTCTTTAGTTATATACGAAAATAAACTCCTATTCCCTATCCTTGGCCATTCCGAGAGACCATCCTAACCTGCCAGCCTTAAACAGCATAGGTAAAAAAAATTGGTTGATCCAACAGACATTAGGACCGTCGGTCGAACGTAACCATGTGGTCCAGAGTGTCAGAAGAAAACGCCTACCAAGCGAAACAGCTCGGTATATATACGATTCGGCTCACACGTGGCAGCATCCAAAAACGAAAAGATCTCTAGCTAAAATAAAGAAAGATCGTTGAAAATTTGAAAAAACCGACGCTACCAACCTCCCCCCTTGAAGTTCTAACAGTTAACAAGCACGTATCCGATTCCTAAACTATGTAAGCAAATGTAACAGTGTATCTATCTAAGCAGAAAATCTTTAAAGGCAATCTCTCTTAATGCTATATGCAATAAAAAAAAAACGCTAAATATGATACAAATTATATACAGATAAGTTATACAAATTATATAAACATTATAAACTATATAAATATACAAGCACCTAAATAATTATCCAGGCCTGGAATTTTAATGAACTTAAAAACTATTAGATTATATATATCTATATTTAAACCAGATATTTTTACAGTTAATTTATTACAAGTAAGTGGATCTAAAATATCCACTTACACCACGAACTAAAGACATTATATAATAGCACGTAATATCATACAATTCTATTCTTCGTGTCAATTCCGTTTGTTATTCCTCATAGCCCCTTCTTTTTCTGGCCCCGGGTAAAAGCTACGCCACTCACCTCAATATTCAACACCATTTTTTATCCGCTCTGTTGCATCTTTCTTAATGTTTAAATGCAATTTTCAAACATATTCACTCGTGATATAGCCGAAAATCAACAAAATATCAGAGCACACGCTTTCCCCTTAACCCTCTGTATCTCCGGAACGGTTGAGATCGAGCGTTTTTCCCTTTAATGCAATTCATTATTCACAAAAACACTTTGATTGCGTATAAACTCTTCCACAATTTCGTGTCACACTTGAATCGGTTTCCTTGTTAGAAGGACGAAATCTCATAAAATATATTTTTCTCTTCAAGGATATTTGAGTTGGAATCCACGTTGGACGAGTTGCGAATGCTTTACCAACAGAGAGAAGTGAAGTTAGAAGGAACAATTAGTCAACAGACAAAACTTATCGACTTCTTGCAGTCCAAAACTGAAGCTTTAGGAAAAAAGAAAAAGGTAAGAGTATAATGTATATAAGGAAATTTTAATCTAAATGCAAAGGTCTGGAATTAATCTGTCTGTATTATTTAAAACCAACCAAGTAGGAGTGTCACGTGTACACCACGTGAAGGACTTTGATTTGTTTGGTATGATACTTTCTCAATATTGAAGCCAGAAGTAGGTTTCTGCATCTTCCGGTTCGAATAGAGATATTAAAATGAAGATGGAATATATTGTTGGGACTGCAAGTTGTTGCTCTTTGCCTCTTGGAGTTTGAATAGAGCGTTCAGACAGAGGATATCTACTCTTAGAACGCTAAATCGATTCCACAAAAAGTGCTTCTCGCTACCTCTTATCATTTTTGCTCTATGTACAATAGATAAGTATTGAAACCGGAAGTGTAGTAAATTTCTATCCTTTCGGTCTTAGTAGAAAGTTGATTGAGATTAAATGTATTCTTGTGATGCTTAATTGATTGCAAGAGACCGCTTGTCTCTGTTTATTAGAGTTTGTGCTTGAGATTAAATGTATTCTTGTGATGCTTAATTGATTGCAAGAGACCGCTTGTCTCTGTTTATTAGAGTTTGTGCTTGAGAATAAATGTATTCTTGTGATGCTTATTTGATTGCGAGAGACCGCTTGTCTTTGTTTCTTAGAGTTTGTGCTTGAGAATAAATGTATTCTTTAATGCTTAATTGATTACAAGAGACCGCTTGTCTCTGTTTATTAGAGTTTGTGCTTGAGAATAAATGTATTCTTGTGATGCTTATTTGATTGCGAGAGACCGCTTGTCTTTGTTTCTTAGAGTTTGTGCTTGAGAATAAATGTATTCTTTAATGCTTAATTGATTGCAAGAGACCGCTTGTCTCTGTTTATTAGAGTTTGTGCTTGAGAATAAATGCATTCTTGTGTTGCTTAATTGATTGCAAGAGACCGCTTGTCTCTGTTTCTTAGAGTTTGTGCTTGAGATTAAATGTATTCTTGTGATGCTTAATTGATTGCAAGAGACCGCTTGTCTCTGTTTCTTAGAGTTTGTGCTTTATAGTGATAAACTGAAAATGGCTGATTTATACTACTTTCGATTTGAGCAACACCTCCATCAATGAATTCGGTTCCTAAATGTTGGCCTTCTACATCCTGGCTAAAATTGATGTGATCCATCAAGTAATTCTTGAATCTTTTTGTCTCTCTAGCGGACAGACGGACTGACAGACAGGATAAATACATAAAAGAGTTTATGTAAACCAAACTACTGAAAAATAGTTGTTACCTTGCGCTCTAATAACCACAACATACGGTTTCAGAACGTCTTGATCCTTTCCTCAATATGTCTTCTAAAACTACGCTGCTTACTAAGGCATGGTTATAAATTATGCAAGATGTTTTTATAGGCGTAGTCTGGTGATCTTAGTGGTCTGAACAGGGTTACCAGGTACCTGGAGAACCTGGAAAAGTCAGGGAATTTAGATGTTAACAGAAAATCAGTAACGTTATTACTTTTGCTTCTATGCATTTGACCATGCAAAGCGTTGTAAGTATACTTTTCTTTTATGACTGAACCCCCTAACATGAAGGACTCGAAGAACTTAAAGCAACCAACTGAACTTGTTATACCAGTCTCATTTTTTCTGAATTTACTAACTCATCCCATTAATGCTAACTCTTATGCTGTGAATACTCTCAGTCTCTAGTTGATTGTATGAATGAATGGGGGAAGGGGAGATTGGAGAGATAATAAAGGGACAACTTATATCAAATAACTTTAACAACCACTTTATCCCTCAGATTTCATGTTTGATGCTTGTTGGTTTGTGTTAGAATTGAAGAAAATGATTACATTTTAGAATCAATTAAGAGGAGCATAAAATCACGCAAGTTACTGAAAAGTACTCAACTCATGAATATTTACGTTTTCATATGAATAGTCAGTTTGCAAAATCAGCTCATGCATTTTCTATCACGAGTTATTTTCGCATGCATTTAAACGCATTGCTTTTGAGATGGAAATGTGCACGCGATATTCGTGGCTATAGTATGAACAGTACAGTCTATTAAGGATTATTTCCACAAAACTGCAATAGTAATTATAAAAACTGTTCATATGCCAGCTGCCAGCATGATTTGCACATTTCCCCTCTCAAAATACGTGCTTGTTTAAACAAATGCGAAAATGACCCGTAATAGCAAATGCAATGAGCTGGTTTTGCAAACAAACTACTTAAATGTAATTTGAGCTGCAAACGTTGTTATAAGCTGTTTTATTCGTTCTCACAAAAGTGCAAGTATTGTAATGTATATCTATCCATCCTTATATACTTGGGTGGTCTGATAAGTTCTCGACCCGACCCAGAAGGACTTGAGCTGCAGACATGAAAGTGTGAGGCTATTCACCAGTCCCCTCGAAGGTCAACACACTTGGCACTTTGATGCTGCAACTTCTCCAACCCCTAAAGAAAGAAAGAAAGAAAGAAAAAAAAAAAAAAAAAAAAAAAACCTCAAGGTCTACAAAAAACTGTTCCGCAGCTTTTATCACCTCTTCATCACTGTGAAATTTCTGTCCTTTCAATGCTGTTTTGAGTTTTGGAAACAGATAATAATCAGAAGGGGCAAGATCTGGCGAGTAAGATGGATGGTCAATGCACTGAAACCCTAGGTCCCTCAGAAAATCCATTGTTCTGCCAGCCTTGTGGATGGGAGCATTGTCCTGCAAGAACAAGACCTCGTGTTAACTTTCCCCGGCGCTTGTCTGAGAGCAAAACACCATCCTTATCCCAGAATATTGAGGGAAGCACCTTCCCTGCGGACTTTTGTGCTTTGAATTTTTTGGGTCTTGGAAATCCTGAGTGGCGCCACTCGTATGATTGCTGTTTGGTTTCTGGATCAAAGTAATGCAACCACGTTTCTACCTGGGTAACAAACCGATTCAAAAAATCGTCCTTGGAGTTCGCAAAATGCCGTAAAATCACCTGCGATGATCTCACACGTTCGCGTTTCTGATTCGCGTTCAAACATTTCGGAATCCATTTCGCAGAAAGTTTGCGCATGTCCAACTGATCATGGATTATTAACCCAACACGTTCTTTGGGTATGTGCACTTTGTCAGCTATCTCCTGAAGCCAAATCCGTCTGTTGCTCAAAATCAAGTCATGAATCTGGTCCACTTTTTCCGAGGTTGACACTGACACTGGCCTACCACACCTGTCACCATCTTCTGTTGAATATTCACCACGCTTGAAGTTCGCACACCATTTCTTCACAGTGGAGTATGAAGGGCACTGTCCACCCAATGTGTTTAGCATGCAACCATGGATTTCCTTGGACGACTTCTGTTGCAGGAAGAAGAACTTCATTACACCTCGCAACTCCTCTTTGGTGAATTTGACATCTGGCTCCGCCATGGTTCATTCAGTTACCTGTAAAATAAAAACCGTTCATGGTAGAATTGTGAAATTTCGTACTTAAACATATAAAAGATCAACATTTCACATGATATCAATTACATCAATTACATTCGGAAAGGGGTCGGGCCGAGGACTTATCAGCCTCCCTCGTATATATTAATACTGTATAATCTCATTTCTATGGAATCTATTCAGCACTTCCTTTGTTTCCTTTTATGTACTTATAAATAGTTTGATACAGAAAAACTGAAAAATGCAGGACTTGGACCTAGATTCGAACAGTGACGATTTCAGGAGGTTGCCCGATGAAAATTCCTTCCTCCTCCGAGTGCCATACCTCCAATTGTGCTCATCGTTCGTTACCAGTATTTTCGTATACTATACTTTCACCCTCTGTGCAGTGGAAATCCTTCCTAGAACAATCCTCTGAAATCATCACTGGATTCGAACCCGGGTCTCCGTCTTACCATACAAGTGCATTAACCATTACGCTACCGAGCTCGTTCCTTGGGCAGTCATAATATCACTCTTGAAGTCGATGCTTAGCTATTTAGATCCTAGTTCGAAACTCATTTCAATCGTGCATTAGTTTTTCTTTCTTGTTTCACTTTCTGTGTGGGACCGCGGTAACTCAGTGGTAGAGTGTTCACCTCTGGTGCTTGGGGTCCGGGGTTCGATCCCAGCCCCCGCCAAATGAATCTTGTGGTGGACAAACACCGTGTGCGTGGGTATCCTCGGGACTCTCCCATTTCTTCCCACTTTCTTCATTCCACCGTTTCATTCATTACTCATCATCACCGTCTCCTTTAGCCTAACCGTGGGACCTAAACATCAGAGAGTCCATTTTCACTTTCTGTGTTGTTGAATTGGCACCGAAAATGAATTGATGTGATATAAAAAGATTTTTTTCCCCCATTAACCAATACAATTTCTTTTCTTATTATTTCAGACTTTAACTGATAAATTGTTTGGAAACAAGTCAAAGGAAAATATTCCACCAACTCCAATGGGTTATCGAGAACTGGAGTCGCTGTTACAGAAGGAAAGGACAAAATCCAAACAATTGACAGAAAAATTAATATTAGCTCAAGCCGAGAATCAAGCACTTCGACATGAAGGTAATTTTCCTGAGTAATCTTATTTAATAGTAAGTATCGCTAAATAAAAACATCAAAGCTGAAGATTCCCAACCTTTTAAGGCTTGTGGCATCTTTGTAAACGTTAAAACGTTATGACCTCATGTTAAAACTACTTTAAATTTCTGCTTTGAAATGATGTAAGACTAACATGAGAAACAAATCACAGTTGTCTATGTGGGATACATGGTGACTTAGTGTTTAAGCGCGTATTCTAGTATAAAGGCTCTTCCATACTTCAGACTATTTGAGCCTGTGGTAAACAATGATTCTTTCGTAATAATTCGCTAGTTGCGTAGGCCATCTCTTTTAACCTGCAAGGCAGTGATTCTCAGTGGGGTCCGCGGGACCTAGCCAAGGGGTCCTCGACT
The DNA here is from genome assembly GCF_964235325.1 of Thermobia domestica. NCBI lineage: Eukaryota > Metazoa > Arthropoda > Insecta > Zygentoma > Lepismatidae > Thermobia > Thermobia domestica. The sequence goes on from NC_137457.1 coordinate 290,229,760, forward strand.
CCTAAAAATTGAAATGTGTTGTAATAAAATGGAACTCACAGCAATTATGAAATAAGTATTTTTAAGATTAAGAAACTGTAGCTGTGGGCAATACGAGTACAAAACAATAACTATTCATCATTTCCAGTGCTCAAGGATTTCATTGATTCTTCAAGTGAAAAACTCTCTGCTGAAATGCACAAAACACCTGTGGGACACTTGGGAGCATTAGTTGCAAGTTTTCGAGAATGTTTCCCTATCCCATAACCTGGTAATGGTTGAATTGAAACTCTTTTCGCTAATGTAGAATTCCATAACATACAAGATATGAAACTCTCTAACATAAAATAAGAACAGCCATTGGAACTATCCTGCGATACTTCATGGAAAAACGTTTTCGAAGAAAATGAACTGTGTAGCTTTTGATTGCGTGTGCGCTGTGAGTATGAAGAGTTGTCTAAAGAGGCATTGCAACATTTGATGCCTTTTCTTACCACTTACTTATGTGAGCAGACCTTTTATCTTCTCTTTGCAGTATTAAAACCTTAAAGTGAAATCGGACCTAAGATTGATGGTGACAAAATTTATTCCAGATTTCAATGCAATTATGGAAAAACACAAAGAATTTCATTCCTCACATTAATGACATCACATTTAAGAATTTATCAAGTGATTTTTTTTTTTTTTTTAAGAGCTTTTCAGTCTTGAAAGTTACTGTATTTTCAATTGAAATTTCGTTCACTAGGAAACAGTTATATATCTTTCGAATAAATTACTTATTGCATTATTTTTCTTGTCAGTGGTAATTTTAATTAGTATATTTTTTAATTCCATGTGAAATTTCAGATAGCATTGCAAGGAGGTCCTCAGATCACTTTCCGAATGAACAGGGGGTCCGCGTTATCGGAAAGTTTGAGAACCTCTGCTGCAAGGTATAGCTGTTAGATATTAAGCTAAAGATTTCATTTAATTTCCATAATGTTCTACTGTGTCACCATCTGCCAGACATGATCCTATAATTATTTCTTATATTTCTTCAAAATTAAATTGTGATTTGGGAATCCCTGGGTTTGATTATTATTATTTTTATTGTTATTTTATTTATATTTTTAATGCGTGCTTTGTCAGAGCACAGGCATAATGCTTGGCATTGAATTAAGAACGCAGTTCACTCAAAATATTTCAACGAATTCAAATGAAAAGGATGGTAGTTTATTGGTAAGAGTTACTTTACTCCCACATTTCGTTTTGGTTACTTTCTGGCTTATGTTCAACTAAACTTTCTGTTTCAGGGATCAAGGGTGTTGAAGCTTATATGCACTTTAAGGTATAAAATAATCTCTACTGCATTGTTTGTCTCATAAGTAAATGCATGTTTTCGGCGAAATAGTATATTTTGCCCCTTACTATGAGAATGAAATCGGTACTCATTCCTTGCTACCACCTCGCGATTTAATTAAATGTTTTAAAAGTTTTAAAAGCTCAATCCCTAACCTCATCGATAACTGCATGATCTCTCTCTCTGCAGTTCACACAAGACACTATAGAAATATCCTTAAACTTATCAAAAAGAAAACAAAACGTTCTTTCACAGCGTGAAGCTTACGGTTGTCACCATATATTTATAGAGTAGAGGACTTGTGTATCTTGTTCCGTAGCTCATTGGATCCGTGCAGAATTTCCATTTCCGCAACCCGCGACCGAATCTTCGTCCTACAACTTTTTTATTTTTTTATTTATTTATTTATTATTTTTTTTTTTCATTGATCAGGTAGAACTCCAGTAAAAAGAAACATATTATTACAGTTTAAGGTGCGATTTGATATTCTGCAAGTATTTATATATTTATTTATTGTCAAGCGAACAAGATGAAGTAGAATTTTACAAGGGTAAAACTGTTTTAGATTTGACTATTAATAAAAACTATGAATAAACTTACAGCTCAAAAATAGATTGAATACTCTTCAATTGTAGTCCATAATTAGCTATGGTCAAGGAGATGGATTTTAGTTGTTTTGTGCGTGGTCAGCACATTGGCTTCCATCATCTTTATTTCTGGAACTAAATATAACTAATTTTATTTTTCGTTTATATACAAATACTCACCTTTAGTTCTTAACGAAACAGAGAGCATAGAGCAAAATGTTACTATGGCATTGCATTTCGTTATATAAAGAAATGAAAAATGATACATTTATACTTGAAAATGTCGAAGGTAATATGACACATATTATGAACAATTCTATAATAGAATTAAGCAATGGTTTATAATAAAATAAACTGCAATGAAATGCAGGCTGTTTGAAGTTAGCAAAATATTTTTTTTAAAAGTATCTTACCACAGTCAGTTCTTACCCGTTGGGGTTGGAACAGACCCTATTATTATACTAGTATTGGGAAGCAGTGATGAAACTAGTTAAATTTCGTGACCTGGTAGCAGTCACATTCGTGTACCGGTATGACCGGAACAGACCTGGAGACGACGAAACGTCGTCATACACACGGAGAATTGATATGACACTTCCTCTGCTTTCTGCTTGTCTAGTGCTTAGCGCGTGCGTTTTTGGTTCTTGTAGTCTCGTGTTCGATTCCCGATAAGGGTCAATTAAAATTTTACTTTAACTAGAATTTACTTTCATTAATCCATCTCCTTTAGCCTAAAGGAATTAAACGTTGAGAAAAGTATATGGAAAAAAACGTTAAAGATTACACGTGAAAAAAGTCTGCTGTAGTGTTTTGTAAGCTATTGACAAAATAATAGAAAGACAGGAAAGAAAATCTCTTGAACTGAAACTGAACAATGTTTTAGCGTTCATGCTTAATTTGCTACTAGCGTGACATATTAAATTCAATGTAATATAAATATTACACAAAATTTGCTACTTGACTGTTGATAACATGAAAAATGATAGGTATTGTTAAACATTAAACATATTAAACATTTTTATATCAATTAATAGCTTAAATAAATAAATAACAAGACAGTAACAATACTAGTAATCTATATCTACATAGTATATAAATGAAAAATACGTTGTCTATCATAACGAAAAAAGGCTGAACCGTTTGAAATGAATTTTATTAACATAGTTAACATCTACCTCGGACTGGGTTGTTGTCACGCTATTTTTATTAAATTGCTCATCGTAACAGAGGACAGGGGATTAAAAATTTATGCCAAAAATAGAATATCTAACGTTTGTGAGATTAAACTTGATATATAAAAACCTTATTTAAAACGAGTATGCACGTGTCCGACCGTGTTTAAAACTTTCGGTATTAAGTGAAGAATAGGGGTAATTTGTATCATTTTTGCTCAATGTTTAAGAATCATGACATCGAGGTTGTGTCTTGTCATCATAACAAAACGGATAAAGCACTTGAAATTATCTTTTTAATATACTGTATTTTGCATTTGGTCCAGTCGGGTTTCTATAATTCATTAACATATATATCATAAGAGGAAGAGATGAAATTTGTGAGCCTTATTTTCAAATATGTGAGCCCATCTTCCGTTGTCCTTAAAAATCCACTTTTGAGGGGAAAAGGAGACAAGCTCTAAATACGCGGTCAATATATAAAAGTGACATCGTGATTGCCTGTCCGATCATCACGGGAAATCGAATGAACCGTTTGAAATGAATATTTGAATCATTTAGTACTTGGAAGAAAATGATTAGCTTATGTCAACTAGAAACTTCACAAACATATGATGAATTAATATTTTACTCGTAGTTAAAAATGGCTACTTTATTGGTTAAAGGGGAAAAAAAAAAACAAGGAAGACAAGCAGGAATCGAACCCAGGTCCCTGTGCACGTGAGTCGTAGATCTTTCTAACTGCCACGCCGTCACTTGATAACTTGACGCTTTCTCATACATGCATCGAGTTGGAAAAGGATAGCCCCGAAGCTTATTTACCAAAGTCTGCTTTCCCTTTGTTAGTTAACTCTCGCCGTGCTTTTCTCACGTTACTTTCATACAATACATGTTCTAAGCAAAGAAAGGAGTATTAAAAATATAAAGAAAGAGAGTTTCTGACAAATCTCTTATCATAGGAAGATGAAACTCGGCATTTATACTCCTCCTCACAAATCTGTGACCACCTGGTGCATCGTTTTCGGAAATTCCAACTCTAGCAAAGAAAGCAAGGCAACTGCTACAATATCTTAATTTCCCGTTTTGTGTTCGTAAACTAATCAAAGTGAGTAAGCATTTTAGCTGTTTAAAATAAATCTAGAAGATATTCAGCAATTGGATTCACTTGGATCTTTTTCATGTCACTTCGATTGATATGCTATTCTATTGGGGAAGAGGTTTGAATATTTCGCAAATAATATTTCCATAAACTTATTCTTCTAGTTCGAAGAATGAGCATTTCAACTAGTTCGTGTCTGGCCTTTAAAGATTGCTTCAGCCCATATTTTTAAACGAACTGTGTATTCTATTTTTTGATTTTTAAAAATATATTTACAGGTCTTTTAAACACGTATAAGGAACCTAGACAGCGGCGCAAATATGTCTTCGACATTGTTGGGGGGAGGGGGGGAACGAGTATGACCGTTCACATATTTTTTAAAGCGATGTTCAAAATATTTATGAAGTTGAAAAGCAATGCTGTGGAGGATAAAGGGAGCAGAATTGTCTTCAACATTGAGAGGTGGGCAGATTTGAGGCTTATTCTGGGGGACACCAATTTCATCTCACTTTCCTTTGTTGCAATCAAACTCAAATCATCACTTTTCTGGAAAAAAAAAAAAAAAAAAAAAAACTTCAAATCGGATTATTGGGAGGACAGTCCCCCTCAGTTCCTAGATTGGGGGGGACATGTCCCTCTTATTCCCCCGGGTTTGCTCCAGTGAACTTAGAAGCACAATTTTAGGAAGCTAAAAATCAATTTTAATTATGGGTCACAATAGTTCAGCGAGCGTTCAATTTTTATACGTAGATTTGTGATTTTAATCTATTTTGGGTTATGTGGAAATTGCTCCAAGCTTGGCTTGTTGATTAATTGAGACCTTTCACAGTTCACAAACCAATCATCTTACTGAAACTGATAGTTCTAAGACTGATTAGTTGGTTGATTGGGAGTGTAACATCCCTTTCAGCACCGAGACTATATGAGGCATGGTACTACAACTTAACTTGGGATCCCTAACTAAATGAACTCCCATCAGAAATCAATCTCTTGATAGGGTTGATTCCATAAATGTTACATTCTTTTCGTTCTCACGTGAGTATTCCCAAATAGAATATGACGTTCCAGAATACATACTGTCATTCCACTCGGTATGAACACTAGTTTATTAATCGTATTATCACTTAATAGTGGACATGATTTATTTTTTTCAACATACTGAAACATCTAATAATAAAAAAGAAATATACTAATATTGTTTCTTTTCTCTTCTCTGTTTTCACACTGACCAGTATTTTATTGATAACATTGTGTTTTAAAAGAACGAGTGTTCAGTTCACAGTTAAGACAGAGATAAGACAGCCACTTGAAAGCGCCTCAGGTTATATTTTGCTCTTTTGCTTAGTGGTTTGCTCTTCTGCCCTCAGGTTATATTGCACCAACCTGCTACTTTCATTTCAATTACTTGTATATTTAGTTTCGGATGTAAGTTTATTTTAAAATTTTATTAATGGAAAGAAATCTAAAACATCCTTACTTTTGATCTACCTAGGTAGAATCATACTTACAGCCTTATATTATTACCTTAAGGAAGAAGGAGAAAAAATCTAACAGAATGACACCATATATAAAACTCTAATACTACAAGTAATGGCTGTTGCTTTGACGAAAATTAAAAAAAAAAAAAAAGTAAATATTACAAACCATGGCTGTTCCTTCGACGAAAAGAAAAAAGGCACTTGACAAGGATTCGAACATGGATCAGTTGATTCGTAGAATAAAACGTTACCCACTACACCACACATTCAGGTGCTTGTTTTCGTGCTATACACTCTAAACATTCAGTTTATGATTTTTGTTTCTGCCGTCTTACCGTATAACAATATAACAGTTTCTCTGTTTTCCGTGCTTGTCACACTATTTGTGTTATTTGTTGTGTAAATTGCATTTGCAAACGTAATATGTTTCGTTGTTTTATCAGGATCCACAGCTTTAAAAGTTTTTAAGGTCAATTACATTAAGCGAACTGATTTTCCCGTATCTTCCACCGCTTCAAGGGGCAAAAGATACTATCCCGCGGAAAACATGCGTTTACTTATGAGAGACAATACAGTTTACAAATTATAATTGAGTAAATTAAGTTTTACTAACTACTAGCATGATGGTAATAAATCTGTTGCACAACAGCTAGTGTTACCGTGTATACTATTAAACTGGTACTATATAAGAGTCATGAGTGGGTGTATTCTTCACCCTTTAATCGGACTTTTAAAAAGTATTCGTGATGAGCTCCGAAAGTGAGGAACGTAAAACTGGAAATAAGTAAATGCTTGAGGCCCTGCAGTTTGATAATATTCTTTCTGTGCCATGCAAGTGTAATCTAGTACTCAGTTTAATTGCACTAATCTGTTTCAGCAATCTCAGTTGCCTTCGACAGTAGTTCTGGGAAACTCACATTTTTTTGACTTCTCACAGTTTTATTTTGCACCTTTTCATGTCCTTAGTTGAAAAATGATGATGAGTAAATCTTATATTTGAACAACTCTCCTATTGCTACTGCAAGTACGAGGGCCGTTCGGAAAGTAACCTCCAATTGGTTAAAAAAGAAACTCCAAAGTAAATAAGAAAAATTTATTATATACATCTGAAAACTACTGCTTTTCTGTAGTTTTCAACATAGTTTTCATAAATATTCAAGCATTTATCATATCTCTATACTAGCTTAGAAATCTCTATACTACTAACGCTGACCGTACTACTTCAGGTACAGTGACCAATCGGAGGTTATTTTCCGAACGTACCTCGTATTTTGCACCAGAACTTCTTTTGTAATCATATATATAATGCATAACTAGTATATTAGATCATATGTAGTTTCAAAAGAAGTTCAAGTGCGAAGTATTTGTAGTAGTAGATCGTTCAATAGAAACATTCTTCGGGTGTAAGGAATTTTCAACTAGACACACAAAGAAAGTGTAAAATAAAATTCTGGAAAGTGATAATAGAAAGAAAGAAAAAACTTTGATGAAAGTTTTCCAGAGCGGCTGACGAAATCAACTGAGATTGTTGAAGCAGTTGAATGTATTTGGAAGCAGTAAGTTTTGTTTTCTTTTCACTGATGGCTTTATGCATATTATTGTATTAAATATGTATTTATTTATTTTTAAGGAACGCCGACTGTTGAGAAAGTTGCCGACTCCTCTGTCGATGTAACTTTTCAAAATACTCCTAGTTCGAAGCACACTCTCTCAGAGTTATGCATGTCTCCAGTATCTCAAGGTAATAGCTTCGTCAGAAAACCTTCCTTGCCAAGAATGCATCACAAAATACCTCACAGGTGAGTATTCGCATGTTGCTGATGGTAGTTATTAGTAAAATTCCTTTCGTAATAATAATAATACATTTCATAGTATTAATATATTTACTATGCTTACATGGAGCTTATTTTTTTTTAAAAAAGTGCAATTTTGTTTCAATGAAATACCGTTAGTATAGGGATATGAGTCTGACTTCGGCTGTTTGAAAATGAAATAAAGACCAGCAGCTAGACGCGTATGATGCTATAATGTACGTAAAATAAACATTATTCTCTGCAAATAATATAGTACGAATTTTCAGGTGTATTAATATAGGTGTGTATATATAAGAGTAATAAATTCATTAATTCCTTGGATATTTTATCAAACGTAGACTGAGGCAAATTAATTACAATTAAATACAATATTTCAACGAACAAAAGTCGCTGCACGTCGTCCAAGTTAGAAGGACATCGCTCAAATTCGAAAAAAGGAGAGATACACATATTTGATTAATCTATCTACTTTGTCTCAGTGCAGAATTGGTTATCGGAGAAAGGACTGAAATGATATGAAGTCCATAACGCATAGGGGGTGACCTCCCAAAAAACTAGAGAATTCCTGAAGTATTTTATCGAAAGTAAATGTGGAAAATAAATAACAATCAAATACAATATTTCAACGAATAAAAATCATAATACATTATTCAAATTATAAGAACACTGTTAGAATTCGAAAGTAAAGATGGAGGGCGCGGTGGCTCAGTGGTAGAGCGTTCACCTCCGGTGCTTGGGGTCCGTGGTTCGATCCCAGCTCGCGCCGTGTGGACTTTGTGGTGGACAAACCGTGCTCGTGGGTTTTCTCGGGGTTCTCCCGTTTCCTCCCACTTTCTTCATTCCACCATTTCACTCATTTCTCATTATCATCGTCTCCTTTAGCCTAACCAGCATTACCGTGGGACGTTAAACTTAAAAATTTCATTTCAGTTTCATTTCGAAAGTAAAGATACACTTCTCTTATGAAAATTTTTGAGGAAACATGCAATTGTTAGTAGTGAATAAATTCTAAGAAGAACTGATATATTCTATTCAGAATAAATTTCAGAAAAGATACATTTCTATTCAAGCTCAAGAATTTAAATGGTAACTGGAAATCGACCAGCGAAATTTGGAATCGATCAGCAGGAACGGCATGTATCTAGGACGTGGTGTTTCAGAGACCTCATTGTCTCTCTGAAACAATGAGAAAGGAATTGACTACAAACTAGTAAACATAGCATTTTAATGCATACATTAGTATTATTTTATATGTCTTTATTGTCAACTTGTAAGGTATTATGTCAATATGAACCCCAGGGTTCCTACTGGTCAGAGAAGTCAGGAAAAATGATGCAGGTCAGAAAAACTCAGAGAAAATGACTGGAAATCAGGGAAAGTCAGTTAAATTTTGTAAATGAATGTATGAAAAGTATTGAATCAAGTAATTGATTATCAGACTTTAGTGGGTAGATATTAATGATAACAGTATAAAACGTTGTTCGGGTTTACATGGGAGGTAAGTGGTGTGTATTAGTACAAAATGGAAACAAGGCCTGATAGAATATTTATTCCTTATTTATATGTCAACGTCATCCAACACCTGTCATTAAAGTCAGGGAATTTCCTGGCAAAGGTCAGGGAGAAATCAGGAAAATATATATTTCTCCAGATCAGTAGGAACCCTGACATACTACTTCCGTAGAAATTATTACTAATACTTATAGCAATAGTTTTGAGTTTGTTAACAGTTAAACATCCGAATTTTCGGAACACCTTTGTGAAATTAACTGAGAGGAAAATGATTGAAATTAAGAAATGCAAACCAACAAAATGCTATTATTTATTTAAACATAGCAATAAAATTAGTCAAATTTTTCCCATCTATCACTAATATCTGCGTCAAACGAGCATGGATATTTATATAATTTTCGTCTATTTTAAATTGACATGCCTAATGTGTGACTTCAATATGGTAACACTTTTTTTCTTTCTTTCTGTTTTGTATCTCCACAGATTTAGTATAAAACTCAGCACAAAAGCAACCAAATGTAGTGCTTGTTTGGACAGCATCCATTTTGGACGCAGTGTCGCAATCTGTCATGAATGTCAAATTCACGCGCATCCAAAGGTAAGATATTGTATTATGTTGTTGTTATATATATACTTGGATGTAAAACAAAAGAATCTCTTATTGTTCGTATGTAGATATAAGATTTTCTTTCTTTCCTTTTTGATATTTTGTATTTTGCGTCCTTATGCAATGCCAAGTTCACGGAGGACAGGATTTACGGTGAACGTGGGGTCTAATCCGGGACTTGAATCTGGTGCAGTTATCGGATGCAAAGACCATTATGCAAGATCAACTTTCAATAATATAGGACATTTCCACCATGCACTTTGCCTCTATGAGAATTGGATTACAGAGTAACGCCACTTGTTCTGACAGATTAAGGATTAAATTACGTGGACTGGACATAGTGTTTTTCAGCTTTTTCCTTGTATGGTATCTAATGACATGTCTAACTAGCTGAAATGGAATATTGTAGTGATTACGTCAGTGCAGTTTGTGTGTGTGTCTGTTTCTTTGTAAAGTAAGTAAGTATATTTATTTAGTTAGTTATTTAGTAAGTAGGTAGGTAGGGACACACACAGAGACCAAACTATTGATAAAAAACGTGTAGTTCTCTTGAAAAGTATAGAATTTAGCATACATATATTAGTCCTTTCTGGAATATGGCAAAATCAAGATACAGTTGGTGGGTGGGTGTGTAAAGTGCGTTAAGTCAAAAATTAGTTTTTTAGAGAAATCGCATTTGAAAGTTCAGGCATAAATCCAAAATCCGGTTTTGGGAAAATGATTAGCTGTTGTAGCTCTTCATGTTAATAAAGACTGTTTTTTTGGATTTATGTCTGAAATCCAAAACCGGATTTTTTAAAATTTTATATCTGAACTTTCAAATGCGACTTCTCTAAAACATTTGACTTAATGCACTTTACACATCCACCCGCCAATTATAAGGCTTGAGTTTATATGCTCCATTCCTCACTTATCCTGGACAGGAAGACGACCAATCGAAAGCTGTATGAACGTTATCTTGCAAGAGACAATAGGATGTTTGTAGTGACTGGACGAAGCATGGGTATATCTGGAATGTGATCAAACCAAAGTCATTTCATATCGTTTCCGGATTCCAGAGGTACTGAATACGTGAATGTATTTAAAGTCTTTCACGTGGTTTTATGGTTGTTGGTGGTTACTACAATAAAGACAAACTTACGCTGCCCAGAGTGTATGTAAAGTTTAAAATCAATGTGCCTTAGTACCAGATGAACATTTCGACCGTCGCTGATATGTACTAGGACAAGACGTCTAGTCATAAACGGAGTCAGTAGTGACATACACGAAACGGAAATTAGTACAATCCCTTTTACATACATGTTTTGAAATTTCTTGATGCAAGCGTCATGGATTTTTATGGGTTCCCATTGTTGAAACTAGCATTGGGGCGTCGACAGCTGCGGATAGTCGACAATCTTTGGAAATTTTGTCAAGAGGAATGTAATGGGCTTGATCAAACTGTGCTTCGACGCAGTCTCCTTGAGTAGAGATTAAGATAGAGGGCGTTAGCTAATAAGCGCAGCGGTATTTCTTAAGCTGGTCAGGGTACCAAATTTGTTACTATAAACTTGGAATGGCCTGTAGATTATAGTGGTTTGGTGTATTTTTATTTCGCACTGACACTAAATATATTTTAAATTTTATTTTTCTAGTGTTCACAGCAACTGCCAGCTACGTGCGGACTCCCGAGTGCATACGCTCATCACTTCTCTCAGTCGAGACATGAGCCTGATGGAGCGAAGGAATCACAAACTAAAGAACTAGGTGGTGGACCATTCCAGATGCAAGGTTGGGTGAAGTTACCTAGGTAAGATCATTTGCAAAGAAATTCATGATTACACTTATGGTTAAAAAAAAAGAAAAACTAAGTAACTAACTCAATGGCCTATGGAACCCGGAGGTTCAATGTCGCGTTCACGAAAGCTCTCCACTGATCTCTGTCCTTAGCCAACTGGACCCAGTTTCTACTTTGTATTCCTATTTCTGCGAGATTCATCTTAATATTGTCCTCCCATCTGCATTTAGGTCTTCCTAATGGTCGTTTATCGATTGAATTTCCAGTTAAAATTTTGAAAGCGTTCCTACTTTCTTCATTCTGGCTACATGACCTACCCACCTGAGCCTCCTAGATTTGATGACCCTAACAATGTTTGGTAAACAGTATAAATTATATGGTTCCTTGTTATGAAGTTTCCGCCATTTCCCATTCCCGTTCTTCTTGGGTCCGAATATTCGTCTGAGGATCTGTTCTAAAATACTTTGTCTACGTTCTTCCCTCAGAGTAAACGACCATGTTTCGCGTTTGATATATTTTAAGCTTCAAATTCCTTGACAGAATTTGCAACGGCAAAAGATTTTGAAGTAAATAATAACACGACTTCCAAGAGTATAATTTTCAGCACCTTGAACAGGTTGTAGTCAAAAATACAGGATTATGTAAGATATCATTAACAGAACGTTGTGCAGCATCAGATTTCTGCTCGTCCACGAAAACTTTGTAAGTCGGTGTTATGCTAGCAGCCACAAATTATTATTAAGTGAACCTGACTTCTGTTTCTCAATGTTTCTACTTCGATATTTCTTGATACCATATCGAATAGTTTGAATGAAGCGGCGGACTACTTAGGTAAAATGCAAGTCACCACTCCTGAGTTCATTCAACCCGTCATGTTAAGATTTGTATATTTTCATAGAAGATAGAAATAGTATGAGCTATTTTAACATGTCGAAAAGCATTAACGGGTTGCTCAAAGAAGTTTACGTCAAGAGACACTGTTTGAATTCTCTCAAGCCTACGTTGTTTCGTCAGCTCAACAGAAGTGCTTTGGACAAGGTGTTTGGCTTGAGTCCCCTTGCTTTTTCTCAGCACGAGTTTGAGACCGTCCAGCGGAGTTGCAACGGATCTTTAGAGAAAGCTCCTCGTTAGTCTAGTGGCTAGCGCATATACTTTGATGCTCGTGGTCCTTGGCTCGATTTCTTATGTTGACAGTGCCAAAATTTAATTTCACTTTGATTTATTTTCATTAATCATCTGTCTTCTTTAGCCTAAAGGTCATAATCGAGGGACATTAAACAAATGTTTCATTGCATTTCCAGAAAAAAAAAGTATATAGCAATTAATGAAGTATAAAGTAAATTTCCTATAAGGAAATTAAATTCTATGTCATAATGTTAAAAATATCTAAGTTTCCTAAAATGAAGATTGAATGAAAACTAAATTCCTTTGGAAGAGGAAGGGAAACTTTGGAAGAGCACCTAATATATTTAGCCTTAGCCTAATATATTTAGCCTAAGGGGTGAAGTAGCCTTAGCCAACTCGCCGAAGGCTACTTTTAAATATTTTGTAAGTTAAAATTTACTAAGGAAATACAGCAACAGCTTTACTACGAAGCTACTTCTTAACAATTATATAGAAAGCTATTATAAACTTACGACGAAATTAATTTTGGTGCAACGCGAAATCGAATCAACTTATTTATATTCCAGTACAAGAGCATAGATAATAGATAAGAGGAAAATCTGCCGAATATTAAATTCCAAAGTAGCAGCGGCATCAAAGTAGAATTTATGCGAATCACATAAGCCAATAAGAACAGTATAATTTAATACTAGCTTTTTTAGTTTCCAAATGTCTTTGTTACATCTCTTTTCTGTGAGTTGATCATTAGTTTTTAATGAAATCAACGTAACCAACATAGGCAGGAACATATATTGAATACTTTCTGAGCAATTTAGCCATTTGCTAGTATTTTGTGTTGATACTAGAATCTCGCTCTTACTACTAATGTCAGTGCTTGAATTAATGGTCAGATGATGAACATTTTTGGACCCAACAGATCAACATTCACAGAAAACATATAATTTCAAATCTGAATCATTGGTTTAGACCAAGGTTTCTGAACCTGGGGTTGCGAGAGGGTTTCATGGGGTTGCGAAGATAAGAGGAGGAGATAAATAGAATTAGAATCTAATACCGGAAAATATTTTCAAATATTATTTTGAATTTTGTTCCGAAAGGTATATTTTTATTTTTACAATACGATTAAGTACAACAAAAAATAGGTCTACTAAACATTTTCAACAGGTGCAGAGTTGTTTAAAAATCAGTTTAAATGAAAGAAGTACGACATGAAACTAACACGAACTGCATATTGAAATAATTGAAATGCAATTAAAATTAAAATTGAACGAGATACATATGTGTGTGAGTAATTTTTTTTAATTATAGCAAGCTGGCCACATTGCAGGTTGACTTTTGGTGTGGGATTTTATTTGTTTCCTAAATTTTAAATGTAAACATCTTGCTTCTAACAGTTTTTGATGATACTGAACACATGCACAACAATGTACCAAATTTACAACAATATGAGGTAACTCAAAGTAGCGCCTCTCGAAAATTAAAATACTCAATAACTTTTTAAACAACTGTCCAAGTTTTTTTAAACCAAAATTAGAAATCACTTAAAAAAAAAAAAAAAAAGATCCAAAATTAAAAGTTATGAAGTTTTAAAATTTTCAAATGGCCTTCATTTTGAAACAGTATGGCGGATCAGATTCGTTTTTTGTAATATGAATGAACTGTCCAAATTTGGTTTTAATCCATTCGCTTTTGGGGAAGTTACTGTATCCACTATAGACAAGAAATGGATTCTACTATTATAGAAATATATGGATATTGTGAAATCTCTGCAGTAGGTATATTAAAAATCCTACACAAGCTTATTACAAACCAGAAATTATAAGGGGTCGCTGGCAAGAGGATGTAATAAAATGGGGCTCGTGATAGGAATTAGGTTGAAAACCACTGGTTTAAACAAATACCTCCCCTCGTAAGAACTGAACAAACTAAGAGCCAGGTCAGATCCAAATAAAAATAATTTTATTTACAAATTTATCTATATTCTTATTGTCATATTTAAGAAATAAATTGCTGAGGGGAGAAAGAATGTTAGTTAGCTTTTGTACTATAGTTCTTCATACGATTTATATGCTTTATTTTATTTTTATTCCAGGAAAAACCAAAGTGGTTGGGATAAAAAGTACTTGGTTCTTGAAGGTACTGTACTGTCTGTGTTTCAGACGGAATGCATCCAGCAGCAAAAACCTGAAATGCAATTTGATATGTGTCCGTCAGAGAGTGTGACTTCAGTTCTTAGTGCTGTACCGTATTCAGAGGTTGAACATACAGCCAAGAGCGATTTACCTTTTATCCTTAAGGTAAGGTTGAGTAATTGTTTTTCATTGTCAATAGTTATTAGTAGTACCTACTGATTGAAGCTATAGGGTACATATTCATAACAGATGTGACTTACTGGCAGCTGAATTTCTTTCCTTTAATTGAAATTTTCAGTCCACACGGAAGTCTTCTTTAGCAACGGTTTATACTACGTCACCTGACCCTGTCCTTTACGTCTCCCAAGTGTGGTTTCAGCTTTTTTTCACACAATATAAATACAAATTTTACACCAAATGTTACGTAAATTTCATTTCAATTTTTAATTATCACCTATTAACTGTCCATTTGCTAGTATGTGAAATGACTAGTTGTTCCAGTTCACAGTTATCTGTGGAATTCCATAACTTGTTCTTATTTGGTGCTACAATGAATGAAAATGAAAATAACTTAATTGTAGTACCAAATAAAAGCTAAGTAGAAATTCCATAAATAAACGTCAGTTGGAACAACTAGTTCTTTCGCATAACAAGAAGTGGATTGTTAAAATTACTGTTACTTTATAAAATGTAAGGTGCTACTTTCTAAGGGATTTAGTGGGTTAGTTAGCTTGAAATTATACTTATCTTAAACTATCCGTAATCGTAATGCACCACAAACCAAAATCATATGTTCACTCTTATAGAAACCTGAATTCTTCCAATTAATCGTATTCTTGTTCTTAAATCGGGGGCCACGGTGGCTCAGTGGTAGAGCGTTCCCCTCTGGTGCATGGGGTGTCGGGTTCAAACCCTGCTCCCGCCAAATGAACTTTGTGGTGAACAAACGCCGTGTGCGTGGGTTTTCTCGGAGTTCTCCCGTTTCCTCCCACTTTGTTCATTCCATCATTTCATTCATTTCTCATAATCACCGTCTCCTTTAGCCTAACCGGCATAACCGTGGGACGTAAAACACAGATTTTCTTGTTCTTAAATCCTTTGACAACAATCTCCCTTAAATCTTACTAATTCATATAATCTTTCTATTCTTCGTCCTTACGAGATATACTGTATCTTCGTTTCATCTTGTTTATCTTCACAACAATGACATTACTTGACAACCACAGACTAACTAACCTTACGCAACACAGCATGTATATTCTACCATAACATTTCTTACCAACAATTACAGTAACAGTTAAAATGTGATAATTAGAAATTGAAATAAAGTTACGGGTACTCGGTGTAAATTCTTTATTTTATAAACATACTACTTGGGTAACAGCTCATGCCATCCGCTAGTGACCGGTTGAACCACGTTCAGCCTAGCGGCAACCATGTGGTTAGGGTGGTGGTCCCTAGTAGGCGCATCAGGAGATTTTCTAGACCTAGTAGCCATCACGTCTTGTTTTCACGTGACTCCTCAGTTTTCCTCACGACGCTCTGTGGACGCCGAAAATTGGGAAGCACCAGCCGGGAATCGAACCCGGAACCACATGGACGTGAGTCCAACGCTTTTAACCACTACACTACGGTGTCCGTTCTTTATTTTATAGAAAAGCTAAAAAGCACAATTGAAGATGTAAAGGAAAGGTCCTGGTGACATAACGTCAACTGTTGCTGAAGAAGGTTTCGTCATGGATCGAAAATTTCAATTAAAAGAAGAAAATTTGAGGTATAAGGTAGATCACCTTTCTTGCTATTAGCAGCTTTTGTTACAGTTCATTAATAAAATTAGTTCGAATTAGAGTTGGATGAAAATAGGTGTAATTAAATTAATTAATATCAGTGTAGCCTTCCTGCAAGTAATGAAATGACTTTACCACACATACAGAAATCGTAAATCGTAGGTTTTCTCAATTGATTTTTAAAGTGGCATATCGTAGCTACTTGCAAAGGTAAATTTACAACTTAACTTTTTATTTGTATTCGTTTAGGTTAGTTAGTTACAAATTTACTGGTTACAAGATGTACCGATTGCAGTTTTGGAGCTCTGGATATTCTAGCTTCTAGCTACGAAACAACACTAGTTTTGACATAGAAGTGACTTTAAGAACATAAAAATTATTTTCTTTCTTTCTTTTGATATTGAGTTTTGCAAGATTTTTTTTTTTATTTATATATAACATATGCAAACTTAGGATTGGGTAAAATTTATTATATGCATAGAATTTCTTCTCTCTTGCATTGAACTGCGGTAAATAGACTTTATTGGTAATGTTCCATCTCACATTTTAAAAGCTACTAACAGTATAAATACTTAGTCAGTGCTAGTTCATAAATTGTTACTTGAACTCCTCCGTGGCTAAGCGGTTAGCGTACATGCCTTCGATTCCCGGCGGGAGCTCATGTGGTTCGGATTCCACGTTACAGAGTAGGTCAGCGTGTCATAATAGCCTCGCTGCTGAACGGGACGTTAACTCAATAAATTGTTACTTCAATGTTTGCACTTAAATTTCAGATTTCACAATGTTAATATATGCTATTGTATAAAAAAACAAAAGTGATTCGTTTGTCAACCCCTAGGCCATACTACTATAGCTAAAACATAAAATTGGGAAATAATACCCCTTTTGTCACGGAAGCAAGGACAGAAAAGATAATTTTTTAATATATATATATATATATATATATATCCTATGGGAAGTAAAGTGGAAACCAAATTTTTTTGCCAAGAGTAGAATATGTCACGTAGGGAGATAGAACTCGGCATTTACATTTTAAACTTCTCATTAAAAAAATGGAATATGTATTTCAGCGTTTTCGAACATTTCGTTTCTTAAGGAGGAAAGAGGAACCATTCCTGTAATCAAATTTGCGTTCGTTCTTAATGTGAGCATTTGTTTTTGCTGGAGGTGTAAAATTCGGTGAATTAAAAATAAGGGAATATGTGTATTAGCATTTCAACAAACTTACGCTTCTAAGTGAGAAATGAGGGGAAACTTCAATAATATATAAATGTATTTATTCAGAAAGCGCTCAAAATGAGGATTAGCGTCAGTTGGATGTGTAACATTCGAGTGTAATATTTTTATTAAGAAAGCGAACTCTTGTTGCAGCGTTTTCGAAATAATCGTGCATCTAAAGAGAAGCAACGTTTACGATGTTATACCTTCTGGTTTTATATTTATCACACCATATTGTTCCAGGTGCGAAAGACAGGCTCTTGTAGTAATTAGATTAATAAAAAATGTTACATTAGGTTTTTAATACTATCCATTAGTGTTTCAGCGAAAAACCACCAAACTAGAAACCATTTATTGCAATCAGAGAACTCGTTGCATTCACAGCTATCCGGGGGCCGCGGTGGCTCAGTGGTAGAGCGTTCACCTCTGGTGCTTGGGGTCCCGGGTTCGATCCCAGCCCCGCCAAGTGAACTTTGTGGTGGACAAACACCGTGTGCCTAAGTTTTGTTGGGGTTCTCTCGTTTCCTCCCACTTTCTTCATTCCACCAATCATCACCGTCTCCTTTAGCCTTACCGGCATAACCGTGGGACGTAAAACTCAACGATTTAATTTCATTTTCTACAGCTATCCCTTTTCTCTTTAAACTAGCACATTATCTATGAGCCATGAGAAGTTTTTTTTTTTTTTTTTTTAATTTAAATAATAGCAATAATAGCATAGTTTTATATACGGTATATTGTCACGGACGCTGTTCAACTTAATTATTAAACTTTTGTTCGTGATTATATATTTAGTTCATTACTCTTCAAATGACTTTCAATAAAACAGTTAAAAAATATTAAAAATTTGAAAGCTCAGTTGTAATTAGTCAATAAAGTCTTTATTTGTAAAAACTGCTATGTAATTCTGTCTTTAAACTTTTTTTCCAAGTAGTGACATCATCTACCTTTCATAAGTACTTACAATTTCACCACAAATTCAAAAAATTCATGACCTCAACTCAAGTCAAAAAACAAACTACTTTCCTTTCCTAAGTCAAAAGTAATTGCAACAACAATCTCAAGAACATCTTACTAACATTTTAGAGCCAATCTCACCGTTTAAAAAAACACAAAAGTGTATCACCTACAAAATTTCTATTTTACATCGTATATCTAAAATATGTACTCGTTTGATATTTGTCAGTGCCTAGTCATAAGTCAGTGCTTAAAAAGTTTCAACAAACAGAAATAAACGTAAAATTACTCGCATTAAAACCGTTCTCCCGAAGCTCTATTCTTTCATTTCATCATAAACAACAGGTTCATAATAGTAGTGTATAGTTTGTTTCTTCAACCGAAATGCAGTTCGTATATAAAGGATGCCGCCTTCTACGTATCGTGGCTCGTCCCATAAGTAACTAATCGTCCGCGGAACTTTGTGAAACTCCTCCGATAACTAAATGTCCAACCAGAACCCTCATTTCAAACAATTAACAGCCACTTGTCAAATCCATGTGGAGTCTTGGTAGCCAAAGTTCCAAACACTGTCCCTTCAGTTAGAGATTAGCAAAATGTGGAAGCCTGGGAGGTCATAATATTGGGAATGGGAAGAAAGATCAAACACAGTTGGTGCTTAGACATAGCAACCGCGCAAATGTCAAAAGAGGGTTGGAGGGAGGTAGGGATACTGTTGTAAAATTCTGTAGGCTTTCTTCAAAGACATTGCCGAACTGCACTCCTATTGAGTGAACACAGTATACAAATTATCAATGTATAAATTTCTTTAGAAAAAAAGATAGTTATTGCTATGACTACGATACCTCTCGCGTACGTCACGTTCTACGTTAATCATAAATAACACATAGCATAACTACATGGTGGAGGCTTACACTTCTGAATAAAAAGTTAGCTATATATTTAGAAACTCAATGACCAAACTCTTTGAGGCGATCGCATATATCAAGTGAAAGAAAAAAAATTGAATAAAGATAGGTCGAAAAAGCCTTCTTTTAGAGTTATCAACTGATCAAATGCGACACATCACGTCTTAAAACACCATGGCTTGAAAGCTATGTGATCTATCGTAAGTGGTCTAGAAATGACATAGGAACTAGTATGCGCTATATCTGAATATCCTGTTTTATAATCCTCTGGTACCGGCGAAACAAATTGTATAAAGGAAGTTGCGGTACTTGTTATTGAGCATTCGTTTGGCCGGTACCGGAGGATTCTGCGTGGATGCAAGCCACTTGTTCCGCCTATCTTAGATGTCTTGGTTTAATTATCTGAAATGTATTTGGTAAGGAGTACATGATGAAGAAGTCTACCTTACATAACTTTCTAATTATAAGTAATGATAATCAGTTCCTTTGTTGTTAAATGGCATTCACACTTACGAGTCGAGAGATCTGAATGCGATTTCAGGCAAGAATACATGTAGTTTGAATCGCAGTCTTGTGCAGACTTGGTGCTGAAAGGGAACTAAGTCCAAAGCAATCAATAATGTTTTCTCATTGTAGGTGGAAGTAAGTTCTGAAACCACTTGCTGGCCAGGAAGTAGTTTTTACATTATGACTTTAAGCTTCCCTGACAAACAAAGCTGGGTGAATGCATTGGAGCAGGCAGTACAGGATCATCAGAAGAAGCAGACATTAACGTCGAAAGAGAAATATAAAGGAACGGTATTGCTAGCTTTGGATAAAAGCAAGAAAATGGACATCAATTGTGCTTACATGCTAACCGAGCAGGTGAGAAACTTTGTGATAAAACACATTGTGTATAATAGTTCATCTATCATAAATAGTTGTTAAGGGAGAAAAAAAAATACTCTTACAGACTTTCCTAAAATACACATGACTTTTTTTTTTTTTTTTTTTTTTAACACTGCGAATATCAGAGAATAAGAGTTAACCCTTTTTAAATCAAGGGGTTTTAGAAAATCGGAATTTAGAATTTACTTAGGAAGCTTGTACAATCAGCACCAAAAGTTCTTTTCGTTTGGTGGAAGTTATTTTGGGAATAACGGTGGTAGGGCTGGAACGTACAACGGTGATATGGCTGGAACGTATAGAAAATTACATTCTTTTTAATGTACTGAAAACTATAGTCAAATTGTCCTTCCATTCTGAAGTTATTTACGAATCTAATTTCATCAAACAGAAAGAACTTTTGTCCTTGACTGTACCTGTATTACGTTAGGTTCATAATTCACACGTATTGTCTTTAGAATGTATCAACTTTCAAATGACACCGTACGCATGTCTCACGATGTATAAATTTTGGGATTTTTTAAAAAATAAAATTTAAGGGCCCCAAGTTCAGATAGCTGCACGAAATATACCTTGACATATATTGCACGTCCTAGTATGGTAAAATAATAATAATAATAATAAATGCCAACCCTCCCGGGCTTTTTTTGAAAACAACCGGGGGTTAATTGAAATTTCGAATTCTCTTAAGTTTCTTTAGACAAAAATGTTTAATTTATATATGAAGATAATGACATTGTTATTATATTCACTGGTAGATAAAGACTCGTTCAAGATTTGACACTTATGAAACAAGTTCGCGCACATTGAGAACTTCTCGTCACTAGTTTTCTTACAGTTAGTTTAAACTATGACACTAATTGTGATTTTTTTTTAAGAGTATTTAGAGTGTATCAAGGTAAAAATCAAATTGGAAATCAACTGTAGCTATCATTGTACCACAATCGTTACCACTCATGCTTTCCTGTTCCGTATTTAGTCCTGAATTTTTAATTATAATGCAAGAAGCCTCAAAAATACTTCTCTCATAAGTGAAGAAGACCTAAATAAAATCTTCATTTCCTGGATGATGATGTGCTTGAAGTCCTGATGCAGTAACATGTCATCTTTAGTTAGTTTAACTGACATTTTCTTTTATTCTGGTACCAATATTTATTTTGTTCATCGCAGTATATGAGTCATTATATACATTGCGCTTGATATACTGTACATCACTCACACAAATAAGATGTATAGTTTAAAGCTAAGTTTCAAATCGCGTTTCTTAGGTAACTTGTAATCCAGTGTTGAACTAGAGGAAAAGAAACTAATTTTGAGTCCGTTTTTTCTGTTTTTTTCTTCTTTTTTTTTCTTTAACATAAGTTTTGTGTGGGCACACTAATGCGTTCTTTCCATACTGATCTAATCACATTTATTTTTGAAGCCAAGTGGGAAAATGAACTCAATTTCTTTAACTAAAATATCTTCTAACCAGGAGGACTTATCCTTGTGGTCGTGAAAAAGGAATTTTCGTGAATCTCTGGGCCTAAAGATGGGAGACTAACTAACTCTATGGCCTATGGAACCCCTAGGTTCAATGCCGCGTTCACAAAAGCTCTCCACTGACTTCTATCCTTAGCCAGTTGGATCAAGTTTCTACTTGTATTCCTATTTCTGCGAGATCCATCTTAATATTGTCCTTCTATTTGCGCCTTTGTCCCCCTAGTGGTCGTTTTCCGATTGGAGGGTGGGAGACACTCTTCTTCCGAAACATATCGCCGATCTTTTATTAATTTGTGTTTTGATAGAATACTGAAATGAGTTTTATATCCTTAAATTCTTCACTGGTGATTTTTTCGTAGAATTATATCCTATAGTTTTTGAGTTAATTAAAGTAAAACCTAGATTTACATACAATCTGTTATTTTGTTAATTTTAACACTAGCATGTGGTAAATCTTACGTTATCCAAAGTATCTGAGTCCAAAATGTAGATGAATTCGCATACATGAAAATATGGGATCCTTCAACTTGTTTAACAAAATATAAATTTAGTTTATCATTAATATTTGGCTATATAACTCCATCATAATTAAGGGGCCGCGGTAGCTCAGTGGTAGAGCGTTCACTTCTGGTGCTTGGGGTCCCGGGTTCGATCCCAGCCCCCGCCAAGTGAACTTTGTGGTGGACAAACACCGTGTGCGTGGGTTTTCTCGGGGTTCTCCCGTTTCCTCCCACTTTCTTTATTCCACCATTTCATTCATTACTCATCATCACCGTCTCCTTTAACCTAACCGGCATAACCATGGGACGTAAAACTCAAAGATTTCATTTCATTTTCCATCATAATTAAAGTACAGCTGTCAACAAGATCATTTCGTCGATCAGAGATTACAAAATCTATTTTGTATACATGTGCTAAGTGGTGTATATCAGCAGCAACGTAACAGTAATGGTTCATATATTGGAATGCTGACTTGACTACTTTCTGGTGCTTCTTCTTTATATTACCTCTTTCCATCTACAAACTTTTAATATGTAATTTTTAAACATTATTCCCCGAGAAAGCGTCTTAACATTCTGAATGTTGAAGGAGGTAGCCCTGTGTACGTGAGGAAAGCTTAACAAGGTAAGTTGTTATGTTTGGGTAGTATTGCTCTTCTGCACAACCATAACTATAGTTGGTTAGTAGTTTATACGCACCTGGTATTAAAAATCTTTTTTCATTTTAGGTTGGCTCGCCATAACTTTATACTGGTTCATTAAGTTAAGAATACGTTATCAATTAACTTATATGAAATGGTAATTTTTGGATACTTTTGCTTGTATTAAACTAGCAGCTGTGTATCGTTTAAGACGGAGCGAGCAAAGTTAGCTCAAGATCAATACAAATGTAACATTAATAATTTGAAACTTCGTTGGTACTTAAACTTTTTCTTATTTATTTATTTCCTCCTCAGTTTTATAATTTCTCATGCGCTTTTTTCCCTTTCTTGCAGATTCTACTTATTGGAACAGAGAGCGGATTGTACTCTGTAAAAACTCATAAAGACAAACAAAATCCTGTGAAACTCTGTGGAATTGGCTGTGTATATCAAATTGCTCCCGTTAAAAACATTGGACTTGTAATAATGTTAGCGGGTAAGGCAATGCATTAATTTTTAATTTTATAAAGTTCATATATAAATGTAGTGCTTTTTGAACAACTGTACATTCCTACTTACACAAAGTAGCAATTGGGAACGCTTTGGCTCAATGGTAAAGCGCTTACCTGTAATGCGGATATTTTTTATATCTCCCAGATCATGTGCACTATGGTAGGCAGCATAGTAAAGGTTTGTTTTCGTGAAATTTCTTTTTGCCATGGAGTGTGCTTTTATATAGTTCAGTTTGCAATTATCATCCATTTTCTTTAATCTATAGACTATACCACAGAATCTTCTCCATGTGGAGGCGATTTTTTATTATTATTATTGTTATTATTATTATTATTCCATCATAGTATTTTTTCCAGGAGGAACAAAAAACATTATTATATTGGATGTTTTTGTATGGAAGTACATTTTTGTAGTTCGTCTCATTAACTATGTTCCTTGTTGTTCTTCTCAAAGTTCCCAGCTGAGTGAAACAAATATATTACCGTGAAAAAATATGTATATATGTCTGTGGACGTGGAATGTTTATTAATTCTGGTCCTCCGTTTGAAATATTCTTAAGTACCGTCACATGTTCAAGGTGTGAATAATTGATTACATTTAAATGTGCTAATGTAAATGAAAAACGTGAAACTATTTATGTCGGAAATTCTTGTCTCCGCCCCTAAGCAAATCCTGAAATGACGCCACTGTATTGTGTTATTATAATGTAGAATAATTGTTGTGATTTTCTTATTATTGTGATATTACTAGAGATGGGGGAGGGGGAAACCCAGTGGGGGAAAACTATATTTTGGATTTAAACTTGTATTCTTTCCCAAATCGTATTTTCCTACCCAGAAAATGAGTTTTTATTAATAAAGCAAAAATACGATATTTTTAGATGATGATTATTGATTTTAATTTTCAGTGTAACCTATGTCAATTTTAGTCGCCTAACTTCTTTGAATATGGTGATACTGGAAACGTTATTTACTTACGCAAGAGGTGAAAGCTTGTCTGACTGTGTAGTCAGTGTCAATTCTATTGCTGATGTTTGATAAACATTTAGCTCTAAGAATGGAACAGCGATATCTGGAAAGTGTACACAGAGCAAGGAAGTAAATCGGTGGAATGTAAATCCTGCCAAAAGACCTACAAGTTGCAAATATGGAGAAAATGTCAGTCCATATATTAAAGTGTTCCGATTGTGGTACAACTACCTTAACTGACTCAAGCAGAAAACAAGTCACTGGGCGGATATGAGAAGAGCGTGAGACAAGGGTAAAGAAGAAATATTACGGTACTCTTCCAAAACCGAACAAAGATTTTATACTGTTGTAGAAAGTAGTTAGTATTTTTTTTTTCTTTCTTTTTGCAGCTTACTGCTAATATTGTCCATATATAAAAAATATATATATATGGTAATACGAAGTTAACCAAAAACTTCGTCTGGACCTTTATGGGACTCCATCTTCCAGAAGGATAACGTACGTCCCCATCCTATGAGGATAACCTAATGTGCTGTACTCAGTATATACCTCTGATCTTGTACGCCTCCAAATGTACACAATATCGAGCCTGAGGGGTACAGCGCCTGGCCAGAGAAGATAAAATGAAATCATGAGAAGTACCTTCAATTAGATTATTCTGGTATGGACATGCTAAAAAATTGGAAGAACACTGACTAAGAGGTTTCTAGAGTTAAAAATGATAGAATAACAGCCACAAGGAAGACAAGAGAACAGATTAGTAGGATGAAATACAGAAGAATTGGAAAGAAGAGAAGTGTGGTGGAGGAAAGGTCTAAGATTAACAATATGTCGTGTACTGAGAGAAGTCGTTGAATAGATTTCATACACATTCAGACTCGGCAGAATTCTGATATTCAGTATTGAAGATGATGAGTGGACTAGAAAGTATAGTAACAAGTGAAGTGGTCTGTATATACCATCCGCCAAAATTATTACGTCAGGTAGCGATAAACAACTGTTGACCTCTTTGTTTCATAGTACGTCATAACTATACCGATAGAAACTTTTATTTTTATTTTTAATTTTCAAAATAGTGAAAATTGCAAATCCACTGAGGCCTCTCCAACCATGTATCGAATATAAAAAATGAAATTAATCTTGTGAGTGATCGAATCATAAGAAAACAGCCGAACCAATTGAAATGAATTCTTGGATATAGTTACCAAATACTTTGCGCTGGAATTTTATGATGTTGCTTTGGCTATAATGCATATCGTAATGGAAATGCGAAATCAAAATTTATGCGAAAAATTTAATATCTCACAAGCCTCTCAAGCTAGGAAAATAAAACTGCGTAAACAGACCCCTCATTAAATATAAGCGAACACGTGCCCAGCATTTATAAACCTCGCCATATTGAAAGATATGTTTGTTGTTCGTGATCGCATCACAGAAAAATTATATGAATTTTGGAACATAATAAGTATCTACCTCCAGTTGATGTCAGTTTGATTAAAGGGCGTATTCTAAAGGCGGTAGGGAGTTTAAAAGGTATGCCAAAAATAGATTATATTATAGGTTCTTGGTACATTCTGTAAAATCATAATAGGGGAGAGGAAAGAAAGGTCAAATATTTTTCGCAAACCTATTCTCCCCGTGCGAAGAACGGGCATTTCAGCTAGTATAAAATTACACACCTTTTCGTTAGTTCAAATTCAGTTTCCTAATTCTTGTTTGTTTATTTATTTATTTATTTATTTTTAATTCCAGAAGAGTCTCGAAAGTTATTTAGTGTGGAATATAGTGAATTACAAGTGTGTGCGGATGCATTGGAGTGTGTTAATCCCACCATCACAGCAAAAGAAATCACTGGCATAGAAGGATGCCATTTGTTTGCTGTGTCTGGGTCAGAAGATGAAAGCTTTTTGTGTGCTGTCAACTCGGAGAACTTGGTGTAAGTATAGTAATTGCACTGTGTGTATATATAATGATGGAGTGATGTGTGAGTTCACAGAGATCAATAATATATGTAGTCTCGCGAAAATTTACATAATATCTTTGGTGGTAGTTCACATAATATAATCACAAGATGATTGTTTTTATAATATCCTACGCATTGAATGTAATAGCTTATATTGAATATAATAACTCTAAAATACTGAGAAAATGAATTTAATTTCATGTTAAAATTGTGCCGCTGTTTTTTATTAACAAGATCAAAGCGTTTGTACCCAGTGCTCTGTATTCTAGTTTTACCTAAGTATTATTTTCATATTTTGGATAAGGTCGAAGACTTTGCTCCAAGAAAGAAAAAAAAACTTATTTACATACAATCTTGGTCTTTATTGATAGCTGTTTAGTGTTAGAAATCCATCATATGATTTGTGGCGTGTGTTCTCCAATCTGCCAAGACGGAACATTATAATTAGGATAAAAGGATGCTTAGCGATGTAAAAATTAAATATTCTGTTTCGGAGTTTTTGAAAGCATCCACACGACATTAAACACCATATATTTATTGGTATTCAGATTATGAGATCATATATTACAAGCTGCAGGATTCCCACATTCTGGAAAATCAGGGAATGTCAGGGAAATCATGCATTTTGTCATGGGAAGTCAGGGAACGTAAATGTGCAAGTGTAACATTTTTTTTTTTTTTTAATCTAACAATGTTTCCTTTCTATCAGTTGTACAGATTGTCATCGAGTTCGTTAATGGAGTCAACCGTTAACATCGTAACGGGTAACGGTACTTTAACATTGGTTATCTATAAGGGAGGATCAACAACTAAGGTTACAAGGCCGATATTTCTGGAGTTTCGTCTGAGAAATGAGGCGTGTGCGGTAATTTTAATACAAGGAGTTGGAAACTGTGCAGAGTTTCAGTCACTCGCCACGTACGGCGTTAGTTGTAGGTAAACAGAAATGGCGACTTGTTTGGAAAACTAGTCTCGCGAAATAGTCTGCTGAGTTATTCGATTTCTGTGGGCAAAACATGTAATCACGGCTGAAATTCACCGGCAGTTGGTAGAGGTTTACGGGGAGACTGGAATGTCTCGTCAGCATGTCGCAGAATGGTGTCGAAGGTTTGCAGCTGATAGAGAAAACGTTACCGACGAGGAGCGTAGTGGCTGACCCAGCACGGCATCAATAGATTTGAACACAGCTCGCGTGGAGAAGCTGATTCAGGACAACAGGAGGATCACGTTACGGCATCTGATGGCAAATTACGGTGAATGAGCTCCTAGGAGGCCGCCCCTTCGCTTCAGACGAGGAGGTGAAACACTTTGTGACAACGTGGTTGAACACACAAGGATAGGATTTTTGCAAGGAGGAAATCTTCAAACCCATCCCACGATGCGACAGCTGTCTCAACCGATATGGAGACTATGTCGAAAAATAACCTAATGCATGTATTATCTGTTGGCTGTATTGGTTGTATGAAATAATATATACAGGTTTCACTGTAGACTTTGTAACCTTACTTTCTGATCACTCCTCGTATATCCCATACATGCAAGGGACTTTTTAATTCGTCTTTTCAGTAAACAGCTAAAGCGATCGATTAATGTACCTGAGTTCGTTAATGAAGTCAATCCGTTAACATCTTTAACAGATAACGGTGGCTATCCATATACCATACTTGTAAGTTGTGTGTGATCATCTTTACTGTCTTTGGCAGAGTTTATGATTTATTAATCTACAGTCTAAGAATCCCAAAGGTTCTTTGCCATAGGAGCAAAAGCCTGGCAGTAGATCGTAATCCGATCCAATGAGCTTATTAGTCACATAGTGTATAGTAACGCTTCACCGTGTTCTTGAATTATTTAAAGATCCCGTTTTTATTAGCTTTCCAACGAACGCTTATTTCTCATGCCATTCCGTCCATCGCTGAGGTTTTAATTTAATTATAATCCAGAGTAGATTTCATGAGGTGTACATATTGTGAGATTCTGCATTTGATAACCTTTTCCTGGTTATCCGTTTGTTCATATTTCATTTGATTTTCCCCTAAAAATCAATGATACGGACACTATACTATACTATGTCGTACGAGTTCAGCCCAGCTCATCCGGTTTGGATTAACCCTTTAACCGCCATGAGATATCAAAGCTATGCCTCACTGCTTTATAAATTTGTGCCGCGTGGCACTTATTTGGTCCAAATAAAGTAAGAAAAATCAAAACTACGTTTTGGTCCCAGACGTTTTGTCCCCCCCCCCCCCCCCACCTTTTTGAGTGACAAACATAATTTAAGCTATTATTTATATATTTTTGAAAGTTTGTAATAAAACATCATGATATAGCTACATATCTGGGTTCTAGTTTCCCCTTTCCCCAGTTTTTACCTTCTAGATCTGAAGGAAATGTTTTAACACTACTTCTACCGATGTTAAAAACATATTTTCTGCGAAAATTTAGCAGAAAAAAAGCTATTTTGTGAAACATAGGCTGCATTATGCAGAGTCGTTTTTACGTTAGATTAGCGTCATACTAAACACGTGACTACTGCACGAAACATATGTTAGTCGAACTCTTTAGTATGGCACTAACCACGCTTCAGAACGACTCTGCATAAGGCCCAGGGTGTTTTGTGTAAGATTAGAGAGTGGAACCCTTACATAGATAGTGTATTTATAATACATCTATATATTATAAGGCCTTTTTATGTATATTTGATGTTTCATTTATCTCGGTGTTATATCGAAATAACTTTCAGAGTATTAGCGGAAGTCATTTGCCCTGCATTCCCTAAGTCTTAAAGACGCCTTTGTTTTTTTTATTTTATATTTTAGGTCATATTTTGCCTTTTGGGGAAGAGCATAAATGTACGCATATTTTCAAAGTTTTCAGGTAATAGAAATCCAAACCCTATTCATTATTATTAAATGTCCTTAACTTTCATATTTTAATTCAAGTAAGCTCATGTATGCATTAGGCCTACTACGTTTTTGCTAATACATTGTGGAAGTTAAAGGGTTAAACTTGACATGGTGTTAAACCTTCACCTGCTGTATAAGTTTCTGATATACCATGGTGTTCAGATCTTTGGTTCTCAAGTTATACGTAAAATAAAAATCAAATGAAGGATGAATTTTACAATTACAAGTGAAGGGTCCAGGGGAAGAAACTGATAAGTCCAAAAATCGATATTTTTTGTTTTTGATACAGTGTTGTTCTTGAAAACAGACGTTTCTGTTGATTTAATGACGAGGGGAACACTATGATAAATCCGAAAATATTTACGAGTAAAGAAAACCCATCCTGGGGAAGAATATGTTAAGTCCACGACCTTCTGGGGAAAACGCTGTTAAGTCCAAGTTATTGTTGTGTTGTACAACTGGTAGCATTGATATCGGCCATTTAAGAAATTACTTGTTCACAGTCTCCGTTCAGAAACGTGCTCTAGTTAACGTGAAGTTTACCATAAAAAGTGGGTTTCTTTAGTTGTTGTGGTCAGTGGTAATGATAAACAAAGCATGGATGATTCCCTGAGTGAAGAAGAATCTACTCCACCTTCAACATCTTAGAAAAAACCTTCATATGGAAGAATTCGAGATGTAATGCAAAACTCAAACGACAAAGCCATGAGACCGGCCCAGAGTGCACCTGCAAACGACGTTTTGAGAAGGTTAATGATTTAGGAAAACAAGAAATCATTAGACGAATGAACGAAATGGTGTCAAATGATAAAATTAACATATACCCGTCAGACCTAATTGTAATAGTACCTGTGCAGAGACGTAGGCCTAGGAAAAACGAGAGTGAAGCGTCTTATTGTGATGCATCATATTCATACCGACTGCGGGTGGTACAAGGACAGACAGAGGAAGTCACTGTTTGTAAAACTGCATTCGCTTCACCTCATGGTATTGGTCGCGGGAAAGTTGATGATCTTACGAAACATTTGAAAAATACTGGTAATCCTCGGCCTATGATGGCAAGTTTTAACCTATTACACGTTACAGAATAACTAACGTAACCTACACTAACATAAACTAGCCTACAAATGTTTAACTTAGCTTATAAACAGTGCTCTCAATCGGGTCGATTCCGACTCGAGCCGGGCCAGCTATTTTCGGGCCACTGGTTGGGGCAGCTCGGATCATGAGTAGATTCAGCTAGGGTCGTGTTACGGGTCGGTCGAGTCAGCTCGGGTCAGGTTATATCAAACATTTTTGTTTTGAGTCGGCTCAAGTTGACCCAAAATCCGACCGGAACCTTACCCGAAACAAAAATGTTCGAACCAACCTGACGCGTGACCCGATCCGAGCTGAGTCGACTGATCCATAACACGACCCTACTTCTATATACTGTCTCTAACCTATCTTGTTTTCACCTCAACTAATTTTAAAAGCATAACTCTTCTAGGCCTATCATTTTTAGGGTTCCTGGAGATATCTCAAGAAAAATATGCAGATTTGCAGTCACTGAAAAACTATTGCTCTTTAAAGACAGTGGAGTACTACACAAACCTTCCAAAGGCACAGTAAATCAAGACACCACCATTGAAAAGACTTCATAATATGTACAAGTGTTACAAAGATGTGTTTTTATTATATTTCTTACAGCTATCTTGTAAATAAAATAATCATCAGTATCAAGACACTGATTGTTTAGGGAAAACTCTGATACGTCCGGTAAACAGAGCAGTACTTTTTTATTGTTAAAAAAGTATTACTACTATATTATTTTTCATACTTTATAATATCCAATCACAATAAGATATAACTAAAATGAATGTTAACAACAATAAGCATTGCATTGTAATGACGTTTTGAAAAATATATAACTTCAAACTTTAAATTTGTTGTACTGTAAAATTTGCAACATGTGACTTATCATATTCTTCCCCTGGACCCTTCAAGTAAGTTTATTAGTTGCTTCAAATATTTTCCTGAAAACTCACCCTGTATTCATTCATACAGGTTAACACCAATCTTGCATATTCTAGGGCAACCAACTTTATGCTTTATTTTGCTTTTTCCTAAATTATGCCTTAATATGCTAATTATACTTCATTTTTACCCATTTCTATTACAGATTAGTTTTTCCACTCGTTTTCGTTACACAAACATTAAAAATGTATATGAAACTACTAAAAGTACATCATTACGGTGCATCAGTGTGCGGTGATACAAAATTGCATCAAGGTGCGGAGAGAGAAGGAATTCGAACTTTCCATTGTTACGCGTAAAGGCAATTGGGAGTTGATTGCCATTGTTTGCGGCATTGATAACAGCCTTTGTTGATAATTTTTCTTTGGTACAAAATACATTAACTTATTTTTCTTTATTGTACACAGACACAAGATTCTGAAATAAAAAGCATTAAGCATTATGCTTTATTTTTGTAAATTACGCTTTATTATGCTTATAAGTTTAGCAAATTTGGTTATATAAAGTGGTCAAAATCACAGATATGGTACCAACCATAGGTGAAAAGTTCCATTATGCTTTTACTGCTTTTTATGCTTTATGGTTGCCCTACGTATTACTAACTAAACAAGCTATGACTATTAACAATTTACCTTTTGTCTAAGAGTGTCCTCTATAAATAATCATAACGAAGATTGGGAATTCATTTAGGCATTCAAATAACAATCCGAGTACAAACGTTTCAAGAGACAAATTTTCATCATCATCAATGCATACCTCTATGTTGGTTGGCAAAGTACATTTTTTGATTAGTCTCCTTCACTATAAAAATAATTCATGCGATCTGTAAAGTGTTACTGTCCAGTTTCCTTGGTAATAACCTATGCTACCTTCTCATTATCTTTATCAAGAGGGGGGCGCCACAGTGGGTCGAAAACGCAAAAAGCTGGCCAAAAGTAAAAAAACGAAAGTTACTAATATAGGAATTTTTTTATGTAGTTGGCTAGTGTGATGTTAGAAGGGCCAAAATCCATAAATAGAATACGGTTTTTACTTTATTCCGACTACCTGAGCCACTCTTAAATAGACCCTTCAGCAGGTCAAATGCGTAGAGAACAATAGAAGAATTGTGACGCGTCCGTTGAAACGGTTGTAACTTTCGAACGCGTTCATAGTTTTTAAATCTGTAAAGTTTTCCTATGTCGTACTGGTAAGTAGAATAAGTGCATGAAGTGAAAAATTAATAATAATGATGTAATAATTTATAATTTGAATCGTAAGTCAGGCAAAATTTTCACATTGTTTATATATTTTATTAACTTAAAGCGTTGAAAACATTATGTGCACCCTCGTGTACCACGTTTATATTTTGTAGAATGGTAGTCTGAATATTAATTAATGCTGTCGATAAAAACGTAGCTGCCAAAACGTGCCAATTACGAAGCGTGTTGATGTTAATTATTGTTCATTTAATGTTACAGTGACAAGCCGTTGCAGTTATCATAACCGAATTAAATACCAATAATTTGTGTCATTTAAGTAGTAATACATTTCTAATAAATAAGAATGTAAGTAACAAGTAATTGTTCATCAAAATATATGAAAAAAGTGAATGTTGTTAGAGATACATTGTGAAAATTACGAAGTATGTTGACATTCTTTTTATTCCGCCATTTTTTTTTTCAACTTTAGTTGCAGAATCGTAATCAACAAGCTCAATAACCCCTTTATCGCCACTTTTGAGAACATTTCTACGACTTTTTCGACTTTTGCAAATTTTATTCCGCCATGTTGGATCCGCCATTTTGCTTTTTTTCAACTTTAGTTGGAGAATCATAATCAGCAACCTCAATAACCCCTTAATACTAAATTTCATTCAATTTGAATATAGTTATCATATTTTGGCCAGTTTTTGCGTTTTCGCCCCACTGTGGGGCGTGGTGGCTCAGTGGTAGAGCGTTCACCTCCGGTGCTCGGGGTCCCTGGCTCGATCCCAGCTCACGCCGTGTGGACTTTGTGGTGGACAAACACCGTGCTCGTGGGTTTCCTCGGGGCTCTCCCACTTTTTTCATTTCACTCATTTCTCATTATCACCGTCTCCTTTAGCCTAACCGGCATAACCGTGGGACGTTAAACTTAAAGATTTCATTTCATTTTTTTAATCGAGACTGGAAGAGAACATCTAGTTTATAGATGATCAAAACAATACTTTTAAGCCTAGTGATTCTATAACCTGTATTGTTTTTTCATTACCGGTACTCAACATCGAGTTATATCATGACAATTTATCTCTACTCTATAAATAAAAAAAAAAAAAATATGAACTTTGCTGATTTTTTAGTACTTTTTTGATTTCTTCCTAAATTAATATAAATTTCTTAATTTGTAGGGTATTGAAATGGAACAGTAGTACGAAAGAGTTTTCTGTGAAAAAGAGAGCAGCGACAAAGGAGCCGTGCAGTTGTTTGCATTTTACAAAGCATTCCTTACTGGTTGGAGCAGATAAATTCTTTGAAATTGATCTGAAGAATTTTACTGTAGAGGGTTAGTATTTATATATGTATGTATAAAATCAAACTAACTTTGATTTTAAACTTAACATGATTTTTTTAAAATCTGATATTATTTTAATTGTGTGTTGGCGTAGGATTCCTTTGTTCTGAGAATAACTTAATAGTTCCTTTAGTGTAATAAAGCATTCATTTTTCGTCAACCTAAGATTGACATCGTCAGGATATTAGTAGATATAAAGTCGTAGAAAATGAAACAGAAGACGAAATATTCTTTAATTCAAAGGAAATAATATGATAAGTGTGCACAATGCTCATTCGTCTGACCTCCGTTCAGAAGAATTGAAATGTATTTGGTTCAAATAATAATTTGTGATATTTATGTTATTTCGTTCGCTTCAAAATGAAAAGCAATACGTTACTGGTACTAGCACTTTATCTGTCAGAACAATTATCAGTCTCAAATCTTCATCACTTGTGTGTGTAGAGTAGTAGTTGATCTAGTTACAGCTGAATATCTGAAAACAATCAGCATGCCATGAAATGTATTCGCCTAAAAGTTATATTAAACATTTGATATGTATTTTACAGAATTCCTTGATGCATCTGATTCGTCGCTTGCGTATGCTGTATTTGGGACTCAGAAACTCAACAGTTTCCCAGTTGCGATACTAGATGTCTCTTCTAGTAAATCCTGTATTGAATATCTTCTTTGTTATCACGAATTTGCTGTATTCGTCGATGCTTATGGACGTCGAACTCGTGAAGAAGATGTTAAGTGGAGTCAGCTTCCGTTAGCGTTCGGTAAGGCATCTCGATTAAGCCCATATGATTTAGTGTTAGTATTTGTTAGTAGAATATGTTGCCTATCAAAGAAAATTGGATAATTTTGCAAGTATAAGCTAAATAAATTACAACTCCATAGTTTTGTGAGCGTGTAACGTTTTAAAATACTCAAAATAACAAACCGTTTTCGTTGTTGAGATAGCTTGAGTTACTCCATGAGCTCAGGTAACTTTGATTTCAGTAAAGTGAATGCTGTCGATTTACTGATTAACACAATAAAATCAGTCACATTTTTTCGAAGCAACTTTATCATTATCATCAAATATTTCATCAGTAGGAAATTGAGAAGTTCCCGTGCGAATCCCTTCGTATACACGTAGAAATTATAAGTGATAACACCATTTATGCTCTCTTACCGTCCTCAGTGTTTCTTTTACCATATCATCTATCTGGTCTCTTTAGTATACAATTACTTTCCATTGTCCTGGCGAGTTTATTTATCTATTTATTTATTTTTAAATATTATGTCCAATATTACACTATTGCGAGCAGTGATTATATTCAATGAGAAAAAGCGGAAAGGCTATCACTCACCGCAAAAAATATGTGGCAGAATGTAGGCACGTAGAAGGTAATTCCACATTTTTTGCGGTGAGTGATAGCCTTTCCGCTTTTTCTCATGTTCACTATTGTTTTCTTTTCCCTGCTATTCTATAACATTTCATTGATTATCATTTCGACTCAGCTAATTTTCTCTTTCTCCAGGTTAACATAGTAGCTGAGAGGTTGAATACTCACCTCATTTGTGAGGGATCTGTGATTCGATCCTAGAGTATGTGAGTTTGTGGTGGACAACATCGTGTGTGTAGCTTTTTTTTTTCAGAGTTCTCTTATCTCATTCCACCAACTCTTTCTCAATCACTTATTTTTATCATATACTGTCTCCTTTAACTAACAAGGCATTATAGTGGGATGTAAACCTTTTTTTCTTTTTCTATGCACATATATTTTGGATATCTTCGGCCGTTTTTCATGGTTTGTTTTCGTATACCCATGGTTGTGCTCCTCTAGTGCAATACTCCACATTAAGAGCCGGCGGGAGTCAAGTGACCTTGACAAATCGAGGATAGAGTTTCTCCTTGCAGTTCAAAGTGTTTCCTTATTTTGGCAACAGATGGGGTTGTCGCTGAAATGCCGTCAAAGCAAATGCACCCGTCCTTTTCCTTCGTTTTCCCCTGCATGTAGTCAAAGTTGGACAGCGTAGGAGGGGGATGGTTACGGCTGTAAATGGGACAGAAGAGTGAAATTCTTTTCTTTTGGCTAAAAGAGAAACAGAACTGAAGAAACAAATAAATAAGAGGGACCAACATGATATCAGCCGTCAGCTCCCTGTCAGAGAGCCACTCAAATATCTACAACAGTCACAAACATACCATAGAGAACTAAAGCACTTGTCGCATGTCTCTTTCTCAAAGGATTCTACCTATGGTAAATAACAGAATAGTGCGGGAAGAATCTGATATAAAATGAAGAACCATGCCAATATTAAAAAAACACACACACACATACACACACACACACACACACACACGGGAGAGTCGATATTCTAATTTATTTAGGGCCTTCGTGGTTAAAAAAAAAAAAAAAAAAAAAAAAAAAAAAAAAAAAAAAAAAATGGAATTGAAAGGCAGAAAACCCAGACAAAGATTTGAAATGTATTGACAATGTAAATCATTTTTTTAGTGGAATCCATTTCCTTATTTTCTTTTCAAAATATGACCACCAGATTTACCCTCTCTCTCGCCTTCACATTCGAATGGTCCTGGGTTCGATACCAGTTGCTGACCATCCTGAGTTTTTCCTATTATAACAGGAAAAAGCCGCAATGTTACATTCAGCCTTGGGGGCCGGCTTAGAAGGACAGGAGGGAGCACATGCCCTGCTTGATGTTGGTTTTTATTGGGGGAAATAGACCACTTCATTAACAATAGAATTAAAAGATGTGTCACTCATGTCCAAAATTATTGTCGCATGTCTATAAATATGTTATTGTAGGAATATAATTTGATAACGAATTCACCCGGTATTTTTTATAATGTTAGTATGCGTACAATCGGCAAAGACATGTATGTGGCAAATTTCATGTCAAAAGAGCAGTAAATAAGAACAATAAAACGAAAACAAAACTTTCGTGTCCATTTAGCAACATTTTATTTTACTCATTCTAATCTTCGTATTTATAATTACTGTATTTTCCTATGAAATTTACCACATATATTTCCCGATTGTACACATAGTATCAGTATTAAAAGTCTCCTGCAAAATCATTATTACATGATATTTTTACAAGAAGACAGTTATAGAAATGCGACAATCATTTTGGACATGAGTGTACAAGGATGTAACAGGTGTTTGTTTCAAACATTAAATAAGTGTTCGTATAAATTGAACTTATTTCCTGACGTCATAGAACTAAGAACTGTTGCAGAGCGATGTAAGTCCGGTGACAATACAATATTCCATTCTTACTTTCATACTTTGCAATATATCTATTTATTTTAAAAGCAAATTTTAATATGTTTTTATTTTCAACTTCCTTATCCTAAAATAAATACTAGCCTTTAACCAGCCCTGGTATCCCTGGTTGCATATCACTTTAGGATTTGGAAAAGGTGTCCAACGAATTAAAAAAAATTATAAGACACCTTTTAAAGACATTCTTTTGTTAATAAATTCCCACTAAAAAGTTAAAAATAATTTTGTTTATGCAAGACTAAATAAAAAGAATGAAGTGAGTTATTTTAAGAATTTATAAAGTAACTGTAAGCCTATATGAGAGCGCATCCCTTTTTTTTAGTCACGCATAAACATTTTTTTTTAAACTTTTAAGTGCGACTTGATTAATGAAAGAATATCTTTAAAATGTTTATTATTATCTTTTTTTATTATTGTTAATGTTTGCGTCCTTGGCATAGGGTGTTTATTTTGGTAAGGTACCGTATGGTACGTTTCTATACTACTAGGGTATATTAAAATTTAGTTTCCTATGCGTTACTACATACATTAAAAAACATTTTTTTTAAAAGAATTACTACCGAATATTACTACCGCTCTGCTAATAAGAGGGAGACAGATTGAGGATACCAAACACCCCTACCGTTGATTGAGAAATATTTAGGTGTCGACACTGATGAGCAACATCTACATATGAATTTGAATGTTTTATGGGCTTTAGACAATTGATTCAGACCGGGAAACATGGGGGACAGAATGTTGGAAGCAAGTAGTCCAGTCCCTAGTTTGAATGCCTGGAATGAGTAAGGACTCTTCCCCCCTTGGTAAAACCTGCCGAAATTGGAAGCAATATCAAAGAAGCACTGCTTCAAAAAAAGAGGGAGCAAACATGCATAAATAGTCAGAGTCGGATTTAGGTTTAGTGGGGCCCCAAGCTGTTGAAGCTAATGGGGTCCTTTATGTGTCCAGATGAACACACGCACCCTACATACAGCAATGAAGAAACTAGAGATAATTTAGGAAGCAGACTGGTAGAAGGAGCCCTATTAATTACACGAACGTAGGCTACACAGCAGGAAGCACTGTTGCTACGTATATATAAATTTTACTTTATTTTTTTAAAATTTTCTTATATTTTAGAAATCCAATTTTTCTTTAGATTTTGGGGCCCCCAAGAGAGCGGGGCCCTAAGCTATAGCTTGTTTCGCTTACACGTAACTCCGGCACTGTAAATAGTATACATATACAGGCGCGGATCCAAGGGTGGCTATAGAGGCTATAGCCCCCCCCCCCCTTGACGCTCAGGTATACACTGGATAAAATGGGCTTCAATCCTGTTTACTCTGGATAAAGAGGCAAACTATGGTTTATCTCCTCCCTTGATCATATCCTGAATCCGCCACTATATATATATATATATATATATATATATATATATATATATATATATGTACATGTATGTATGTATATAAATGTGTGTGTCTAGTATGTTGTACGATGGAAGCTGATGAAAGAGCTTTATACCATATTATTCTTGATTTTTTGACAGGTAAACAAAGAATATTTCGGGAATTAATCTATCCTAAAGATTATAATAATGTATCTTATTTTTTCTCTTGCATGTATATTCTTAGTCCTGCAGGAAGTTTTCATTTCTTTCTTGGAATAGATAAACGAAGACTTTGGTTTGGCTTCTCCTTCACAAATTTTTGTGGAAAGGTTGACTTTATCGCTACAAACACAAATTACTTCTTCTCACAGAAACCATCTACAAACACACTGTACTGCTGAAACAGAAACCATCAACCAAAGAGGTCATAAATTTTGCCATTCCTCGTGTTTGAAGTTCCCGTCCTTCACAATGATTTCCTTCCTCCCGCCCCTGTTAAGAAGTTCAAAGTAGATTTTCAAAAGGACTGGCTCCCGCTGAGAAGAAAAGGGGGATGAGGAATGACTATAGTGCCATCTAGCAGTTATACGGCCAAGTACGTGAACACGAAAAAATCTGATTTCTGATTTCTGTAGATTCAATTATGAAGGATATAATTTCTCATCGATTGTGAAATGGATGTCTTTGGAAACAGCGAAAAAATAGTACAGTAGCGCACAAATACAAAGATTCTACTCCATTCTCAAAAAAGTCCGGAGTTTTTAGCTCTTTTCCTTACTGTAAAAAAACAGAAGACTTTTCCGTCTGATTTTGATAATTTTCTTATGGGAATTTGGATTATAATTATCTGTATTTATAAGAAGAAAATATCACGCACAGCGTTCAAATTGCACCTTTAAAATGAGATGCATCATATTTAGTGCGCTACTGAGACATTTTTGCGAAAGAACGAAATGAAACCGTGATTTGCCTAAAAAATGGTTGAGATCCCATGTTAAATTGAACACCAATATTCCGGCCGCTGTGGCGCACTCCTTCTCCCTCTTAAGCATTTGATGAGTGTTTTCAAATGTGTTATGCTCGCCTTTAGTTCGTAAATTGTATGCGGCAATGAAGGATAGTAAACTGCATCCTTAACGTAGCCCCAGAAGAAAAATCGCAAAAGGAATGAATGGTATGGGGAATGTGGTGGTCATGACAGGAGTTTATCATCGTCACTTCCACGCAATCCAACGATCTGGTAGTTTTCTGTTCAAGAATGATCTCACCTCGAGTATAATTGTCCCTATCCGCCAGACCATAGAGGGGAAATCGAGACTATCAACTAGACATGTAACGTGGTCGTTACAGTAGGTGTCACTATCTTCACATAATTGAGGAAATAACCATCCAACATGACAACCACCTAGGCACTTCTAAACTTTTTTTTTCTATCGTTTAATTTTTCTTTGCTCTGTACTTTCCTTCTTATCTGATAAAACTTGTGTCGAAAGATCTCACAGTGCGCTAGTTTGGTCTTGTAATTGTACTATTTTCTGGTAAGTAGTTCATTTTCTGTTCCCGAGTCGGAATTCGTTTGTTCCATATATTGTATGTGTATATTTTTCTAGCAATTCGCACGTCCTTAAATTGAAATTTCGAAAACATCAGATATTCCGTTTCTAATTATGTATGTTCATGGAAAGTTACGTGTCTTTAAAAGGTTAGATAAATTATACGTTGTGAGGTTTACTCGTTACGGTGTAACTTTACCACTGTGATCTTATAATCCAAATCATATGATGTCTTGAATGTGTTAAGATAATCCTTCAAAAATAAACACATCTTAATGTGCTTCCGGCAGACTTCGTAATTCTAGGAGTATTATCATCACGTTTTCTTCCTTGTTTGTGCTAGTTTAAAGTTCCCTTCCTTCATCCGATGCATTCTCTTAGTTAATTTCACTTAACCTTAATTTACAGTATTTACATTTAGCAAAAAGAAAAAGTCAAATACTGGAAGGTTGGTGATAGATTTGAAAACTGGGTCTGTTACATCTAGGAGAAGGCGTTGTACCTTTGAACACCTGTACTTTCTTCGAATTCAAAGCTATCTAGGTGCAGTCATTAAAATTCGTTTGAAAGAGGAAGGGAGAAAAGGCACTACAAACTTGATTATCAGTTGTTTACTGACTGCTCCGAGTAATGTTCGTTTTAATTTTTTCATCCTCAAAACGAACAATTTTTGTAGTTACCTTTTGAGTTCTGTGCTCTTCGGTTTTCACAACTTGTGATATTTATTTG
This sequence comes from Thermobia domestica, assembly GCF_964235325.1. Classification (NCBI taxonomy): domain Eukaryota; kingdom Metazoa; phylum Arthropoda; class Insecta; order Zygentoma; family Lepismatidae; genus Thermobia; species Thermobia domestica. The sequence goes on from NC_137457.1 coordinate 290,270,583, forward strand.
TCCAACCTTGGGATAGAATCATTGGTGAGTACAGCAATATGTTTAGTTTTAACTTCTGTGTAATATTAAAGCTAATGGAAAACTTTTTTTCGTAATGGTGACCTTCTTGTACCTGTGAACATTAATTCATCGTGTACTTTTGAACGATAAATAATACTATTCAAAGGTACAATCCTGGCATTGATATTTATGGAATTGCAAAGATTGTAGGGAAAGTGTATAACAGAGCATTCAGTACTAGTAATATAACTAGTGGATTTAAATCAACTGGAATTTTTCCATTGGACCCTAGTATTTTCACCGATGATTATTTTCTGTGTTCCTTCGTTACTGATCGAACTCCTCCAGAAGAACCAGCTACAAGCACTTGACCTAATTCAACATCAATTCTGTCTGAACAGCCATCCGGAGAGCCCCAACGAATGGAAGGTAAAACTTCATCCGCTACAGAGAGATATACAAATATAATGTCATGTCAGGTAAGTTCTTTACCAGATCTTCCTGCGACTACTATTGCAACTGCCACAGCCAGCATTTTACCTGTGCAAATACGACCTTACCCAAAAGCAGCACCACGGAAGACAGGAACGAGAGGAAAAAACCCTGGGAGAACAGAATTATTACAAGCACCCCTGGAAAGAAAGCTCTCGGAAAAAGAAAATCATAAATATACAAGAAAACAACACAATTGTAGGACTCAGAGACCGTTGTGGAAACCTCGGATTTTAAAAGAATTGTTGCAAAGTGATTCAAAAGACGATCTTCTTCCGGACATTAGTTTTCATGATAGCACTAGTGATGAAGACTTCGAAGCCCTGAGGGAAGTTAAACGTATCCTTAATTCAGAAAAATGTTTAGAAGAAATAGATACATTCCAAACGAGCAGTTGTGCTATTGGTAATTTTGTGTTAGTGCTGTTCTTAAAGAAGAAGGAGACCCTGAACATTTTGTTTGTGAAATTGTAGATGCTGAAGTCACAGATTTTCAAATTAGGTTCCTGAAACGTGTTGGGGATACTAAAAAGTTTGTGTACAGTAGTGAGGAAGTATTTGATGTTATGGAATCTGACATTATTCTGAAGCTATCTAAACCGTCGAAATTTGGATCAACTACAAGACAGAGTAAGCAACTGATTTTTGAGGCTAACTTCAGTGGTAGCAACTGCAATGTTAAGTAAATCCGAAGTGAATCAACGTTAAGTTTACTAGTTTGCATTCAATGTTCTCCGGAGTTAATTTTATATTGGACTTATCAGTGTAGGCAAAAATACTGAAATTATATTCATCCTATATTTATTTGGCATTTTTCCATTTCAAGTATTGGGTTTAAAGAAGCAAGGCTATGTTAAAAGTTATATATACTCAAGTTTATCGTTCACAAGTTTTTGTTAGAACTTCCCTTCCATTTTGAATTAAAATTAATAAAATTTCAATTCTGGGGAACTTTTTATAGCTAAACCTTTTATTACAATTTATAACTGTTAATATTTGGGGCTTCCTTTTATATTATTGCCGAAAAAACGTTGTAATTATCACTTTGTTCAAAGGTGCAAGAGAGTCTGTTCGATGGTACATGACCATAATGTACCTGTGAACAAAACGGATATGTTCTTATAGTATCTTATTAAAGCTATTGTAATTACGTAACACGTTTAAAAATTATCCTGCCTGATCGCGAAGAGATGACACTTCAAATATATGATAAAAATTGCGGAAAAAGTGCTCAATATTAGGGGGCGCGGTGGCTCAGTGGTAGATCGTTCACATCCGGTGCTTGGGGTTCCTGGTTCGATCCCAGCTAGCGCCGTGTGGACTTTGTGGTTGACAAACACCGTGCTCGTGGGTTTTCTTGGGGTTCTCCCGTTTCCTCCCACTTTCTTCATTCCACCATTTCACTCATCTCTCGTCATCACCGTCTCCTTTAGCCTAACCGACATAATCGTGGGACGTAAAACTTAAAGATTTCATTTCATTTTTGCTGAATATTAGCCCCAAAATTTCGAAAATTCTGAAAGTGTTCACAGGTACAACGCCTCCCCCAATTGTCTCAATTTTCTTTTAAAAGATGCAGTTCTTTCAAAGAGGACTGAATGATGTATCTAGAGAATTCAGGAACTACATTGTGCAATGCATATCTTCAATTTTAGTCGTATGTTTCGTAGTTTATTGCTTATTTGTAGAGCCTTTTCTATTTCAAGTGTTCCCCTGCTGGCGCTGTTGCCGATGTGCATTTTTTCGTACTTTCCTCGAAAAACAAGGGACAGGTTGCTGTAGCCGAGATCCTTCAATAGTTGGATGCGGACAGAATTCTTTCCCCAAAGCAAAGGGAAGATTTCCTCCGTAAAACGTTGGCGGGGGCCGAAGTATGTTCTACCTATTTCCCCAGGACACACTTAAAATAGAAAAGCTCTAGCAAAAATCTCGAGAAAAGTTTAAAATTTCTTATTAATCAAAATCGGCGTTAACTAGCTGCTTGATTTTTTTTTTTTTTTTTTTCAGATTACAACTTCGAATGTCATATTATGCCTATATTAACAGTTATTTGTAGTACTTCATATATTTTGGAGTTACTGCATTTGCGAAAAATTTCGTCTTTTGTTTTTTGCTGGTTTGGACTCTTCATCCCATTGCCCAATTCATTGTTTTGAAATTAGCCATGTATATTGTAAAAGTGTTACTAGTGCTCCGTTACTTTTGTAATGGTGTGTATTTATACATTTATGGAACATATATCGTGTGTTCTAAAAATGGAGCCCACGGACCACAGAGCACTATTCTACAAGCCAAAATATAACCTCCCGAGACGAACTTCAGCCGCTATGGAGAATCAAAATTTCACAATGTGCAGATTAACTTGTAGCCATTAGCGTTACTCTACGAATACAACAAGTAGTTGAATTAATTGCTACATTAATAAGTGATACTAGTGTTAATCAATATCGACTTTCGTTGCCATCTTGGAAGAATCGATATAACTATTTGATAGATTGGTAGATGCAATCTATGGTTCTTGATTTGCGACGTTGTCATATACTGCAATTTGTGTCTCCACACGAGGACTCGAAAGGTATACAAATATATTTGGCTTGTTGAATTGATCTCTGTGGTCGCTATTGTTTGAACATTCGATATAAATTCTTCTGGCGTTAAGCCGTAAAGTATGAAATAAACGTTTCATTGCAATAGTGATTCACTTACCTTTTCTGAAAACAAAATTACTTTTTGTTGCATTCGTTCAATCTCAGCAGGTTAATTAACGTAGCTTTCAAAACTTGATTAATAGACAGATTGCTAAACTTAGCGGGTTATATGCTGTGTAACTATTTAGAAGTATATCTTGCTTTATTTCTACAAAGTGAGAGTTTAAAATACTGATATTGTGTACTGTTGAGCTTGAATTGAAACTTAATGTAATGTACGTAATTTCCAGCGTTCAGAAAGCCATATCTGTTCATCGTTCATTTTACATCAGTGGAGATCCTTCGACTGTCATCATCATCGTTCACAAGAAGTAGAGATGAGAGTGATGCTACTGTGAACTCTCCTACGAAAATCTTGATACCTCTACACAATCCAAGATACTTGGGTAAGGGTTTCACTTGTTTTTATACTTCATTTCATTACTTTTAATTAGCAGCGTAGATGTACCATAAGTAGATGGTGTGGTTGGTCACTCACTCACCTCATGTTTAATTTGAAGCGATATAATCGCATACTTGCTAAACAATACTGCTTGAGGTGGTTAAAATAGACATGAAAACAATAGCGTGTCCATGTGGTATTACGTCGCTTTAGATAATCGTATTTAAATGAAATTGGTCACATTTGAAAGAAAAAGTCAAGTATTTTTGTGCATATAATGGACGGGATCAAACATAGAAAAAGTAAATTCACTCATGTTTACTTTGTGATTAGTTGATATAGGTTCATTGTTGCATATTTAGCAGGCAGTTGCTGTTTCTGCTGGAGGTCACTTGGGAAGCTTTTATGTTTCTGTACTGTTATGCCTTAATGTAAATTTATTTCCTTTCGTTGTGTTGTGTTGTTATTAAAGAATAAGTTTTAAGGAGTTATGGCGACCCTACAAGGATGAAGTTGGTGTGTTTTTGGAATATCACAGCACGCAGAGTCTAAAGCAGGTTCAGCGTGCTTTAAGGCGAAGGTTTCAACATCAGGCTCCTACACACAGGACTGTGTCTATGTACCTCCATTGCCTCAAAACCTGCAAGAAGTGAAAGTTCTTATCAGTGCTGCCATCCAGTCCATTACATCAGATTTGTTGGAGCGTGTGAGGCGTGAATGGGAATATCGTCTTGATGTCTGCATCGCCACTCGTGAGCCCACATTCAATGTCTATGAGGTACAAAAGTACGATAGTATTTATATAGACATGCTATATATATAATATATACCAACGAAAAGAAACACGTCAAAACTGTTTAGAACTAAAAATGCTTGAGTACACAAGGACAAGTTTTTCGTAGCTTGAAAACAGCTACATTTGTAAGTCGCCAAATCGTCATTTAAAAAAAAAAAATCACCACCAAAGTGTCATTGAAACTCACCAAAAAACGTCGTCAATCGGAAAAAAATATTTTTTGTTGCAACCTTGGAAGTCGAATTCCCCTAGACTTATTGACTTTTTCCTCAAATTGGCAACACTGGCTTCATCAGACACATTATGTTTTTGACATGTCTATGTGATAATGTGTTTCATAAAGCCAAAGATTGAGTTAATTGATGAATCTGTTACATTTAGATATTTTAATAAAAATACTGTGCTTTGCTTAGAGACTGTGTGTTATTTATGTTTTGAATTACTAAAGCAAAGCTAATACATACCAGATATTTGTTCCTGTACAGATGAAGGTATTCTTAGTAAAACCTTCCATAATCTTACTGATTTTTTTTAAAGGATTTCAATTATTTTTGATTACTACTATTCTGGATTTTTTATTTTTATTATTTTTTTTATCTGAATACGAGGAACGATTATTGCAACATTGTTGTATTTTAGTGTATTCTGAAGGCTGCAAAGTAGATAGTAGGACGAAATTAATGATATTTAGTGAACTTATCTGCCTTGAGGTTCATCCTCGCTTCAAGGCAAATAAGTTCACTAAATGCATCAAACAATAATTAATTTGGCAACTCGTTATATTTAAATCGTTTTAGGACCAAGTGACAATGGAAGCATTCTCGTTGGCTCGACTCCAGGTGATTCTGTAGAGGTTCTCTTGTTAGAAGGAGATGCTGCCTGCAGAGATACTGAGATGGGCAGCGTTTTCAGCTTAACAAGTCAAGATACAGCGTCTGAAGTGTAAGTAACATCTGTAATGTAGTGTTCTTAACTAGAGTCGCAAGAAACCTATAATATTGTTTTTTTCTTCTGGCTAAATGGTTAGGGTTCCCCCTCCGGTGCAGGAGGTCTAGGTAAAAGCATATATGGTTTTGATTCTATATTAAGCTGTATGTAGGTCAGCATCTAATATGGCCATAGTGTTGAAGAGGCACGTTAAACTTATATACATATGTACAGAAGGTTAAATCAGTTGATATCGGACCAATTTTTAAATGATACTGATCTTACGAAAAACCTCTCACCGGTACTGATGCTGTTGGACCCCTAGCATTATGGACTGTCACCTGATATCGATGTTTCTTTAGAGCAAACTCCAGTGAAGCACGAAGAAGTAAATTCGGTCCCCCTCCTTCACTGAAAGCTTTGCAGAGACTAGTGAACGATGCACCGATGTTGGAGACGTCTTTTTAACGGACTAAAGCTGCACAAGTTCATTGAACTGGCATCATGCTTCTTCACAGGAATGTCTTCTAACAAAATGACTTGTATTCCTAATTCCCATTCCATTTCCTCTGTAGAATATCGATCCGGAAAAAAGTCCTGGAAGTACCATACATTCACTTTCACATTTTTATCAGTTGTGCATATCAGCAATTTCCACGCATAAATGAATCCGATAAAAACCTTAAACCAAGCGGGAATCTTTCCCGGCAATAGCGAACAAAGTTGCAACTGCCCTTCGCATCTCTGTCATGGTTTGTCAGTGCTCGAATGGTACTACTAACAGTAAGATGAATGGATGCTTCATCCAATGTGACAACTGTATGCCATTTGAACCCCGTCAGGCATCCTGCAGTTCCTTTTTTTATTCTGCGATCTTGCGCGGAGCAAGTGGTATACTCGGGCCTTGCGGACGCACTTCAGGCCGAGCCGCCTACGTATAGGTATGTTCAGAGATGAGGGTGCTAAATTAAGTAGCCTTCCTATCGCATGTTGGATTGGTGAATTTTCCTGACATGCGAATAGGCAGATCTCTTGCAGCACTTCGGGTGTATGCACTTTTTTCCTGGTGCTTTTCGCGTTGTCTGTTTCGCTATGGGCTCACAATAGCTTTTGGAGCAGTCACCACGGTTGTGAACGCTGGTTCACAATGTGTTTGTAGTAAAAACGAGCATAGAAAAGAGCTATAACATACCCTTCCCAGCAACAGTTGAATTTAGGTGCCATTTGACGACATTTACACACCTACAGGTTCAGACACATGACAGGGGACGCGTCGTTCAGCTTCATCCCCCAGATGGCAGTGGCGTTCCAATTCGGACGGATATAAACCGAACCACCTTTTGTGCATATAGTACATATAGGATGCATTATTCATCTTAAGCGCCCTTGTAACATTTTAAGAAAATCGTGATATCAGCAGGACAATAATTGTTCAACATATTCTGCAACAGAACGAAACTAACAGTGTCGCCAGCGAAACATAAACTTCGTTTTCTCAAATGACATTACAAGTTACAACATTATATTTCAAAGGTATATGTTAAACCGATACTTACAATATCCAGTTTTACCAACAAAATGCTCGACACAATATCACAAACCTCGAAAATTTTGGAGGCCTGCACAGCAGTAATAACCCAAGTAAGACGATTGATGTATGTGCATGTGCAAAGTATCATAGTGTCTAATACAGGGATGCAAATAACCACTCGCCCCGGGCAAGTGGTTCCTGAGTGCGGGCAAGTTTATTATAAAAAACACCAAAGATTATAAAAATCACGATTGGGATATGGGCTAGCAGCTTTCTTTCTTGGGCTAGTAAAATGTTGTTGATTATTTGCATCCCTGGTCTAATACTATATTCGTAATATGACTTATTTCAAATGAACAGGAATGAAGTTGCAAGGAATTGAAAATTTAGCATTTTTTCAAAGATTTGCTTCGGAAAGTGCTTAGATTGTATCACAGCCAATCATGTGTAAATATTTTAAATACGATGTAAAGATAATAATGCTCTTTACAGCAATATATCTCAAATCGTTCCGGAGACATGAAAAATATGTGTAAAGATTGTTATACTGCTTAAAAGGAGGTATTTATCTTAAATTTTTGAAACAATTTCTGCTTTTCTTCCATGTTAAACATTCAGCAACAGTTTCGGAAGTTCTGATTACAAGTTCTCACATCTGCGTAATTTCGACCAGTGTTACGAACTTTACCAATGCTTAGAATATTTCCAGAACGGTTTGAGATATCAAATTGTTTCAATAGGTATCATTTAGTTAGCGTCCTTAATACATATCAGGAAATATTTCAAACTATTTTTATATATTAGTTAATAGTTACGAGGACATGTTTAGGATATTATACATACATACACACACACACACACACACATATATATATATATATATATATATATATATATATATATATATATATATATATATAATGTGTGCTTGTAAGATATAATAAAACCTGCTTGTGTTAGTTACACGAAAAACTGGTAAATTGACATTTGTGATCAACTTGGTAAAAAGCGTAAATGCATTAACGAAGAAAGTGTCGTATCAACTGACCGTATGATTCTACCCCGAGAAAATTGTTATACGCAGTGTGATTCTTAAATAATTGAACATAGTTTAAGATTGTTCTCTGAGTCAAGATAATTTTTTAAAATATTACTATACGATATGTGTTGTAAAGACCGTTAAGAAAGAATAGAATGTAACGAAAAAGAGCTCACGAGGTCAGTGGTTCCCAACCTTTTCTGGCTAAGACACTTTACTGAATGCTCACGACGGGACATCGCGACACATTTACATGAATTTTTATTATTAATATAAAATCTAGTGGTGTAAGAGTATAATTTTCTATAGAGTAGTGTGTCTGTGTAGTACTAAATATTGTTGCAGTCTGGTACAATCTGTCTGAATTTATTTTAACTAAGTATTAAACGCTTCATGGTTTTTAAATTACAAATTCAGTACACATTAGGGTGGAGTCCAAAAAATTTTTTTTTCGAAATTCGATTTTGGATAGGGGGCAAAAGTTGCATCATATCGTAGTACTTTACCATGCAAAATTTCAATTCTCTAAAATAATTTTTAGCCAGGGCGCAATGGGCCTTAAGTTTGATAGAGTTTATAAATGAGTGAAAAGAGCCCAAATTTTTATTTTTTTAAATTCGAATTCGGATATAGGGCAAAAGTTGCATCATATTGTAGCACTTTACCACCGGAAATTTCAATTCTCTAAAATATTCTTTAGCAGGAGTGCAATGGGCCTTAAGTTTGATAGGTTTTATAAATAAATACACGTTTATTGTTCATTTGTATAATTATTAGGCAGCTCTTCGCTTGAAGGAGACTGTAATTTGAAGGTATTATGATATGTTGCCGTGTCCAGGTAGATTTCTAAAGCTATCAAAGTTCATATTCTATGTTACAGGCTACATCAACCCAGAACTCACCACATGGAGGTAGCTACCGTCGAGTTCCATCCCACTTACCCACCAGTATTAGATTGAATGTTTCATAAATTTCATTCACGTCTTCAAGCAAAATACTGCGACTTTATCTGAAAAGTAGTCATGTATTTTCTTAAGTCAAATTTGGAACAAATAAAGAAATCTCTCCTGGCTCACATACTGACGAAGAATCTTCACTAAGTATTTTCACTAATCTTTCCACTGCTTGCGTATAACATGGAAACTCAGGGATAGCAATATTTGTACTTTCTCAGGAACATATTCTCGCAATTTGTCATCTGTGATATGAGTCAGTATTGTCGGTTCTGTTGTTACACCCACTTTAGTTTATCATTTCTGTGTAATTACTAGCCTCGAAGTTTAACACTGGCATTTGGAAGGAACGAGCTTCACGTTTACATTGTTTTCTGGATTGGAGGATTTTATCGGTAGCAAGGATTCGCGTAGCTGATGTGAGGCTAGTCACCAATCATGGCAATAAGAATATTTTCAGAATTCGCATAGAGTGCATTTCTGGAAATTACTTTATTGACAAAAGTCTTGTATGGTTCTTGCAAACATCTCGAAAGTCTTATGGTCAAGAACAAATGTTTAGCTCCGTATTTGGCAAGAGGTTTCAGTTTTATGCTGAACCACACTGGTACATATACTTTTACTACGAATTTAACGAGAGTTTAGAGCTCCTCTGAAGAATTTGGCATTGATATATATAGACGCGAAAGTCTACAAGCCATTGTTAACCAGCGAATATGCGCAAGTTTCCTAGGTTTCTTATCTGCTAGGTTTTTATCACAGCCTCCTCTTACGACAGATTGGCATATTTCATACAAATATCTTTGATCATAACTGAGATGACGCACGTTTAGGTATGTAGGGAGTTCTGAAGAAATCTTTCCGAAGCTGCACACTGGATTTGTCTGACAATTCACCAATAATCTACCAATAGGACCAGACAAAGTACCAGTAGTCACATCATCGATTTCTTTCAGTAAATGATAAAGTAGTAGTTCAATGATGTGCAATAAACGTATGCATCACTGCAAGGGTCTCTCTAAATGGTTTTCGAGCACTAATCATCATCCTTTTGATCCAACATTAGTATTAGTACCATCGCAGCCGATAGCTACCATATCTCATAGGTCCACATTATTTTCTTGTAATTCCCGGCAGATGGAATTAGCAGTATTCTTTGCTAATGCTGAAACGGTCAAAGAAACATGGCTGAGAAATTTATTACCCGGTTCTTCAATGACACAATAATGATCTTTCCTCTTCATATCTCTATGACTTCTGGAGCCGGACATTGCGAGTATTTGGTCTTTCTTCCCATCAAAATAGATGGTACAAGGTTTCTCTTTATTAACAGTCACTTCAGTTCTTACACTTTTACGATTTTTCGCAATCTCTCTTTGTATTTTACTTTTATCAATTATGTTTTGCAGCTGCTCTGGACTTACAATATTAAAATCTTCCAAAACTTCAGTAGCAATAGCTGCAATTTTTCTTCCAGTCACGCCGGCTTTCTCCTTCACTTTTGCTAATGTTGGGAGGAATTTTCTCATTTCTATGCATCTAATCTGTGATTGCTTTCCTGTCTTTAAAAGATACTTCCAACTAAAATCAGGATCTCCTCCAGCTTTAGCGTGTTCTTTATTGCCTTCGTTTTTTGTTTCCAAAGGTGACGAGGAGTCTTAAAGATTCAGTAATGTAACTGGTACTGTTTTGGTTGAAAGTTTGACCGCTAGTTGCTTTTTGGCTTTCCTTTCTTCTCTTTTCTTTGTCCAAGTAACATCAATACCACCGATTACCAATTTTCTAATTATCCTTTGGTCTGATAAAACACTCCGATTCAGGCATTTTGAGTGTCCTGTGCAACGACACACCGTGAAATTTAAACACTTGCAAGCTGCTATATCAAAATGGTTTATTGCCCTGCTTCTTCAATTTTTGTAATTTATTTCTTCTTTCATGCTCCCTCTTGCTGCCAATTTTAAAAATATTTTCAGTTTCCTGTGGTAACTGTTGATCAGTATTGATACACAGCCGAGCGAAACAACAGGAATTGAAACACGTTACCAAATGTCTTCCACCTTTTCTGCTACCTTCGTGGAAACCAAATTCTCTGCTGGTTCTTTACTTCCGCTGCTGACACGTAAATAAATAACATGCCATAACGTCTTCGTAAGTTGGAAGCGTTCTTCAGTCGTGACCTTTGGCACTACGAAACATCTCTTGTGCTCTTGACATATTCTACCTGGTTGATTTTGCCATCTTTCTTCTTTATAGCACAAAACAAAAACACCAGATGTTAGGCTATAATACAGTGGTAGATAATAAAGTCATCAGTAACTACAAAAGCGCAAAACTAATCAAATCACTAACGTAGCAACACGGCCACTAACCAGACACGTGCCCCGAGCACAGGTACAACACACTAATAACAATCGTCAAGCTGCCAAACAGTTGCACAAGACTTTAGCACCTGCACGAGCGCGCGCCCTGATTTCGTTCTGTACCCTCTTATCTCCACCCACCAAACTATTATACTAATGACTTAGTACTGCCAACAAGTTCATTATACCAGAAAAAGACTGTTACTAAATAGCAAAAAAACTTCTTTATGGCAAACTAGCAAATTGCTTATGTTGATCACTTTCGTCTAATTATTCCCAAATTTCAGGGCCATTGCGCCCCCGCTAAAAATAATTTTAGTGAATTAAAAGTTATTGTTGTTATTTACTGTTACAGGATACATCTTTTGCACCCTATCTACACTAAAACTTACAGTCTGCTTCCAGCAAAGATCTGCCAAATAGTTACATAGTAAATGGAAATTGATTTACAAAATCGCAAATTTAAGGCCCCTTGTGCCCCAGCTAAAAATTATTTCAGAGAGCTGAAATTTTCTATGGGAAAGTATTATGATATGATGCAACTTTTGCCCCCTATCCAAATTCGCATTTCGGAAAAAAAAAAAATCGCTCCACCTTAGTACACATACTACAGAACTGCACAATATACCGGTTAGGAAACATTACACTAGATGGCTTAAAGTGTTTGTACAAGCGTGTAATATTATTATGAAAGATGATTTTTCGAGTCAAGAAACTGGAGAAAGAAAAAGTTATATTATCTATCAAGACACTGATAAAGCGAATGTAGAGTTCTCTGGAAAAGTGTTCACTAGATGGCATCATCGACAGCTTTAATAAGTTTATCGGGTTAACAGATGATGGCTCAGCATCCGCTTCATTCTACTTTCGTCGCGAAAATTTTATCTCTTTATATTATAGAAAGCGAGACAGACAGAGAGAGAGAAGGAAATAAGCTGTTAATATTTCGTCCTGCAGTCTGCTTGTTACGGAAGCTACATTTAAACAAAGGCGTGATGAGGTCAAGCATGGGAGCTCCAAAGAGAGTCATAGGAACCTGTCTATTTCACGAGCTTAAACTCGCAATAGCCGCCAGGAACACAGGAAAAGAAATATGCTAGGCACTAAGTAGGATGTAACAAATGAATGAAGACTACAACTTCGGTTAACCAATTTAAGACAGGTGATGGGTTTCTCCAGGATGTACCACGTATGGGACGCTCATACGCCATAGAAAAGAAGACACTCAAGGAGGTTATTAAGGCCGATAATGTCGAAACATATGAAGCATTGAGAGAATCATTCGTTTTATAACGTTTGCTCCATAGGATGGTGAGCATGCGCGCCTTTGGCGCGGGAGACCCGGGTTCGATTCCCGGCGGGAGCTCATGTGGTTCGGATCCCACGTTAATCAGTAGGTCCACGTCTCATATAGCCTCGCTGCTGAACGGGACGTAAAAAACTCAATCAATCAATCAAATCCATAGGATGGTGATCCAGATAGAGCAAACATTATATTATATAGTCGTAAATAGGACGTTTGCTCGAGCGTTGACGATGAAACAAGTTATCCGAAGAAAGCTCCCTTCAACGCCAACTACACATAAGCAAAAATTCTACGTACAACTTTTAGAGACACAAAAGATTCAGCATCATATTTCCGAAAATTAACAAATTACACAAATAATAGGTAAAAAGTAAATTTTGCACCACGTACTCAAATAGACAGCCACGAGGCATAGGAGATGACCTGCACAATCGCAGAAAATACTCGTCAATCGATTCGGAAATTTTAATTATATTGATACTTACATAGCTTTAAACTAGGAGATAACAATTAAGATAATAATATATATAGATGTTTCTTATAATGTGGAAAATAATTCGATTCGACTATGTACAGAACATGATTACACAGTGTCTTGTTGCAGCAGGGTAGAATATGCTGTTACACATTCGTCTCTTCGGCGCCAAGTAAGTTGTCTCCCGCTAAATCTCTTCAGCTCTCGTTGTACGCGTGGGTTTCACACGTTGAGTGACGTAAGAGCGGACAGAGCTGTGATTGGCTGAAGAAGTGCTGATCAAGGTCACTCCACCCACATGCATCCGCTGAGTGAGAGAACACACACACACTCACACATAGAAACGTCGTCTGCTAGTATATGCTAGCCCTTTTAATTAAAAAAAGAGAATTAAACTGCTTGAACTGCATATTGCCAAAATGATGAATAAATGAGTTTATGACAAATGGCACCCGAACAGCTGATAGGTAAAGTTCTGATGAGATACGTTTATCCTAAGAACCCTGGCAACACTGATAGTTTGTGTCTGCGTATGACGAGGACACACTGTATAAAGTTTTGACGTACACATGGGTTGAGTTACAGTTCACAAAAACACTTCACTTCACTTACTGCTGCAATCACGACTATATAAAATGTTTATTCAGTCCATAAATATGTAATATATCGATAAATGCATAGAAATATATTTATTATAGTCCTATGAGTTCAAATGTAAGTTCACTCAATACTTAAAAAAATTGGATATTTAACACATACACTAAAATATTACAAATAATATGAATAAAATGAGAAAACACTTCAAGTAATGAATTAATTTCAACTTTTAGAAACACTTTCATCTTCGCAATTAATTGAACATAAAAAGAAAAATGAATATTGAAATAAATATAGATATATTTTCCAGTTTGAATAACACTTTACTGTTCATTTATAGCACACTGTTTATATTTTTACTATCTCCACATGTCACGCCGTCCAAACTGTTTATTGTCCACAATCCACACCATATTCCAGAACAATGTCCAGTCCATAGGCCATCCTCTTCGTTCATTCTCTTCCGACTGAATGAACACTCGGCGATTAAATCTTCTGCTCCTATCCTCTTCCCATTGGTGGAAGTTCTAGAAGGTCTCTGCAGGCTATAGTCCCTTTTTATAACACTGGACTATTTTCAGAATTCGGCGCCAATATGAAGATGCATGGAATACTGTAACTTATTGCGTATAAACTTATTAACATATAATTTGCATCTTCCTTTCTACCCTTTTTTTTTTTTTTTTTTTTTTTTTTTTGACTTAAAATGTGCTGCACTTGTTTCCGCTACATTCGTATTAAGTGGAGGTGAATAGAATGTGTGTTCTTCCTTGTGTTGTATTCTTCGTGTATGGATATCAAGTGTATGTTCTTACGTGTTACATGTAATTACTATAATAAGGTTAAAATAACATAATTATGGTTAAGAGGAAGTTGATTTGGGATGGGTTAACAAAAGAAATGTAAGTATTTCTTCTTTCATTCTCTTTTTTTAAATCGCTTCACGAGCATAAACCACAACAAGCACGTCCCAATCCTCAACGCCTTCGTGCAACTTTATCAAATAAGTACATGGTACATGATAAATTAATATTGAAATATACCTATATAGGACACGATGCTGAATAAAATATATATATATATATATATATATATATATATATATATAATAAGCCTATAGATATAACCTTAATGATGACTGTTACATGAATACTATAATGAAGAGAGAAATAAACCAATATAAGCTCGAATGATGGAGAATTATATTGAGGCAATGTCAGATGTCTACAGATGCCAACCTATATCCATAGGGATGGTCTGACGACTAAATGAAGAAGAGCCAACCCACAAAAACCATATAAACCTACCCACTATAAGTACGACCACGAAGACACACAGAGATGTGGTTACAAAAACAAGTTATACTAAGGAAACCCCATAGAGTTTTATAGAAGACAAAAAGAAAACGATGCACATGAAATTCATGGCGAAATGTGGTCGTAGGTCTTAAGGTAAAACTTCAATGTTGTTCCAATAACAACAAAAGAAATACTCTAATAAACGTGTATATTACTCTAATATCTCCTAACATATCGTTAAATTCAAACTGACTTCTTCGAAGTGCTAATGGTAATATTTCTCTAATAAACTCAACAACTTTCGCTCATCTAAATAACCATGTCGTATATACCACAAGACATTTTCGTCGACAAAACTAGAATGTACTCTCACTTCTTGATCTTTATTATTGATGCTACACAATTGATCTTCTTTACTTTCCTCTTCTTCTTCGTTCATGTAATCTCCGTTGGCTTCCTTTTCGGCTCTCTCTAAAATGTCACTGAACTGTTCTTCATCTACATGCTTCTTCAGAGTTTCTAGCCATTTATTCCTAGTGGCTGGTGTTGGTCTCCACAGCTTCATTCTAGAAACATTCTGAAATCCGATATATTTGCCACTTTGCGGATCTAATACTTCAAACACATTTTCACCAACTTGTTTCCACAGTAAGTAAGGTCCACGGTACACTTCACACAGTTTGGCTATACGTTTGTCTACCAAGCTACTAATATTATACTGACGTAACAAAACTAAATCACCTTCACACAAAGTTCTTCGAGCTCTCTGATGAACGTTCAACTTTTCGTTTCGTTGCTGAATAATTTTCTTTCGCCGTAAGTCAGCCATTATTAATTTTCCATTCCAATCTATACCTTCTTGCTCATCGACTGTTTCGTTGTTTTTCACAATTCCAAAATGTGACAATGTAAATTCTTCTGGTTTGATGTTAAGATGTAATTCTGCGGGCGCTATTCCCAAACTGGCACTAATAGTATGGTTCAACAACAAACAAGCTTGCACAATATATTCTGGCCATGAGGAATGAGAATCGCGGCACAACACACGCAAAATTCTTTCTAAATCAGCATGAAATCTTTCGATGACATTTCCTTGTGCGTGGTAAGGCGTAGTATAATGTATTTTGATGTTCTTCTTCCCACTTCCATTTCTTTTCCTTCCCTAAAAGTTCATAAAGAGGTTTAGCGATAACAGCATGACCTTTGATTGTTCGCGAATGCCACTGAACAGCACCAAGAAATGAGCGTAACATTTTTAAATTTTTGGGCACTGGTAACTTCTCGATTGCTTCAGCTGATTTCGGATCCTTTCGTATGCCTTCTGAAGATACGTAATAGCCTAAATAGTTAATTTCACTTACACCAAAAATGCACTTCGATAAATTTAGTGTCATGTTCGCATCACTTAACAAACTAAGCACTTCATCTAACTGCTGTAAGAATTCTGGTACGCTTGTACAACCAAGAGCTACATCGTCCATATACCTAATTAATTTCTCTTGTAGCGGTAAAGGGAACACTTTATTCAGGCACAATTGCAATACAGATGATCCATTTTTCACACCGAACACCATGCGTGTGTACTCATATAATGTTCCTTCAAACAAGAAGGCTAAGTATGGCATAGAATCTTCTGTAATTCCACATTGTTGATACGAACTAGTAAAATCAAGAGTACCTAGCACACGTTTTCCACTAAATTTAGCAAAGAAGTCGGACAACTCTTCTACACGCAGAGCTGGATTCTTAATGTGCACATTCAATGCTCTACAATCTGTTACTATTCTCAACGCTCCACTCTTTTTCAATACTACGTGCAACGGTAATAGATGACATGATGAACTAGGTCTAATTACACCCCACTTTAACAATTTTCGGATCTCTTCATGCACTCCTTCCTTATATTTGTGCGGAATATCATAAGGACGAGCAACAATGGGTTCATTTGTATCCACTTCTAATCGGTACTGAAATTTGTTACACAGGCCAGGAAAACGGGCGAACACCTTCCTATGTTTCATTAACAACTGAAATAACTCTTCTTTCTCGTTTTCACTAAACAGCGTAGCGCGTGTAACTGCATCTCTTATTTCATCTACTGTGAAATATAGATCCGGTGGGAAGTCCTCCACTAAGTCACTAGCTTCAATTTTCTCTAAAGGCTCGGCGCACCCACTGCGGAACACATTCACCGTTCTCGCATAAAAATCATTAAGGTCCCTTATCTCGGACAACACAACAATAGGGGCTACCTTGCACTTAATTCCACTTACATTAGCTACAATGACATTTTCACTATTTCTCTGTATTAAAGGCACTTCACCACTAATTCCTTGAAATTCAACACGCAAGTTACTTCGCTTAAAATCAATGACACTGTTTAATTTCTCAAGAAGGTTTGCACCGAGTATTACATCTTCATGCAGTTCTGGTAACACAAGAAATTCAACTGGCACTTCCACATTTTCAATTCGTACCGGTAAAATAACCTTTCCTTTCACGTTCTTTTTCTTTCTTCCTAGAAAATCGCACAAAACGATATGCTCTCCTTTTTGCAAATGCACGTTTGCTACACACTTTGTTACTTCTCGAAAAATATTGTACCGTAATAGGCATAGTTCTGATCCACTATCTAACAGACAAATTTTGGGTTGATCGTTTAACAAAATTTTTACTCTCATTGTATTATGACCTAATTCACATTTGATCACTTCTTCTTCATTATCATTGCTTATATCATCTTCTGCTTGTAAATCTTCCTCGTTGCACATACGTGGAAAAGTAATCCGGTTTACACTACTGAAATCCCTCCCCTTTGCAGCGACCAAGTGGGAGGGCGCTACTAGTTTAAAGGCACAGAACTCTGCGGGTAAAAACCACTTTGTTGGTATGGATATTGACGTTGCTGATTGTTACCGTTATTTACACCAGGACCTCTATTAAATGTTGGAAACCAACTATTATTTTGATTCGGACTACCTGGAGAAGTCGACGCACTACCTTGGTTTTCATTTGCTCTTGCAACTTGCGTTTCATTTCGATTTTCATTTGGACTTGTGTTTTGTCGGCCATTGCCTTGCGACTGATTACCACTGTTTGAGTTGTTATTATTTCGGTTAAAATTACCTCGCCGTCCACGTCTATGAAATTTCCTTTTCCATCCCTGTTTGAAATTCGGACGCGCACTATTATTACTGCTCACTTCACTACCGTGTTCTACTTTTACATTATTCACGCTAACGCCGGCACTACCTTGCTGTTTCTGCTTATTACGCTGATTGTCGTACATATTAGTAATTCCTGACAATCCTTCAATTGACTGCACACTCGCAAGGAACTGATTTATGTTATCAGGCATAGAGCCCATCATAGCTAATTGGTACCGCTTGGGCAGTAGAGTGATGATGTGTGACAACGTAATGGTTGGATTTTCATACTCTTCCAGAGCTTGAATTTGACTAAAGCGCTCTGTTACAAAATCAACAACAGTACTATAACGTTTTGGGTCAAACGGAATAGAACGCAAGTTACGCAGACGTGTGGCTTTCACTAAAGGACTCTCAAATGCATTCTGAAACTCTATCACAAATTCTTGAAAAGTTTGACAATTCGTACCGTGTAAATCGTACCACTTAAGTGCACTGTCTTTAAGAATCAATGGCATGATCGTCAAATATTCACTTTCAGGCACTCCGGCGAACGACATTTCTCTACCGAAATTTTCTAAAAATGCACTTGCACTTTCCTTCATCATATCATCTGAAAATGTAGAGAGTTGCTTAATGTCTGCTAATCGCAATGAACAACGCCTTGCATTCACTTCACTATTTCTTGCACGCTTAATACACGGACTTTCTCTTTCGGTTTTGATTCTTGACACGGTTCTTCTAATTACGTCACTTTCCACCTCTGTATCAGACGCCGTTTGAGACTCACTGCTCGATTTCCTCTCGCGCTTCACACTGTGCACGGAACCTGTGTTTCTTTGCGACATATTACTTCCAGTATCATGGTACTCATTTGCTAATTCTATACGCTGTACACGCTCTGATAATCGCTCCACATCTTGCTTGGTTTGTTCGCTTAATTCACTAGCGCGAAGACATGTTTCAAAACACTGTTGGTTAAATTTACTCTGCTCGTGGCACACTTGAATACACTCTTGCACTGCTATACCGTATTCACCTTGTTTAGTCTCGCACTTCTGAACTCTGCTTTCACGGTACTTGTCGAGACTTTCGACCAAACGCAACCTTTTCTCGTAATCATCCACTTTATTGCAACATTCACTTAATTGACGTTGTTGGTCGTTTACTTGGCGGGTATTTTCTTCAACTGTGCTCCGTACATCGTGCACTGCATCTGCTAATTCACGTACACTTCTACGTATATCCTCACTCGTGTTAAAACACTTTAATTCCACTGCTTCAATTCGTTCTATTAATTCATGCCGCACTGCACTAATACACTTATACACATTGTTAATTTCACCTGACAAATCATCTTTACATTGGGATATGTTTTCACGACACTCGCTACGTAATTCATTGATATCGTCTTGCATTTTCTGTTGGTTTACATTTATCGCCTCAATACTTTCACTCACACGCTTTTGATTATCACTCAATTCGTTTTGGCTTTCTTTAATTTCGTTAATTGATGCACTCAGTTCCCTTTGCATAGATAAGAGAACAGTTCTAAGATCACTCTCAGCCATGATGTTGCAAATATAACAAACTCACTAACACAAATAATTGACTAATTTCTGCAAAAATCTAAGAATGCGAATAATAAAAATATTCTAATTTAGACAGGATTTAGGCTTCAATATGCAAGGATGAATGCACTGGACAAGGATACAATGACACGAATTTCATGTACTTATTGACTCTCTGAGATGGCGGCAAAATTACGCAGCAAGTTTTGAACATCAAGAATACCTAGGCCTATGTTCGTAGACACACAAAACCGAACATTTATACAAAAAGAAAGGTTCCTGCTTCGACACATTTATCCCGGCACCATTTTATAACGTTTACTCCATAGGATAATGATCCAGATAGAGCAAACATTATATTATATAGTCGTAAATAGGACGTTTGCTCGAGCGTTGACGATGAAACAAGTTATCCGAAGAAAGCTCCCTTCAACGCCAACTACACATAAGCAAAAATTCTACGTACAACTTTTAGAGACACAAAAGATTCAGCATCATATTTCCGAAAATTAACAAATTACACAAATAATAGGTAAAAAGTAAATTTTGCACCACGTACTCAAATAGACAGCCACGAGGCATAGGAGATGACCTGCACAATCGCAGAAAATACTCGTCAATCGATTCGGAAATTTTAATTATATTGATACTTACATAGCTTTAAACTAGGAGATAACAATTAAGATAATAATATATATAGATGTTTCTTATATTGTGGAAAATAATTCGATTCGACTATGTACAGAACATGATTACACAGTGTCTTGTTGCAGCAGGGTAGAATATGCTGTTACACATTCGTCTCTTCGGCGCCAAGTAAGTTGTCTCCCGCTAAATCTCTTCAGCTCTCGTTGTACGCGTGGGTTTCACACGTTGAGTGACGTAAGAGCGGACAGAGCTGTGATTGGCTGAAGAAGTGCTGATCAAGGTCACTCCACCCACATGCATCCGCTGAGTGAGAGAACACACACACACTCACACATAGAAACGTCGTCTGCTAGTATGTGCTAGCCCTTTTAATTAAAAAAAGAGAATTAAACTGCTTGAACTGCATATTGCCAAAATGATGAATAAATGAGTTTATGACAGCTTACATCTCCACAGCTTCAAAACTGGCGCATATTGAAACGATGGGTTCCAGATTTGAATACGGCTCAGAAAGCGACATGAATAAATCCTCATCCTTTTCTATTACTCCTGTCTCTTAATAGAAAGGATTATGAACTCATTAAAGCGTTTGATGTCATAAATTATTATGTTATTTTTAGCAAGCTTACAACTAGTGTTGTAAAAAAAAAAAACGTTTTTTTTTCTGTGAAGTTTTTTTTCAATAAAAAACATCGTTCTTTTTCATGTTTTTTTTCAAATGTCTGTTTTTTTTTTTCTGGCAGCTATTATTTATTGATGTATGTTGAAGATTGTTGAAATAATCAATAGAACTTGAGTCGAAGCCCTCGTAACTTACAAATCGTTTGTTTCCTTGTACATATACGAGCAAAATCGTGTGATTATTCCTTTCGGACCCAGATCATTTTTGGCGTTTTCCTACTTTGTCAGTTAGTGACGTATTCCTCAAAAACCATTTACCCTATTGATATGGTTAAAACCTTGTTTTTTAGAAAAGGAATGTGGCTATTTTTTGGTGTACGTTACATTGCAGTGTTGCGAGCGGGTGGGAAATTACTGAGGGAAATGTAGGGGTGAAAATTTACAAAAAATCCCTAACCGAAATTCAAAGTTTTTTGTATCTAGCACCACTGTTGCCGTATGGGTCTAAGTCACCTAAAAAGATTCTTTGGTGCGTTGACAAGGTACAGTGAAAACCTGAAGTCGCTGGCTTCCATTCAAAGAGAGAAAGAAAAAAATCTGTTTCCATACACATGAAATTTTGACACTTTTTACGCCTCAAAAGCAAAAATCAACAGATATGCCGACGCTACCGCTTCTCTAATTATCCTATTTGAAACTTTTTATGGTGTGTTCTGTAGGCTAAAGAGAAGGCTTTCAGGTAGTGGTACATTTGTTCCAACGTAGCGAGCAAGAGGAAAATAATAGAGGGGAAAGGGAAATTTGCCGAATTTTTCACTTAAAATCGGGAATTAATTGTTTTGGCTGGAAACATTGCCATAAAACATACGTAAACTATCTGAAAGTAAACCTTGGTACCCTAAGAATGTATCCTACAAGTATCATTGCGATATCTAACAAAGTAAACATGAAATTTAAAAAAAAAAATCTCATTCTAACTCAGAAATGCACAATTTTCTTACCATTTACAGAACATGGTTTATTATAAGCCACAACTGTACTTCCCCTAATTATTCTACCGAAACTTTTTATGGTGCGCTGTGTCGGCTAAGGACAAGGCTTTCAGACAGTGGTACGTTTGTTCGAATGTAGCCAACAAGAGGGAAATAATAGAGACAAAAAGGGAATTTTTCCAAAATTTCCTCCTAAAATCGGAAATTAAAATTTTCTGTAGTTGGCAACAGTGCTAGCAGACACACACAAACTATCTTAAAAGAAGCTTTGGTATCCCTATTATATACCCTACAAGTATTGTGACGATATCTAATAAAGTAAGCAGATCATTAAAAAATATTTCAGTCTACGTAAAAAAATCAATTATCTTTCCACTTAGAGAACAAGGTCTACTGTAAACCTCAACTGTGCTTCCCCTAGAGACCTGCACGGGCCGAATTTTTCGGCCCGAGCCCAATCCGGCCCGAACGTACGTAGGCCCGGCCCAGCCCGGGTCCGAAAAGTTTTGGAAATTTTCGGCCCGAGCCCGGCCCGGCCCGATAGGTTTTTTAAAATTCTTGGCCCAAGCCCGGCCCAGGTCCGATAAATTTTAAAAGTTTTGGCCTGACCCCGGCCCGATAAATTTTTAAAAAAATTAGCTCGAGCCCCAATCTTTCTCAAAATTTAGTACTAAATTTGACCTAACCCTCAGAAACATTTTCTAAACTCTGGTTCACAACCTGACGCTTGCCTCCCGAATGGTACCATTGCCTCCTAGAACTTTGCCTGTCATCGAGAGAACAAAAACTCCATTCCCTGTAACAAAAATCTAACTTAATTGATTTTTAGCATAAAGTGAAGATGGCAATATTGTTTAGCGACAGCCAAAACATTCCCACCCCTTCTTGTTATATTTTGAGTTCAGTGAAGGTAAAGGTCAGAGCTCAATTTACCGCATAATGCCTGCAATTCTCTATAGTGAAAGTGGAGCTGCTAAGCAACACAAACTGTAAATAGCTATTGCATCCTTTCTAACATTTTTCACGGACACACTTCTTCAACGTTTGGCTTTATTCCAATTATCGTTTAACGAAAGTCAATAATTATTAAAGAATTGCAAGTGATCGGCCCCAGCCCGGCCTGACCTGAAGAGAAATCAGTGTCGGCCAGTCCAAGCCCGGCCCGGCCCAAAGAAATAACAGTGTCGGCCCGCCCAAGCCCGGCCCGGTCCCAAGAAATAGCAGAGTCGGCCCGCCCAAGCCCGGCCCGTGCAGGTCTCTAGCTTCCCCTAACTATCGTATTGAAACTTTCTATTGTGCGTTGTGAAGGGCAAAGACAAGACTTTCAGATACTGGTACTTTTGTTCCTATGTAGTCAACAAGAGGGATATAACAGACAAAACACGTAATTTTCCCCTAACATCTTGAATTAAAATTTTCCGTAGCTGGCAACACTGCTACCAGACAGACGAAAACTATCTTAAAATAATCACTGGTACATTACTAATATATCCTACAAGTATCATGGCGATATATTAAGAAACAATGCTTTTAATTACCAAAAATATATTTCGATAAACAGAAAAGTAGGGAAAATCAAGAGTTAGAACCTAAATCCGAATTTTTTGTGCGTCCCCTAATTACTCCACTGTAACGATATGTACCCGAGTTTGTTCAGTAAGAACAAATGCTCGACTGGCGTAAGTTGACTTGCATTGGGACGTATAGGTAGGTTTATAAAAAAAAATTCGAATTTTTTGCCCAAATTTAAGGAGATTTTAATTTCCGTAGTTGGCAACACTGCGTGCAAGCTCATCCAATTGATGTCAACAATTAGGTATCCATCCGACGTATCTACCTGACAAGTCTTAAGGAGGTCTCTCTACAACGAATGAAGCTACAGGGGAAAAGTAATAAAGAAAATTCGAAAATTCTTGAATTTTTGACGTGAAATTTGAGAAGGAAATTCGACACACAGAAGAAGAAGAAACTAAAATGATAAACTATGGACCAACCATATTTGGCAAAAAAATATATACCGATATCTTAATTAGTGACCATACAGGAGCGGATTAAAAAAGTGACACACGCGTATGTGCCACTTTGGCCATGTGGGTCCGAAAGGGTTACGAGTGTACATTTAATTACATTTTTTTGACTACTAACTTGTGTTGTAGTAATTATAGTCTTGACTAATAATAATATCGTTGTTGTAAACAATCATAATCTCTCCTTTTTACATCTTAGTTCCAATACTGATGCTGAGAAATGCAGGGTGTTTCAAAATGAATATCGGGGAATTAAGTCTTCGTAGTACTTATTACATTTTACGCACAATTATAAACAATACATCAAATAAAAGAACACGTCAAACAGTTTTTGCTTCAAGTGTTCGATGTGAGCTTCATTCGTCACATGGTACACATTGAGTCAATAGGCGAGAAAGGCCCATAAACTTTCCGCCATATGGCACAAAACATTCAATTCATACAGACGGTTGCACTGTAACTACAGAGTCAGTCTTTGCAAAATTAAAACACACAAAGCTTTCTGGTCTCTAGTCTCCATCTTTACTATTTGTTCTTTCTAACGGCAGACAGAGGAAACAATGCATGGCATGCGTGTGTTCAAAACTGTTTGAGTTATTCTTTCATTTGATAATGCTTATAATTGTAAGTTAATTGTAATAGATACTACAAAGTTTCAAAACCCTAATATTCATTTTGAAACACCCTGCATTACTTCAAATTATGTCATTCTATATTCATGTCTTGTATGTACACTCATGTCCAAAATTATTGTTCCATGTCTATAAATATGTTGTTCTAGGAATATAATTTGATAACGAATCCGCCTGGTATTTCTTATAATGTTAGTGTGTGTATAATCGACAAAGACATGTATGTGGAAAATTTCATGTCAAATCAGCAGTAAATAAGAACAATAAAACGAAAATGAAACTTTTTTGTCGATTTAACAACATTTTCTTTTACTCTTTCTCATTTTCGTATTTATAATTCTTTTCCTTTGAAATTTACCATAAATATACATTTTCAGATTATACACACAGCATCAGTATTAAAAGTATCCTGCAAAATCCTTATCAAATTATATTCTTACAAGAAGACAGTTATAGATATGCGACAATCATTTTGGACATGAGTATACATATCATCGGGCCTGCCCTAGGCAATTTGTCGCCCGCGCAATGATGTAATTTGCCGCCTCCCTCTTTCTCCAGAAAGAACAAATCTTAAAAGTCACGATTTTAAGTATGCTACTCCAGCATGAACAACGAAAGGGAAGGAAACTACACCCGCACTCAGAAAGGCTTATATACTTACTACAAATACAATATTGTTGTGTCTGTTTTTTTTCTTTAAATATTAATCTATTATGTTAGTGAAAAATAAAGCAAATACATCTGAAAGATGGTAATCCATTTTATAGAATTCAATATCAAGTTTCAATCTCAACATATCAGTTTGCAATTATAGTGCAACTAGCTCTTTTACCTTTATTTCTTGATTTTCCTTCTACATCTGTTATTTTTTTTTAAAAGTGTTTCCACCTTCAATGATAAGGATCCTATTTGCGACAAAGACAAGAGAAGCTCTGCTAACTAACTAAAGGGGGCAGGCATTCGAGAATTGAGTTCCTGTATTTGACAACAATCAAGCAGTTTATTCTGGGATTTATTTTACCATTTGCTTTAGCACTGATCATGAGACTTAAACTAATGAGACCTAAACATAATTTATGAATGTAGTATTCAAATAGAAGGTCAGCTTAGTAAATTTAGCTACCATGATCATGAAGTCTGTCTCCAACAAGAAATATTTATTTTAAATAAAATACTTATGACAGATATTGCAGCCCCGTGGAAATGCACGCGTTGCACATGTGATGGAGCCAGCAAAGCATATCATATATCAAGTCGACAAATTATTTATATATGATATTCAGAAAAATATTAGTAGGCAAATTAGTTTTAGTTTTTACCTTTAGACAAGTTATTTGCGTTTTATACTGTTCGTTATATTATTTTCGTACTTATTAAAGGCCTACTTTCACGAAAAAAAAAACAAAAAACAAAAAACAAATGTTCATTTCTACTTTTATTTCTTCGTTGATATTGGTGAAACAATACAGAAACCCGGATTCTTAGTAGGTACACTACTCATATAAATTGTAAAATATTTGTACCGCATCAATTTCTAGTGTTTAATTTATGTTGCATTTTATGGTAATTACACCTACATAAAAATACTTCAGACTTAAATGACGTAAGATACATTACAAATGACTATTTGAAAAAAAACGAAATTTAGAAAAAAAACGAGAGGCAATGTTTTTTTTTCTAAAAAAACGTACATTTCTGAAAAAAACGAACGGTTTTTTTTTCTGTTTACAACACTACTTACAACTCACAATTTTTCATCCCTACTTAAATTTCTGACGTCATATCTCCGAAAATGCAGACATCATGTATGCTACAGAAATGTCCTGACTTCTCAATTTCTAGCCTATTCAGACGTTCCCAAAGGTTCAAAATTAGAACGTTTGCTGTTTTTGTTACATATTAATGATTCGCCTGGTCCAATAAAGTCACAAAAGCTTTTATGTGCAGAATATTTAAAATTTTACCCTGCTATGCGTTCAGAGAACTGCATCAGTTTGAAAAATAACATAATTGGCAAAATTACAAACTACGTTAAATACTGAGAAGTACAGTGTAATGTTTTTAAGTCTATTTGGAATTTCATTATCGTATAAATAGCATACAACTGCAAAGAGTTGACCATATAACTGATGTTGGTGTGTCAACAAGATAAAACTCTCGTTCGATACCCATCTGAATCGGATCGTAAATGAGGCTTCTCGAGTTTGTAATGAGACTGGGAAGTGAGTTTAAGATCACTAATGTGTGTAAAATTCTGTATAATGCGTATGTACGTTCCATTACTTATACGCATTGATATAATTTGAAACACTAGTGTACAGAAATAAAATTTATACATAATTAAACAAACTTACACATAATGAGATGAATTAATCAACATTGCTACCAGATCTCCTATCCTATCCCGAACAGGAAAATATGCTCGCAGTTATAGACATTTCATGAAGTATTACAAAGTGCAAATTAATTGGGTATATGGCCTATTAGAAGAATGTGGACTTCGCATAATACTGTCCAAATAAGAAGTCTTACAACAGATATATTTGATGCGCATTTAAAACAATATTTTGAACATATAATTTAGGATATAAAAGAGATTTTGCAACTTCGCACGTACTATATATTACTGAACACTATCAATAGATATACATCTGTTGTGTTCAGTTTACTATAAAATAAAAATAAGATTATTTTCTGAACAAAATGCTGATGTGCGATGGAAAGTGGATTCTTGATGATACATCATGGCGCCACAGCCGCTACTACATCAACAGAAATTATAGTGCATCGTGAACTGTTGACACCTTGCCACACGATCAGTGTAACTGCATGCTAGCAGCAGCTGGAACCTGGCATAAAGAACTGAAGACCATGGAGCGAATGTTTCTGAATCGCAGATGTTATTCTCTTTTCGGACAACGCGAAGCCGTAATATTACATGTCACATCATTATCAGATTTGATTGGTAAATGTAATATATTTTGGCATTGCACCATTGGACTACTATTCCATTTGTTAGATAACCATCTGTGGGAACGACGGTTCTCATTCTTGTCGAGGTAATCTACACACTAAACGACTTTTTTGATTCTGATTTTAAGAATGCCAGGTTTGTTTTACGTATTCTGTCACATGTCTTGTGATTGGATTCGTAACACTGTTTCTACAAGTAATCATGTGTTGTTTTTTTGGTTGGTAAAGTGATAAAATTGTACTTCTTTTCAAATCAAAGATGAGAATGCTATGAGATTTAATGGAGAACAGTACCTCAGTATGGTTGCCAGTACTTTTGTTGTTGCATTTGAATGGAACTAACATGAAACGGAAGTGATTTCAACAAGATGGTGCAACCTGTCACGAGACGATTATCTTGCTGTGTGAGAAATTCCCGGACTGAGTCCTGTTTTCAATTGATGACCAGAACTGACCAGCTAAGCCAGTGACCATACCCCTTGTTACGACTTCCTATTGGGGCTTCTGAAATCTCAAAAATCTACTCGACAAATATACCCGGAACAGTACGAGAACTCAAGGAGAAAATTGAACGTGTAATCATTCACATCAATGAACAATAATGTGCAAAAGCAATTATAAATTTAATCTTGAGAGCGAAGTCCTGCAAAGCAAGTCGTTGGGGAAATATAAAGATTATAAACTGATGTAATCTTTACTCGTTGTGATGATGTAAAAATATGTGAATATACAGTATTCTGTTGAACATATTAAATCTGACGCATTTAATTGGACACCCTTTGCCACTGCAGAACTCATAGTCTGCCCAAGCATTGGAAGGGGACTAATTCTGATTTTCCTAGTATATCTTTCTGTAATCGCCATTCTTTTGTAGAGTCAAAATCCGACAGAACATTTTGAATGCCACACAGAAAAGCGTATTTAACCCAATAGGAAAGGAATTATTTTATAGACCTGTTACAAACTAGTGGAATATATCAAGCCATTTGTACATATGATGAATCTTGTCATAGTAACAAAAGCGAAAGAACACATTAGAAGTAATAGTAATGAGCTTGTCGTCTCAGGACTTAAGCAACGTGACATAAAGAAAATAAAAAATTTTACAAGAATCAGACAGTAACATTGATAGAAAACAATGTGGATTGTATATTTATACATACAAATTATTGAAATAAAATCCCCAGAAGTAAATTTGAACTCGTGAAGAAGTATTAGTACACACTATCAGATTTATATGGAAAATTCTGTGTGATACATTAGCACCTACAGTAAGTTTAGTGGCCCTAAAAAGTGAACTGGCGCGCAAAAGACATAGTACGGATTTACAGGAGGGTTTGGCTGTAGATTTTTTTTCTTTATAATTACCATGTAGAGATAATTATTCTTTATTTCAAAATTTATTTTATTGTTCCCAATATTTTGAATCACTTTTTTAATCCTTGTGCTTAGAGACAGAACCCAAAATGTTCTAAAACGGCGTAGAATTAAACATATATTTGAATAGTGAATCTGAGAGTTCTCAATATGATAATAAGAAAGTTAATCTTACAAATAGATTCCACTACACTTAATTTACCTTTGTTTTTCTTTTCTTTTATTAGCGTTCCTGTCGGGAACAGCACTGAATTCAGTTTTACATCATCTATCGACAGGGTGCTTGATGACCAAACCTCTGACACAGTATCTGTGACCTCAGATACAAGTTCTGTGTCCAGCCAAAGCAGTTCCTCATGGCAACAGGCGAGAGAGGTTGCTGGGACTTTTAGCAGAAAGGTTCGCTTTGGTAGTCTACGGAAACGTAAACCTGTGTGAATTGGTTGTCAAATATTTGTATGTATGTGATGTGTATAATTCTAACCAAAAGTCTTGTTCTGGTAACTTGCAATGCCACCAGGGTAATACTTTTGATAGTACACTGTCTCTTTATGTACTATATATATGTGTGTGTGTGCTAATGTGTAAATTGTAATTAGAGTAGTGAACTAGCAAAGAACACTTCCCAACTGTAAAAAGGGATATAGGAAACTTTTAAAACAAACTTAGCAGAGCCTTTGAGGAGGTAACTTTTTCCAAATTGCAGCTGCTAATGCGTAACAGTGACAAGATTACGCCAGAGCAAAAATAAATAAATAAATAAATTTAAAAAAAAATAAAGTTGTGAATCTTGACAATGATACAATTTAAAGATCTTCAAATGGACAGAAGAAATCCATGCAAAACTTCATCAATAATGCATACTATGCTGGTTATCCACATGCGTCACCATCAGTGTCATAAGTAAAGCAGTATTTTCAACTTTATATAGAAACGTATGTCGAGTTATTACGTACTCAGAATGTCGGTATAATGGTAAACAAAACATAGGTCTCACACAAAAAGCGTTTTACTGCCTTTGAAACAAACAGGATGAGATGAATTACGTAAGACTTGAGTCGCAGATGGCAAAAGCTGATTGGTCTTGATGAGTATTTCCAAAGAGGATTGCTCTAACATTTCAGTAGCAGTAAATGCGGTCTGACGAAACAACATTTTCAGGATACAAAATTGTTTTCCAGTAGTTTTGGAGATATAAGTTCTGTTCTGTTGAGGGAAGTCACATCGGTAAAAATTACAATTTTATCACTCCAAGGCAACGGAAGAAAATGCATCTAATGTCCTAATTTTTATAAATAGAAGAGTTAGGGCATTAGGTAAGTTTCCGTCCTTGAGCTTGCAACTTCCTCGAAGAGCCGTCACTGGAGACAATCATTCCAAATTAACTTATACGTTATATCAAGCTGCTCCAAAGGAGCCGCGATGGTACGTGGAGTCCGTGTTTCCATCCCAGCTCGCGTCAAGTATGCTTTGGGATAATCAAACACCATGTACATGTTTTATTTATTTTTTTGTCCGGTTCTTCGGTTTTCTCGCACTTTATTTTTCCATCATCATCCATCTAATCACAGTCTCTCTTAATCCTGGAGCATAATCATGGGATGTTAGATCTATGTATCAGTGATTACAGAAAATATTCACCAGAGAATTACAGCGAAAAAAAGACAGTAAAGCAACTCATTAATATCGACTGGTTATTGCCATTTGAAAACACGTAAATTTCTGCCGAGTTGGCAACATTGCATTGCTTGTTATGGTGGTTGTAACATTAGTGAATAACCCGTTGAGTACATATCAAAATTCCTCGTTCGTTTTATGTACGCATGTGAAAGGTACTCGGATTTATCTCAGAATTTTACCATTGTCTGAATTTACGACCTTAAATCTTTATTGCACCATAACAGTTGTTTTTGGTCATTAGCAGCCAGACATGTGGAAATAATTACAAACCTTTAACGTGTCCACTAAATCCACCTGTTAGCCTGTCTAAACTCGTTCCAAAGTTGGGAAGCATTCGTTGTAAGACAGATTTAAGTCAGAGTAGTCGTTCTTACATTTTTTTGTAATACTGTGAAGAATATGAGACAATCATTGTGAATGTCTATGTATTTGTATAATAATACTAAAAAAGAAAAATTTACATTCTAGTTACCATTTTGCATAAATTTATTTCTAACAAATGAATAACTATAGTGCCTTAGATAAACTGTAATTGTGTATTTGTACAGTTTTCAGTATACGTTATGCATACTTACAGAAATATCTGTGCGTAGTAGTCGATTTCATAGTTACAAACAAGTGATTGTGAATAATTGTAAGGAATATTGTTTATTCTTCCTTTTTCCTTTGTGCACTTACGTAATAATATTCTGTATTTCTGATGCAACTAAAGTCTTTGGTTGTACTGAAGTTGAAGGAAAATATTTATTATAATAGTTTTCTGTTGTACCATACGAAATAATGTCTACTGTAGATTATGCATTACTAATTCTATGTATTCTTCTCTCAAGCATAATATTCAGTTGCTGTTTCATAGTCGGTTGATCTTATGTCACTAACATCTATATACAGGAAACCTCGATATTGCGGTTTATAATTTGAAACCAATATTGTAATTGTTAAGTTTCAAATTCGAATTATCATGGTTCTGAAATGTATCCCGCTGTATAGTGTATTTCAAAACAACACCAACAACAATGTTTGGGAGGTGATTTCTAATACCAAGATAAGACATAAAGTATAGACCAACCTGGGTGCAGAAATCCGTCATTTAGAAGTTACAGGCTGCCGGAAACGTGAAAAAATGAATAAAGGTCATAGCTCCAATACTGTGGGTCTTACCGTAGTCAGGTCAAGACCACTGAGGAACTAGTATGTGCCCTATGCAAATATCCATGTTTGTCTCCTGTGGTACTTTCGCAACAATTTTTATAGAGGTAGTTGGTGAGTACTTCAAATTATATGCCGTAGCCAAACTGGCTCTATAAAAATTGTGGCGTGAGTACCGCAAGATTCTGAAACATGTACTTTTGGATAGCGAACATATTAGTTACTACATGAAGTCTTGACCTGACTGCAGTAAGAGCCATAGTATTGGAGCTATGGACTTTTAAACTTCATTTTTTCATGTTTTCGGGAATTTATAACTCCGAAATAACAAATT
Organism: Thermobia domestica; assembly: GCF_964235325.1. Lineage (NCBI taxonomy): Eukaryota > Metazoa > Arthropoda > Insecta > Zygentoma > Lepismatidae > Thermobia > Thermobia domestica. The sequence goes on from NC_137457.1 coordinate 290,302,599, forward strand.
TCTGCACCGAGATTGGTCTATACCTTTTTCTTATCTTGGTATCAGGAATCACCTCCTAAACGTTATTGGTGTTGTTTTGAAACACCCTATATATCGAAGCAGAATTATATTTAGTTCGTCTATTCATTCTCGCTTTGTTTCTTTCATACTCCATCTTTGCCTCAGATACGTGCCGATATTTATTTCTTGTTATATACTCCTTATATACAGGGTAAGTCGATTATCTTAATATTCCCTTGTAACTCTCTCATATAGCCTCGCTGCTGAAAGGGACGTTAAACTCCCTTGTAACTCTTAAATTAAAGGACAGAAAACTCTGGAATTTTGTACTATGCAAATATCGGCAGGGGGCACTGGCATACCATGTGAGACCATAAAGTTGTAATTTTTCAAATGACACTACGCCAGGTTATCACATATTTTAAATCTACTTGTAACATGAAAACATACAAATTACGTTTGTCATGCAGTGTTGCAAACTAAGGATGCTACAGTATGACAAACATCGAAAACCAACCAATCTTTGGAGGATTTAACAACAGTAATAACGCAGATGGGCTGCGTAATGCACATCCAAAGTACCGTAATACCAAATATTACGATTTCGAACAACTAGAAACTGTGTTGCAAGGAATTGAAAATTTGACTTTTTTCAAATGACTTTATTTCGAAAAAATGTTTAGACAAGTATCAATCCAATTATGTACATGATTTACAATGAACATAAAGATTATATTGCCGTTTACAGCAATTGAATATCTCAAACCATTCAGGAGATATGAAAAATAGTGAAGATTGATATATTGCTTAAAATGGTATATTTGTGAGAACTTTTTAAAACAATTTTTCTTTTACTTCATAATATTACAACAATACATTTTTTCGTAACTTACGCAGTTTTTCGAAATAAAGGCTTTTGAAAAAAAGATAAATTTTCAATATCTTGTAACTTCGTTCGGATTTATTGAAAATCCGTCATATCATGATCATAGTATTTGACACTAAGATATTTTGAATGTGCATTTCCTCGTCTGTTTCATTTGCGTTATTACTGCTGTAGAGGCCACCAAAATTTGGATGTTTGTAATACTGTAGTGTCATTACAGGGTGTCTACTAAAGTTTCAAAATGAAATTTCGTGACTTTTTCTTTTCCAAACCATAAAATTTAGTAAAATTCTCAAGAGTGAATTTCGGTGGGAATTGGGCTGAATTTTCATGTATGTGATAGAAGCGTGCTTTGCTTGCGATTTGGTAGCGTCTAAAGCTGACCATAGACATTTTTGGTGGTGAATTTTAACGTTTTATAAAACGAAATTTTCCAGTCTATACTTATATTTGTACAGATTTTTAAAAATCGTGACCCAAAAGCTAAATTTCGTGACGTTTTCTTGACTTTCATGACCGTTTTCTGATTTCGTGACTTTTTCATGGCTTTCGTGACAGATAGACACCCTGCATTAGTTTGCAACACTACATAATAAACGTAAGATTGAAGTTTCTGGTTTAAGATGTAAGTTTGAAATATATAGGGTGCCTCAAAAGTCCCTTACATAAGGTAACTGTTATTATCAAAGTTACAACAAAATGTAAGTGGGAAAACTGTCTCCAAATATGATGTTTTCAATCTAAAGTGAAGAAATTTTTTTTAAATCGGACTAGCCGTTTTGACTGTACACTCTTTATGCGCCCAATGTTAAATGAAAATGCAATGTTGCCATTTATCAGGAGTTGAATAAATTTTGTAAGAGTATGTTGAATGGAGACATGGTTGAAATAGGGGATGGCCATCGTCACAGCGTAAAAGACCGTAACTTCTTGAATTATGTTGTGGGTCCAGGTGAATTGCAACGTTGCATTTTCATTTAAATTGGCCGCATAAAGAGTGTACAGCCGAAACGGCTCGTCCGATTTTAAAAATTCCTTCACTTTAGATTGAAAACATCATATTTGGTGACAGTTTTCCCTCTTACATTTTGTTGTAACTCTGATAATAACAGAGTTACCGTATGTCAAGGGACTTTTGAGATACCCTATATAATAAACTGACGTAGTGCCATTTGAAAATATAACTTTGTTTGGTTGGGAACACTGTTAATCTTGTAGTATCCCAGAGATACCAAACAATGTCCCCCTGCCGTATTTGCACAGTATAAAATTTAACCGTTTATTGTCCGTTAGTGTAAAAATTTCAAGGGGATATGAAGATAAACGGTCCACCGTGTATTAATAAGGATTAAAATGTAATTTTCTTTCCCTAAATAGACCTTCATTTTTATTTAACACATTAAATATTACTTTTTTCCCTCGTAAATAACATTTAATTCTTAGATTGGAAACATCCTTGGCAGAATCCGTTTTACACATATTATTAATCCAGATTATTGCAGCACTTTTCTTTGCAACAATAACCGCAATAATTGAGGTATTCCTGTAATAAAATGTACACCGTCATTTACAGTCTTGTAAGTTCTTATATTTTGAACTAAATAAAATATCTTATCGTATGACATTCTGCTATTACTGATTAATTTACCAAAATTTCGTAGCTTATTTCATTGGGGCATTCAAGAATTATGATACATGAATGTAAGTGAAGTGAGGGTATACTCTACACTTGGTCAACTGATGGGACCGTTGGCACAAGGTTGTTGCAGATATTTTACAAAATGACTTTAGTCAAGGAATTGACCATTATAACGATGATCGAATTCCTATTACTGCTAACATTCTAATATTCGAACAAAGTAACTATTCGTAAAATGTAATGATTGTTAACATTCGGATAACAAACAGTTCTTTTCGTATCATCCTACTTGTTAGTATGTAGTTTGATGATGACTGGCACCATAGAATTAGTGCAAGTTGCCTTCCAGAAAAGGATATATCCGCATTAGTAATATTTCAGTTGCAGTAAAACTTATGCTTGTGATTACTTCTAATTTTTACAGTTTCACTTATTTATCAGGAACTTGTTCCAGCGACCAATTTGTAACTTACTATTGATATACTATTCTCAGAAGACTTCAAAAATTCGAAGTTGCAAGTTATACAAACGTCAGTAAAATGGGAAATAAAACATTTTTGAAAATAACTTTTATTTCTCTAAATCTACTGCATATAGGACTAGCTATTGATGTGTAACATACATCAGTACTTGGTATAAGCCATCCCTTGTCTATAATTATGGCATACTGATGTATAGTGGTAACAGCATGTTTTGTCAACCTTGAATCCATTTTGTGTAGCTTTGAGAATTACATCATCTCTCTAAATGGTAAGAATGTGTTCTATCAATTTTTTGTCGTAGGTTATTTAGCTTCGATTTTCATGTCAACATTTGCTGCAACTGATTCAATAGAGTTCGTCTGGACTTTTTCTCGGTTGTTAGTGTTCATGTCCAGGCTGTTGCCCTATTGTTGTCAGCAAAAACATTTCATGACACGAATTCCTAACTTAAGATTGACAGAGAATGGTCGATGAGAAGGTGCCTTGTCTTGCACAAATATTTCATCACTAAATGGAAACTACTCATTGATATACATTGATATACAAATATTCAGATCATGTCTTGCCCCCCCCCCCCCCTCCCACTTTTAACGTCCAACCGCCGCCACTGCGTACTTACATATATTATAAATCAGTACGCTGTTGGTGAATAGACAAAAGAAAATAAAGATCAGAATATAAAACTATTGATACCAAGAATGGTGATATTAAGATATTTTGTTTAGTGCCCTCCATATTTGTAATCTGCACGAATAATACTTCGTAACCTACTTCGATATCAACCACTTTATTATTATTACTATTAATGTGCGTAAATAAAACGCTCTATCTAACAAGAACATTCAATCGTTCGATGTATTTCATTATTCCAATAGCAATGACTTTCTTGCTTGCTAACAAAACTCACTTCAGCCTACTCCTTACAACATTGGTTCGTGTCAAAGTGAACAAGTGATGAGTTTCCTTTTCTTGAAGACAGTCCATCAGTTCAGTCTTGTGATAATGACCTCACAACATAACCAGTTGAGAATACTCCAAGAGCATTGCCAGAACGAACTTAAAAAGAATGGAGAAATGGAGTGGAAAGGATAACTGTCATTTTTCCTAGATGTAAAAGTAAATGTTTTTATCCGCACCTTCTTCTCTTTCTCACAAAAATTAGCAAAATATCATCTCTTTATGACTTATAGTTCTCGAGATATGGCTGCTTAAATATCTAGAAATTAGAACTTTTTTGGCCAATACCTGGGGAACGGTAGCCAGCTGGCCAGTAGACAGTTAATCAGTGGCCACCGATTACTATTTGGTACCAAAATGTTCACATCTTCTTAGGTATTGATCAACACCAATATCATCTCTGTAAAACTTACGGTTCCTGAGCTATTTCTCGTTCTAGAAATTAACCGTTTTTGGCCAATATCACGGGAAGAGTAAGTCATAGAGAGTGGCCAACCTGCCGGTAAATGTCGATCGTCGATATAGCGACGCGTCCAAGTATTGCCGCTAGTGTGCCACTGGCGGCAGGGTTTCATCGAGTTGGAACAGACATCTAGAGTCGGGGTGTTGAAGTTACCACTGCGTAGGAGCGAGTAGTTCATTTTGGTTCGCGCTCCTTCGGTTCGTCGCGGAGAATTGCGAAGGAACCAACACGAATATCGCGAGTCATGTGCATGCGGTTATCATTATACCTAGGTATATTATTTTTTCCCGAAAAATTGTTTTTAAAGTGAACTCCGGGAGTCAAAAGTAGCTCCTGCTTCTGTATCATGAAGTGAAAAATCTTGAGATGAGTGCGTATAATTTTATCAATTCAGATGGCAACTGTTACCGGCCATTAGATAGTAAATATGGGAGATCTATGAAATTAGAAACGCGTCATTTTATTATAAAATTATATGGCGAACGCATTTTATCTGATCCCAAACGGTTATCGAATATACACACGTAAAGGAGGACTCTGGAAAAATTCTAAACACCTTAACGATTTATCCCTTTACAAGCAAGGTTTTCTTCATCGCTTCCGTGGGGAAGTTGGAAGAACACGCGCCTAATAATCATAAGTTCAAGGTTCCTGCCCATCCCAGGCCAGTGGCGTAGGGAGGTCCCCCTCCGCCCCCGCAAAGTGTTATGACAATGTACTTTGGTACTCTGATGTTTGTAATTTTTTCTCGGGAAGAAACAACAATTGCCTCCCATGTACTCTACTTCAAAATAAAATACGTCACTAAACAGCGTCTGGACAAGCTATGTTCGCCAACGTCGTCTTTAGTCTTTAAAAATGTTTGCATTTGTGGGAGGGGGTACGAAAGAGTTTTTCAGGAATCCCTGCTGTTCAGAGGGAAGAAAGGAAAGAGAGTGAAAGCCTAAATACATATGGTGACCTTGAAGTTATTGTTCTACTGTTTGACATAGCAATGACCATATTTTCACGTATCTTCGTTGATTCAAAGCATTTGCAGACGGAGCCAGGCAGGAAGAAAAGAATCATTTCCTTTCTAACCATAAAAGGATGTTCCGAAAGAAAACAAAAAAACTTTATCTTGGCTGAAGGATTAAGAGGGAATGGACATACTTGAGCCCAAGAAATCACTGACCTCGACAAAAATAACAAAACACGTGACTTGTCACCCCCTATTTTGAATAATTCACCGCCTTTTCCAAAGGAGTAACTATACCAGGAATCATTCCGTAATTGGCATCAAAGAAAGTGGTGATAGCTAGTTTCCATAACCTACAGAGAAAAAAAGAAAGAAAAAAAAGGAGGTGTAAAAATATTTTCCTTTGTTGTTTTGGTTTCATTCAGATCAAAAATTTTGAGAAAAAATTGTTAATACGAGAGGGTGGAAGATGATAGTAAAGACTTGTAGCGTGTGACTAGCTCACAGCAATATCTGATGTTTGATCAATTAGAGCAGTTTAGAAGATTTGCTCGAGTTAGACATGTTTAAGGTGTCGAAATAAGGACTTACTTTGCAATTGCAAAATGTTGCAAAACGTTTTAAAAAGTAGTTAAAGCGGAAGAAAGACAATTGTGTTAATTTCGGTGAGGAAAATGTGTAAAGAGAACAAAACAAAAGAAAAAAACGGAGAAGAAGAATCTAAACAAGTTATTAATTCAGAGAAAGACTCAAGAAACATTTTAGAAAAATGACTAGAAAAAGTCGACAGTAGTGGTGTTAATTTTGGCGAAATATTCGAAACAGCGAAGAAATATGTAAAACAGCCAGTTCTACAGACAAAGATGTATTATTATTATTATTATTATTATTATTAAGACAACATTCTGGCGCAAAAACGCATATATTGTCATATGAGAACCAAAGGGACGTAACTCCAAGAATGAAACTTTTTAGGTGCTTGGATTAGGACATAATTCTGAAACCCGCATTTGGTATTACTTGAATGTTATTGAAGTTGACTTTGTCATTGACTTGTCTGCTATGCAATAACGTGTTTACAGTCTCATTAAAACAACGTTTGTTTGAAAATAAAAACTTTCCCCCCTCTCTCCTGTAAACCTACGAAAATGGAGTTACGTTCCTCTGGTTCTCATATGACGTTCCTAACCATATACAAAACTACATGAACTGACAAAATAATGTGTACTTCCGTTGACGTGGAAACTTGAAATTTGGCATGATTGTATCTTTTTCGGGACTACTTCATAGGAAAATTGCCAAAAGTTAATATTTTTAATTTTTAGGGGGTCTAAAGGGGAAATAAAGAAATGACCTATGTTATTTAAATGGACCTTTCTTTGGACATATAATCTCATGTTTTATCTACTTGAGAGTGAAATAAAAACTTGAAATTGAGTATGGTTGTACGTTTTCCATGGAATTATTTAACAAAATCACTAGAAATAAAAATTTCCAACTTAAGTGGAGTTTTATAGGCAATTGAAAAATCTTTCCAATGTTATTTATATGGGACATCCTCACACACCCAAAATTATAGAGGACTTTCTGTAGGGCTACAATAATTAAATTTAGTATGATTGTAGCTTTACGGGACTAACCTACAGAAATTAAAATGAATATTTTAAAATTGAACGGGGTCTAAAGGGGGGATGAAATTCTCCATATTATTTAAATGGGCCTTTTTTGGACATATAATCTCATATTTTAAGTACTTGGAATTGAAATAAAAACTTGACATTCGGAATGTTTGTTCGTTTTCGTTAGCGTTACTTAAGTAAATTACTAAAAATATAAATTTTCAACTATAAATGGTCTTATGGGGAACTGAAAAACTTCCCCACGTTATTTATATGGGACACTCCAAAATGTTTAGGCACTTTCGGCAAGATTAGAATGGTGAAATTTCGCATGATTGTAGCCTTCCGGGACTAACCCACAGGAAAATTGCCAAAAGTCAATATTTTTAGTTTTTAAGGAGTCTAAAGGGGGATGAAGAAATTCTCATGTTATTTAAATGGGCGTTTTCTGGGGATACAAAATTTTATCTTTTAGGTAGTTAAAGTAGGAAAAGAAACTTAAAATTCAGTAGAATCGCGGATTTGAGAAGTGATTGGCCGAGGTTTGAGGGTAAAGCTCCTAGCTGGCCAAATTCAGAAAATATTAAGAGAAACGTACTTAATTCACTCTTGATACAAAGGATGATAGATACGAGGACGTAGGCCGAGCAAACACTGGGGTCTGGGCTCATAGCCTCCAGCTAGCCAAAGACTAGTCCATACCATAAAATTCAAAGTAACTATGTTTGTGACTTAATACCTTGAACCACCCATCCGATCTCGATCAAATTATCAACATTGATGAGGTTTGGGCCTGGATTGGGTTGTATCTATTTATTTTCACAATAGAACTTAAGGGAAAGGGAGAATGGGGGAGATATATAAAAATAAATAAAACTTAATAACTCTTACATCTCTGACCGATCTCGATCAAATTTACAACATAGAGAGGTTCGGGCCTGGAAGGGTTTTTATCATTTCACTTTGACGGAGCAGCGTAGGGGAGAGAGAGAGAGAAGGGGGATATATATATATAATATGAAAGTTGCTGTGACTTAAAACTCTTGAATCACGTGACTCTGACTGACTTACTGATCTCAATCTAATTTTCAACATAGATGAGGTTCAGGACTGGGAAGTTTTATATATATATATATATATATATATATATATATATATATATATATACAGGGTGGGCCATTTTAATTAATCCACGGAAATATCTAAAAAATGATAAAACATAGAAGAAATGTTTGAAGTACACGTTATATATTGCTAAGGGGGAAAACCATTTCCGCCAAAAGTACCCCTCCCCACCCCCCGGAAATGGGGGTAACGGGGGGTAACTTTGAAATGTCAAATGGGAACATGGGTCGAGTAATACCTCGTTCGAAAGGTCTTGGAAAACTAAGTAACGCTGTACCAAAATTTGTTTCATATGGAGCACCAGTTTCAAAATGGCCGCCATTATATAGTTCGGAAACTCCAGTAGCCGTAGTATGAAAACCATGGGAGGTAAATGAATGGAACAAAATTGAAATACGTAAATATCATAGGGCATATCGAATAGTGTCGTCCCTGTGATCCCAGTGGCCTCCCTGAAGGGGTCTTGGGGGCTAACTTCAAGATTTCAAATAGTAACATGAGTCGAGTGGTACCTCGTTCGATAAATCTTGCAAAATCAAACATCTTGCAGGAGGAAACGATTGAGGTGAAATGGCAGTGTTCTCAAAAGGCCGCCGAAACATAGTATCAGTGTCAGAGAAAAGGTTTAGTATCCGTAGTATGAAAGCGATTGGAGATAAATCAACAGAAGAAAAACTAGAGTAGGTAACTGACGTAAGGCACATCGAGAGGTGTTGTCGGGGTGACTCCACTGAGAGGTATCCGGGGCCAACTTGAAAATTTCAAATAGCAACTTGAAGCGAGTAACATCATGTTACGTAGACAAATGAATATCAAACAGCCTCTGTAAGAATATTTTCGACATGAGACACCGTTTTCAAAATGATCGCCAAGACATGGTGAATGTGTCTAAGAAAACGTCTAGTGCCCATAGTATGAATACGGGTAGAGATAAATGAAAATAACGAAAATTAAATAGAAAAACCACGGAGGCGTTCCAAGGCTCAAGAATGATACAACAGATAAAAATGTTAGAGTAAAATTGCCATAATGTATAGAGAGAGATCCAAGTCCTGCAAAATAATCTTTTCCTGTGCTCTGTATGTGAGCGGGGTGGAAAGTAACAGTGAAAGTTCAAATGAAAACTCTACTTCAATTCGCAAATTAAGCCTACCTTACAAATAGGTATGGTATGGTTGAAACATTTGTTTGTAAGGATGACGCTGTAGTGACTATAAAAAGGTGAAATTTTATTTGAATGGTAACGCATATCTGTATGGGTAAGTATGATTAGATGCGAAAACAGAAAGAACGTTATACGAAAGAAGTTGTCGAAGAATGCTGTTGCTGGAACTTACAAACGTGTGAATTTGCTAATCTCCGTCGCCACAGAAACTTTTATGCAATGCGTGCTGGTTATTCGGAAAGCATTTCGGGGATATACGTACACACTGTTTCGTCCCTCAAGCTCACAATATAACATGAGTGCTAATAGTTAATCAAAATGTAATTGTGGCCAAGGGCGCCCATGTTGTGGTTTCCAAGGGATGCAAGAAAAAGCGACATTTCAAATATAGTTTCAAATTTTGCCGTAGCTATAGAATAGCTACGGCAAATTTGAAAACTATATTTCGAAATGTCCGAGCTTTTCTCTTGCATCCCCTTGGAACCCCCCTTATGGGCGCCCTTGACTGTGGCAATCCGCATTAACTGAGTGCACTAATTCTCTATCCCTGAAGTCTGCCTTCCAAACAGCAGTGGGTAGGTCAAGCGTACGCCCGAACCGTTGTCCGGTCGGACATTGAAATTTTGAAGTTAGCTCACAAGATCCCTTCACGAAAGACGCTGGGATCGCAGGGGTCACATCATTCGATATGCCCTATGATATTTACGTATTTCAATTTTGTTCCATTCATTTACCTCCCATGGTTTTCATACTACGGCTACTGAAGTTTCCGAACTATATCATGGCGGCCATTTTGAAACTGGTGCTCCATATGAAACAAATTTTGGTACAGCATTACTTAGTTTTCCAAGACCTTTCGAACGAGGTATTACTCGACCCATGTTCCCATTTGACATTTCAAAGTTACCCCCCGTTACCCCCATTTCCGGGGGGTGGGGAGGGGTACTTTTGGCGGAAATGGTTTTCCCCCTTAGCAATATATAACGTGTACTTCAAACATTTCTTCTATGTTTTATCATTTTTTAGATATTTCCGTGGATTAATTAAAATGGCCCACCCTGTATATATATAATTTCACTTTTACGTTATAACTTAGGGGAGGGTGAGACTAATAAAAATAAATAAAATTTAATAACTCTTGAACCGCCCAACTGATCTCGATCAAATTTTCAACATAGATGAGGTTCGGGCCTAGGAAGATTTGTATCATTTTACTTTGATTTTGCAACGTAGGGGATGAGAAATAGAAGTGAAAATAACAGTTTTGTGACTTCACCACTATTGAACCACCCTACCGATCTCGATTACCATAGATGAGGTTCAGACCTGGGATGATTTGTATCATACCACTTTGACAGTGCAACTTAGGGAGGGAAATCGGGAGAGATATTAAAAAATGATCAAGAATGACCAATGTCAATGTCCTGTCCATAGGTTTCGGGGTCGCTGAGTTGAACAGTGACACTTCCGATCCCATTCCATTTCATTTTCATCCATAAGTCATACATGAAGCTCGAAGGAAGACGAGCGTATGAATCGGACACGTCAATAAATCAATACAAAGAAATAGTTATTACATACTAAAAGACAATAACGCTAGGGTATCATATAAGACAATTACCAGATAGGTATTCATTTACTGACTGAAAACAATTGTCCAATAGATACTTATTTGTAACTGATGTAAATAATTCATTGATTCAATGTTACGAATAGCTTTGGGGCGGTTATTATACAATGTTGGAACTAACTATATGGGACCGTTTTGAAACAATGTTGTACGGCCATTTTGAAAGTGGAGATTTTCCCTATATCTAGTATTATGACAGTGAAAGTTTCCTTTATTCGCAAAGAATGTGGCGCATGAAAATTAATTACTGTAATATATAAAGGCACGGCAGTGGTAATATTTGTAGCCTTATAAAAAGTTTATATATATATAATATATATATATATATATATATATATATATATATATATATATATATATATATATATATATATATTTGGTCTAGGAATTAATTCGTGCGGTTGGTACGCACACATTGAAGCTGTAGTACAAACACAAAATACATAAATACCTTAAGAAAAATATTGTCCATCGCTAGCCACCACTTTCGCCCATCTGTCAAGCAATGTACGGATTCCGTGGCGAAAGAAGTCCTCATCCTTGGAAGCGATCCAGTCAGAGACCCATGTTTCGATATCTTCTGAAGAAGTAAACCGCTGTCCAATCAAATCGTTGTTCATGCAATCGAACAAGTAGTAGTCCGAAGGAGCAACGTCTGGTGAATACGGCGGGTGGGGTAAAACTTCCCATCCGACATTTTCTAAATAGGTTTTGACCGGTTTTGCGACATGTGGGCGAGCGTTATCATGTTGAACAATAAGTTTATCATGTCTGTTCTCCCATTCTGGTCGTGTTCTGGCCAGAGCTTGCTTCAAACGCATTAATTGTCGTCGATAACGTTCTCCATTCATAGTTTCACCCGGTTGCAGCAGCTCATAGTACACCACACCTTTCATATCCCACCATATGCACAGCATAACCTTTGCACAGTGAATATCTCGTTTTGGTTGTGATGGACCTGGTTCACCTGGTTTCACCCAGGCCTTTTTTCGTTTAGGGTTCTCGTAATGGATCCACTTCTCATCACCCGTAATAATTCGATGCAGAAACCCCTTTCTGCTCTGTCGTTAAAGCAGCAATTCGCAAATGGTTTTTCGTCTTTCAACGTCTCTGTCTTTCAATTCATGTGGAACCCAATGAGACATCTTTTGAATCATTCCCATGGCTTTCAAGCGTTTGGAGACTGTTGTTTGATCAACGCCTAATGCTGCTGCAAGTTGTTCCTGCGTTTGACACGAATCCTGCTCGAGCAATGCTGTCAATTCTTCGTCTTGAAATTTTTTTGGCTGTCCAGCTCGCTCTTGGTCTGCCAAGCCGAAATCACCACTTCTAAACCGTGCAAACCACTTCTGACACGTTCGCTCAGCTAGAGCATGGTCACCATACACTTCCACCAAAATACGATGACTTTCAGTCGCACTTTTCTGCATGTTAAAGTAATGCAGCAGGACACCCCGCAAAAACACTTTATCAGGCACAAATTGCGCCATGTTCACTTAACTACAAACTGGTGTTGTTGACGCTTTAATCCACTGCCCTATACTACGAACGATACGCGATGACACGCGTGCCCATTGTCCACCCGCACGAATAAATTCCTAGACCAAATATATATATATATATATATATATATATATATATATATATATATATATATATATATATATATATATATGGTTCGTTTACTCGCATTCGCTAATACTCCAACAATTTTTAATACGGAAGATTAATTTACTTCTTGAATCATTCCTTCAGAAGACAATGCTGTACATTAACAAAGATTGAAAGATACCAAAATAAATGCTTCTACAGCTATTTATATCCAAAATATTTTTAATAACTTTTAAGGCATAGGAAACACTATTAAGTTTTTGTGCTAACAACATTATGTGAATATCCCAAGTAAGGGTGTTATTTATATGAAGACCTAAGAATTTTGAAGTAAGGGTGTTACTTATATGAAGACCTAAGAATTTTGTTGAAGTTACATACTTTAAGTCAGAATTTATGATTGATACATTTATGTCATGAATATGTTTATTTCGTAAATGGTGAAAGTTCAGGGCCACCGATTTTTCTGTATTTACTTTAAAACCGTGCAAAGTAAACCAGTTCTGTAATTGATTGTTTATGTTTTTTACTTCCTGTAGCAGTGTGTCGTATTTTTCAACATTCACATCTAAATTCAGTTCAACAACTTTGGGGAGGGGGAGAAACAAAAATGATTACAAAATGACCAGTATTACTATCGAATCCATAGTTTTTGGGGTCTCTGAGATGTACAGTGACACTTCCGACAACGTTTAAATCCACATTCAGTCCGCAACTTTGGGGAAGAAGGAGGGAGGAGATACTTAAAACGATCGAAAAATGACCAATATCAGTGTCCGATCCATAGTTTTTGGAGTCGGTGACATGAGCAGTGACACTTCCGATGTCGTGTAAATCCAAATTCAGCCACATAACGTGGGAGAGGAATGAAGAGACATATGAAAATGATCGAAAATGACCGATAGCAGAGAGCGCATTAGTAACAGTAAAAAATGACTGACTAACGGAAGATATTACTATTTTTTCTTAATTTAACCTATTGAAGCGGGGTTATAACTAACTTTTATATATATATATGATCCAAAATGACCGATACTGTATATGTGTGTGTGTCAATACTAAGGCCCCCAAACAAAAATCCTGCCTACGCTACTGCCCCAGGTTACTTGGTAGTGTTTCTAGACTCACCTTAATGTAAACAAATCACGCATGCAAGCGATTTAAGATATTTTCGGTGTGTAATTTTGTGGTTCAATGGCGTTTCGTCGTGTCTCTGCCACTGGTGGTATAATTTTCAAAACGGAAGAAATAGGGCCACCGCGGATCGTCACTGCGGGGCCGTCAATAATTGGGGACTTGACGCTAGTTGCCCATCGGTAATCCACTGACGCTTACGGCATAGATATATGATCTCTCAAGGTATAAGAGTTTATTTCTTAGTCTCAAATGTTCAAATATCAAAAATGAGAACTGGGATCACATGAGTGTAGTGGTGTGTTACTTACATTTGTAACGCATATGTACCATTATCAACATCTGTCACTCCACTGCTAGATTAGGTCTTTCCAATACTTTTATACAACCATCTCTCTTGGATAATTTGTTTCAAGGACATTCGCAATTACCTTGTGTTAAGATGCTGTGTAGGTCTCTACGTATCACTTGTGGTATCTAGTAAAAATCTGCTTTTGCCTAAATTGTATGGTTTGTTTCCTAAGATAGTTATTTATCTATGTACTGTCTCTCTCTCTCTCTCCATATATCTATATCTATCTATCTATCTATCTATCTATATATATATATATATATATATATATATATATATATATATATATATATATATATATATATATAGATAGATAGATAGATAGATAGATAGATAGATAGATAGATAGATAGATAGATAGATATACACAGTATATATATGTGTACAGAACCGGTTGTTAAAAAAATTAGAATAACACCACTGGAAATATCTTACTGCCGATATATAGACGCAATTCGTTTCTTAACATGTTTCTATTTTCTGTCAGGAATGCATAAGTCGCGTTGCACTGACGCAAACTAAAACTAAATGGGGTCTCTGGTGATTTTATGGAGTAAGATGAAATGAAATCTTTCAGTTTACCGTCCTTGAGGCTACGGGAAACACGTGATTAAGGCAAGTGGATGATGATGAAGGAATTAGTGAAATGAGATTATGAGTGGAACTGGGAGTACCTACCCCGAGAAAACCCACGGATACGATGTTATTCAGCAGTGAACGGGGATCGAACCAAGGATCCACGTATCAGAGATAAGCACTTTATTACTGAGTCACCGTAACCCACTCCTAATGGTTTTGTGAATTGACTGCTATGTTGAAATGCCAGATACAATGTTTTAATTGGCTAGAAAGCTTGCATCTAATTGAGCAGTTGCATTGTTTCAGATAGGAGAAAAGTGATAGCATAGCATTATTACTAGTATCATTGTACCCATAATAATAATAATAATAATAACTTAGTATCGTACTCATAGAAACGGTTGTTCAATTGTTTGAATAACGCCCCTGCATATATATAAACATAGACACAAAAATTTTAGGTAGAAAATCGAAAAAAGACATTCAAGGAAAACATATACGCATTCATTATTATACATAAGTAACTAGCTTTCGTCTAGCTGGGGGACTTCGCCCCAAGATCCCCGAAGTTTCTATGCCTACGGCGTCGTACCACATATTTTAGTGTTTGCTTCCGTTCTTTGCACAAAAAAAAAAAAAAATCATCTTTGCGAAAAATTAAGCCCCTTTCCTCCTCAGAATACGTATTTTAATCACAATGGACTGATAAAGACATGTCGACCTAAGTGCCAACTGTGCTCAATAACAATTCATTTTGAAAAGTTCACACATTTTTCCCTACTACTACCCCACTAATTGCTACTACCCCACAATATCTTTTTCTTTCCTTCTAAGAGAAACATCAAATAACGCTAAAATAGCCTTTAATTATTTTAAATGAAATTTCTAAATATAAAATTTGATGTCTCTAAGGGGTTTTTGTAATATGACAATCTTATTATAACAATTACAAACCTACACCTTTCGTTCTTACCACTTTAAGGGGTAGGATCTTTTTATTCTCTTTTAAGAAAAAAACATCAAAAAACAGAACAATGAAACACGTCTTCAACTATTTTAAATTAAAATCCTAAATGCCAATTTTCATCTATCCAACCTTAGAGAATTTCGAGATATGACCATTTTATCACAGTAATTGTAACTACCACCCTCTTTGCAACGCAGGCTTACCTTTTTCTTCCTTTTAGAGAAAACATAAAAAAAAGGACTCTTAAACATATATCTAATCATTTTACATGGAAAGTCCATATACCAAATTTCATGTTTCTATACTCTCTACTGTTCGGAGAATATACAAATATTCTACTATAATACACTGTCATCCAATTTCCTCCCCAGGTCCTATAGTGGTAAGTTTTGTTACATATCGTGCACTGTCCAACAATTTGGCCTGAATGTTGATAGTTTAATCACCCACCCACTCAGAACTTTTTTCCTTTTTTCTTGTTCTTTTCTTTTCTTTTTTCTTTTTTTTTTTGTGTACACAGATTACATACGCATAGCAGCCCTCTAATTATACAAATTGTGATTGTCTTAAGACTAGGAACTTATGCAATGTGTTATCTTCATTCCTCGACTTATGACATAAGATACACAATCCTTCTTCCCAGCGTTTGTCTTTTACCTATAATTTCTTTGGAGAATCCCTCTTCAGCATCGAGATTAATGCTCCACGAACCATGCTCTTTTCCAAGTGGAAGAAACGAATTAATTTCCAAATCGAGGGATGCATATTTCCAACTAAGTGAAAAAAAAAATGTATTGCATCCTTCGCAATGGCTTTTCTCGTTTGTGAGTTCTGAAATTCTGGGGGAAAGATGAGAGAATTCCTTCGGACTGTAAAACCTTTTACACTTACCTCCACTGGCGGCTCCAGTGGGTACGATGATACACCTTTACCTTGTGTTGATTCACGGACACCAGGATGAGGTTAAGGCAGAACAAAAGCGGAAATTTTAAAATATGCAGAATTATTAGTATTTCGAGATGGATTGATAAACTGTCTGTTTAACTATGTATAACGACACAGCATTCAAACGTTTGTGATTAGATTATTTTTTCACCATAGTTCTAAAAATATCGTATTATCCTCTTCAATTGTAAAAAGTACAGTTTAGTGCAGAAAATTACCAAAAAGTAAGGAACAAATTAGTAACAAGCTGAAAATTGGTACAGATGTTAGGAATTGTGTTCTAAATAACATACTTAAGTCCCCTGAAATCGCACGTGACCTTCGCCGCCATATTAGAAAATGGCCGTTGGAAGTGTGAAATGAACAATACCCAGATGAAAACAGCAATATCTTTGCTATGGTTGAACATAAAGAGATAATGTTGTTTTATAGAACATAGATAACACAATATTCTTTTATAGAGGAACAATTTTTCATAAAACGCATACTATTAGAAATATTTAGCTCTAAATTATTAAATTCCGAGAACTTCCGAAGTAATTATTAACAAGTAAAATTTGACATACATATTGGTAAGATTATTATTTAAGTGACATACTAAAATCCCACAACTTCTTTGTACGCCATATTGGGAAATGTCCAAATGTCCAAAGTAATTGAAAGATAATATTTTATTAAGTGAAATACAAAATCTGTATCGGCCTAAATATTTGAGAAACTGTAAATGCAGTCCATCCGGAGTCAATTGGGATGAATGCTGGTGTGAGGGGGGATATGACGTGTTTAAGGTTGTCGTCCGCCATCTTCGAATAAACTTGTTCATTTTATATGGAAACGGTTGTGTGACATATTAAACAACATCCTCATTCGAAGAGAAACCCAACAGTAAAGTAATTTTTCTAAAACCTGCAACAGTTTTGAAGTTGTGAATAGATTTAGGATATGTGTGAAATGTTGTGAAATGTGCTGTGTGAAGTTTCGAATTGAAGGATAACGTAAAAAAAAAAGCTTTGTAACATCTCACATTACATATTCTTTAATAACCAGGAAAAGAAAGAGCTAACACACATAAGACAAATACAATCACATGACATGTTCAACATGCCCAACGTTCTGTTCTATGCATACCCTTAACCATGCGACTAAGTGCTTGTGCACTATGCTAAGCATAGTTGATGATATTGATTTTTGCTCACATGCCGTAATGATTCTACTTTTCAGGTAGTAAATGTCATATTCATTCTACACTTGTAGACAATAGCTTTAAGGTAACCCCAAAGATAGAAATCCAACGAAGTTAGGTCGGGGGATCTTCCTGGCCACTCAACTGGTCCATGCCGACCTATCCTGCAACCAGAAAATTATCCAATGAGCCATCGATTACAACCATAATGCAGTAGTGCCTCATCTTGTAGCCAATATTGATGAAATCACCCTTCCTCCTTCACCAAAATGGCATAACAGTGTTTTCAAGCATATCTCCGTATTGCGCAGCATCCAAGATCCGATCAATGAAAAAAAGTCCAGTAGGTCCCATCAATGAAAACAGGTCCAATAAGTTTTTCGCCCCATATTTCACACCACACCATTACCTTACCTGCACCTTGCATCTTTGATGCATCTATCCAATTAAGATTTTTATTAGCCTATTACCGAATATTTTGTCCAGTACCGAAAATTCCTACGGTATTTTTTTTCTTTTTAAATCTGCAACGGTTTTGAAGTTGTTAATGTATTTATGAAAGATCGTTATTATTTAGACTTAAAATTTGTTATGTGTAGAACATTGTATAGACGGGAGCTGACCGACTTTTTATATTTTTCTTGTAGATAGGACAGGATGCTAACTCGAGAGGAGAGAATCGAAATTCTCCTTTGGGCTGGAGGACAGTTCAGAAATAGTAACAGCCGTTTTCAAAGAGCAACATCCTAATAGCGAGCCGGTGACAGACAGCGCTATACGAACTAACCCGCAAATTCAGGACACCGGGAAATGATGAGCTACCTCGGTCAGGACGACCACGAAATGCAACTGATCGAGACATATAAGCAGCTGTGTTGGGTGTATTGGTGAAAAGTCCCACGAAGAGTATGCGACATCTAGCAAGTGAATATAATATTATTGTCAAAAGTGTTCAAAGAATATTAAAAAGGGAAAAGTGGCATCCTTAAAAATTACAGTTGAAACAAAAACTGTCAGAGGATGATTTTGATAGTACAATGGAGTTTTGTGAGTACGCGTTGACCCAGATAGCTCGTGACACAGTATTTCCTCCTAACATTGTTTTTAGTGAAGAGGCAAATTTCTATGTAACAGGTGAAATTAACAATTAAAATGTCCGGAACTAAGCTAATACAAATCTTAATTGAATAGATGCATCAAAGATGCAAGGTACAGGTAAGGTAATGCTGTGGTGTGGAATATGAGGCAAGAAACTTATTGAACCTGTTTCCATTGATGGGTCCTTGGATGCTGCACAATTTGGAGATATGCTTGAAAACACTGTTATGCCACTTTTATTGAATGAGGAAGGGTGATTTCATCAATATTGGCTACAAGATATTGTACCGCCACATTTTGGTCGTAATGTAATCCATGGCTCAAGGAACATTTTCCAGGTTGCTGGATATGTCAGCATGCACCAGTGAAATGGCCAGCAAGATCTCCCGACCTAACTCCGTTGGATTTGTATCTTTGGGGACACTTTAAAGCTATTGTCTACAAGTGTAGAATTAATGACATTGGCTACCTGAAAAGTAGAATCATTACGGCATGTGAACAAATATCACCAATTATGCTTAGCAGAGTGCACGAGCATTGGGTGGCACGGTTAAAGATATACACAGAACAGAGCGGTGGGCATGTTGAACATGTCATGTGATTGTATTTGTCTTATCTGTGTTAGCTCTGTCTTTTCCGGGTTATTAAAGAATACGTAATGTAAGATGTTGCAAAGCTTGTTTTTTTTAAAGTTTATCCTTCAATTCGAAACTTTACACAGAAAATTTCTCAGTATTTCACATAGGGTGAACTGACCATTGAATGGCCATTTAAGATAATTTCTTCATACAAAAAATTGCGAAACCAGAACAGTAAGTGTAAATCAAAGTTCTCTTATGTTATTAGTGTCTTTGAACTCTTTCGTTTAGGAAAAAAATATATATTTATTCTTACTGCTATATTTAAAGAGTGAATAATAATGACAAAAATTAAGCATGCCAAAGTCCTAGTGAATGACCGGCTAAGCTAGTAAATGAACAACACACACACATACACCAATGAATAACCCACTAAATAATTTCAAGAAAATAAGTACGCACAATTTAAATTTTTACATCACCTGGCCTTGAAGCTGTAGCAAGTCTTGTGGCAGAAACTCAGATTCAAAAGGTGTGTATAGTTTCACAATGCTAGGATTCTTATTGTCTGATGTAAATTCTTTTTTCACTACTACTATATACTGTTTCTGATCACATTAGAAAGAACAAGATAATTTTCACACTGAAATCACTAAATAACATAGATCTTAATGTAAATAATAATATTAATAATAATAATAATAATAATAATAATAATAATAATAATAATAATAAGCATGAACATCTTCACACTAAAATCACCTAGGAACATGGTTTTTTCTTCATTTCTGAGACTTTGTACTTATTTCGAACACAAAGCATCTCAGGTGCTGAAATGGCTTATTTTATCTTGTCTATTTTATACCAGATTTTGTCACTTAGTTCCGGCCACTTCCAGCTTCTTGCACTACTATTAGTCATAGTACTAACTTCAACATCGTGTCCAGATTTTGCAGTGACAGTTCCAGGGAAGTATTCGCCTTCATATTCAACATTTTACATACATGTTAGGTTTAATATCAATATCTGAAAAGTCATTGGATAACACGTCATTGGAATCTTCATTTAATGAGCTGCTGGAAATGTTATGATGTGAATAAGCGTAAGATTTCTTGTTGGTCCAACCACCGGCTCTGGTATTTCTGCAGAACGTGTAACAGAAGTAAGAGTTACATTCTTTGATGAGTCACTGTTTATTTTCAGATATTCGTAAAATACTTATGTTTCTTCCAATGTTATGACGTCGCCCACAGTGAGTGAACTTACATTCTGACTTGAAGTCTATACATAAGCAACTTTTCCATCTAACAAAGAAACATTTTTGTTCTGGCCTATAACAGATTCTTGCTGCTGGTTCAAAAAACATCTTCTATTACTAGAATGTCTTGACTCAGGTTCTGCTCATGAACAACATCTATACTAACATCCTTGTTCTCGCCTGCATCACCAACTTCTTGTGGTTCTTCCATATGATGATTTTTTCTATATGTTGTACAGGACCTTTTCATTAATAAAATTTGTATTTTCAGTTTCCGTATTCTCAGAATTTTATCATCTATAAAAACATACTAGATAACAATGGTTTAGTTCCATCCATTCCGGGAACAATAATCCAGATTCTAATAATTAAAATTAAATGAAATGAAAATGTCTTTATTGAAGCCGACGAGGTTCAGCCATGGCTGCTGTACCACCTAACCCTTGTCAAAAGAATACAATATTAAACATTACACATCAAATGGAACGAAAAAGAAAAAGAAAAAATACAATACAAGTAAAAGAATAAATCAAAAATAAACAAAAGGGATAATAAACAATAAAAGGGTTTCATGAAAACTCTCCCAGTACTCAGAATACACGCGGATACTTCCGGGCACAGGTTGAAAATCACTGCTTTCGACAGTGACAGTAACAAAACTGTTTAATTGTAAAGATATTCTGAAAGAAACGGTCCTAGTCTTCATGTATTATCGAAAAGTGTAAAATCTTTTTCAGACCAACCATCCTGAGTGAGGTTTTGCTCATTCACACCAGGCAAATGCCGGGATGGTACGTAACATACAGATTCCAAGCCGCTTCCATCCGTAGAGTTAGGGTCTTTAAATATTCGATTAATTTTTAGTTATAGCTCGGAAAAGAAAGAGGAAACAGCAGTGTACGGGACACGAACCCCAGTTGCTCGGTTGGCGGGCAGGCATGCTTCTAACTTTAAAAACTTACTTATTACTAAATTTTTATTTAATTTTACTTGTTTTACTACTTTTTCCAGTAAGCTAGTACCACAAGGACACGAACAATGAAATATTGAGAACAGTTAAAATTCCAAAGTGTCTCCCTCAGGGAATCGAGCTCGGGCACTCTTACAATAAAGGCGCACGTGCTAGTCCAGCGGGAAGGGCAACTCGGCCACAATCACACACTTTACAAGTGTTAGATATTTGACAGTTTTTGTGTATTGTAAATCTTTTTAAAAGAGCTTACTATACACATTGTATAGGAAAATGATTAAACACACACAACGCGAACTCTCCTTTTGTTTTCGTAATTGAAACACAAGATGGCGGTGAAGAACTGCGCATGAGCAGTGACGCACTCTGCCAGCATCAAGTATGAAGTTAGCGATCATTAGCCAACACTAAAGTATCACATTCCTTGATTGGTCAACTCTAGTATTTTTGTGTGAAGGTCGGGAGAAGAGTTGGTTGGCCAACAATACATTCAACCAACGTCGGGCCAACTTTAGTGTTTCAGGTATAGGCTCGGACCGACCATCACCCACCGTTCGGACCATATTCCACTCAATTTCAACAGTAGGCCAACCAACCTTCCTACTAAGGATATGCCTCAGGAACTTTGTGCCTGTACAGTGCCTGAAACTTTCTTGTGATGTGTTAGGTTCCCGGTTCGATAATAGTCCGCAACATATAGGTGGACCAACACTGTGTACGTAGATCTATAGGGGTCAACTTTACTTACTTCATTATAATTACACATCTTTTTTATTACAGTCTTCCTTACGTAGGGCATTGAACTAAAAAGAAAAAGATATTACTACTTAAAAATGAAGCTGCGTGACCCTTCCACTTTGGAGGAGATGCTATTCTATGCGATGTTACTATGCATATTTCTGATTTGATGTCTTTTTCGAGTTTAGGTTTACTTTCTTCTTGGGATTCCTTATTGATTCACCACCAATCAACAACTATATCTCAGCGTAGTTGTTTATCTGAACTTCACATTTACCTGCATTGTCTCTTACATAGGGTTCACAGATTTTCAGACTAAAAGTACAAGAACACAGGGGCGGATCAGGGGGGCGATTGCCCCCACGATAGGATTTTTTTTTATTTTAAAAATACAACCCATACTAAGAATTTTCACCTTTGTATTATAAAAGTAAAATAAAATCTATTAACTTCGAACGACCGCCCCCCAAATATTCAGCCTGGATTTGCCCCTGTAATGTAGAAATTTACAGTATATCCATGGTCATGCACTTAGAAATTTGACAGGAGCAAGGATTAGTTAGTGATTGAGCATTATATTTGATAACTAAGGGGTTCATGGGATTTATAAACAGAATGTATATATATATATATATATATTTCCTGTACAAAAAAGGTTAATTTTAATGCAGGTGGCGTAGGGAAAGAATTGGTATAACTACCGTAACTGAATACAAAGAGAATTAACTTAAAACAGTTTAAATTCCTCGATATATTTTTTTTAAGTCCTTATAAAAATAGACTTGGTTTGCAATTTCTCTACAAAAGATTCGAAGCTATTGCTATGATGCAACAATAGTTTTGAAAAAAAAATCATGTTCTGTGGCTGGAGCCGAAAATATTTCCATATGTTATTTTGATACATAATTTTTAGTTTGAGTCTGGTGATATGATCATAAGACTTTTGTCCAGAACATTCTTCTTTTGCACAATTTGTATTATGATGTTATGTCTGAAACGTGCAAGTGTAATTTAAAAGATGAGGAAATGTTAAGAGAATAAAACTACTCATTAATTTGCTTTTAACGTGTTAACATTACATGGCACATAGTTGGACGTAGAAGTGACGTTCGGAATAAGACGGTATGTAATTTAGTTTTCTTTTCTAGTGGAAAATTATATTTACAATTTCTGTCTTAGTGCTAAAAAAAAATCCTACATATTGCTATATGTACACTTTCAATTGCTTTTTCAACAAATACGTTTTCATGATATATTCAGAACAATCAGCGTATATATTAAGGATATTTTCCCCATTGGAATGTTTTTTGAAGACTACAGAGTAATAATTTTGCGAAGTTTGTCACATAAAGTGTTTCCTGTGCTAAAAAGTGCTTTTATCCTTAGCAAAAACTTATAAATAATTTATATCACCGTTATTTAAAACATCTATTGTATGTTATAGCAAAATATGATTCAACATATAGTTTTTTACTTCCGTACGTTTGTTTGTTTCCGGATAATTTTTAAAATGAAATAGTATACTTTTTTTATTACCAAAGTAGCATTTCACTTTTGTACTTGTAATTTCGGTGGTACGTCTACTAACTTTTTTGCATGTGTACGTTTATGATCACGATTGTATCTTTACAACTATACAACAATAGACGTATTGCACACATGGAACACAACTACAAATTTGAGGGTTAAATTACACTTGTAAGCTATATTTTAGTCTTCATGAGTATTTTGAAAGGAACTAGACGATGTCTCATCAAGCTTCAAGGAACTTCTTTATCTTTTTTACTTAAGATCGATGGTAAACAGTTTAACATTTATTTCCAACATCCAGGCAATAAGACATATTTTAGTTTGAGGGGAAAACGAGCAGCTGTGCTGTGTTCAAATTTCAATGCTCTGCCTCAGAGAATTGGATTCTGGAAGCCGTACACCAAAAAACACGCTCGTCAGCAAACCAACGGTAAAAATTAAATGAAATCTTTTAGTTTATCATTCTGCAATTATACCTGCTAGGCTAACAGAGATCATTAAGGAAGTGAATATTGGAATAAGAAAATAGGAGCAAAAGGAAGTATTTCTAGAAAAAACATAGAATGTTGTCCAGCACAAACCTACTTGGACGGGGATCATATCAGGAATCCCATGCAAAGATGTAAGTGCTCTGCCACTAAGCCACTGTGCTCTTTTCCAGATCAGCAGCAAGAGAACTAGGAAAATTACTCGAAGGCTAAAAATCTATAATTTTTTCAACATTTTACTTTTTTTAATGCACACAAGCCAGATTTATTATCGTCTCCATGTTTCAAAAAGTATTGGTTATGATTACAATTATGTGTAGAGAACTTATTGCATGCATACATTTGTTAGGAGTTTGGCTTTACTCACATTGTTCTGCCTTAAAATAACCTGCATATTCTTAGTATTTACTATTTGAATTAACATTCTGCTTCTGGTTAGCAAGGACGATATTTTTTCAAGTTTCTGACGATCGATATTATAAAATAATGTTACTGTGCAAGTATCTTGGCAAATTTCTACAGAGTTGTTACTTCTACGTGAGTTAATGTGTGTACCATGAAAGCAGATTTCTGAATGAACGCTTTACCACACTTCTGACAAACATGATGTTCTTCAGCGTTATGCTTTAACATATGTTTCTTTAAATGAGATTTTACATTAAACTTCCTGCCACACTTCTCACAAGAATGTGGTTTCTCACCGGTGTGAATTAGCATGTGTATTCGCAAAGCAGATCTTTGTATAAACCTCTTGCCACAAACTTGACAGGGATGCGGTCTCTCATTTGTATGTGTAGAAACATGTCTTTTCAAATTGAATTTTTGCGTAAACGCCTTTCCACACTCCTCACAAAGATACAAATTTTCACCAGAATGCAATGACATGTGTCTCTTTAAATTAGTCTTATCATAAAAAGTCTTGTTGCACTTCTCACAGCAGTGTGGCTTCTCACCTGTGTGCATTAAAATGTGTAGTTTTAAAGCTGATTCTCGTGTAAACGACATATTACACTCCGGGCAATAGTACGGTTTTTCATCCATATGTGTAAACATGTGTATCTTCAACTCAGATTTTTCAATGAAAGTTTTGCCACATTCCTGGCAAGAGTGAGGTTTTTGACCTGAATGTTTGAGAATATGTCTGTCTAAATTATATTTTCGGGCAAACGACATCCCGCACTCTGGACAATGGTGGGGTTTCTCACCAGTATGTAAAACGAGATGTCTCATCAAATTAGATTTTTTATTAAACAATTTGCCACATTCATTACAAGGGTGAGTTTTCCGACCAGCTTGAGTCCTTGTCTTGGAGATTGGAATGTGATATGTCTCACCTGACTCATAATATTTAAGAGGAATCCTGAAATATTAATTAAAAATTGATATTGAAATCAAAATATTACATGCAATATTAAGATGTATTTAGTTGAAAGCATGAGCTATCAGTTGCAAAGCATACACCTCATTTGGGGAAGTTAAGAAACTACAGCAAAAGATTGGAAACAAAATACTAATCAACGACGAACTTGACCCTTTGAAAAATATTGTTTCCCAAAATGTGTCAGAATTAAACAATTCCTAATAGTTTTACGCAATTTACTTTTTTTCTTTTTTTGTAATACTTATACACTGAATAGAGCAAGCAAGCCCATAAGAAAGAACTGATTATGTATCATATTGTGAAACTAGGGTACTGCTCCGAAGTTCGCAAAAACAATTTTGAAACCGTATGGATTGGCTGTATAACTTCTGTCCGCATGAAGGGATAATGTGAGACATTCAACCTGCTTATCAGATGCAGTATATATATATATATATATATATATATATATATATATATATATATATATATATACAGGGTATTTCAAAACAACACCGACAACGTTTCGGAGGTGATTCCTGACACTAAGATAACAAAAAGTAGATCAACCTGGATGCACAAATGCTTCCTTTCAGAGTTACATGAAAAAATGAACCTTAAAGGTTCATAGCAACAAAACTATGGGGCCTACAATAGTCCGGTCAAGACTTCACTTAGGAACTAATATGTGACCTATCCAAGCATGCAAGTTTCAGAATCCTGCGGTACTTCTGCAACAATTTGAATTGAAGTAGTTGGTGAGTATCACAGATTATATGCCAGTAACCAAACTTCCTCTAAAGCTTGTTGCGTATCTTAGGATTCTGAAACATGTATTTTTGGATAACTTACATATTACTCGTAGTTCCTACGTGAAGTCTTGATACGACTACGGTAGGTCTTATAGTTTTGGAACTACGGACCTTTAAAAGCCATTTTTTCATGTTCTCGGCAGCATATAACTCCGAAAGGAAGCATTTGTGCACCAAGTTGGTCTGTAGTTTTACTTTATCTTTGTGTCAGGAATCACCTCTCAAACGCTGTCGGTGTTGTTTTGAAACACCCTGCATATATAATGTTTCCTGGTATCTTATATCATCACAGCCTATGGAAATCATTGGTAAAATTGAAGTTTCAATAGCTTTTACTACCGATGTCAGTTGAAGATCTGAGATGCAGACCATTCTTGGGATTCTGAGTTCGCACGAAAAACAGTTTGTCGCCTCCTAGTATATTTTCTTTCTGAAAATCAGTATTAGAACTGGAAGCGATAGTAGTTTAATACCACTTCTGGAACAAAGTAAAGGTGAATTCTATTCCTGTGGTACTTGTTTCATATCAAGAAATCAATTCGTACCTTATTTTACAATTTTTTTTACTATGGTGTGGTGTTGAAACAGGAAATCGCAAATATTCACCGCTTTTAAAATGAAATCTTTAAGTTTAACGTCTTACGGTTATGCCTGTTAGGCTAAAGGAGACGGTGATAATGAGAAATGAGTGAAATGAAGAAAGTGGGAGGAAACGGGAGAACCCCGAGAAAACCCACGAGCACGGTCTTTGTCCACCAGTCTACATGGCGCGAGCTGGGATCGAACCAGGGAGCCCAAGCACCGGAGGTGATTCACCGCTTCTGTTTTGCATAAAAGGATATAGACCGGGAAGGCGCTGAATTCACATCAAAATGCCATTCCTTGGTATAATCACGATTTACGGTCTGTGAAAATTAACACTGAAACCCATAATAGTAATAAATTTGTAAATTTCGAGTTTTAATAGAGATAATGGATATTTGAAACATTTACTTAAGACGCTGGATCGATTGGTAGGGCGCATGTCATTATATATGCGTTATCGAATTTGTTTTATTGCGATCAATGTTAAAACTAAAAACGGTTGATCTCGGTTTGATTAGTTAACGGAAAAGCGTGGAGTACATCACAATGACATTGAGCATCTCCAGAAAAATCACTTGTACATATTACTGTTTTTCCTCTGACTCACACAGCTTTTATAAGAGATCCGATACTTACGCATAGCATACTTTGGAAGTCTAGAATAAAGACACGTTCGGTCAGGTGATATTATACCCTCCTGCAGGTGGTAGTTCTGAGTCAAATTACTATACGAGGTTCAATTAACTCGAAGTGGCAACATAGTTGTGAAATATAATGTAGTGAATTACTCGCCTCAAGAAGACTACAGTTCTTCGATGTAGTCTCCGCCAGCCGGTTGAACCCTTAGCCAGATGTCTTGTAACCGTTGAATACCTGTCAAAGCCCCACTTTGTTAGAGGGTGTTCACAGTGTCCAATAAGGCACGAACAATGCTGGAAATGTCTCTGAAACGTTTGCTCATGAGAGGTTCTTTCATTTTTGGGAAAAGATCAAAATCGTAGGAGCTCATATCCGGGGAATATGGCGGGTGCTCCAGTACCTTCGAACCCCATCGTCATAACACACTGTACTGGATTGGCTTTATGGCATTTCGCATTGTTGTGTAGGAGAATTCGTCCAGACTCCAGGAGGTGTGGACGTTTGCGCCGCAATGCTCGTCGCAAATAGTGACTGAGGTATGAAGCATTGACGGTAACGCCCGGTGGAACTTGATGTGACAGAATAATGCCTTCGTGGTAGTATGACATTATGATTACCATCTTCACGTTTGCTGGATCTTGCCTAAGCTTTCTTGGTCGTGGAGATTCTGGGTGGCGCCATTTACTCGACTGACGTTTCAATTCAGGCTCGTTGGATCTTCCCCACGTTTCGTCACTTGCAACAATGAGGTGCAAGAAGTTATCACCTTCCTCATTGTATCGTGTAGGCGCGCACATTCCGACCTATGCCACTTTTGAGCCTCGGTCGGAGCATAGAGTATCCATCTGGCTGATATTTTCTGCATGGCAAGATCTTGTGTTCAGCTCCTGCGCCAATTCACTACAAGTCCAGCGCCGATCATCGTCAAGCAGTTTCGTAGTCCTGCGAGATGAATTTCGTCCGTAGCCGTTTGCATATGACCTCCACCGTTTGTCTGTTGATTGTTATCCCGCCTGAAATACAGCAATCTAACTCGCCCCTGTTTCATACGGTAGAGCAGCTTCACCACAGGCCTCTACTAATCCTCGGATTCGTCCTAGCATTTCGCCCTCGTGCCACCTGGAATTTTCATAAACACATGCTCCTCTGCACGCGTGAACATTGCGTTAGGGTGGTATTTCACACAATAATCTCTTTAACAATGTCTAATCGCCACACACACCATAATATTGGACCGCAGCAGCGTTGAACTGACTTGCACATATCCACGGAACACACTACGTTTATCATTTATCTTCTGCCCACCCGACACTCCAATTGTAGCAGTTCGAGTTAAATGACCCTCGTATGTATAACTTATTCAAAACACTAAAGATAATAATCTACGTTTCAGTGTTTATGGTTAAGTGAAACAAAAAAATACCCTACTAAATTATAATGTACACACTGCAACAAATTATTGAGATAGTAATGATGTTCCGAAAATAATAATAGAATTTTCTGCAATCTAATATCTACAGTTTATCAGTTTGATGCAAGAAAATTATGACATGTTCGTAAACCATGTTTTTCAGAGAATGTCATAACTCAGCATACGAAAACACTCGAGCCATTCGTAATAATTCATTTGTTTTACTCTGTTCGGATTTTCAATAAGTTTAACATCATTTCTACAGTTCAGTGCTCGTATACTTTCCAGCTTTTAATATATATATATATATATATATATATATATATATATATGTGTGTGTGTGTGTGCAGTTTTTTTTGCTTGCTTTGCTTAATGAATTCATTAGTAAAATAAATTCGGTAAACATCACCTACACAATTTCAGACAACACAGCTCGATGTTTAACTTCGTAAGTCAGAAGAGCGTTAGTTATCTCGAGCTTTCTCACATTCAAGGAATTACTTGCTTGCTTAGTACATTAGGAATTGTAAACATTTCTGGTGCTCTGAGTGTCTCATCACATTAATTGTTATCGAATCTAGTGAATAATAAATAGAACATTATATTGTTTGTTTTTTATTACTACATCTTGTTATACTCTATGATATTAAAAGTATTAAAAATTTCGAAGTTGCGCTAAACTTAGGCCAAACTTAAAGAAAGTCTGGATTTCGGGCAGGGGTCCCGGACCTCGAGAAGCCACTTCTGCGTACGTCGCTGCAACTACCCAAATATTAAACGAAAGCGTTCCACTAAAGTTACATGTAGAAAGTATTCTATTGTATGTTTTAAGGAAAAGTAAGTCATAAAAAATAATTGAATATCACTGAAAATTAAGGCTTATTATGAACTAATTTTTGGGACATGCAGAAAGATTTATAAAAACTTTACTACAAAAACACCTACCCACACCATAATTCGATGAGCTACAAAATAGAAAGAAAATAGCACATAAGATTCAGTCTACAGAGCAATTGCTACTTACAGAATGGACATACACTATTTCGAGAATCTATGTAAGGAGAAATTTTTACATTGTCGTCTCGTCTCGATTTTCATCTCCAAAGCGAAATGATAATTTGAGTTAATCTTGACCCGTCTAGATGTCTAAATGGTAATTCTGGTCTCGATTCTGTTTTCTTTAAGAAACGAGATGAGAAATTCCTCTTTTTGTGGACAACACTAAACAAAATCGTAATATTCTTGCCAAATGTCATGTTTCTGCTTGTAATGGTATGATCTGAGTAATGATGAGCTCTTTTCATCTTTTACGAGATAATAGTAATTATTCTTATTGTTACTGAAGGATTGAAGATTCAAATACTGAAGCATGCAAATATTCAAGTATCTTACGATAATAAAACGTGTGTCATCGCCGATCAATGTTTGTAAGGGTACAAACTACTGGAAAGAATGGAAAATTAAATCAGAATAAAACGTCAGTAATCAACGAAGAATTTGATAAAATAAAATTCATGTGCTGAAACGTAAATTTTAGTACAGAAAACACCAAAGCTTTCGATGGTTTTGTAATTTGTAATTCTTTCTGTTCAAAAGACTAAATTACATAGTTGTGTTATATTTAAATGTTGAATAATTTCAAAAAGAGCAGTCACTTGTATCAAAAAATACGAATACTTGCTCTTTTATAAACAAAGAGAATGACTGATTTTGATACTATTATTTTACTACACTTAAATTCGCTGGGAAATATTACCCTTGTACTGGGAATAGAAGCCAGTTTCTCTGTATGGAGGCTACTTTAATTCTGAAATAATAAAAGATAACTGCAAAGTTTTCGGCATCAGCCACATGCTTAGGTAACAAAAATTTATATTTACAAGGTAAAAGTAAAAAATAAACAAGCAAAGTGTATTCAGAATACAAGGATGCAAATGTCTGTAGCTACTATGACCTGCAAATGGTATATGATATATGGAAGTACAGTTTCAAGTGGAAATCGGACCTGGGAACGAAATGCACAAACTACCGCGAGGCGGACACAAATGTGAATTAAATCACATGGTCCAAGCTCGCTAAAACTACACTGTTGGATTTTTATTATTTAATAAAAAGCAATATTCCTTTTACTAGCATGAAAAATTTGAAAAATCTCGCTTTACAGTATGAGGTAATCTTGTTTCGTACCTAAAGAAATTAGATGCCAACAAAGACATCAAAATATATAGAATAACCGAAATTTGGTTTTATCAAAAACTAAACTTTGAAGATAAATCTATGACAGGATAACCCTTGAAAGGAATTTTCATGTTCCAGAAAATAAAAATTTAAATATAATTATTTAAGGTCTGCGACTCAAAAATACTCCCTGTAAAGAATTTGACTCTTTATCGCTAATAGTACCTTATATACAAGGAATATTGACTTGTGCACGTGACTAAGCAACCCGGCATTACTGTTTTAAATTAAAAGTATTGTTCTTAAAATGTTTTTCATCAGTTTGAAAAATGACTAAACAACTGCTTTCCACCTTCCTTAGCGATCCTAGCTAGTTAGAGTAAGCGGCCAAGAGCCTGCCTTGAAGAAAAACACACATGATTGATGTTACTTTTAACTATTATTTTCTAAGAAGTCCCATTTATGTACGATTTGTACGTTAAACTACATTCCGATACCTTGTTTCGAGTGTATTTAGGATTTTGAACCACGACTGTTTCGATAGAGCTCATTATGTTTGCAAGAAGTACCTGAGATATCATGACATTTTACTTATTATTTTTAAAATTCATTTGGTGCTATTTCTAATAATAGCTTAAACTTTTTCAGCAAACATTATCCACCCAATATTTTTTTTTTTTTTTTTTTTGACACTGTTCGCTATCTTCATGTCCTGAATTACTTGATCAACTAGCATTTAGAACTTTTACTGAAAAGAAAACTGTTATAACTATGGATAGTATAGGGTACAGTAAAGTCGAAAAGTGGGAAAAATATATTGGGTAAATAAAAAACACTAATTACTTAAAAGAACGAAGTCTTTGGGATTCAAGTATAACTTTCAAGTAGATTTAACGTGATAACGTTAAAGCGTACTTTCGGATAGAAAGCTTTGCAGCCTTAGCTATAACAATATGAATTTTTTAAATATAATTTTATTCTCAATTTGTAGTAAGATTAGAACGATAGCAAACATATTTCCTGAGAAAGACTGTGGGATTTTTTTTTTGTAGTATTGTCATTAGGAAATAGAGAATTCTGAGATCCACAAAAACTTTTTACCTTTGCAATTCGAAATTATTTTTCTCCTCTTCATTCGATTGACAAGGTATGTCAAGTTCTTCAACCTTCAACTGTGTATCACAAAAAGCTGCACATGTTGTATCTTGTTGGAAATCAAGCTCTGGTTTAAGTAAATTAAATTCATCTGAAGTTAAATTTTCAGACTTTAATAAATCTTTGTCTTTGAATACTGGCTGATCCACATCCTTATCTTCACAAAGCACACCGTCCTTGAGTCCAATACAATCTTCTTCAAAATATGAATCATCATTTTCAATTTTGATAAAAACTGTATGCTCCATTGAACATCCTTCATTATGTGCACTTTGGTCACCTTCCATTGTTTCACATTACGTACATAATTTCGTTAAATGACGGTCAACAATATATACACGGCTCAAGAGCTATATTTACAATCGTTTCTAAATGATGACTGGTTTTGATCTTCCCTGCTTAAGTGACTGGATTTCCTCTACTTAGCATGAAGTTCATAACACCTAAAAAAAAAAAGTTGGATTTTAATTACAAATATATATATGCACTAACCATAAATTAGAAAATAATACTTAACAGCTCATGACTCTATTCAGCTATTGTTGGAGTAATTCAATGATTAGAAATGTTATCGTACATTACCTAAAATTAGAAGCCTCGGCTTAATTTATTAATGGAAGAACAGATTTAGAAAACAAACAAACCAGTAGCTTTAATGCTTCCCTTTGTTGTAAATTACAAAATGTGAAAATTTTGGGAACTTCAAAACAACAACATAATGTTAGCGCCGTAAAATATCAAAATGTTCAAGAGTCTGTTATTTCGCAATTGCACAGGCAGTAGCGAACACTACTGTTGCAGTATAACTTTTGTGCACTCAGTATATTTTGTAATTTTAAAATACAATAGGTGCCAGACATCACATAGTCTGGCTTCAGTTGTTTCAGGTGGATTTCAAAGGAATGTGGTACGTATGGAACTTAAGAACAGCTATTTTCGATTGACCTGAGAACACTATATTGACCAAAATTACTTCTTTGCCTAAATTTGCAGACTTCACACAACAAATCAAGACTATGTTTAATACGACGCCTAAGAATATTAAAATAAATATGAAACTTTTAATGTCTAAGCGTTCTTTACTTAGCACACATTGTGTAGAATCGAAAGTCGTTTACGAAACGTAGGAAGATCGTTGACAGAGGAAGCGATTAAATTCTTTGATTAATCCCTTTTAAGGAATAAAGATGATTTGAATATTGAGAAGGAAATATTAGATTTCTAGTAAATATTTCTAGGATGTTTGAAATTAAGCTCATAACTAAATATCTTTGCGTTTCTTCATTAAGTGTTAAACTTATGTTCTTAAGATATCAGTAAACTTTGCTCAACAAAAGTTTATGAACACGAAGTATCAGAAGTTTCATTGCTGGTCAGTTCTAAAACACATTCAATTCTCTTTCAATTTAGATAAAAATAAGTCTATTATCAGAAAAAGACATGCCTATACAATACTCTATCATAAAGCCATACCTTGAATGAAAATATTTTGAATCTGATTTAAAATGAAACTGAGCTCTCCTGTCTGGAAGGGCTGGACATAGAGGTAATTTGAATAAAAAATGCATAACCAAACTTGAACTAAAAGATAATCATGTTAAAATCACTTTTGCTTCCGACAAGGAAAGTCGTTACTCTTCGGATGTATATATTTCGTGGTAAAGCAGTCTGTGTTCCTATGCCGGATGCAAGATTAACCGTAATCCCGTATGAGCAGATACACATTTCACAATACTAAGTAACGTAACAGGAAAGCTACTAAGGTTACACTTTATTGTGTTAGTTATTAATTTCGGTACCTTACATTAGTTAACTCAACCTTAACTTCACTTTGCTTCGTTGAGCTTACATTACATGTGGGCAATTCTATTAGAAAAAGTTTGATGATACATTAAGGGTAGTACCAGACGACGACGCACAGTGGTCCGAATAGCGAAAAAGGTGGACAAAAGTCATTTTGCGAAATGCAAGTTACAGACACGAAAGAGTTGTAACAATCATCTTCGAGAATCAGTTTATGAGAATGACATGATATTGACTGAATTATCTCTTAGTGCCCGTAACTACAGACGTCCCAAAATAGCGGAAGTTTCGTTGCAGGAAATTAGCAAATATGTGACTTGAGTTTGGGAAATTATTTTCCGAGCAACCATAATAATGAAGGGCCATATTGTAATTATTATACACAGGGTATATTATTGTGTACGTGACACAGTTAGAATGAACAATGTGTATTGCATCATAGTAGTTATAAAAAAAATACACATATTAGTACTCGTGTGTACGGGAGTACTACAGGCTACTTATAGAGTTTTAAAAAAATGTATACACATGAACACTACGAAATTTAAACATGGATAACAGTCGATAGTTGTCAATATGCTGTATAAGTTTGTCTACTTCCGTCTATTACAGGAAATATGACATTCAAATCATGCCACCGAAGGTGGTTGGTTGGGGTGGCGAGACAAGCAGGAGATAAGTACGTAAAGCAATTGTGTTTATTTGGCAGTGGAAGCACACGGGGTGAGATGGAAACGACAGAGCCACAAAATTTATCCCATTTGGAGTTCGAACACTGCATCCTCCATGCACACATTCGATCTTTAGAGTGCATTTTCATATATTCCATAGATCAGCTTTACAGAAATGGAAAGCGAGTGCGAAAGATGGAACCCGTAAAATGTTTGAAAGCAGGGAACAAATTATCCAATAGAGATTCGGAAGTATACAAGGCCTCAAGTGTGAATATACCCAAGAAAGTTATGGAACTACGAAATGATGGTAATAAAGCCCACAGGTTCTTTGCAGCATTTCAAACAGCTTCAGAGATAACAGAGGTGGATCAGCAGTTAACCTCGCGTTTCGGAACTATCTTGACAACAATTTCATGTGGACATGACATACATATTGCAAAATTCAACACGTACTGCATCGAAACTGTTCTGTTATTTGTGCGATTATACCCATGGTACTACATGCCATCCACCGTGCACAAAGTTCTTATTCACGGGTCAGTAATTGTGCAGGCAGGTCTTTTACCAATTGGGGAGATTTCAGAGGAGGCCCTTGAAGCTAGACACAAGGATGTGCGGAAATACAGAGAGCATAACACTCGAAAAACATCAAGAGTGACCAGTAATTCGGATCCTTCAAAGGCTGATGTTGAGTTCGGATCCAGTAATTTCCGCCTTGAAAGTACTCACAAAGAAGAAAACTCAGAAACTGCCTCAGGATGTGACTGCGATACTGAAAATAACCAAACAAGATGACGAATCTGCAACTATGGCGTCTGAAGATGAATTAGGCTTGTAACCAGGACGTTTATTGCGAGTGCTTATTAGCATAATCAACTACTCCTACTTTTGCTCCGCTATAGTGGATCCTCTATTTTTAATTTCATACATAATATGAAATTTGTACGTGCCTCATACCAATTTCAGCTCCGTAATCTCCATTTTATACATTCTTCCGCCATTTTGAAATTTACAATTTTATTATCACTGTCATTTATCATTATTTGTATTTTGTGACCGTGTAAACCCCACTGTACCCAATTTGAGACCCATAATATGAATTTATCATTGTTGGTCCGCCATTTTGAATTTTTCATTTTTGATATCAAATTCGTAATCAACAACCTCCGCCTTTTTCGCTATTCGGACCACTGTGCGACGTACATATTTCCTAATCGTATATTTGGATAAAATTAGATAAATCTTATAACTTTTAAACGAGTGTACTGTGATGAAAAAATGCTACACATTGTGTATGGCACTCCTATAATTACAAATAGTTGAAGATAAAAGAATACGCAAATAGTGAGATACGGAACTGTTACATTATACATTAAATGGAGTCCTTTTATTGTCCCACATTGCCCAGTTGTTCACAGGAAAATTTTACACGAAACTGTATGTAATATTTCGTATAATTGAAAATATAATGGAAAATCAACTAACTTTTGCAGAAAACGCTTCTCTTTCGGAGAAGGAGTTATGAAATAATCATCATTTAATTCCAAGTTCTCGAAATGACGTAAAAGGTTAAATTGTTATAAATCACTTAAGGACTGGCGATAAAAGGATGAAAACTAAAAAGCAGAGAACAATGTGTGGCGCATGGACTGTAGTGCTCTGACAGAAACAGCGGCACGCTACTATTCACCTTTGAGAGACCATAGTTAAATCTTAAATTGTGAGGTATGTAAATTGGTACGCAATTGAAAATGTAATGGAAAACAACTTTTTCAGAAGAAAGAAAAAAAAAACATTTCGTGTGGGTCACCGTTTATGTTATGGTTACCACTCAACTATGAACTTTATTAGACTGAAGTTTTAAAAATTCATCTTAACGCAGTTGTAAGGAGTGCACAGACATTATTTACTTAAAAGCCGATGCTGATTCTCCTAACTAATACGAAATATCGTGAAATAAGTAGCGATACCATCAAGGTATGGAGTTTCGTAGTAGGCGATGAAGTTTCGAAGTTAGTTTTTACACGAACACTCTAAATTCAGTTTTATCCGGAAATAAACAAACACACAATTGTGTTCACGGGTGAATCCTTAAAGTTACAGTTTTTAAAAATATTCAAAGTTTTCAGTAATTTCCTGAAAACATTACAGAAGGTGTAGACAAATTTAGGTTCGTTCTCTTAACACTTATGAAAAGATGATGAAATAATGAACGAGATATCGAGTTATGCATTTCCATGTTACACAATAAAATGTCCAAGATTGATCATTAAACAGGAGTGACAACAGGTACAAACACAATTACTTCCAAATGTAAATTAAGATTGCAGGACATCATGGAATTGCAGGACATCATGGTTTTCCAAAGTTTGCATTTAGAAATTTTTAAAATTTGTCATTCCAAATTTTGCTCTGAATGATTTATTTTTCCTTTCTTTTCCAATTTTGTCGTTCTTCTACTCCAAACTCAATAGTCCACATTTTCCCATGTTACATCTTAATAATATTGTTGTTTACGGATCTAGAACATTTACAGAAGGAATCTGTTAATCCTTTTTGGAAGACCAATATATAAGCAATGGAACTCTATGGGTTCGTAACAGGGTGTTAAAAAATCATGATTTTTAAAAAAAAAAAAATTTCTGATGATTTTTTTTATTTAAATCGATTTTTTTGATTTAAATCAAATCTTTCTCCTCGTATAATACAAGTCGCGAACTGAACAAAAAGCATTCCGAATTAGTATTAAATGCCAATTATGCCATTTAAGTGAAAGTCTTGGGCTTGAATTTTAAATTAATCCCCAATCGTTAACCTATATCAATCCCAGACAATGTTTCTTAATTTTAAATTATGACTTTTTTTTTTTTTTGGTAAATTATAGACTTTCAGTCAAGCATCATCCCTATTTATCCTAGGATCATGGTTCATAGCTCATTCTCTTCAGAACAGAACAGACTTTAAAACGGTAACATTCACACTTTCCCTATCATGTCCCTGAAGCGGAAAATTTTGTAAGAAGTCGGGATTTTTTCTGATTTTTCAAAAAAATTTGATCCCCTTTGGACTCCCCTGTGTTAACGCACAGATCTCAAAATCAACTGGGAAATACAAAGGGTGTACTAAATGTGTACAAAATTTCAAGCTTCTATCTTGAACAGTAAGGGCGGGAAAATATTTAACAATGAGCTAAGAACATCCCCACAATACCCCAGATGATCCAGATGTAATATAAAAATTTCCTCAGACATCCCTATTTATCCTAGGATCATGATTTGTGCATTATTCTCTTCAGAACAAAACAGAGCTTCAAACGGTACCATTCAAATGTCTCCATCGTGTAGGCTATCTGGGGCTGGAAAATCACGAAAAAAAAGTATTTTCTGTTAAGAAATATCCCCTTTTTTAAAATTTCTATCCCTCTATACCTCCTCTGTTTAAAGGCAAAAATCTGAAACAAATCTGAAAAATACTAAGGGGTGCAGTGAATGAGTGTTCAAAATTTCAAACTTCTAGATGCAAAAGTAAGCCCGCGAAAAATATCCCCAAATACCCGTATAAAACAGGATCTCAGGTGACAGTTTCCTGATACATCCCTATTTATCCTAAGATCATGGTTCGTACATCATTCTCTTCAGAATAGAACAGCCTTCCAGATGGTACCATTCATATGTCTCCATCTTAGGCGGGAAAATCGCGAAGAAAGCTATTTTTTGTTAAAAATATCCTATATATATATATATATATATATGCCCCTCTGGACTCCCTCTTTTCGCGCAGAGATTTCAAATCATCTGAAAAATACTAAGGGTGCACTGAACGAGTGTGCAGAATTTCAGTCTTCTGAATGCAAAATGTAGGCCCGCCAAAAATAATAAAAAAAAGCACAACAAAAAAATATTTTTTAAAAAAAATTATGACGTCCTCACATCCTATGTCTCGACGCAGAGGCGTGAAAGCATATGTAACGTGCTCTACAATGCCTTCAGTCCTGAAAAAACGAAGTAAAAATCTTTATTGGTACTTTTTTAATCGAATAATGATTTTATCCTATCACCTAAAAATAGGTGATATAATTTAAAAGGTTAAGCGTTAAGGAAAAAGTACAGCAACGCTTATCAAAGTGACACTTTTTTCCACAAAAGTTACTGATGTTTGGAAGGGGCATATTTTTAAGGAAATTATAACTAGCTTGCGGCACGAAATACATAAAATTTACCTAAAGTGAAAAAATCTAAAAAAAAAAAATCGGAGAGGGGGATAGGACGCTTCTAAATACGCCCTATTATCTGGGAACAAATATGTAGACGCGCACACAAAAGAATCTTCGTCTTAAATGTCGATGGTGATTTCCCCGTTGGAATAGTTAACGATTTATAATATAAACCCTATGTTACGAAGAGAAGAAAACAGGATTGCCATGTTACCCGTTCAAAACGGGATTTTTTCTAACCATCCTCTGCATTACACTGTTTTCATACTATGCTGTACACACTGTACATTTGAGTTTCATTGTATTATGATTATCATCTTCCATAATCGAAATAACAACAGAAACGGGACTTTATTTATTTTTACTTTAAATTATTTCGGAATTTGATTTAAATCAACGATTTTTATTTAAAAAATCAAGTGATTTAAATCAAGCTGATTTAAATCAATCCACCCTGGTTCGTATCTATGAATCTTTAAATGATATTGAAAAACTTAAATCAACACGTATCCTCGTTACCACTTAATAGTTCACAAGGACTGAAGAACTGAATTTCTATGTCACTATAGTGTTAAATCATACTTCGTAATGATAAAGTTGTCTGACATGTAAGGACTTAAGTAACACGACCAACAGAGTAAAATTTAACTATTCTCCCTTATGAAAATACCCACCATCGCTAACGTTCATGCTTCGTCGAACCCTCCTGCTGCGCTTCTGCTTTGACCCGGCTAGATGCACTTCTCGTTTTAGAGATCACCTAGGTTCAGTGGTTAGTATATTTACACCATTGCTTTTATGGCACGCATACACGTTGTATATTCCTACCCGTCACGGTTAAGTCCTTCTAAAGGAATCTGCACCCAGTAATCAAACATCACCCTTTGGAAACTCTTTTTAAGGTATTTAGAGCGCGTTTGCTTACTACAGAAGTTAATATTTCATGAATATAAGTAAGTGTCCCACAACTAACACTGCACTAGAATATTTTAAAATATATTCAGACCGACTTTACAACAAACACCCGCTTCAGCCTGACTGAATCTACTCTATTAATACTCTTTCTATCTTTGTCTGCTTCTTCACGAGCTATCTAAACTAGTCTTACTTTTCGATGCACATGAAGACTGACTGTCATCTACACAGATGTATGTGTATTTTCACATTATCATATCAGGCTATTGCAAATATGTAGCATTACTTGAGCAGACGGTCTTATCAAATTTTGACACATTTCTTACATTTTTAGGATAGGTTTGAGATTTGTATTCCTTTTAGCATAGCACGTACTAAATGGGGAGCTCTATTACTAATTGCAAATTGACTTCGGAGGGCTAAGTATAAACACAATGTAGACGTATGGCCTAAGAACTACCTACAGTGAATAAAACACGAACCAACTTGTGCTACACCGCTATTATGAAACATGAATGCTATCTAACCAAGTCAAGATAGGAGTGCAGCAAGAGTGTAAGAGCGGTAGCGAGGGACCTCGTCCGTAGGAAGCAGGCGTGGCAGCGATGGAGGTATACAAATAAACAAGGATAGTGGAAGAGAACACTTATAAATACAATACTTCCACTATCACTCAAAATTAATTTCAATATGCTGTGCACTGAGAGTAATTACTGATATTCACACACACATTCCTTCACGAAAAATGGCCCGTTTAGCAAAAGGGGTCCAGCTCTTTTCTCTAAAAAATGTTATAATTTCGGTAATTTCTCTTCACATTCGGTTAGTTAGAGTAGGTTAGGGTTAGTTCAGTTTAGTTTGTTATATTAGTGTAGGGGTCCTGCATAATTTTCCAAAAAATGAAAGAATTTTGCTTATTTCATACTTGTATCATTCATTTCTCCTGTAAATTGTTTTTTTTTTTTTTTCGTGCTTCTGGACCCCTTGTACTAAACATACTCCCGAAAAATCTTCATCGTATTTCATCTATAAATTTTCTATTTGGTAGAACTGTCTGCTCGAGCGAACTCAACAATGTATAATACAAATTAGGAAAAATGTATTCGCTAATATCTCAACGTATTTTAAGTCGATTTCTGAAAATAAACATTAAATCTGTATATAGTACATGTTTGTCTGGACACTCAAAATGTGCATTATGTCTTCCCCTTATCATCGTTCGTATATCAGTCGTACTAACATTCCTTTTCTGTAACGCTTATGTGAAGTAATTAAAATAATTGAACTACTGAATCTTTCAATTCTGAAATATTCAATCCGGGATGAACTATTCTAGATTCACCCGGTTTGTTTCTACATTTTTTGGGTAAAAAGATTTACTTTGTTTTGTTTTATAATGGAAATTTACCTTTATAAAAATTAGGAAGTTGCAAATTTTTAATACAGTTTTCTTGTATTATGTTTCTTCAATTGCAGTTCAACGAAGCATAATCCTCATTTGTCTTCCGCATACCACTACCGCTTGCTCCAAGTTCATGTGGAATCTGTAGAGCAGGTCTTGCATTTTTACATACACGTTTGTGTTCGTAAGAAAGAAAGAAAAAAAAATTAGGAGCATGTCATAACAAAAAAAAAAAAAAAAAAAATTGAAAAATGAATAATAACACTTATCGCTATCCTGTGTTGCATTGACGAGTTAACGAATTGGTTCCAAGGAGTACATACAGTAAAAGTAAAGAAAATTGTTCAGATTGACAAGCTGTTGGCAATGTGTCAAGAATATAAATTTACAATCTTCATGGCACAAGTAACACATTTTTTGAGTAAAGCATCTTCTGTTGTTCTATTCATTTCTCTTAG
The DNA here is from genome assembly GCF_964235325.1 of Thermobia domestica. Taxonomy (NCBI): domain Eukaryota; kingdom Metazoa; phylum Arthropoda; class Insecta; order Zygentoma; family Lepismatidae; genus Thermobia; species Thermobia domestica. The sequence continues at coordinate 290,344,559 of NC_137457.1, forward strand.
ACGTACCATTGCAATGGTCAAAGAAATGATTACTTACGAATGAAATGGAGAGGAACAAATAACAAGGGCTCATTCCGTACCAGAATACATAAAACTTTTCTGCACAGCAAGGAAGACAAAAAAAGAAAAAGGTATAAAAAATCATTGCCGATAATCGCAAACTAAAATCCTAACTTGTTATTACGTTACCTGTGCTGCTGTGGAATGGTCCCGTGTCTTAGCTAAACACGAAAAGTTTGTTTGTAGCCATAATTATCAAATCCAAACTCCGAGCATAACAGGGGTGGATCCAGGGGGGCGATCGCCTCCCCGAAAAGAGCGAACTTTCTTATTTTACATATAAATAAAACCTATCCCAGAGTTTGGAATTCTTAAAAGTAGCTCAAAGTAGCAGTTACTACCCCCCAGAAGTTCGCCCTGGATTTGCTCCTAGATCAAATAAAGTGGTATATGTAATCTTATTGTTCTAGCATATGTATGCCATTAAGAATGCGAACCACTGACAAAATTACGATTGACAAGTGAATGTTTTCCATTTTTCGCTAAATTATGGGCTGGAAAGGAAGGGAAAAGCAAATTCGCTGATTTCCCTCTAATAAAAGATTAATGAAAAATGGACAACTTTGCATTTCCCTTCGTTCCGCCGTTCTGGTATGACGCAGGCAATCCTATAATAAGTGTTGTTTATAATACGATCAGCTAGAAGTATGTCGATACCTAGGGGAGGATAGTTCACAGTGAAACAAAATTTCTTTACTGGCGTGTATTTATTATAATAGTAAAGGCACGAAAGAAGTGGAGTAGCCATTTTTTGAGGAGATATCTCAGCTACAATTTTAGATACATTTTATCAAAAAATGTTTCATGGTATATGTGGGAGGAAACGAAAAATAACCTAGGCCTTAATGTTTCACTGTGTATCACTAGTGGTGCACAGTGAGACACTAGTTAGTAAATACATTTATGCTACTAAATAATGTTTTTAGAGTAATTATAACAACAAATAGAAGATTATGTACACACGCAAACACTTCCACTTTCGTGCTTTTGAAGCTTTCTTCGTGTTTTCCTACTTTTTTGCAAACGCATAACAGTGCATGGATTAACTTCCTTTGAAAAAGATTTACGTTTTCAAAGCAAACTAATGCATGCATTGATATTCTCTTGTGAAAGAGCCTGAAAACACGAAAAATCTTAATTTCGAGTGAGTGATAATGGAATGAGATTATTGGAGGAAACGGAAGACCCTTAGGAAACCCACGGATACCGATCTTGTATACAACAAACTTACTTGACTAGAGTCGTACCAGGATCCCACATATTAGAAATAAGAACTCTACCACTGAGCCAACATTCTCCAATGCCTCAATAGGCTACAAACGAGAATAAGTAGTTGAATTTTTAAAATAAAAGAACTAAGTGCTTATGTTTCTGTATCAGATCAGTAGGGTTTGAAGATAGACTCCCATCCCTGTGTTCAGAAATTTCTGAAACGAGAAATAATTCAGTATGGATTGAAGTTCTAATGTTTATATTTAATGAACTTTGACATTTATGTAGTGTTGCCAGGTTATTATTTATAAATTTTTGGTTTAGGTCCCGCGTGTAATAACAAGTTACCTCATTATCAAATGTCGAAGTTACGGTAATTTTATGTAAATTGTCATAGACTTTGAGAGAAAATTACCTGTTGATCAGTATGCAAGTTAGTATATGAGAGTTGGCAAAATTTAACATTATTTTTTGTATTGTTAAGCACTGAATGTTTAATCATGTTGTTTCGATAACTGAATTATTTATTTTAAAAAAAATGGCTCTAACTATTGTTTCTTTTTTTTTAAATTTAGGAGAAATAGTTTATTTGTGATATTTGTTATTCTTCAAATTGAATGTTGGATAATAACTTAGATCATCAATTTTGGAGCTCATCTAGAAGAATTGGTCTTTAGGAAATTTTTAATGTATGTACTCAATATTTGATTTTTTTAAAATAAATACTTTTGGTAAAAATAAAGGTGGCAAAATTTTGCAAATATTTTGGTTACTTTAGAAAATTATCTTTTAATATATAGCCCTAGTTGTTAAGTTCTAAAATAACATTTGAGTGGAAGTAGTAAAATGATCTTTATAATTAAGTTATCACTTATCAGACTTGGGAAGCAACGTAACACAAGTAACGAATTACTTTTTAAGTAACGATTCCTAGTAACGCGTTACATTTTTCTAAAGTAAATGTAACGGTAATGCTTCATAAATTTTTGAGTAGCGTGCCTAGTTTGCGTTACTTTTTTGCGTTATATTTCGGATGGGTAACTATAATAGTATGTGTATTTTTTTTCGCAAAGAAACGTTTCTTTCTTGTAATAAATTTGTCAGAATGGAGCAATGGAGCATGGATTGTCAGTGACTGACAGCCAGTCACCGACACACAGAGAAACAGATTTTAGTGCCACTTCTTGTTTTTGGAAGGTGAGTATAACCTCAGGGAAATAACGTGTATTGGTTGCAAGCATATGGAAGATTTTGACAGCTCCAAATCAATATATTCAGTGGTTGAACTGCGAGTGCAATGGTGTTAATTTTATAAGGATGGAAAACGAAAATATTGTACCGATAGTACATTTGAAGAAATACTTAAAAAAAAAAAAAGGTGAGGATGATTGTATAGTGGACAGAATTTAAAAGTAAAATGCCTGAAGTGCCCCGGTGGGAAATATTTATCAACAGCCAGGACAAGTTCGTCCATAAATTTGAGGAAGCTAAAGTTGTTAGGCCTACGCTTAAAAAAAAAAAAAAAAAAAAAAAACTAAATTTCTAGAGTAGACCGAAACAGCACTCACACAAATATTTGAGATCAAGCTATTGTCCAAATGTTAATAATTTGTTTACGCGTGCTCTTACTAATATTATATTATTACTTACTTCAATACTTCATTTTTGTATAGTGCTACTCTATCCATACTTATGGAGACTTTAGAAGTTGCAATTTCTTCGAAAAACAATGTTTCATTGTAATGTGTTGATTGGTTACCGTGACAATGATATAGTGATTTCCTACGATATACTCTTTCAACTTGAATAAGTAAGTTTTAAATTAGTCAGCGAGATGTCAAAATTTCCATGTAAAAAAAATATTGTAAACTGTTTTACAGGATATGATTATCCTTATAACTCAATAATTAAGAATCACGGTTTATATATGTATTTCAAAATATTTTTCTGAGAATCATATTTAAAATATGCTACAGCAACTACAAATAGTGCAACACATACACACTGTAAGAAAAATCTTACACTTTTTGAATCAAAAGATTCAACATATTTCAATCATTTTTTTTTTTGTACGCCTTATATCTGGAGAACTACATACAGTGTAGCAAACCCAAATTATTACTTAGAGCCTGCCTTACTAAAAATAATGCAAAATTTATCATATTTCTTTTGCTTGTTTATTCATAAGTGAAGGGAGATAATGAAATGCAACTTATCACAATCATAGATAATGTTGTTCTACAACAAAACATATGAACTTGAAGAATTTTCAGTGTTGCCATCATAGAAATTACAGTGTTGCAAGAATAACAATTTCCCTAAAATCTAAGTTAAAGCAGCGACTAGAGGAACGATCTCAACTGTCCTTGGTTACGTATCGTGTTGTTTTGGTTTGGTTCGTCACTCAGATACACTTTTTCTGTCTTTCCTCTTGTCGTATGCTATGTTCTTCGGGCATCCAGGCCTACTGCAAGCAACGGGATTTTCGTCTGCTTTCTGTCGAATGCGCATGCGCAACTACTTGCTTTCCACTCCTCTACACCCTTTGCAACTCAACATTTTGCTTTAGGCTAGTTTTAGACGGAAGCATTTATCGTAGCATTTCTCGCAGCAAAAATCGTATCATCGATATCCTACCGTGTAAAGTAGCAAATGCTATAGCATTCAGGGGCGGATCCAGGACCGACTTCTGGGGGGGGCGGTGGGTTGTCATAATGCTACTTTTAAGGGTTCCAAACTCTGGGATGGATTTTATTTATATATAAAAAATAAGAAAATTTCCTCTTCTGGGGGGGGGGGCGATCGCCCCGATCGCCCCCCCTTGGATCCGCCCCTGATAGCATTTCCCATTTCATGGCATATCCTATGGCATTTCTTGTCGAGAGAACGTGCTCTATTTCGTAGCATTTTCGCCAGCATTTCTGCTCCGATTGCAGCGCCGTGGTGTGTTAAAAGGAAGCGAAAGATTTTGTATGGAAAATACTCTTTGTTTTGTGTGGAAAATTGAATTGTAGTAAAGAAAAATGAGTTGGAGTAGGGATACTATTATTATGTTGATTAAAAAATATGAGGAACATCCTTGTCTGTACAAAGTTAAAAGCGTGCAGTTTCACTATACGGATCCACACAGAAATTCATTTTAAAAACTTTCTCGTTTCATTTATTGTACCTTCAGCAATCATTTCTGAGGTGTGCTCTTGCATTCTCCGGTGCAGGTTCACTTTAACAGATGGAAACGTGTAGTTTTACTATACGGATCCATAGTATAAGTAGTAGTAGTAGTAGTAGGGGGAGGAGGAGAAGTAGTAGTAGGTGTATTAGTAGTAGGAAGAGTAAATAATAATAATAATAATAATAATAATAGTGGGACGGGTTAGAAGCCCCGAAGGGGTTCGTTGGGTTCTGTTCTCGATACAAAATGGGGAAATTACAGACTTGCCAAAATTTTATGGCAGCTTATTGAAGATTACGTGCATTTTAGGTTCGACTTTAATTTCTATATTTCTACGTAAATACGTATCTCAGATCACACCACACCATATTTCCATTATTTATACACTACTCTATTAAAATATTAGAAATTTCTTCTTTAAATTTTAAAATCTATGGATCTGTATAGTATACCTGCACCGTTAAAAGTCCTTTGTATCATAATAAGCATATGCGAAAAAGGGCTTTAGAAGAAATAGTGACTGAAATATTTGTTTTTAGTTTTGGAGCCATAATTGCGCTGTTCTCCAGTGATTTGTTTGCTACGTCACGACAAAATGCTTATCAAAATGCTACCGTGTAAAAGCACAATATACTTTTGATGCCATAGAATATTGTACGAGATTTTTGGCAGCTCATCTGCTACGAGAAATGCTACGACAAATGCTTTCGTCTAAAACTGGCCTTAGATATACGCTGGCGTATTCAAGTATTTCCAACTCTATACATCTTGAATTAAGTTATAGTTTCTGTACAGAACGTACGAGCGCTAACATCAAGGAGATAGAACAACACAGAAATGGTTACTTCAATACCTTTTTGAAGCATGCCGGTTATGTAAATAATAGTATGCTTTATCGTAATTGAATGCATCGTAATTAAAGGCAAACTATTAATTATCATAAATACATAGTATGTCCAGTGGCGTGGCCAGGAACTCTTTGAGAGAGCTCACACACATAAGCATCACGGTCACCGATCTGGTAGACCAAGAGAGCCTGCATTCCCCGCCCCTCGCAAAGATTGCTTGGGCCCTTCAGTCATTAGCACATATCCCGAGGAGTTGAGGGGACATGTCCTCTCCATCCGATTTGAAATTGTGATGATTTGTAACCGAATGCCACAAAGGAAAATGAGATGAAATTGAGGTCCCTTGACTTGTTTCATTTTTAAAAAAGAATCGTATTCTTTAATATTTCATTGTCATTAATTATTGTTAGTCTATTTTCAACTATTTGTTTAATTCCTGTAACGATTCCTATAATGCTACTGAGATCATCATCATTTTGCTCAAATAAAAGTATTGTTGCACCATACATAGTTGATTTTTTTCATAGTTTTTGGGAAGTCATTATTTATATTATTACAAAACAAGTGTCCTAAAATTTTAATCTATATCATTGTGGATGCGTAAATAGAAACATATCAATTATAAATATGCATGTATTCAGATTTCAGAATGTGTTCACGGTACTGATTTGTAATACTGATACGTATCACAATTTCATCTACATCGCCTGGTATATAATATACAACAGGTTCACCTCAGAAATCAGATTCATCTACCGTAATATGAGCCTCATCTCCCCTCCCCCAGAATAAGTCTCAAATATGCTCTCCTCCCTCAAATCTGCCTTCCTCCCAATGTTGAAGATAACTCTGCTCTTCTGATCCTCCACAGCATTGTTTTTCAACTTCATGAATATTTTGAACATCGCTTAAAAAAATGGAAACGGTCTTGCCCGTTCCCCGAATGTTGAAAACATTTGCGCCCCTGCCTTCAGTATCTGGATATCTGACAACGAAATACATACACAGAAACAGGCCCCCAGAGTTGGTTTAAGTGCTTTCTAGTTGCATCTTCAAATGATATACGTATACACTCACGTCAGGACCATATTCACGAATGGGGGACTGAGTTCCGGACCCAAGATGACAAATTTGTAGGGGCGACTTTTTCAAGAACGAGATGGAAGTATGGTATGGGGAGAAAGAAGCTGCCCATGGAAACTATGCTGGAAACAATGTTTATACAACAGTGAGGCCGAGTTTTCTTGTCACAACGGTAGTGGCAAGAAGAAGCTGAGACAATTGCTTATTGGCTTCTAACGTAATCCACGCACTTGCTTCTGTATGCCCCACTAGGCCACCAATTAGGGGGCCTCCCTTCTAAATTTTTAAACCCTATTTTTCCCATCGGTATAGCTATGTATTGCTAATTTTAGTAGTATTGTATCGCACAAGTGACTAACTTTGGCATCCCCATTTCGGAATACCACGCTACGCTACTGTATAATACAGTTTTACGTTAAGTCCCCAAAAACTACAGGATTTACACATGTAACCTACGTTTTACGTACGCCACGTACGTTTTTCCTCTGTGTAGGAGTGAATAAAATTCTGATTGTGGCATACAATGAATTCGGGTTTCTACGTTTTACGGCCTTACATGACAAAAATGTTATTTTTGAATTCCACGCATCAGCTTATCGAAATTTATGTAGGCTATACTGTGCGGTGTACCAAATCCAGATTAAAACTGGATAAGTCAATTTACATGTTTTGCAAAAAAAAAATTGATTTACACCTTCAGTTACATCTGGCAACACTGTCTGATTCAATAATGTACTTCAATCGTTGCTTCATAGTTTAAAAATATATGCATGAACAAGGCTTCATTTTGGTATAACCATTATTTGTGTATCACTTGAGGTTCAAAAGTTCTACTATGCTAAACTCCGGGTTGCATTGTATATTGAACACCCTGTATATATATATAGAAATATATAGTATGGCCCATTTTAATCTTCCCACGGAAATATCTCGAAAACGGTTGAACTTAAATAAACTGAACAAAAACTCAAATATGAAATACCATGGGGCAAATCGAATGGTGATGTCGCGAGGGCCCAACTTTCTTCAAAGGGGCCCGGGGCCCAACTTTAAAATATTAATTGAAAGCTTGGGGCGAGTGACACGTCGTTTGATAGATCTTTAAAAACTAAAAAGGGATGCGGCAAAAGATTTCTCATATCGGTCACCTTATTTAAAATAGCCGCCAAGATATGTTACCTGTATCAGATAAACGTCCGGTAGCACTAATATGAAAACGGTTGAACCTAAATGAATCAAAACAAAAACTTAAATAGGAAAGCCATGAGGCAAATCGAATGATTTCGCGGAGTCCCCCAGGGCCGCCTTTCATTAACTTAGAACTTTTATGCAAAAATATGGGTCAAGTGATACCTCGTTCAATAGATCTTCATACACTAAACAGCGTTGTGGCAAAAGATTGTTCATATGGGTCACCGTTTTCAAAATGGCCGCCAAGACAAGGTGCCTGTATCAGATGAAACGTCCAGTACTACACTGAGAAAAAAATTGTAGGTGGCGTACTTAAAAAGATAGGTTACATGCGTAATTCCTGTAGTTTTTTGAATTAACGTACAACATACGTATAACTGAAAACGCATGTTTTATAATACTTTCTGTATAACTGTTCCATCTATACGTACTTTCTGTATGAAACAATGTAGGCGGTCAGGATCTCAGATACAAATGAACGTATATAACATATAGCCGACGATGGTTACATAAGTATATCCCTATATGTATGTGATATACGGAAAACTGTTAGATGTCAGACATCCTGCAACGGCGTGATGAAACATCTAAAGGCAGTGCCTATGTAGCATACGGATAACATATGTTCCGTACTGATTTCTATAGTAAACAAGAGGATACCGTATATTTGTACAATATACCGCTGTCAGGAGAACGGTTTTTTCTCTGTGTACTAATATGAAAACGGTTGAAGATAATAGCGGATGAACAGAATAAAACTCCTATAGGAAATCACAGAGGGCATTTATCATTCCAGGGCTCGAAAATGTTGCAACAAAGGAGAAGATGATTAGAGTAAAAATGCCATAATGCAAAGGAGGAAGTCTTGTTCCTAGAAAATCACTGTTACAAGTAACTTACAACGTCCTCCGTAAGTGGGTGAAGCGGGACGTGAAGAAACGGTGAAATTGCAAATGAGAACCTTAGTTTTTGCAAATTGTATCTACACAACAAAATTATCTTAAATGTGTTTTTATATCTGATAGAAAAAGCTGTAATGGAAAAAAGTAGGTAAAATTGTTGTTAAATGGTATCTTCCATTTTGATTCCAAGCAATGATTTGTGCAAAACTGAATCAACTGAAATGTGAAACCAATTTGTCGAACAATGCAATTTTAGAGCAACGTGTACAAACGTTGGTTCTGCTCAAAAGTCGTCTGCACAATATTGATTCATTACAGTACCAGTCACTTGTACACCCAAGTGTTTCAGACAAACCATACCTATTGCAAGTAAAACTGGGGTTCTCATTTGAGATTTTACCATTCATTCCCGCTTCACCCACTTACAGAGGGAGATCTGAAAGATAATTTTCTAAGAATTAAATTTCCTCTTTAGCATAATGTCACTAATACTTTAATAATATTTTTCTCTGCTAAATTATTCTCGAGGCGTGGAATGATAAATACCCTCTGTGATTTCCTATACGAGTTTTGTCCTGTTCATTTATCTCCAACCGTTTTCATATTAGTGTTACTGAACGTTTTATCTGATACGGGCATCATGTCTTGGTGGCCATTTTGAATACGGTGACCGATATTAAAAATCTTTGGCACAACACGTTTTAGTTTTTTAATTTTTCAAGGTCTATCGAACGAGATATCACTTGACCTATATTTTCTCCATTGACAATTTTGAAGTTGCGCCCTGAGTCCGCACGAAAGGTGACCCTGGGGGTCACCACAACATCATTCGACGTGCTTTATGTCATTTTCCTGTTTCACCTTTTGTTCTGTTCATTTAATTCCAATTTGATACAGGCGTCATGTCTTAGCGACCATTTTGAATACGGCGACCGATATGAAAAATATTATGTCACAACTCTGTTTAGTGTTTGAAGATCTAACGAACGAGGTATATCTCGCCCCATGTTTCCATTTAAAATTTTAAAGTTGGGCCCGGGGCCCCCATGAAGGGTTGCTCCGGGGGCATCGCGACAACACCATTCGATGTGCCCCATGGCTTTCCTATTTGAGCTTTTGTTTGGTTCATTTATGTTCAACCGTTTTGCTACTGAATGTTTAACTGATACAGGTAGAATATCTTGGCAGCTATTTTAAATATGGTGACCGATATGAAAAATATTTTGCCACATCCCTTTTTAGTTTTTAAAGATCTATCAAACGAGGTGTCACCCGCCCCACGTTTCCATTTTGAATTTTAAAGTCACACCCTGGGCCCCCTTGACGAACGGCACGGAGGGGGGGGGGCACCACGACATCACCATTCGATTTGCCTCATGGTATTTCCTATTTGAGTTTTTGTTCAGTTCATTTATGTTCAACCGTTTTTGAGATATTTCCGTGGAAAGATTAAGTGTACGTATTGCGCGGCCGCGGTTCAATTTTCATCTCGTTGATTTAGCATTAGGTGTCCTGAGTTCGAAACCCGTATATATGGCTTACACAAACTATATTTTACTAGTGGACAACTCAAAACTAGTGATATTTTTCTAGTGTGTTCTATCTGCGGTTATCAGAAGTTGCTATTGCATTTGAATGTTTGGTAGCGCAAAGTATTTACTCGAACTGTACTGTTTTTTTTTTTCATTACTTCAGTTAGTAGTACAGTACAACCCCTCAAATCCGAACCCCGGAAATCCGAAAACCCGGCAAATCCGAACACGTTCTCAGGAGAAAAAAAAAATAACTACAGCTGGAAAATGAAAAAAAAATATATTTAATCACACACATTTAGTTTTTTTAAAGGTTTTAACATTTTTAGACTTAATGCTTATAAATCATTATCTAATTGTATTCTTACAAGAAGACAGTTATAGATATGCGACAATCATTTTGGACATGAGTGTACACCCGCCAGTCAAGGTCACTGCCCTTTCGACTACTGGGCCACCCTGTCTAACCTCAGTCGTTGTTTTACCGCCAATTCAGTGACGAAATAAGTTCGTAATATTATTTCCCGGGTAATCCGAACCCCCCGAAATCCGAACAGGCTTCAGCCCCAATTAGTTCGGATTTGAGGGGTTGTAGGTCTACTGTATTATGATCGCCACTAGGAAGGTAGATCTGATCTCCCTATATTTCCGCCACTGCAGGTTTCAAACTTGTTTTGTGGTGGAATCTAATTGTTGGCAGAGAGATACCAAAAGTGTGTGGCTTCAACCGCAGACTAGTTTGAATAGCAAAGTCCCCCCACCCCCTTTGAAAGTGACAAATGTCAGCCACACATTTCAATCGCACCAATCCAACCAATACTTGAAAAAAACAGTCTTTCGTTATGCTTATGTGTGCATTTCAGATTCTCGTCGATTTTTCCAGTACTTTTTGAGAACGTATCCCTGACGTGACCTTTTTTTTTTTTTTCGGAAGACGAGAGTTCTTTATCTTCTTTGCTTCGAACCTTCTATATCGCTCATGTTGCCAAATATGAGTTAGTAATTACGAAAACAAGGTGCACAAAAATCGATGCTACATACCTTGTTTTCTTTACTTGAAAACTCGTAGACTTATATAAGCAATACGTGTGTAACAAAACTTGTCCGAGCACTCTATAAATAACGAGCACAATCGTTTGAAAAGTAAAAAATAATAAAAAGAGAAAAAGAAAACATCGTAAATCAAGAGTATGACTCATTTTTCGGTGATGGAGCTCGGCTAAGCGGTTAGCGAATGCGCCTTTGGCGTGGGAGAACCGGGTTCGATTCCCGGCGGGAGCTCATGTGGTTCGGATTCTACACGTCTCATATAGCCTCGTTGCTGAACGGGACGTTAAATTCAAAATCAACCAATCAATCATATTTCGGTGGATTGCGAACAGCACAGAAAGCGACAGAATGTCTTCAAAATGTATTGTTAGTATTTCAAACTCATACTTCTCCGTAACACACAGTAAAGAAAGGCTGAACAAAATTTAATTGAGTTGTATAATGAAAGAAATACATTTCTTTCAGTCGATTGTTTTAACAGCCGCATTTGTGGAACCAAAACCTATAGCTATAGCTAGTGTGAATGAATTCTACAGCATAAATCATAAAACAAAGTGTTGTGAAATATATTATAAACACCGCCTGATCCAGTGGCGGCGATACCGGCTTCGGGGCCCCCCCGCAAAAACTGATCAAAAGGTCATGTGTTACTCGAACTTTATTTACAATTTCTATTGCGTACTCATGTATATTTTACAATGTTAACAGTATTACCACTATGATTACAGTTACTACGAATAATAATAATAGAATATAACCCCGGTTAACCGAACTAAAGTAGGGTGATTATTTCGGATATTTTTGTTAAGTCATGGACATCTATTACCGGGCCTGTACTACAGTATTTTTTATTTATCTGAAATGTTTTGAAGATCAAATAAGTTCAAAACTCTCTTTGTAGGCTACACTTACGTTCTTTATTAAAGTTAAGGAGCTCCATAGTCTAGTGGTGAGAGCGTTTTATTCATATCCACGTGATCACGGGTTCAATCCTCAGCTGGAGCACTCCAAATTTCTGGCGTCTGCCCAGCGTCGTGAGGAAAACTGAGAAGAGATACGCGTGTTAAGGGAGGGTGACGCAATGGGCTGACCACCTGTTCGTCATTCAGGTGGTCGGAGGTCCACCAGTCGTTAACATATGGCGTTGAGGACGACTCAGGACTTAAGATCTGTTACGCCAGTGGTTTCAGTTTTTAGATTTTGTGAGTTTCATGAACATTTTTAGCACTACAGTACATATGTATTCTATTTGTAGTTAGTACTGCAATAATTTATCTTTATGACATATGGATTAGGCACAGCCTAGCGCGTCCCCGTCCTCTAGATTATTCCCGTGCAGTACAGTACATATCTTTGGATTTGCGATTTCGCATAATTTTGGTTTCGGTTATCCGGAACTATACTTTAACTACATTCCACACAGAGAAAAATTAACGTAGAATAGCTTTGTGTACTCGCGTAAAACACAGTGCTCTCATTGCCTAGAATAAAACAGAAGGGAAACTCTTGTAGTATCATCACATCGGAACACGCAACACACAAACACACATGGTAAAACTTAGGAGAGATATTGTAAGCATTACTATCACTATATTTCATTTGGAATGGAATGGAATACAAAATTTTTAAGAACTGTTAACACCAGTGCTATTCAATCGGGGGTACGCGAAGATGTTTCTGGGCATCTGCTGGAAATCATTTGACAGTTCACTGCAAATAGAATTCGATAACGTATCAGTTTGTGACTTTTGTATTTATGCTCGAACAGAGTACAGTGAAATTAGTGAGTATTTCACAACTTCCATTTCCATCAACATATTTGTGTGAACAGGGTTCCTCTGAATTAACATCAATAAAAACGAAGCACATAAATTGCTTGGATCCAGAATCAGCTCTGATTCTCGCACTCTCGAAGATTGGACCAACAATAAAGGCGTTGGCGTCGCGGAAACAAGCTCAGTCATCTCATTAACACGTCACTTCTAAAGTTAACATTGTCCTCAGGGGAAAATCCTTCTCAGTAGAACTCGATGTCTCCTATATGTTTTGAAATTTCCCATGTTAATTTTTCCGATGCACTTTTTATTCCCCTGTAAATGGTCTTTTGATTGACACACTGATTGTCTTTTCGTTGGGTCTCTATTTGCCCCCCACCTTTTAATCAACAGATCATATGTGTATTAAGTTTAATAAGCTAATTTCGGCTTAATTTCTTTTAAACAGCTTCAGGGCTACGCAATTGGATGGCGAACTGTGTCTGGGGGTACACGAGGAAAAAAAGGTTGAATAGCATTGGTTTACACAATAACCTTCGATTCTTTAGAAACAAGAATTTCTCTATAATTTTCTTTCTTTCTTTTTTTTTCTTCATGTTCGATGCTGAAGATGGCAAGTGCACGCAATCTACCTTCTGTCATGGTGCTCCGTAAATAATTCTTGATAATTTTTAATTTTGAAAAACTTCTCTCTGCTGCAGTAGTTGTGACAGGAAGCGTGAGATGCAGCTGTAAGGCAGTAGTCAAGTCCGACAAACTACTCAGTAAACAATTGTCTTCATCAGTTAACAAGTTGCAATGTCTCGAATTGTTTTCTTGGTAGACATTTTCGGTGAACATGATTATTTATTGTAATACACAGTAATTGTAGTCTACACGATAACGAAAATATGGCATAATAGACTAACATAATAATATACAAATGTTACACTGGAAAATTAAATCTTTGGAAAATCGCAAAGAACAGCCTCATATTCATGTTCACAGTCATACCTCATTATTTAATTCAGTTAAACTGTTAGAATTAGTTATAGGCTGTGTAGAAACGCTTTCAAAATGCATTAAAATTATAAATAACATGTACAAGGTGTCTTAATGAGTGTACTTTGTAGGGGCCCCCTCAGGTCCGGGCCCCCCCGCACCGCGGGGATTGCGGGGCCCTTATCGCCGCCACTGGCCTGATCCATCCTCTATAGAGAGCGAGAGGAGACCGAGTGACTAACGGGCGGTGATATAAATATACGCAGAGCTTTGACATGTTCCTTGAGTTACTGTACAATGAACGTGATAAAAGATAGGAGAAAAAAGCTTGGGCTAGCAGCAACTAGTTTCATTGCATGATTGTCAAATTTAATGGATTAAAATCAATTGCCAAAGGGTGATATCTATAAAACTGACTAGTCATTTTCTTGAGATTTGCCACTGAAATACTTATCCAAAATTACAATATTTTACGTACAATAGTTTCTGAAATAATGATCAAATTTTACATGCTTTTAGATAGGAAGAAACTCAGCACGCTCCAAGGGTTAGAGACCGCCCTAAATTGAAGTAAAAAGCCAGTGCTGTTTCGATTTTCAGTTGTTCTCAAAAACCACGTGACGCTAACCTCTTAACTTTCGGCGCCAAGGTAGTGTTCGCGTTGTTAAGTCTTTTTTAGCATTCACCTTGAATAAAGGACACAATTTAATTTAAAATTTAATTAAAGGAGCCGGCGCTTTTGTTTGTCACTACATATTAAATTATCATCAGCTGCTGCTGGTTGTTTTCTTAGGGTTTCGGACTTTGGAAAAAAATATTTATGTATACATCATAAATGTGAACATAGATGGCAGCAGATTTGAGCCTATTTATTTTGAGAAAGAATACAGAACTGTTGCAGATATTTTAAAATGAACTTAAAATTTTATTTGCAGTATAAACTCTATCTTAATGCTGTGTTTAAAGTTTAAATATTTTTCTGTGTCTTTATATAGAAAGGTAGAAATTTCAAGTACTCGCGGCTAATATAACAAGACTTTGGGTATTGGCAAGAAACAACGTCGCGTTCCGTATCACGTTATAATTATGTTATTTTAATTTTTTGTAGGAGCAGAGTGTAGTCATGGATATTTTCACGGCTGTACTCCTGCTTTAATTTAGTGATGGGAATTCTGATTCTTTTTGGTTCAATTCTTTCGGAATCGTCGAGTTAAAGGAATCATAAAAAGTAACGACTACTTTCGTTACTTTGATTACAAGGACTCATGTGTCCCTCTGAATCATGTGTACTCAGTTACCTTTTGAATTTCTTTCCCTCAATTCTGATTCCGTACTCAAACACGTTTTCAAAAGCTTGTCCCTTGTTTCCGTCCGTGTATTCAGTTTGGCTTCATAATAGTTCGTATATCTTCGGTAGCATACTATTCATAAAGCAATCAAGTAGAATTCTGCTTGGGGTAAGTGAAGGGGAGAAAAGGAAAGAATATTTTTAGGCATCTGACTTTAAAAGAAAATAGCACCTCCCGCTCCATCCTCTTTAAAGGGAGTGACTCCGGTGAGTGGTGGAAAATAGTTGTTTTCACTCTTCCTTCCTTGAACACTCAACGTAGACTGCCATAAGTTTGATTGTACTATTGTGAATAACTGTGGGGCGGCTAAATAAAACAAAAAATAAAGAGCTGTGTTTCACTGTATTTTAATATATAGCTATTTTTTTTAAATCGTGTTGGTTATTTATATGAATTTGAAGTGAATTAACATAATATCTTTCGAAAGTAAGAAAATATCGGGAAAGTAGAATGAAATTTGAGATAAAAAAATGTAGAAGGCAAAACTTTCTGGCCTCCACTATAAATCAAGCCTTTACAAACAACAGCTACAGGCAGTGTGCGGACTGCGTGGAGAATACTGGGGAATTCCTCCCTCGGAAAAATTAAAATCTCCCGCGACTAAATAGAACTCGGGTTCTGTCCCCCCTAAATAAATTAATACGCGTACTGACTACAAGTGACAAATTCGACATTCAAAAAATTAAGGTACTGTACTTTCTGCGCAAGAATTGTAAGTGTAGCCTCGTATAGCGTAGTCCAGACTCGTATCCAGGGGGTCCGGGCCCCCTAAATCTTGGCTGGCCCTCCCTAAAAGTTTCACGGTAGGCTGGCAAATGAACTATATTATGGTGATGAACTATAATATGGTTGGATCGCCCCCCCCCCTAACTTCAGCCAGGCCCCCCACACTTTTAGGCTGGCTACAGGCCTGGCGTAGTCATTAACACTCTCTCGCCTTTGGTGCGAGCGGTGCCGGGTTCTATTCCCGGTGAGGACAATCGATCGAAAAAGAGTAAAATCTTTCTGAGGCGAGCCATCCTGATTGGATTTTCCTGGGTTTTCCTGATTCACACCAGACAAATGCCGGGATGGTACCTAATATATAGGTCCTAGGCCGCTTCCTTCCTTCCCCCGGTTAGCCGAGGACGTCATCTCCCATACGTGATGGGCTAACGTGGCCATAAATGCTGAAAGCCCAGAAACCTAATTCCTAATCCTATAATCCTAAGAATGAAATAGAATCTTTGAGAGCAGGTAATACGTCGAATCTGATGACATTTTAACATTTTTTCTTTTGTCTGTTAGTTTGCCAAGAATGAAAGCAAATACTGGAATGTAAATAACCATAATCATAGATAATGGTGTTATGCACCAGAAAAGATACATAAAAGCAACCATTAGCGTTGATATCTGGAGACGTTTGCAGTGTTACCACAAATTACGATTCAAAAAATCTATGTGAAGAAAGCGACCTGAAGAATCAATTCAACTTCATTGCATGATAAATTGTGTTGTCTTTGCGGTATTTTTAAATATTACATCCACTTAATTCTAATAATTGTATTTCAAAACGATTTTGCTTATTACAAATTTAATAAAAGTACGAGACAATTACAACACAGCCGTATATTTGACAATTAGAACACAGCGGTATAAGGATTCAAATTGAATTGGAGCTGCTCAAAATGGCAACAGATGGAGACATTTTGTTTCTGCGGCTGTGAACTATCTGGTTCCTTAAGCCATAGCCGGAGAGGGGTCTAGAGTGTAGTTAGCCCTTTACTTAATATATCTTATATTTATGTTACTAAAGCTGATCAAACGTTAAAAAGTGTTATCTCACCTGATCAAACGGTGATTAAACGACTGACATAAGAAAAAGTCGAATCTGAGGTGTAGAAGAACTGGCCCCCCATTTTCTAAACATTATTTCTCTGTTAGTAAAGTTGATCAAACGTTGCAAATTGTTGATGAAACCTCATCGAACAATTGGCATCGAAAAATTCTGAATCTGGCGTGAAGGTGTATACCCTACTAGCGTGTAGTAAGTCCCCCCTTACTAAATATAGCTTGTATTTATGTTAGTAAATCTGATCAAACTTTAAAAATTGTTGAGCATACTTGATCACACGATTGACAAAAATAATTTTAATTTTTTTGTGAGGGTGTGTTAACTGTCGCAGGTGATTGCAATATTCCAAAGTCTCCCAGATTCTGTTTTTATATGCTTCCAACGTGTCTTTTTGTCTACCGTTGTGAGTATTCGTTACTAAATCTTGTCAATCTCTCCAATGCAGACGCGAATTGATTCCAGGAATCATATGTCTAACTTTACATCCGAATCCAAACGATTACTTTGAGCCCTTGGATTGAAAAAATTGCGAAGTGAATCCGATTCCTTGAGTTGTATTCGGTATTCGATCTTTTGAGTACTCAAGAAGAGTCGTTACTTTGTAACGACTCCGCAAGTAACGACCCATCGCTACTTTAATTATTTGGCATGGGCACGCTGAGAGAAAATTTATATGTCATAGGTATATTTCAGATAAGGATTGTGGCATGGATTTAGTCAGACGATCGTTATATACGGATTTCTTACTGTTTTATTAAGGATTTAGTATTTATATTTCTGGGCTTTCGGCATCTAAGACCATTTAGCCCTTCACGTTTCAGGGATAACGTCCCTCGGAAGCACACTATCCGGGGAAAGGGAAGGAAGGGAGCGGCCTGGGACCTATAAGTTAGGCACAACCCCGGCATTTGGCTGGCGTGAATGAGGAAAACCTCATTCAGGGTGGCTGGCCTGAAAAAGCGTTTTACACTTTTTCGACCGAGCACCCACCGAGAATCGACTACACTACGCTGGGCACTTTCTTGCTGTTTTTTGTTTTATCTAAATTCGCTTGCCGCAAGCTTGCATAGCTTGCATGCTTGAGTGCTTAATCATGTTTGCAACAAACAATATTCAGAGTGCAGTGAGGAGAAATGTATACCTTGTGACACTAACGAATGACAGTATTTAGGACGTTGTTGCTTGAAAAGGGAGGACAGGGCAGGGACACGTTTACAAACGTCAGCAAGGACACTTCCGAAAGGAATGTATGCAGGGGTGGGTCCTAGGGTCCGGACCTCCCCGAAATCCCGACTTTTCTGTATATTCAACTAATATAATCTATCCTCGTGTTGGATTTTGACCCTCGAAAACATTTGGACTCTTTCCGAAATACATTTCTGCGTAAGTACCTAACTTAAGAAGAGAATTTACAGCGGAAAAGCTTGATTTCGTGAAAGGGGGCGGACGGAGTTCGTATGTTCTTCCGTGAATACATTTACTGACAACATCGTAATATTGGTAGTAATGTTTCCTGAATAATTATTAAACATTTTTATATTAAAAGTGCAACCATGAGGTGAAACTTAGGCTAATGATATATGACTTTTGGACAAAGAAAAAGTAAAATAAAAATACAGAACTGGATGTAATTATTTTCAGAAAATTGAGTAACCTATATTAATTCTCAGGAAAGTAGCAAAAGTCTATTGTAGTGTTTGTGCAAAGGATTGTATTTAAGCGGCAATTGTTATCTCTCTGAACTAATTATGTACGAATAGTATGTAAAGATATCAAAATCAATATTTTTTATTATCATTGGGTAACGCTAATGGAATAATAGCAATAATCATACCAGAATTCGAGACTACTATATATTTTTAGTAAAACTCTATAGCATTCTTGAACAAAAAGAAACAAAGGGTGGGAATCAGAAATTGCCATTGCATAAATATATACAGTATAGATTTGAAAAGAATATCGTAACATTTAGAAATTATATAGTATACTTGTTAGTAATTGAGTTAGTGCATCAATCGCTTTGGTGTAATAATACTGTTTGTTTTTGTGTTCCTCTTTTATGAATTTTGTTTTCCCCATGCTTGTGTGCTTTTTTATACAAATACGGTATAATGTTTTGAGGCACACAGTGCCCTATATCTAACAATCAATTTGTTTTCTTCATATTACCCAAGATACACAAAATCAGCAACTTTATTTATTTATTTTATTTTACTTTATTTTTATTTATTTATTTATTTATTTATTTATTTATTTTAACAGAGATGCAACAGCTCTTAAATTTTAAAGCAGGGTAGAAATATTTCCTTTCATGTTTAATTTCTTGGATTAAGAATCAAAATATAGACTATGTATTTCTCTACATAATTTTCCGCTTGCTGTGAACCCAATGCTTAGTGATTATAGAATATTGCAAGCATTATTATGATTATTAGTTTATCAGCCCCACAAAGTTGATAACGAACAACCATGGAGCAGTGGTAGCGTTACGGCTCTGCATTCGGAAGGTCCGGGGTTCGATCCCTGAGGCCGGCCTTCGTGACTGAGGTTATTTCACGATTTCCCTCAGGCAAATGCTGAGATGGCACGTTCTTTAGGGGCCGTGATTTCCTCTTCTAATTACTTCCTCCTTTCTTTCTTCTGTTCCCTTCCCGGATTTTATGTTCGCCTAAGAACGTCATCTCTCAGTCACGTGAACGGCTGATATAGCCAAACTTGCAGAAGGGCAGAGATGGAGTGGGTCAGTGGATCAAGTTTTCTGGGTGGGTCAGTGGATCGTGGGTCAAAAGCATGTGACCCACTGCGACCCACCACCCACCATGACCCACTGTGACCCACGACCCACCATGACCCACTGTGACCCACCGACTCAGTCTGGCCTACCGACTCACTGCTCAGTGCATTGTAGACAGTATCTTCTGAAGACTTGTGAATTTGTCTGCATTTTACTTTCAAGACCTTCATTTCCCTTCCTTTTCCATTTGTTTCTGTCTACTTACCTAGGTAAATAGGCTATATCTAAGTGTAAAAAGAACTTCAGGCTCTTTTGGATATTGACATTTGTAATTGTAATAATAGCGATAGGACTTATACTACTACTTGGCTTTCGAGGCCTGTGAGTTTTTAGAGGAGCTAACTACTGGAAAAATACATTTTTGAATTACTGTAATGTATAAATTATTATATAAAAAATGAATATAACTATGTGTGCCTGATCATCACGGCAAAATTGCAAAGTCAAATGAAATGACTTTCGGTATATAGTTAGGCCTTAATTCAGACTGGGATGTTATATTACTTTCATTATAATACATATCCTGAGGAGGTAGTGAGGATCCGAATTTTTGCGGAAAAAAAAATTGAGTATCTCGCAAGTCGTTAGACTTACGGAGCTAAAATTCAGTGTATTAACTCTTTATTGAAAATAAACAGAATGTGTCCTAGCATTTTTTTAAATTCTCCTTTATGGGGGGAGGGGCACTTTCTATATATGGAAAATTAGCATTGAGGTGGTTTGTAAAAATTATCAAAAACGATCGATTATAGTTAAGAAAAAATTCAGAAAAAAAATACAGTGCTTCGCTTCATATATCCATTGCTTTCTACTATAATAATTGCTAAAGCTTATGTTTATTATATGGAGCGCTTACAACATAGGGTAATCAACTCATAAAGTTGTGAGAAAATAGACATAAAATTGTATTGTAAGCTTAATTATACGGAAATTTTAAGTTTGGATTGTACGCATAATTATATGGAAAATTTTACACTTTTTCCCCCCTTTACGTTTGTCTACTCACCTTAATTTGGGACTTTCAAATGTCATCCCTTTTTCCGCTGAAAAGTATCGATAATTCAACAAGGAAATAATTATACTATGATCATTTAATTGAAATTCATCGTAATTTGGCCATGACAAACAGCAGTGTAGTACTTGAAGGGGTAAAAGGGGGAAATTTCCAAGCACCTCTGATCAATTCCCTGGAACCTCGTTCCCTTTTGCCTTCTAAGGGGGAGATAACTTAGTAATGACATCAAACCTTCATGTGTAATTACAAAAATTAAATTTATAAACAAATAAGAAATCATCAGTTTATCAGGTTGTAATTGATAATTTATGCACAAGATTCCCTATCGAATGTGTGGTAGATGAAGTTTCTGTTCTCTATAAGTCGACATCGCCAACTGACATGGTCGATATGGAAAATATATTGTATGGTGATAAAAAGATGATACTTCTTGCTGAGTATTTCGAAACTGACTTGGAGAAACTCACATATCAGACTTAAGTCTAACAAGTAGATTGTCGATGAAAAGGAGTTGCAGAATCGGGTAGAAGTATTATCAATTTCCACGACAGAGTGCGAACGGGGATTTCCCCTTATGAATTTACAGATGACTGATATTAGAAATAAACTAAGTGCTCAAACATTGTCTAACTTGTTGTTTATCAATGTTTATGGCCCACCGCTAGACAAGCTCAAAGTAGACGAGCTAGTTATTTCTTGGCTGAAGGATGGACATCATGCCGCTGCGGACGATTTGCCACGAAAAAGTTCTGGAGGCCAACAGGAAATAAACCGATTTCAGGTTTGTTTTTAAGGTGGCAAATTACGAGTTATGTAAAATGTATGTTACTAATGGCTTAATTATGTTATTCAACTTTGTACCGAATTTTTAATAAGTCTCTTCTTTCCTTTTTATAAACTGAAAGGTAAACTAGTTTGAATAAATATTCATAATAATTGCAATCATAATATTTGTAACTTAAATTTAACGTGGTGTTTTAGTGATTACACAAATTACGATTATGAGCATACTGTATGGAGATGCTCTCACATAGGGTACCCGAGCACTTTTATACACTATGGAAAACTGATTTTTTAAGTCTTTTGTGAGAAAAATGCTGTGAACTGAGAAATCATAACCTTTTCCATATTGTACAAGGGTATTTTCCTGCGAATAGAAGTTTCTTTTGGAATGCGTTGAGAAATTAACACTAGCAAGAATATTCTCTTAGTACAAGTATATTTTATTCACACACTAATTTTACCCCACCTCGAAGTGCTTATCGTATAGGTCAGATCCATCGTTATTGAACAGAGTGGTGCTTGAGCGATTGATGGTAGAAATTCAAACTCCGATTAGTGACAATATTACACTCTTGTTTTATTACAAGTGTAAACTCTTTAGTCAGTAGAGAAGAGGACGTGGATCATGTGTCAGAGTTGATGATGACGGATTTTGGTGAGTCAGACAAGGTCACAGTGGATGAGAGTGGTTCATGGTGGGTATAGTGGGTCATGGTGGGTTGTGGGTCATAAATGTTTGGACATAATTTGGAGAGCTCCACTTGGGGTAAATGGAACGGAGCGCCATCTGTTCTCTTTGTCGATCATCTGTTGTAATGTAGCTTAATTACCGTCTTATTAAAAATACATCTTTCAAAGAAAATAATATTTTTATCCTCTCGCTTGTAAACCTACGAAAATAGAGTTACGTTCCTCTGGTTCTAATGTGACGATTTAATTATTTTTGACTAAATATTATGGAATGTGATAATTTGATTCTACAAACGATTTATTCTGTGAAAGTTTACAATAGTAATAATATAATACACTGAGAAAAAATTGTAGGTGGCGTAGTTAAAAAGATAGGTTACATGCGTAATTCCTGGAGTTTTTGGACTTAACGTATAGCAGACGTATAACTGAAAACGCATGTTTTATAATACTTTCTGTATAAGTGTTCCATCTATACGTACTTTCCGTATGAAACAACGTAGGCGGTCACGTACTTTCCGTATGAAACAACGTAGGCGGTCAGAATCTCACATACAAATGGATATAAATAACATATAGCTGACGAAGGTAACATAAGTATATGCATGCGACATACGGAAAACTGTTAGATGTCAGATATTCTGCAACGGCATGATGTAACATCTTAGGGCAGTGGCTTGTAGCATGCGGATAACGTATGCTCCGAACTGATTTCTATAGTAAGCAAGAGGATACCGTATATTTGTACAATATACCGCTGTCCGGAGAACGGATTTTTCTCTGTGTACTCTCTCACTGTCAGTCATACTGGTAAAATCAACAATCCGGACCCCATTCGGATAATCAAAAATTCGGATAATTAGATTTTTTCGAAAGAAAGGTCTATTTTAATTATGTATGTTGAAAATCGCAACATTTTCATAAAAAAATCGGAAACGAGATTGGGTTTCCTATAGAATGTTGCTGCAAAAACTACTTGAAAACGGCATCTTCTACTTCTTTGTTTATTGCTGTCTTCACTGATTTTTTAATGTCTGAAATCGTTGATTGTCCAAGACCGTACATCTAAGCCAACTGTTTACCCATAACTCTTTTACCTGATTGCTCTATAATTTTTAGTTTATCCGCTAACGATAACACAATACGTTTTCTTTTAGAACGACGAAACGCACTCACAAATGAAACAACGCACCGACTGAAAGAGTATAGACTGAAATAGTGTGACGTCACATCCTTTTCGTTGCCATGGTGATCGCCCTTTTATTTTCTAAACAACAAGTTGCCTAAATAACAAAGCAACTAAATGCAAAGCGAAAACAGAGATTAACTATTTTTGAATTGCAAACATTAGAGTGAATTAAATATTTATGTTTCTTTTTAAACATTTTTAATCAATGAAACTAAAACACAAAGTGAAAACAAATGTACTCATGTTGTTCATAATCATATATTGACCTTAAATAATTTTGGGAAATTTTTGATTCATTAATATAAGTATCACAACATTGCATACATGAACATGATTAATGTTTAACAGTTGTTTAGAAAATATGGGTGAACTTTTATAATTGGATGTTTACTTATTGTACTGTTTCTAAGTGCTTTTTGTCTTAAAAAAAAAAGTGATAGGGAATATAAGAAAATATCTGACCAAAATCCACTGATAGTCCGGATTGATAATTTCCAAAGGCTTGTTTCTTTTCTTTTATTTTGTAATATTGTAGATATTAATATTGTGTACAGGTGGGCATATCTAAGAAAAGTAAATGTGCCAATAGAATTAATATTGCTCTAAAAGATTTTTCCCTTTTAAAAATCGTATATTTTTACAGTTTTCCTTGTGCCGACAGTTTGCCAATTTGCACGTTAGGGAGTTTATATTGTGTATAATTGCTTCTTAAGGTGGATTACATGATAATAACTTTTACATGAATTATTCAATATTTGATTTGTACCTTATCACTTAGAGAAGTGTCGCTTTTAGAAATAATTTCCTTATATATTAGCCTTTCTTTATGAATTTTCTGGATTTTGTCCGTAGTTTCCTAAACGTATTTCCATATTCTAAATCTACACTCTTTCCCAACAACTTTATTAACCGTTAAAACATTTTATAATTGTAACTAAATTTACGGCCGTTGTCCTTGTTTGTACTAAACTTTAAAATACACCATTCCCTTCATGCGTTTGTATAGAAAAAAAACATGGCGATCACCATGGTAACGGAAAGGAACTGACGTCATCACTATTTCAGTCTGTTGTTGGAGTAGCATGTCAACAACACACTGACTGACCAATCAAAACGAACAGTGACAGGTGTGCCGGGCCGGCCACCTGGCGACGGACGACAGCCAATAAAAGAAGGATGTTATAAAATAGAGGATATGCCCATATGTACCTTCATCCTATTAAATCAATGAAGCCAAAAAACAGCCGAGAATCGGCACGTCTGATTGGCTACTCTCGTTTCCGCCATAGTCTGATTGGCTACTTTCCTTTCCGCCATGATTGTTGGCTGAAAATATTGCGATCCTATTGGACGGAGTGGACAGAGTAGGGGTGGAGAAACTGTGACGTATGGCTTCAAGATTTTGTTGTAAGGGCGGATCCTCTATTTTATAAGATTCTTGCAATAAAAGAACTGCACTATGAAACGCTGACTCATAATCTCAATAATGTTCGAGCTTCGCGCAGGGAAGGACAATAGCGCGCGTAGATAGAATCATTATTTTGCGAATCGCAGTACGTTTCCGTCTTAATGTTTTTCTGAAATCCTGAAAGCGATTCGGATAATCAGCGATTCCGATAGTAGTCGGAGTTCGGATAATTGGAGTTCTACTTCAATTATCTAGCATTAAGAAGTATATCGTTAAATATTAAGACAAATGAACCAAACAATAATCGAACTCATCACCTTCCGATTAGAAGGCCATTGCTTCACTGCTGAGCAAACATAAACACTCATTCGGAATTTCTTCTCACGAAATATAATTCAATTTCAATGACAATCGCATTCAAATCGGTTGCAAATGCTGTTGTTTTTCGCTTTGTTTTTTTTTTCATTCTACTATGAATGAATCATTTCATATGTTCGCTGTATTTACTTTTATTTATTTATTTATTTATTTATTTAACGTATGGAAAAGCATTTGCTCACCTGTATACATAATGTAGTTTCGAAATATGTATTTCATTAAAACAATTTGAACAGATCTTATTTTATTTAAGAGAAGAAATATGCATCTGCACAATTTTTCTTGATTGCGAAGGCTGACTTAATATATATACTACTTGATATGCCCATTCTTCTCACGGTGAGAATATTTGAATCTCCTTCCTCTTAGAATATTTATTTCAATGAAAGTTTAATTAAAAAAAAAACAAAAAACAGAATGTGATCTAGTTTTGACATAAATTTTGAATTATCCTACACCACCACACAATACGCCTTTAATCAAAGTGATATGACTAAAAAAAAAAGTCCAGCTTGATGTGGGTACAAACTACTTTTCAAAGTTATTAGCAACGTTTTCCCGACCCCGGAAACTATGAATTCGACAAATATTTCAGTAATTTTTGACATTCTATTTTTCAGCTCTCCCATCCCCTCATCCTCTGCCGCTGGGGATGAATTTGGACATAAACGCCATTAGGACATCACTATTCATTTTAGCGACCGAGGAAACTATAGGTAACACATTACTCATCCCAACTTCCATCCCTAGTGGTGTCTTACTATCACAATATCTATTTGTTAGATTGAAAGTAATATATCTACCACGTTTGGTAAAGTTGCTCCAGACGTTCTGGAGTTACGCTGGAATATATATTTATACACACATTAAAATTTTATTGCTGTGCGAACAACAACTTCGATGCTGTCTCCGTAAACTAAAAATTCATCTGACATGCTTATTCATATCTAAGGGGGCGGACGGAGTGTAACTACTGGAAAAATACATTTTTGAATTACTGTAATGTATAAATTATTATATAAAAAATGAATATAACTATGTGTGCCTGATCATCACGGCAAAATTGCAAAGTCAAATGAAATGACTTTCGGTATATAGTTAGGCCTTAATTCAGACTGGGATGTTATATTACTTTCATTATAATACATATCCTGAGGAGGTAGTGAGGATCCGAATTTTTGCGAAAAAAAATTGAGTATCTCGCAAGTCGTTAGACTTACGGAGCTAAAATTCAGTGTATTAACTCTTTATTGAAAATAAACAGAATGTGTCCTAGCATTTTTTTAAATTCTCCTTTATGGGGGGAGGGGCACTTTCTATATATGGAAAATTAGCATTGAGGTGGTTTGTAAAAATTATCAAAAACGATCGATTATAGTTAAGAAAAAATTCAGAAAAAAAATACAGTGCTTCGCTTCATATATCCATTGCTTTCTACTTTAATAATTGCTAAAGCTTATGTTTATTATATGGAGCGCTTACAACATAGGGTAATCAACTCATAAAGTTGTGAGAAAATACACATAAAATTGTATTGTAAGCTTAATTATACGGAAATTTTAAGTTTGGATTGTACGCATAATTATATGGAAAATTTTACACTTTTTCCCCCCTTTACGTTTGTCTACTCACCTTAATTTGGGACTTTCAAATGTCATCCCTTTTTCCGCTGAAAAGTATCGATAATTCAACAAGGAAATAATTATACTATGATCATTTAATTGAAATTCATCGTAATTTGGCCATGACAAACAGCAGTGTGGTACTTGAAGGGGCAAAATGGGGAAATTTCCAAGCACCTCTGATCAATTCCCTGGAACCTCGTTCCCTTTTGCCTTCTAAGGGGGAGATAACTTAGTAATGACATCAAATCTTCATGTGTAATTACAAAAATTAAATTTATAAACAAATAAGAAATCATCAGTTTATCAGGTTGTAATTGATAATTTATGCACAAGATTCCCTATCGAATGTGTGGTAGATGAAGTTTCTGTTCTCTATAAGTCGACATCGCCAACTGACATGGTCGATATGGAAAATATATTGTATGGTGATAAAAAGATGATACTTCTTGCTGAGTATTTCGAAACTGACTTGGAGAAACTCACATATCAGACTTAAGTCTAACAAGTAGATTGTCGATGAAGAGGAGTTGCAGAATCGGGTAGAAGTATTATCAATTTCCACGACAGAGTGCGAACGGGGATTTCCCCTTATGAATTTACAGATGACTGATATTAGAAATAAACTAAGTGCTCAAACATTGTCTAACTTGTTGTTTATCAATGTTTATGGCCCACCGCTAGACAAGCTCAAAGTAGACGAGCTAGTTATTTCTTGGCTGAAGGATGGACATCATGCCGCTGCGGACGATTTGCCACGAAAAAGTTCTGGAGGCCAACAGGAAATAAACCGATTTCAGGTTTGTTTTAAGGTGGCAAATTACGAGTTATGTAAAATGTATGTTACTAATGGCTTAATTATGTTATTCAACTTTGTACCGAATTTTTAATAAGTCTCTTCTTTCCTTTTTATAAACTGAAAGGTAAACTAGTTTGAATAAATATTCATAATAATTGCAATCATAATATTTGTAACTTAAATTTAACGTGGTGTTTTAGTGATTACACAAATTACGATTATGAGCATACTGTATGGAGATGCTCTCACATAGGGTACCCGAGCACTTTTATACACTATGGAAAACTGATTTTTTAAGTCTTTTGTGAGAAAAATGCTGTGAACTGAGAAATCATAACCTTTTCCATATTGTACAAGGGTATTTTCCTGCGAATAGAAGTTTCTTTTGGAATGCGTTGAGAAATTAACACTTGCAAGAATATTCTCTTAGTACAAGTATATTTTATTCACACACTAATTTTACCCCACCTCGAAGTGCTTATCGTATAGGTCAGATCCATCGTTATTGAACAGAGTGGTGCTTGAGCGATTGATGGTAGAAATTCAAACTCCGATTAGTGACAATATTACACTCTTGTTTTATTACAAGTGTAAACTCTTTAGTCAGTAGAGAAGAGGACGTGGATCATGTGTCAGAGTTGATGATGACGGATTTTGGTGAGTCAGACAAGGTCACAGTGGATGAGAGTGGTTCATGGTGGGTATAGTGGGTCATGGTGGGTTGTGGGTCATAAATGTTTGGACATAATTTGGAGAGCTCCACTTGGGGTAAATGGAACGGAGCGCCATCTGTTCTCTTTGTCGATCATCTGTTGTAATGTAGCTTAATTACCGTCTTATTAAAAATACATCTTTCAAAGAAAATAATATTTTTATCCTCTCGCTTGTAAACCTACGAAAATAGAGTTACGTTCCTCTGGTTCTAATGTGACGATTTAATTATTTTTGACTAAATATTATGGAATGTGATAATTTGATTCTACAAACGATTTATTCTGTGAAAGTTTACAATAGTAATAATATAATACACTGAGAAAAAATTGTAGGTGGCGTAGTTAAAAAGATAGGTTACATGCGTAATTCCTGGAGTTTTTGGACTTAACGTATAGCAGACGTATAACTGAAAACGCATGTTTTATAATACTTTCTGTATAAGTGTTCCATCTATACGTACTTTCCGTATGAAACAACGTAGGCGGTCACGTACTTTCCGTATGAAACAACGTAGGCGGTCAGAATCTCACATACAAATGGATATAAATAACATATAGCTGACGAAGGTAACATAAGTATATGCATGCGACATACGGAAAACTGTTAGATGTCAGATATTCTGCAACGGCATGATGTAACATCTTAGGGCAGTGGCTTGTAGCATGCGGATAACGTATGCTCCGAACTGATTTCTATAGTAAGCAAGAGGATACCGTATATTTGTACAATATACCGCTGTCCGGAGAACGGATTTTTCTCTGTGTACTCTCTCACTGTCAGTCATACTGGTAAAATCAACAATCCGGACCCCATTCGGATAATCAAAAATTCGGATAATTAGATTTTTTCGAAAGAAAGGTCTATTTTAATTATGTATGTTGAAAATCGCAACATTTTCATAAAAAAATCGGAAACGAGATTGGGTTTCCTATAGAATGTTGCTGCAAAAACTACTTGAAAACGGCATCTTCTACTTCTTTGTTTATTGCTGTCTTCACTGATTTTTTAATGTCTGAAATCGTTGATTGTCCAAGACCGTACATCTAAGCCAACTGTTTACCCATAACTCTTTTACCTGATTGCTCTATAATTTTTAGTTTATCCGCTAACGATAACACAATACGTTTTCTTTTAGAACGACGAAACGCACTCACAAATGAAACAACGCACCGACTGAAAGAGTATAGACTGAAATAGTGTGACGTCACATCCTTTTCGTTGCCATGGTGATCGCCCTTTTATTTTCTAAACAACAAGTTGCCTAAATAACAAAGCAACTAAATGCAAAGCGAAAACAGAGATTAACTATTTTTGAATTGCAAACATTAGAGTGAATTAAATATTTATGTTTCTTTTTAAACATTTTTAATCAATGAAACTAAAACACAAAGTGAAAACAAATGTACTCATGTTGTTCATAATCATATATTGACCTTAAATAATTTTGGGAAATTTTTGATTCATTAATATAAGTATCACAACATTGCATACATGAACATGATTAATGTTTAACAGTTGTTTAGAAAATATGGGTGAACTTTTATAATTGGATGTTTACTTATTGTACTGTTTCTAAGTGCTTTTTGTCTTAAAAAAAAAAGTGATAGGGAATATAAGAAAATATCTGACCAAAATCCACTGATAGTCCGGATTGATAATTTCCAAAGGCTTGTTTCTTTTCTTTTATTTTGTAATATTGTAGATATTAATATTGTGTACAGGTGGGCATATCTAAGAAAAGTAAATGTGCCAATAGAATTAATATTGCTCTAAAAGATTTTTCCCTTTTAAAAATCGTATATTTTTACAGTTTTCCTTGTGCCGACAGTTTGCCAATTTGCACGTTAGGGAGTTTATATTGTGTATAATTGCTTCTTAAGGTGGATTACATGATAATAACTTTTACATGAATTATTCAATATTTGATTTGTACCTTATCACTTAGAGAAGTGTCGCTTTTAGAAATAATTTCCTTATATATTAGCCTTTCTTTATGAATTTTCTGGATTTTGTCCGTAGTTTCCTAAACGTATTTCCATATTCTAAATCTACACTCTTTCCCAACAACTTTATTAACCGTTAAAACATTTTATAATTGTAACTAAATTTACGGCCGTTGTCCTTGTTTGTACTAAACTTTAAAATACACCATTCCCTTCATGCGTTTGTATAGAAAAAAAACATGGCGATCACCATGGTAACGGAAAGGAACTGACGTCATCACTATTTCAGTCTGTTGTTGGAGTAGCATGTCAACAACACACTGACTGACCAATCAAAACGAACAGTGACAGGTGTGCCGGGCCGGCCACCTGGCGACGGACGACAGCCAATAAAAGAAGGATGTTATAAAATAGAGGATATGCCCATATGTACCTTCATCCTATTAAATCAATGAAGCCAAAAAACAGCCGAGAATCGGCACGTCTGATTGGCTACTCTCGTTTCCGCCATAGTCTGATTGGCTACTTTCCTTTCCGCCATGATTGTTGGCTGAAAATATTGCGATCCTATTGGACGGAGTGGACAGAGTAGGGGTGGAGAAACTGTGACGTATGGCTTCAAGATTTTGTTGTAAGGGCGGATCCTCTATTTTATAAGATTCTTGCAATAAAAGAACTGCACTATGAAACGCTGACTCATAATCTCAATAATGTTCGAGCTTCGCGCAGGGAAGGACAATAGCGCGCGTAGATAGAATCATTATTTTGCGAATCGCAGTACGTTTCCGTCTTAATGTTTTTCTGAAATCCTGAAAGCGATTCGGATAATCAGCGATTCCGATAGTAGTCGGAGTTCGGATAATTGGAGTTCTACTTCAATTATCTAGCATTAAGAAGTATATCGTTAAATATTAAGACAAATGAACCAAACAATAATCGAACTCATCACCTTCCGATTAGAAGGCCATTGCTTCACTGCTGAGCAAACATAAACACTCATTCGGAATTTCTTCTCACGAAATATAATTCAATTTCAATGACAATCGCATTCAAATCGGTTGCAAATGCTGTTGTTTTTCGCTTTGTTTTTTTTTTCATTCTACTATGAATGAATCATTTCATATGTTCGCTGTATTT
Source organism: Thermobia domestica (assembly GCF_964235325.1). NCBI lineage: Eukaryota > Metazoa > Arthropoda > Insecta > Zygentoma > Lepismatidae > Thermobia > Thermobia domestica. The sequence goes on from NC_137457.1 coordinate 290,376,020, forward strand.
ACTTTTATTTATTTATTTATTTATTTATTTAACGTATGGAAAAGCATTTGCTCACCTGTATACATAATGTAGTTTCGAAATATGTATTTCATTAAAACAATTTGAACAGATCTTATTTTATTTAAGAGAAGAAATATGCATCTGCACAATTTTTCTTGATTGCGAAGGCTGACTTAATATATATACTACTTGATATGCCCATTCTTCTCACGGTGAGAATATTTGAATCTCCTTCCTCTTAGAATATTTATTTCAATGAAAGTTTAATTAAAAAAAAAACAAAAAACAGAATGTGATCTAGTTTTGACATAAATTTTGAATTATCCTACACCACCACACAATACGCCTTTAATCAAAGTGATATGACTAAAAAAAAAAGTCCAGCTTGATGTGGGTACAAACTACTTTTCAAAGTTATTAGCAACGTTTTCCCGACCCCGGAAACTATGAATTCGACAAATATTTCAGTAATTTTTGACATTCTATTTTTCAGCTCTCCCATCCCCTCATCCTCTGCCGCTGGGGATGAATTTGGACATAAACGCCATTAGGACATCACTATTCATTTTAGCGACCGAGGAAACTATAGGTAACACATTACTCATCCCAACTTCCATCCCTAGTGGTGTCTTACTATCACAATATCTATTTGTTAGATTGAAAGTAATATATCTACCACGTTTGGTAAAGTTGCTCCAGACGTTCTGGAGTTACGCTGGAATATATATTTATACACACATTAAAATTTTATTGCTGTGCGAACAACAACTTCGATGCTGTCTCCGTAAACTAAAAATTCATCTGACATGCTTATTCATATCTAAACGTGATACTAAATGTCATTGCGATTGTAATCTAATCTAATAATTGACGAACACAAGCTATAAATTTGACACTAATTTCAGTCATTTGACACTTTTTACTTTTCATCCGCATTATCGGCACACTATTTTTTTTTTAATTCTTTTTACATGTCAACCTCTTTCCACCAACTTAAGGTACTAATGGGAGCTAAACGTAAATACTTAAACGGTTTATGGAGTGTTAATAATCTACTTAGGGGTCCCGAAAACTACAGATTCGATAATGTTAATCAATTTTGATTTTTTCATGTCACCATTTCCTCCAGCATCACGCGCAGTGGCGTATTTAGGGGGAGGTCTTCCGGGCTTAACTCCCCCTGAAATCTTACGTACTATAGTAAATTATATGAAATACCTCGCAGAATTTTTACATTTTTAGGCAAAGCCCCCTTCCCCCGAAAGTTAGCAAAGCTCCCCCGAAACAAAATTGTAAAAACGCCACTGACCACGGGTATTAATGGATTAAACTTGACTTAAACGGTATCAGAAGTGTTGCTATTCATATTAGTGATCCCGAAACTATGGACTATACACTAATCAGTGTTGCCAACAAGTTGATATAAAAAGTCGCTAAATAGGAGATAAAATGACTCCAGTTTTGGGTGGAAAGTCACCAAAACAATATTCGTAGAATTTCGTCTTTCCACGTATATATATCGGGTGTTTCGAAACAACACCGAAGTAGAATCTGACGAACTTCTACACCCGAAAGCTGGAATGTTAGCGGTACTTTACGTAATAATGATGTTCTAACATGGTTCTTTAATGGATGTTGTCAGAGGGTGTCGTGTATGTCATTAGGGGTTGATGACATGGATTTGGAAAGTTGTTATATTTCTGTTTTTAGTTGTGCTGACATGGAAAGGTCATGTACTCTTTTTCGAGTGTGTATACGTGTCTGTAGAGACTTTATACTGGGTATTTTTAAAAATAATAATAATGGAAATTTGAATTAAATCTGTTGATACGTCATTCTGAGAGAATAAAAGATTACACGAACAATATGTGGAGAGAGAATAATATATTTAACGGTTCGATTTCTATGAAATTTCATAAAGTGGTAGGAAATTATTTTATTTGTTAAAAATAAGAAGCTTAGAACACTTATAATGTGTGATACGCACTGGGATCGAACCCGGGACCCTTATCATTGGAGCTGAATACTGTATGATGGGAGGGAAATATTTATTCATGCGTGACTTTTTTAATTTGTTGGATCGTATTTTTTATTCTTTTGTAATTATTACTCGAACACTGTGTGAATATACTCGGTGAGCGTGGTAAAACCTCGTGTACGGTATGATACAGTATGATGATACATATACAGAGCGTGGTTTTCGTACGTCTTTTGCTGATGAACTTAAGACATGAACTGAACTTTTCCCGCGCTTTTGGAAACCCGGTTGGGTAAGAGTGATGATGTGTGCTTGCAGGGCGTGCTAAAACTTGAATTTTAATACAAAGGAAGATTGCTGACACGTTTGGTAACCATTACAGAATACCGCCAGACTGATAGAAATAACTTTGGCGCCACGGTAGGTGAACAAAAGGAAGATTGCGGACGTGGTAGATAAGCATCACAAATTGGGGACAAACTAATAAAAATAACTTTAAGGTTGGGAATGCCGAACACGTGATTACCTTGCGGTTATGAAAATACTTTAAATACAGGTTATAAGAGACAAAATATATAAAGATACATCATGCAGTCGTATGAGAAGAAGGATCTTTGCAATAGCAATATTGAAGCAATATCTGATGCTGAAACAGAAATATACGAATCATCGTCAGATGAAGAATTTGATTTTGATGCAATAGATTCACCAGCGCTAACAGTTTCACCAACACCGCCAGCATCTCCAATTGTATTATCAAGAACATCACGATTTTGGGCTTTAGATTGTTCTTGTAATAGTGAAAAAGTGGATCGTGAATGTATAAAGAAGGCTATTGAAAAATGGAATTTTAATGAGACACTAATATGTGAGGGTTGTACGACAGGATCTAATCATGATTTTGATCATGATTGTATGACGACGCGTCCAGAATTATTGGAAATCCGTGCTTGGAGTATTATAGCAAGTCCTAGTGTTGAAGATGATGTGTTTTATTTGTACGCAAACACGCATATTATCGGACTATTAACAAGAGAAAAATTTTATGACGCCTATGTGGAATTATTAAGTGATACAGACTATTTACCGGAATTACTAGAAATCTTCATAAGAAAAGACAAACGGAAAGCGAATATTTCAGATTGAAAAAATGTATTCGAATAGTGCTAGTGTTTCATGTGTGTTATGTAATGGTGAAAACATTAATGTGAACTGTGTATTAAAAACTATAAAAGTATACTTACACAACAATAATCCAATGGAATGCGTGGAATGCAAGTTACATCTTCCTCATGAATGTAAACATTTTCATAATACTGGATCATTTGCAGTGAAGTATTTATCTCTTGACAAAACTCTTAGTGAACTCTTTGAAGTGTTTGAACAAGAACATAGTGAAATCTCATTTCGATGCTTTATGCATAAAACTTGTGATCTTTTACAAAATACAGAATTTGTTGGACAGATAATTCCGTTTTTTATTTTTCATACAAATGAAATTTCACCATGTGTAAATCAGTATATTATCGATATTCAAAGTTTTAAAATGTCTGATAACGAATTTATTATTCGTGAGTTTTGTTTAACTGCATGCGATGATACAGTAAATTTCCATTGCTTGGTAAAATCACCAGTTGAATATAATTTATTATCACTAGGATGTCAAAAACAAATTGACTGGTTAACATTAAATTTGCATGGATTGAAATGGAATAGCAAAACTGGATATACTGTATCATGCATACGAAACCTTGTATATCAATTATGTGCAAAGAATTCAACCTTTTATTGTAAAGGTTTAGAGAAATCTCTTTGGATTAAAAGAATATTTGCATTAGATAATGTCATTGATTTAGAAACAAAACATTGTCCTTCATTAAATGAATTATGTGGAAATACATTTAATGAATATTGTTCTTTTCACACAAGTATTGTAAAGAAATCAGGATGTGCATATCGTAATGCACAACAGTTGAATTATTGGTGGAAATATGAAAGATCAACAGCATTAACTAATGCATTATCAAGATTGTAATGAGGAATTGTAAATAAAATGCATGGGTGTAAGTTTAAAAAAATTTATTGTAAATTAAAAATGTAAATTTAAAAAAAAATAAATAAATAAAAAAAAATAAAAAAAAATTATTTGTGTTTTCTTTTTAAAAATTTGTTTACATGTTTATAAACAATAGCATCATTCTTTTTCAAAATTTTCTTGTTAAACAATTTTAAACACTTTTCAAATGATTGAGTGCGAATAATATGATGCAGAAAATATAAGACAAAATAACCACATAACACAGAATTATCATGTTGATATGGTTGAATATTTGTAAAGTACATTTTAGTATTTTTCGATAAAAAGTTTTTTATTTCCTTGGGAATGTCCATAGCAAGACTATCAAAGTAGTATCCATGTTTTTTCTTATTGATGTACACTGCAACCCAGTGGGAACCAGCAGAATCAGATGTATCAAGATTAATCACAAGTGCTGCAGGAGGTTTTACCGTTACAGGAAGTTTGTCAATAGGGTAAATTCCAGTAACACTTGCACCAGTCACTTTATCAGTTAGTAACACTTTTAATAATTCATCACTATACATGATAAAGATTATTTTTAATTGTAGTAGGTATGTAATTATCACTGTTATTCACATGTAACACATAATCATACACTTTCACATATTCACTATACAGTAATGCTTCATGAACAGTACATCTATATTGTCCGAAACGATGCTTATTATGTGCACACCGATGAACGTGAAAACTTAATGCAGTATACTTTGGACAGTTTATTTCTTCCAAATTTGTAACTTCTCTTTGAAGAATTTCTTGAAGAAAACACTTTCTATTTATTCCGTATGTGTATATGGTTGTAGTATTTGAACAATATGTTTGAAGAATTTCCTTAAGATGTGAATATTCTACATCCCCTTCGTACCAGGTAATGCCATACACATTCTCACCTAGATATTTGTTTGTGCTTATGATTGGCTCAGATAAGTTATTTAAAGGAAATGGTGGTTTAAAAACCCAATTTTGAAAAAAGGGAACGTCAGGATTTACAATAGCTAGCTCTTTTATAATAAACTTATCTTCGTTATCATGATACGCCGAGAAGTGAACAACAACCCGCATTGTACTCAACTAAATAAATTAGAAGGTGTTATCAGTATAAATATTTCTGTCTTTGTCTACTTGTGCTAAAGAATCGAATTGTGCGTACACAATGCATGTAACAGGTTCAGTTAAAGTTTCTGAAAATGATACTTTTAAATTTACAGGGGAATCGCGTACTACATCCCACGTGTTATCATCTAAAGTTCCTGTTGGAGATAGAATAAATGCATACAGAGCATATCCGTTTGGATACTCATCAAGAGTAACAGTATGTGAATAATTTTGATAATATATACCAGTACCTGAAATCAAAGTATAGTAACTTAGAAGGTATAAATTATTATTAAAATCAGGTGTGAGGGGGTTGGGAGGAAATGATTTTGAACCGACTTGTAATTGCAGTTTGTTAACGTTAAAGTTTTGAAATTCAAAGGGATTAAGATGTGATTTCCCATTGAAGGCTGTGTTGGAGATGAAACCAATAATCAGGCCTTTAGGAACATTACCCAGGAAAAGATTATCAAGGCTGTAAGACTTTACTTGTGCAGGTATAGTATAAGATCTTGTTTCCACTCTCGTCAGAGGTAACTTGGCTGTTTCCGAACCCATTCGTGTATTTAATTGCATAGCTAAATCTGCAGCTACATCAATACGACGTACATGAAGAATAATTTCCTCAAGTGCAACTTTATAACTTGTATTTTCAGCAGACATTAAGCAAAAATTATCTTTACTACGATGTAGTTTTACACGCAAACTTACTTTGTTAGGAAGCATACGATCTAAACTTACAATATCCGTATGAAGACGTCCATACATTTCAAAAGATTTACTATTTTTCACCATATTAGCACGTTTTTGAAAACCAGCATTTGTATTATCTAATTTATTAAAATTTTTTGCAGTATCTTTATGCCACATGGCACATGCTAAATGTGTTTGAGAAGCATCATGAGAATAATTTAATAATGTTTCAATGTATGCACGATAAGGATAAGATCCTGATGAAGAACTAATTAATTTATCATTTAACGAAATATCAATTTGACTAAATAAAGAATGTAAGAAATTATTTACGGGTGCGACAACATTATCGTCAGCTAAAGTTGTACCATCAGCTTTAGTAATTTTACAACGTACATAAAGATATAGATAAGCAGGATGAATAAATTCACCTGTTTCTCCCGGAATAACAAATTCAATAGGTCCTTCTGAGGTTAATGTGGAAATAGGACGATATTCAGCATTTGTAGTTGCTTCAATAGCTGTTTGTGTCATTGGTATAGAAAAGAAATCAAATTCATTGGTACAACATTCAAAACTATTTGAATTTAGGAACGCCATTATGAAAAGATGTCCTGTATATGTTTACGTTTTGTTGGTGGTCCAAACTTTACAATTGCAGGAGCTTTCCTCTTGCGTGACCGTCTCTTGCCGTTACCAGTTAGCAACTGTCCAACTTTATTAATTGCTTTTGTCTTTAAACTATTACCAGCTTCTTTTACACGTGCACGAACCGATTCTTTAAATGGTCGATTTTCTAATACATCACCCGCAACTTGCATACCGGTTTGTAATGCTTGACGTCCTACAGTTTTTGCACCTTGTTTAAGAAATGGTAAAGCAAAACGAAATAATCCTTTAAAGAAACTACCTATACCATGTCCCCTTTGATATACAGGTCCTGAAAAATATGGTATTCCGCGCCCACGATGATAAGTAACACGTCTTGCTCTCATTTTTTATTATTATTATTATTATTTAGAAGATGCCGGAGAGCGTTTAAAATGTAGTGTTACGGTCAGTGTCCCAGAACGAAATGGCAAATTTCGCCCTGCATGATCTTTTAATAGTATTTCAATTGTATTAAAACAAAATTTTGCAAGTGGCATATAATGAATATTTTCAAATGTAATTGTTTGAACTTTTCCATATTTAATATCAGAGATTGTTGCTATACGTAATAATGGTGCTTTTGTATCACCTAAAAATTGATATTGTATAATATCTGTATAAATAAAAATTTGATGTGGATATCCGATATCTATGTATGGTTGTTTGAATCCATGAGATTCTTTTACAAGATCTGATTTTTCAGAAAAACCTAATTGTAAAGCTAATGTAGGCGACAATGTAACTGATTCTACATGCTCATCACATTCAACATGTACAACATTTGAAAAACTAAATCTTATAAAACTCGATATTGCGTTTAATTCTTCTAGTAAATGATGAATGGATGGATAATATCCAACAAGAATTTTACTTTTCATAGGTTCTGCATTTTTAAATTTGTACCATATAACGTTTTCACCCGCGGTAACATATAACATGTTAATGGAATATGTACTTCACTTAATCCTACATACCAATCGGATTCTGATAAACGAATATTATTTTTTAATTGATTAATAAAATGTGTTGGACTATTTGTAGGATATACATTAGCACTAGCATTTGAAACTAATGTAATGTAAAAACTATCATCAATACTTTCAGAAATCATTTTCGTTTAAAGTGAAGTGTTAGGTTTGAAGTTCCAAAACGAAATGGTAATTTTAACCCGTGTTCATCTTTTAAGTTTACTTCTATTGTATCAAAATATTTCTTTTCAACTTTAACATAATGTGGTGTGTGAAATACAAAAGATTTTACATGACCGTGTTGTACATTATATACACTAAGTTTTCGAACTAATGGACCTATATTTTGTTGTTGTTTTACAATATCAATGCAAACATTAATTGTATTGGGAATATTATAATCTAAATCACATGGAAATTTTCCACGTGCTAATATTAAATCAACATTTTTAACTTTTGTGTATATAACATTTTTAACATCAAGCGTATTTTCATTAATAAATCCAAAAATCTGTTGTAAACCCGGTGTAACACCAATCATACATTGATCTTCTAATTTTAAAGAATGTTTAATAACAACTTGATTTTTATTTTGTAAATAGTGTAACATACGAACATTTTCAGGAATTAATTGTAGAATTGATTCAATTGATGAATAATATCCCGGTGTTATTGGAACATGGTAGCGTTCAACTTTATCATCGATAACACTAGTAATTATAATTTCTTCATTTTCACCAACATTGTAAAAACTCCACGGAATATTAATTTGTGTTAATGCAACACCCCATTCCCCATCACTTAAATCAATAGGTTGTGCCAATTTAACTCGAAATGATGATGTAGTATTATTCTCAAAAAGATTGCTACTTGCATTTGAAGGAAGAGTAACGTAAAAGTCGTGTGTAAAGTTCGAATTCATTTTGCAGACTGAATAGAATCTGATCTAATCCACGAATTCATACTTGATGGATATCCCAACCATTTTACATACATCCACCCTTTTTTACGTTTTAATACTTTTTCAATGAGATATGTTTTCTTTGAATTTATAATTACTTTTTGTAATTCTTGTGCATAAAATATTCCTTTAATTTCTTCACCGTTCCAATCTTTTAATTTGTAAGTGACAGGATCTGACTTAATACATTTGTCAACAATAAATATTTCTTGTGACCATTTAGATAAATATCCTTTTTCTAATACATGTTTATACTTACTAACACGTACATAATCACCCTCATTAAATTTACATGTTATATTCTTTTTATTATTTTTATTTCCGTATAATGTTTCCCACACTTGATTCACATTGGAATCATTTACTTGTGCAGGTGCCATTTTAATACTTGAATGGTATGAATGATTATAATTTTTTACAATTTGATCTAATACATTAATATAACGATAAGTATTCTTTGCAGTAAAATAACGATACAATCTTTCTTTTAATGTACGTATAAAACGTTCTGCTAACGCGCATTTAATTTCGGAATGAACACTATAATGATTAATTTCATATTCTTTAAACAATTGTTTTACATGACGATTATAAAATTCACCGCCTAAATCTGTTTGTACGTTAAACACGGGTAACTTGAAATTTTTAAAAATTTTTGTTATTGCTTTTACCATTTCAGGACCTTTCTTTGTTTTTAACGGAACACAATATGCGTAACGTGAAAAAATATCAATACAACATAATATATATTTATAATTATTATTATACTTTGCAATATTTTGCATATCTGCTAAATCCATTTGTAATGTTTCATTTGGTGCACTAACATAATACTTTTTACGTTCAAAAACTTTACGAGCTGGTGCATGTAATGTATAAGCATCTTGAGAAGCTAACCTTTTTTTAATTTTCTTTTTAGATAACTTTGTTTTGCGTTGTAATGTTTGTATACTTGATAAAGAATCAGGATTTGAATAATCATAATATATTTTTGATAATTTTGTCATTTTTACATACTATATTCTTTCCACTGTTTAAATAAATTAGCAACTACTGCAGGACTAGTAGATTTTCTTACTTTACGAATACGTTGTCTACTACTACTACTACTACTATTTACTTTTGATGCTGGTGTGCTAATAGGTGTACCAATAAATTCTTTAGGAACATTAAGATTTTCTAATAAATTTTTAAATTCATGAATACCTAAAGGATTTCTTGAATATTTTCTTGTACGAACAACATCATTTACTAAATCTATAATATTTGAACCTGGTATTGTTTTTCCTTGAATACGTACAATGCCAGACTTATCCCACTGAATTTTATCAGAACTTGTCAACTGTTTTAATAATAGATCTGTTTTCCTACGAAGTGTTTTCGGTACTGATTGTAAAATGTCTGATACAAATGGTAAAATAGAAGTATTGCTATCTTGTTTGGAACTTGATGATAATTTTTCTTCTTCTTCTTCTTCTTGAATGATAGGTAAAGTAATAGGCTTATGTGAAGAAGAAGATGTATACTGTAAATAACGATGCAAAGCTTGTTGATATAATTTCCACTTTTGTTGTACACTAAGATCATGACGTTTTAAGATATTATTCATTTCTTCATCTAAACGTGACTGATGTGAATCTATGGATTTAAGATTTGATTGAATTTCATGTACAGCATTTTCAGGAACTAAAATCATTTTACGTAACTCTGACATATTTAACGACTGAAAATACTACTGCCTACTGCTGCAAGAAGTGGTCCCAAGATTAACGGTAAAAGCGCACCACCTTTTTGTAGTAACAACTTCTTCTTTTTATTCAATGCAGTACGCTGCTGAGATAGAGCACGTAAGATCTTTTTATGTCTACGTAAACGTTGCTTCTGACGAGAATTTAAAGGAATGTTTCCCTTTATTGTGTTTTTAGCTACTTGAGATATTGTTCTTATTAAATCCCCTGAAGCATTTTGTAAAATTTGTTTTCGTTTTGCATTTTTGCATTTGCACAGAGCACGGAGCGTGCTGTAGTGTTGTTTCACCTTCAACATCTTGATGCAAACTAAAAAAAATTTCTGTATGCATGTCTTTTACGTTAGCGTACACATGCATGATTTCATTCGGAAAAATATTTGTACGTATTCGCAATGCATCGTTTGTTTTTTGTGTCAAGTCAAATAATAAATAAGTGTGAGGCTCCCGTGTTACTTCTTCGAACACACTCACGACTTCTTTACTATACCGAGGCATAATTTGCCTTGCTAAATATTGTATTTGTAATTTATCACGTGGATTTTTAAATACTATAATATAATGTGCATTTAAACTAATATCACGTGCATGTTTTCCTTTTGGAAATAAATTTTGAATAATAAATATTACAGTTAACTTTTTATGATGTGCATACTTTGTAAATAAATTAGCAACATCGCCATTAGTTTCCGACATTAAATCATCAAGTATTAATAATGAATTTTCTTTAATTTCAAAATTATTCATGTCAGGTATTCCCTCTACAAAACGTATTTTTGCATTTGCATCTAATTTTGGTATTACTGCACCATAACACCAAACAATATCATTAAATTTTATACTAAACATTTGATCACATTCATTAAGTAAACGATTTACAAAACAAGTTTTACCAGCCCTTGAAGGACCAGCAATTAAAATAGTAGAGGGATGTTGAAACTTTAACATCTTGTAATCAAATGAATGCATACAATAGAGACTCTGCTTTATATACACACTCACACTCACACATTCACATATTTTCGAACATGTGAATTTTAATATTTTCACAATCGTTGACTGTTCGGAGTATACATACTAATGAAACGGATAAAAAAAATCACTGGGATATAAGATTAAAGCTTGAAATGAAAAAAATCACTGGGATATAAAATTAAAGCTTGAAATGAAAAAAAATCACTGGTATATGAAATTAAAATAAATTATGAATAAATTAAAATAAATTAGGAATAAATTAAAAATAAATATTTTTACAAGCGATTTTAAGAACGGTTATGCTGTGCATACGAGCCGGTTTAAGAAAAGAGACATTCATACAACTCACATTCATTCATTCGTGGGTCTATAACCGTAAGGTACACTTGCACGTTTTTGTACTGGTTCATCGTCAGTTACGTCAGGTTCGTCAATACGTTTTCGTTTTTTGTTGACCTCACGGTGTGTCTTTGTTTCTCTACAGCTAAAGATACGGAACCCTGGTCTACGAACGATACTGTTTGGGTTTTCTATTACTGTGGACTCTAATTGTCCAGACACTAATTTATAGAAACTCTCAAAGTTAATTTTTTGAGAGGTTCTATCGTTTAGTGTTATCCCCCTAATTTTGAATATATCGCGAACATCCCCTTGGGCATTTGTTAGCCGCATTGCGTAGTTTTTACAGCCAAGACCTATAAAGGTTGTAAATTCCCAACCTTCAGGAATTTCATTTGTACGATCTCCCAAATAGTTTCCGAGCGGTAACAAGGGTTCCTCATCTTTCTTCTGTAGATACATGATACTGTCAGTGTCACAGTAAATTGCTCTGTCAGGTCCTACAGTCGTCAGTAGTTCGTAAAGTCTAAGTCTAGCCCACGAAGTAATAAATGCGGCTAGTATCACATTAGAAAACGCTAACGGTACGTTTTCGTTTTCAATGTCTCTGTATGTGACAATAAGATGGTCATCATCAATTGGTACCACACTTTGAATTTCATACCTTGCCGTAGTTAAATACCTAAGAAATGTAACCTCATCACTAACAATTATACTCTGTAACATATCTGTGCGCTGCCCCCACTTTCCATACAATGAATTGAGGTATAGTTTCGCACATTGCCTCAATCCAGGGTTCGTCCTAATATTATCATAATTTAATCGTATGCCTTCATGGGCATAATATTCTTCGATATATTTATGTTTGTCTTCTTCAGTGGTACAGTAAGCAGGAAAACCAGAGGCTTCCTGCTTCATCTGAAGGAAGGAATTCACATAGGTCCCGAACAGCCCACCTGAATTCCCCTCTTCAGGATCTAAGAGTTCAAATTCCCATATCTCATGTATATCGATTATTTTGTAACCTTTTTTAAGAGCAAGGTGTAACTCTGGAGTACAAAATGTTCCTGTGAGAGCACACTCAGCATCACTATGAGTACATTCATTAGTGTTTTCTTCTTCCATACATGTGCGGCAAAGGCCGAAAAGTAATCGACCTCCCGCAACGTATGGTAAGATCGGAAAATAGAGGTCCTTTGCAGGGACAATTGTGCATTTGACTACACCGTAAATACTTTCCACATCTGGAAAGTCCGGTCCCGTGTGAATCTTAGGTGATTTAACCGGCATAGGTTTACGCGCCATTACCCATGGGTAAAGGCTAGTTACATCGGCATAAGATATACGCTCATCACTCGTACAATTGACGTAAGAACGAAAGACTTCCGTGCGACCACCGTTGTAACAGTTCTTAGGAATAAGAAAATCAGGTAGATTAGTACAACGTTCTTTAACAAACTTTTGCACTTCCTTGTCCGTCTTTATCTTATTATCCCAAGAACATTCCCATATTTCATATAGGTTTACACCTATACTTTTCAGGTACTTACGGCGGCGCATGGTTTGCTCATAGCGTTTTTCCATCGTATTGTACGAGTCTTGTGCATCGTGCAAAACCGCGTCACGGTTAAAGGGAAAACAATGGCGGCAGGCATGGAAAAAACATCCGTAATACTCGAAGGCAGCGTTGAGTCCTTCGTGCCATCCATCGACCTTGTACCTACCAATATACTTTTCCCCACCTCTCCTAGCATGCTGGATTTCTATCCCTAATTGGTCTTCCATATACATAAGCCATTGCATAGCTTTTGTACTATACTTGGTCTTATGATGAAATCCCAACGCGGGAATGATAGGAATAGTATTTTCCGGTAAGTGCAAGGTACGATATGTACGCATTGCAAGACTTGCAATGGTTGATGATGTTATGAAACATTGCAAACCCTCCGTTTTCTCTTCAATAATATCGCTAAATTTGATGACCGCTTCTGTTAGAATTCTAACATCATTTTTACAATAAGCCAACATATCCTTCTGCAGGTTAAACTCCTCGCCACTTTCCGCACGTTCTTGGTGCCAGGCTTCCAATTGTTTTCTTTCTTCTGTGCTTCGTCCCTCAGGGTCATAGTACTTAAGCGGAGGGTAGGGACCGACATAATTTTGATTCTCTTCAGTATTAAACAAATATGGGAAATCTCCCTTCTTTAAATTTTGACTAAGGCCTAACGTTTTCGGTAATTTGGATAATTTAGCACCAATATAGAGGAAAAAGTCGCGAAAAAAGATACGGTTACCTATATTAATATTAAAAATCTTTTGACCCTGAATAAGAACACTAGGTACAATATGCTGGTCTTCTATTAGAGTTCTAAGACAGAAGAGACCATCATATCTGGATGCATTATGAGCGATCGCCAGGATTTTCTGAAAGACAGGACGTTCTACTAACACGTGGTTAATAAAATCCGTCATTGTCTTAAAAGAAAACGAACGATTTCCAATATTGTCACCGCACGTTTTACAAGGCTCATCGATACCTTTTCGTATACAGACGTGACATACATGATAACAACACACCAGTACAACTTCATGTTCCCTTTCACCGCGCTCATTCGGCGCCTTCAACATCGTCTCTACATCATAGGTGATGTACATAAACCTTTTCGTATGAACAGGTTGCTGTTTCTGAACAAAACATGTATGATTTGTATCAACATACGCGCGGCATGTTGAACAAAAATGTTCACCACAGATGTGTTCAGATTTTCGCCCCCTCTTATCAAAGATGATACCACAATCGATGCAAAGCTTTACATTATCACATACAGATTTAGCCGCTTTATTATGTGTCAGATGGCTGTCAAAACAAATACCCTCAGCAAACTCTCTATTGCATGCATTACATTTAATCCTGTTTGCAGTATAGTCCCGTTCGTGAGTATGTTCGCAAAAAGTACAACGAGTTTTACACTTGTGTGCACGTGACCTTTCATCATAACCTTCCAAACAATAATAACAATACTTCCGTGCCTTGAGAAAACTTGTAATATTACGAATGGGTTCAAAATGACCAATAGTGTTACCTCTTTGATATAGGATAAAAATCTTATTTTCTGCGTGTTCTCCTGGGTAAAGTACTATATATTCCCGATTATTCTTTTCAACCTCCTCATAAACAACAATTTGATATTCCCCTTTCAAATATGCCTGAAAGAGGTCCAGATCAGAGATGTCACAACCTTGCTTACTTTGAACGTTAACTCCTGCCATTTCGCAGAGAACTTCTGCTTTAAGAATCCAATTATCATAGTCTCTTGTTTTTAAATTACATAAAACTTGACTACTTGCGGTATGTTTTGTTATTCCATATATTATGGCCATGGGGAGGCAGTACATATTCTTATTTTCAATGCGAATTAATCGCTTTTCCAAGTAATCTTGGTATTTGCAATATTTTCGGACAGCACTCATTGCATTAGGTCTTCCTTGTCCGTGCAAATTCTCTGCTATATGGAATCGAAACAATACTTCTTCCCCTAAAAGGAACACTTCATTCGAATTTAGTACTCGTTCGATTGAAGTGAGGACTGTTCTAGCAGTGAAATTGTCCTTTCTTCTAAACGGCACATACACTGGTTTGTTATTAGTACTATTACTACTTTCAACGTATAAACCAATGTAGTCCATGGGGCGTGCATTGGAAATCACATGTTCCAACGCAAAATCGATTAAACTTTCGATATAGGCCTCTGGGTTATTAATATTCCTTTCATCACCCACAGGTCTGACGACAATTTCATGGCCCGTAAGATGAAACTTACGAAACCTTTGTCTGCTTTGTCTTACAACTTCGAAATTACTATTTCTTTGATTATCCCCGCCATTATTATTATCACTACTACTACCACTTGTACTACCACTATTATGACTACCAGTAGTACTACTTGCACTATTCTTATTTATGTTGCCATGTCCAACCATTGGTGGGACACTAGCAGATGACGGTCCAGGCTGAGGAGAAAAAATCATTTGGTTCCCACAGTCATGATTATCCTGTACACAATATTGAGCTGGGTTGTATACAGGATTTTCTCCCTGGACCTGTTGCGTGGGTATAACCACAGCATTGTCCGCATTTTCAACCAATCTCCTCATTTCTTCTTCAATTGGTAATTCAACGGAATTTAGATTGCCAATCCCATCTGCTTTATCATTTAGGAAAGCTAAATCTTCATTTGATAACAAATATAAATTATTAGAACTCAAGTTATGAGTTTCTTGAGGGGTCATGACTATGGCATTATTATTATTTTCAGATGGGATTAAGCATGGTTCCAAAACAAATCGCGAGCCAAAATCAAAAAACTCAGATAACTCTGTATCATTTATCCTATCTACCTGACCTTCCCCACAAGCTAATAAATACATAACTTTATCTAGAGCCAATTCATATGATTCTTTACTACGGAAAAAACCGTACACAAACAAATCCAGTACGTCAGCACTGCTTACACAGTGCTGGAGAAGTAGTATATCATTACCTTCAAAGACACGAAGGGTCCGCAATATGGCTTCGCATCTCACGGTTCCCCTATGGCCAAGTCTGCTTAATTCCATGATGGCTTTCCACGTACTAAAAACCCTAGGGTACTCGTTGAGACCGCGCAAAACCTCTTGCAGGTAGATCTCATCAATCATGTTAAATTCTTCAGTTGGGCAGAAGAAATCCATCTAAAAAAAACAAAGAAAAAACTATTTTGAGTAATCAACACCACTTTAATAAAAAAAAAGATCAAATAAATACATCTTTTAAGCAACGCTCACATAATAATATCATATAAAAGAAAAAATAATCATCTTTAGTTAATCATTGATATGTAAATAGAAATCAATCAAGTTACTTTATGAAAAAATCAGTAAATATATTCACCTATATTAAATTATAAACTATTCTATTAAAAATATCCACACACACACACACACACACACACACACACACACACACACACACACACAGAGAGAGAGAGAGAGAGAGAGAGAGAGAGAGAGAGAAAGAGTCTCTCTTTGTTCATTAATATTGGTTAAATACAAGGCAAGTACAATTAAAAACCATATAATTTCTTTCTTTTTAAAAAAAAATCATAATAATAACCATAAGAAATACATACGTTTCAAGGCTTAGTTCTCCGTTCACAATCCACAAAAAAGAAAAAGAAGAAATCTCAGCTGGGATAGTCGGTACTTTTTAATTAATTGCTAGCACCACAACGCTTAGCACAGCTTCAATATCTGTAATAAAACAGGTCTCAATAAATATACTGGTAATCCTGTATACTTTATTTAATACTATTAAAATAGGTTAAATAATCAGGAAAGCTTTCTCTGTGATCTTTAACGCACGCCGACGTAAGAAAAAATGATAAGCGTACACATCAAATACATGTTATATCATGTTCTATCAAGTGTTCTCCCCCTCCCACCACTAACAATGACATCTGTCGGAGAAATTTTAAATTAACTTTAGTTTAGTATAAGCCGTGTGCCGTGTTGACGTATTTATTATTAGTCCATATATATATTTATATTTTAAAGGTACAGTATGATATATATTTCTTTTTAGCCATTAAATACTACTGATAGCATTAAATAAGTACCCTTCTCGCAGTTGTGTTCTGTTAATAAAACATAATTTGTGAGGGCATAGTTGATTCTTCTTCTATCAGTAAACCACCAAACGTTCATTATATTACAAATCCCTAAGGGGGACCCACCAACACATATGACCCTTCAGTTGAACATAATTATCATCATCATTATGTTATTACCTATTCAGAAAAACCCGTAATTCTAAAAACTAACTAATGGGGAACCGGTAAAAACAACCCCACATAATTCTCTTTTTTACTATAATATAATACTGCTAAAATCTAGGATCACCTATAACTAATGGGCCCCGCCAGTTATAGCTACGTAATTTTCCTTTTGCTATAATGTAATATACTGTTAAAATCTACGTAAACCTGGGGGCCGCGGTGGCTCGGTGGTAGAGCGTTCACCTTTGGTGTTTGGGGGTCCCGGGTTCACACCAAATATTTCAACATTTTCATGACAAACATTGTTTGGATTTATTTTTTTTATAAATTGTGGTGGACAAATATCGTACATATGAAAATTTCTCTGTAGTTTTCCCGTTTCCTCCCACTTCCTATATACTTTTAAAAGCTTATTTTAGCTCCCATATTTAGTTCAAACACCTTATTTTTAACAACGAGTTTGCACAGCAAACGATTTATTTTGCAAGTTCGCAATTTTTAAAATATTTTCGAAACAAGTTTCTCTTTATGAGATTTCATAGAAATCGATCCGTAAAATAAGTTGCTCCGACTAATTTATTAGGAGAATATCTTTTATTCTCTCACATATTGTTCGACAAATAAAATAATCACCGTCTCCTTTAGCCTAACCGGCATAACCGTGGGACTCAAAAATTTCTAAGTAATCCTGTAACTGGGACCCGCCAGTTATACTGCAAATAGGACTACATAATTTCCTTGTAATACAATACTGTTTAAATCTAGAGGAACCCATAACTAAGAGGGGAAGGGCCCCCGTTACTTGTAAAAATATACTACAAATAGTCGTACGTAATTCTCTTTTGCTATAATACTGGTAAATTTAGGCAATCTATCTGACAGGCAAAAACCACTTAGTTGGAGGGATATAGTACAAATAGGACTACATAATTTCATTTTTTGCTATAATACTGTTTAAATCTATGTTGGGCTATCTGAGAGGCAAAAAGCCCCTCGTTGAGGGACATGGGCTCTATCTGGGAGGCAAGAGCCACTTAATTGGAGGGACATCATTTCAATTCGCTTCATTATAATACAATACTGCTAAAATCTAGAGGAACCCATAACTATGGGGGAAGGGCCCCCGTTACTTGTAAAAATATACTACAAATAGTCGTACATAATTCTCTTTTTGCTATAAGATAATACTGCTAAAATCTAGGATCGCCTATAACTAATGGGCCCCGTCAGTTATAGCTACGTAATTTTCCTTTTGCTTTGCGAATATACAACAGGTTTTCAAGTCAAAAAACAGTGTTCAATAACCAATGTATTTAGGGGTTTCCGTAAATTTTCTTTCTTGACATTAAAGCTATTGTTTGCGCTATGTGGCTACCACCCACGCAAAATAACTAACATTCAGTAATATTTACTATTAAAACACGATAATGTTGGGGAAAAGCGCTCCCCCAAGACTAAAACATTTCTTTCTGCACATACTAGTCTTAGTTCAAACATTTGCGTTCCTAAAAAGATTATCAGTTGTGTTACCAAAGCGTAGTAGTATGCCATCTATTGGCAAATGAGCTTACTTAAACAGTTCAAGTCCCATCTGTACAACGTGCATATATATATATATATTAGGTATAACTGATTTAAAGTGCTCGGTATAACAGTTAAAAAAAAATCGTAACAAATGAATCAAACATATTATAATTAAGCATCCTATAATTAAGCAAATAAAACTCTACAAGTAAATGGGCCGTCTTTTATTTGTAGGTTCACATTTTTAATATGTTCTGAGCTTCTTATTTTAAAAACGAGCTTAGTTAGTATTTTCGAAATTATTTGTAGGTTTACACTACAAGTGTTCTGAGATTTCATAGAAATCGAACCAATAAAATAAATTAACACGGAACTTCTAATGAAGTGATTGAACAAAAAAAAAAGCAAATGAACCAATAAAATAAAATAACACGAACGAATAAAATAATCACACTACAAGTGTTCTGAGCTTGCTTCGCATACAATCCAATAAATAAGTTGAATTTGCTACGCGAAAGAATGAATGAAATAAAATAACACGAACGAATAAAATAATCACAAATAAATTTGTTCAGCGTATAACATACGATCCGTAAATAATAATAATAATAATAATAATAATAATAATAATAATAATAATAATAATAATAATAATAATAATAATAATAATAATAATAATAACTTTAGTAATCGAAAATCGCAATTACATTTCAAGCGTTTTCAGTATATCGCAAAGCTTATCCTCTTGCATGATTACAAAAATGGTCGTAGGTTTATTTCCCGGATAATGTTTTCTCAGAAGCAACTCGTGTAGTTTTTCAATAATTATTCAAAAAACTCATTATTATAATCAAGTGAATAATACATGGCATTTAAAAAGTTCTCACCTTAAAAATCAGAGTTCGTTCTGTTAAATCACTCACAAAAAAGTTCAACACACAAAAGATCAACACACACACACACTATGAAACGGTGTAAAAACAATAATAACAAACTTTATTTTAATACTGTATATATATATAAGGATTTCATTATGTCCCTTCCCCAAGCATCATGTTTTCACCGGGTTTTCAACCCGATTTCATTAATTATAAATAAATAAATAAGTTCATCATATCCGCTAACATCGTTTATTCAGTGTTACGGTAAGACATCTAAAATTTCTTATTTTTAAGTTCGTCAACCGCTGGAGAAATCTCATTCAGACAGGGTATCGATCGATCAACATTCAGGACAGGCTATGTACGGTTTTCATCTAATTAAGGAAAATGCTTACATGTTCATCAGATATTAGATATTCTGCCAAAAATCAGATATTGCCACAAAAATACATCTTCTAAAGAGGAAGAAACATAAAATTTCTATCTGTCTTCTTCATCACTGCAGATAAGTATCGCAGTGACAAACATCGTTAATGGAAAAATATTTCAGTATGTCATCAGTCAAAGTTCCAACAAACAAGGGAGAAAGTGTCTAAGGTTATTCCAGTACAAGCGGAAATAAAATTAGAAAGTGCATTGACACTCTATACATGCGTGTCACAAGCCATAGTTCTAACGGATGCCTGGAGAAATCGTGTAAGGCAACGACCCGGAAATAATGGCATTTTACAAAAATAAAACTCTGATCATTCTAAGACAGCCTTCTCTCAGAGACGGAAGAACAATTCACTCGCTCCGTATTTCAAACTTGGCTGTAAACACGAAGTTAACTATAAGGAATAAAAATAATGAATATTAACAAAATAAATAAAGCATTCAATCATACACACATTTCGTATTTCCCATATGTTTTTTTTTCTCGCCAATTTACATGTGAGAATTGCAATAATTCTCAGTACAATACAGCGTTCACCATTGGTGTTTGGGGGAGTCCCGGGTTCAGTCCCCGTACAATTCAACGTTCACCTCTGGTGCTAAGGGTACCAGGCTCATTTTCAGTACAATACAGCATTCATCTTTGGTGCTAAGGGTCCCATATTTAATCCTCGTACAATGCAACATTCATCTCTTGTGCTAAGGGTCCCATATTCAATCCCCGTACAATGCAACGTTCATTTCTGGTGTTAAGGGTCCCATATTCAATTCCCATAAAATACAACATTCATCTCTGATGCTAAGGGTCCCATATTCACTTCCCATAAAATACAGCATTCATCTTTGGTGCTAAGGGTCCCATGTTCAATCCCCGTACAATACAGCATTCATCTCTTGTGCTAAGGGTACCAGGCTCATTTTCAGTACAATACATTGTTCACCAATAGTGTTAAGGGTCCCGGGTTCGATCCCAGTGCGTATCACACATTATAAGTGTTCTAAGCTTCTTATTTTTAACAAATAAAATAATTTCCTACCACTTTATGAAATTTCATAGAAATCGAACCGTTAAATATATTATTCTCTCTCCACATATTGTTCGTGTAATCTTTTATTCTCTCAGAATGACGTATCAACAGATTTAATTCAAATTTCCATTATTATTATTTTTAAAAATACCCAGTATAAAGTCTCTACAGACACGTATACACACTCGAAAAAGAGTACATGACCTTTCCATGTCAGCACAACTAAAAACAGAAATATAACAACTTTCCAAATCCATGTCATCAACCCCTAATGACATACACGCCACCCTCTGACAACATCCATTAAAGAACCATGTTAGAACATCATTATTACGTAAAGTACCGCTAACATTCCAGCTTTCGGGTGTAGAAGTTCGTCAGATTCTACTCACCGATGTCTGGGAGTTGATTCCTGACAACAAAATAAGAGAAACATATAGACCAACCTGGGTGTACAAATGCTTCCTTTCGGAGTTATAGGCTGCTGAAAACATGAAAAAGTGAATTTTAAAAGTCCATAGTTCCAATACGATGAGACCTACCGTAGTCGGGTCAAGGCTTCTCTTAAAAACTAATATGTGTGCTATCAAAAAATACCTGTTTCAGAATCCTGCGGTACTCACGCAACAATTTTTGTAGAGGGAATTTGGCTACGGGCTTATAATGTGAAGTGCTCACTAATACCAATATATATATTTAAGCTATGATACTATCGATTTGGCTTCAACGAAATCAAAAATGAGTTTATTAGAGCGAACAAAAGTAAAAGTCTACATAGAAAAAAATCTTACACACTTCAGTTTTACTCACGCTTCTACAGATAATCATGTTGCTATCGATAATGTATCATGTGTGCAAACTAAAGAACATTAAAAGCTGGAATTGGTCCCCGTTAGATAACAGCAATCAAAGCGGGAATATGGAGATAAATGCTACGTACTTTCCCAGCTTGTCAACACCTGCGCTGATTCCAATAAGCAAAAGGAAAATAAACATATATCTGAACTGATTCAAACTAATAGTACTTGATTACAGGACAAGTGTTCGTAGCACGAAAGTCGCTAAATTTGTATGTAATTCGCCAAATTGTCAGTCAAAAATCACCAAAAAAAGTCGCTAATCGGAAAAAATATTTTTTATCGCTAGCCTGGAAGTCGAATCCCCTAGATTTAGCGACTTTTCACCCAAATGGACAACACTGACACTAATATCAGTCGTTCGAACTGTTGTATGCAAATAAGCAACACAATTTTAGTTGCCCAAGAAAAAGTTACTAGTCCACACCGCACAATAGAAATGATTTACTTGATACTAAATACTCGCCCGCACCGATGAACCACTCGCCCCGGGCAAGTGGGCGAGTGCTTATTTGCATCCCTGCTGTAATATTTATTTTATTATACGTAAGTTTAATAGAATTGAAAATATAAAAGAATCGTTACTATTCTGGTAAAATCAGATTTCACCCATAACACTGAATCTATTTGTAATTAATAATGCATTACTGCAAAATTTATTTTTTCGTTCGCATGATATGCCACAATATTTTACGAGACAAGACGAGACAATCGAGACGAGACGAGACAGAACCCTTCGAGACGAGATACGAGACGAGACGAGCATATCTTTTCGAGACGAGACATGCTTTGCACGAGACGAGAGGAGGCAGCCTGAAGTCTCATCTCGTGGCAACACTAAAGTTCAGTGATTCATCTACTGTAATATGAGTTTTATCTCCCTTCTCTAGAATAAGCCTCAAATCTGCCCACCTCCCAATGTGGAAGACAACCAATTGTGTATTTAGGATTTTGTTTCGAATGGCTATGCCCAACACAATGAATGAAGTGGGCAATTGCCCACCTGAGTTTGAGAATAAAATATATTTTAATTTATGCATAAATTGAAGTTATAATGGCAAGAATTGCAGGCCGAAAAATTCTATATATGATACAAAAATTTAGGAGTGAATCTAACCCTTTAGGAGTGAAGAAAAAGGAAGCATCCTCTTTGCCTTCCTAATTTGCCGGGCTAATTATTCCCCTGTCTTGATTTTCTTTTATTCAAACATTTCCTTCTTTTAAAGATAACTAAACGATATAATTTTTCCTTTGTTATAATAACTCAAGTCCTGCCATGTTGATATCCGCGCAAGTTGGTGTGGAACACCAGTTTCGCTTTCAACTCCTCTTAGTTTTGATGTTACTGATGACGGCCGACTTGAATCACAACTGACAACGGTCGATAAAGTATGATAGACGAAATGAAAGAAAGTAACAAGAAGAAAAAGAAACAGAAAAGTAGAAAGAACGAAACATCAAAAGGACGCAGTTCTTACATGGAATGAAATTTTACAAATACAATATTATACACTAGATAGAATGGACTTCAATTCTGCTTTACACTGGATAAAACGACTAAATATGGTTTAGCCCCTCCCTTGATCATATCATGGATTCGCCAGTGTAATATATATATATATATATATATATATATATATATATATATATATATATATATATATATATATATATATACAGTGGCGGATCCAAGGGGGGCTATAGGGGCTATAGCCCCCCCCCCTTGACGCTCAGGTATACACTGGATAAAATGGACTTCAATCCTGTTTTACACTGGATAAAACGGTAAAAATATGGTTTAGCCCCTCCCTTGATCATATCCTGGATCCGCCCCTGTATATATAATATGGGAACGGTCTTACCCGTCCCACCCAATGTTGAAGACAGATTTGCGCCGAGGCCACTGAAGTACAAAAATCGAAGGATTTGTAGCAAAAACCAACCATTGTCAAAAAGTTTTTTTTTTTTTTTAACAAAAATGAATAGAAAGCAGCATGTTTGTGCATGTTTTACAAGGTATCAGAAACACGTATAAACAAACAGATTCGCAGAGTTTCTCATACTGTGTACTAGAAAAAAGCTCTCTTTTCATTTTTCAAAGAAATTTTGAGTTTTGACAAGGGTTATTTTCTAAAAAGCTTCTTAATTGGTATTAAAATGGATATTTTTAATTAGATCATAAACAGACTTAATCATCGTAATTATACACTTGCAGTTAGACAAGACTATATATATATATTAATCATCATTAGCTGCTAATATGTGCCGTTTCTGGGAAGGTAACTTACCGTAATCAGTTTCGCACACGACAGAATAAAGTCGCTTATAACTAAGGGCGCCGATCCTGCCCTCCCAAAGCTCATATGGCCCCCTATTGTATTTATGAATATTCAATATTTGGCATAATTTGAATGCAAATTATCTTAAAATCCTCATTATATAACTTCTGCATCTGAATGAGCCTCCCCCAAAATTTACAGAGAAATCGGCGCCCTTGCTTATAACTCAGGCACTATTAGTCCTACACTAATATAAGTATACATTTTTTGAAAGAGTATAAAGTAACTTTTTTCCGAATTTGATCTTGTAAAGAACATGTGATTAAAAAGCTGACGTCACGCGCAACCAATATTGAGTAAAAATGAAAATAACAAGAAAACCATTTTATTTAGCTCAAAACTGCACTAGAATTGCATTGAATTGAAAGGTTGGGGTGGGTGCTCCGACGACGGAGGTCTTTTAGCACCACGCGAAGAGACACACACACACACACAGATAAAAAAAGTTTCTGAAAAAAAATGAAATCTTTAAGTTTTACGTCCCACGGTTATGCCGGTTAGGCTAAAGGAGACGGTGATGATGAGTAATGAATGAAATGGTGGAATGAAGAAAGTGGGAGGAAACGGGAGAACCCCGAGAAAACCCACGCACACGGTGTTTGTCCACCACAAAGTTCACTTGGCGGGGGCTGGGATCGAACCCGGGATCCCAAGCACCAGAGGTGAACGCTCTACCACTGAGCCACCGCGGCCCCAAGTTTCTGAAACAATGATCAAATTTTTCATGCTTTTAGATTGGAAGAAACCAGTGGCTGATCCAGGGAGCGATCGGGGCAATGCCCCCCCCAGAAGAGGGAACTTTTTTATTTTATATATATAAATAAAACTCTCCTAGAGTTTAAAACTGTTAAAAGTAGTTCTAAGTAGCAGTATGATACCCCCCCCAGAAGTCGGTCCTGGATCCGCCCCTGGAAGAAACTCAGCTCGCTCCAAGGGTTAGAGCCCGCCGTAAATTGAAGTAAAAAGCCAGCGCGATTTCGATTTTCAGTTGTTCTCAAAAACCACGTGACGCTTACCTCTTAACTTTCAGCGCCAAGGTAGTGTTCGGGTTGTTAGAGTCTTTTTAGCATTCACCTTGAATAAAGGACAAAATTTAATTAAAGGAGCCGGCGCATTTGTTTGTCACCACATATTAAATTATCACCAGCTGCTGCTGATTCTTTTCTTAGGGTTTGGGACTTGGGGAAAAAAGTATTTATGATTACAGCATAAATGTAAACATAGATGGCAGCAGATTTGAACCTACTTATTTTGAGAAAGAATACAGAACTGTTGCAGATATTTTAACATGAAGTTAAAATTTAACTAACAGTATAAATTTCATCTTAATGCTGTGTTCAAAGTTTAAATACTTTTCTGTGTTTTTATACAGAAAGTTAGAAATTACAAGTACTCGCGGCTAATAATTTAAGATCTTGGGTATTGGTAAGAAGCAACGTTGCGCTTCTCATCACAACAAAATCGCTCTGATTATTATTCCTTTAACTTTTTGTAGAAGCGAAGTGGAGTCGTGGATGTTTTCACGGCTGTACTGTTGCTTTAATTATCGGGCACGCTGAGACAAAATATATATGTTATAAGTATATTTGAGATAAGTATTGTGGCATTGATTTACTCAGACGATCGTTATATGGATTTCTTACTGTTTTATTAGGATTTAGATGTTTGGGCTTTCGAAATATAAGGGCATTTAGCCCGTCACACTTGAGGGATACCGTCCCTCGGCGAGCACAATATCCGGGGAAAGGAAGGGAGTGGCCTGGGACCAGGGCCGGCGCTAGAAGTTTTGCCGCCCTGGGCGGTTCTTTCACATGCCGCCCTTTTATTGTTTTCTTTCTCAAATGTTGTCGCCCCTGTATTTTTCTTTTTTCAAATTTTGCCGCCCCGGGCGGTGGCACGGCTCGACCCCCCCTCGCGCCGGCTCTACCTGGGACCTATAAGTTAGGCACCACCCCGGCATTTGCCTGGTGTGAATGAGGAAAACCTCATTCAGAGTGGCTGGTCTGAAAAAGCGTTTTACACTTTTTCGACCGACTGCCCCCACCGGAAATCTAAGGGACCCCTTGCACCGCAGGCGAGAGCGTTAACGACTACGCTACGTGGGGCACTTTCTTACTGTTTTATGTTTTATCTAAATTCGCTTGCATAACTTGTTTGGCGTGTCTTTTGCTTGCGTTTAGCTTAATCATGCTTGCCACTAATGAGTTTCACTTATACTTGGCTTGCGTTTGAGGTAATTTGACTTGGTTCCATTTGTAAAGACAAGCTTGCAGCAATCCTTACCCTGATGTAACTAACTAGCTTGCCACAAGCTTGCAGCAATCAAATTGGCTTGCATAGTAGAGCTTGCTGCAAGTCAATTGACCTGCAACGGCAAGTTTGGTGTAACCTTGCTGCAAGTTTAAATTGCTGCCTGGGTACAGTTTTAAACGTTTACGATGATTGGGAAAAATCAGAATGTCCAATAATAATAATAATAATAATAATAATAATAATAATAATAATAATAATAATAGTGTAGTAGTAATAGGGAAAACCAAAAAAATACATACATTTTGTATTTATATATATATTCAAAGTTTAGGACCAAAAAGTAATGCGTTACTTGCTTTACTTTCGAAGTAGGGTAACAGTTACTTTTCTGGGGCAAGTAACGCGTTACATTTTAAGGGAAAGTAAAGTAACTTGTAACGCCTTACATTTTCACAAGTAACTTACGCAACACTGCACTTGATTACATAACACTAAATGCAATGGTGTTTATATTGACAAGAGGCAGCAACTTACACAATTAATATGCAAATAATGAAATGCTATATAAATTATCATGAAGCACAAATAAATATTGAACGATTGTTTAAATTTCGTTGCATGAGAGCCAGGGGGACGTAACTCCATAAATGAGGTTTTCTTTTCTTCATGTTTGGACATAATTTGGAGAGCTCCACTTGGGGTAAATGGAACGGAACGCCATCTGTTCTCTTTGTCGATCATCTGTTGTAATGTAGCTTAATTACCATCTTATTAAAAACACATCTTTCAAAGAAAATAATATTTTTATCCTCTTGCTTGTAAACCTACGAAAATGGAGTTGTGTTCCTCTGGTTCTAATGTGACGATTTAATTATTTTTGACTAAATATTATAGAATGTAATAATTTGATTCTAGAAACGATTTATTCTGTGAAAGTTTACAATAGTAATAATAGTAGTACACTGAGAAAAAATGTAAGTGGCGTACTTAAAAAGATAGGTTACATGCGTAATTCTGGAGTTTTTGGACTTAACGTACACCAGACGTATAACTGAAAACGCATGTTTTATAATACTTTCTGTATAAGTGTTCCATCTATATGTACTTTCCGTATGAAACAACGTAGGCGGTCAGGATCTCGCATACAAATGGATATATATAATATATAGCTGACGAAGGTAACATAAGTATATGCATGTGATATACGGAAAACCGTTAGATGTCAGACATTCTGCAATGGCATGATGTAACATCTTAGGGCAGTGCCTTGTAGCATACGGATAACGTATGCTCCGTACAGATTTCTATAGTAAGCAAGAGGATACCGTATATTTGTACAATATACCGCTGTCCGGAGAACGGATTTTTCTCTGTGTACTCTCTCACTGTTAGTCATACTGGTAAAATCAACAATGTTGATTATCTTCTCCCATAACCACAAGAGTCAACCCTTGTCTAAGATATACTAGTGGACAAAATGAAAATGACTCTACCTATTTCAGGATTAGACCTAGCATTACATAGACAGGGGATTTATATGTGGTTGCGGACAAATTTTTTAAAGGTAAGGGAAGTTCCCCAAAGAGTACGCACTTAGTCTTTAAACACGTAACGAAGAAAAGGGAAATCACCCAGAGTGATAATTTCTATCACAAATCTTTATTCATTCCTTAAGGTCAAAATTGTAGGCAAATATAAAGACAGTGACGCAATAGTTACAACAATAGACGCATTGTTATAAAACAATGCATTTGCGCACTCTTGAAGGTCTATGCCTCTAAGAGTACGCAATGTGTCCTCCAAGAGTACGCATTTGCTATTTGAGAATAATACTATTACAAGGCAGCAAACGAAGATGATATTACACAATTCAAAGAAAATTATGACAAAAATACGAAAAGAGATACAAAGTTTTTTGGTTTTGCGAGATATTGATATAAATGATGTTAGAGATATAAGTGTAACATCAAAAGTATTCAAATTCTTGATAATGAGGGAAACCAAATGATAGCCTACAATTAACCTAGGCCTAGATTACAAAATAAAATTGAAAACTGCAATTACAATTACAATTACAAAATAAAATTGAAAACTGCCAAATTATACCAAAGTATAGTTGACACTGCTTTTAAACTAAACTGAAACTTATATGCGCAAATAAAATAAATAGAACATCACAATAAAATTATGCATCTAAAATTTGACATTTATATGATCATTAGCAGCTGTCACTCTTAAAAATCCCGAGTCCCTCATAATTTGAACAGGCCTCATGCCACCACTTCCTGCAGACATGACACTGCACCTAAACCTCGATGATGGGTTCCGTGTACTGCTCATCACATCCAGGGCACAAGTAATTCTCCTCGGATGAAGATTGTGGTTGGTCTGAAGAAACATGGCATCTTCCTTCAGTCTTGGCATCAACTTAATCGTTAGGCCTATTCCTCTTGCAAGTTGCTTCTGTGGATGCTTCAAGTTTGCTTTTGAACGGTGGAAGCGTCATAATCTCAGATTTCTTCCCTGCTCTTTTTTATTTTCTGTACACCTGAGTGTTTAGGAAGAGGCAGACATGTTGAAGATGTACTGCTCCTGGTTCATTTGGAACATCTTATGTTGTTGCACCATTCTCTTTGCTGTCAGCAGCGCACAGTTGTTGATCGATCAGTACCGAAAGTTGGAAGTCTACTTCGCTCAAGACGTCAGGATTGAAAGGGTGGATCTCTGTAGCTTACACGAACTTCTAGCTTTCTCAATTGTTGCAATACCTTCATGTGCAATGTGGATGATGCCGGAAATGTCCCTTTGTGTTATTCTTCCCACGGGTGATCTATGGTTGTTGACCATCCATTTATCACATTCAGCTGCAAAGGCAATCTTCAGAGGACCAAACCCCTTGTCAAGGGGCTGCTGCATGTGGTTTGCATGCGGAGGAAGAGAAAGAAAAATAATGTAATTATCCCTACAATACAGCACTGCTTCCAAAGTGTAGTGTGTGGTGTGGTTATCAAAAAGTAGCAACACTTCATCATTCAGTTGGCTTCACGAGGTGAGAGACATGTTTCAACCAATCCAAAAAAAAAAAAAAAAGTTCGCTGGTTATGTATCCAAAATCTGAGACCAGAGGTAAAGTTCCTTCAGGTCCATCTTCATACAACACTATTTTCATTTTATATCTGAGAAATATAATGGCTGGAGACACGTAAACTCCAGTTGGAGACATGTAACAGAGAACAGTAATTGTCTGTCCCCTCTCACTAGACAACTTTATCCATATGCCTTTTACCGATTGGCGAAAGTACTTTTGGAATTTTATTTGGGAGAGTTAAAATTCCATTTTCATCTATATTAAACATTCTATGAGAGAGAAATTGTTTGTCTTGTAACACTGCCTGAAAGTTGCTGAAGAATATCGTGTATTGAGTTTTGTTGAAGCCAATTATTCTTCCAAGGCTGCATTTCTCCGGTGAGCGCAATGTTATTATTCCTTTTGCAAAATGCATATATCCAATTCTTTCCGGCTTTGTTCTTCTCTCTCTTGAAGTTGTGTTGATCTGATTTCTCTCTGCATAGTCGAACGCAAGGTCCATCAGTTGTTGGCATGTGATACCGTAAAGCATGGAATCAAGGTCCCTTACGTGCTGAGCCAGTTCTTGTTCTTGCAGAGGGCTGAATGTTGGCTTTATCCGTCGTACGGACGTTGGGACAGTTCCCTGGAAAAATTAAAAAAAAGGAACTGTAGCTAAACAATAACCATTAAAAAATCATTGCAGTATGTTAGTTGACTCTTTTCCGAGGTTAGTTCGCATGCAGTAGGTTCAAATTTGTCATTTTCTGATCCTGAAAGTAATCATACCCACTTTTCTGAGATTTTGTCCTACTTCATTCACTTTAGGAATAGCGTAATTACACATTGGTGATTTCACATTAGTATTAATTTAGTGAGCCATGTAAATCGCCGGCGATTCACACCATACCTAGGCCTACTACTTTCTCGGGCTATGCGAATCAACAGCGATGCACACTGCTAGTGTTTATATTAGAGAAACCTATTCATTTTGCCTCAAAGTAACCCCGCACTGTCAGAATTGGAAAAGAATCTAACAAGGTGTTCTTCTCTGATAGTCAAATTCAATTGTCTACACAGTCCTCCAAAAGTACGGCATCACCGGTCCCCAAGAGTGCGCGCGTACTCTTGAAGGAAAGAAAATGCGTACTCTTAGAGGAATCGCACTCATTTTACAAATCGATCGCAAGTGTGCAATAGTTTCCAGATATGATGGTATTATCTGCCTTATGCCCAAACTTGATTGTCATACCTAACATTTGATACTAAGTTTAGAAACAGAATATATCTGTATTCAACTACATACACTAATTAGTGGGAACTCAATTATTACACTGGGAGTATCGAAAATATTTACTTACCATAAAACGTAGGACACAGATGCTGTAAGCAGACAACTTGCGTACAACCACCTTTCACACAACGATGCTTCTGCAGGAATACAAACAAACATCGTACAGCGTTGCCAGATCTGGCAAATTGTTGATCGTACTCTTAGAGGCCGCGCGCTCTTAGAGGAACTTCCCTTATATCGTAGCAATATTATATATTGTAGATTAGAACAATTAATTGTATTTTAATTATTTATATATTTATTTATTTTCATTGTTACCTTTACCTCTATATTTAAATTTCTTTCGTGAATTGTGTATCGTAATTCAGTTATCAATTTATAACAACTTGATCCTTCTTAACTTCATCCTTCCAAACCAGTCACGTATTTAGGTATCGTCTTTGACGAGAAACTACGATGGACACCCCAGCTTCAGAAACTTGCTACGAAGGCTAAAAGCAGACTACAACTTCTGCGACGTCTTGTTAGTCAGAACTGGGGTTTAAACTCTAAATTACTGCTTAACACCTACAAAGCCTTCATGAGAAGTGTACTCGCTTTTGGTCACCTAGCATGGTGTTCAGCCCCACAGAAATTTTATAATAGACTCGAGATTCTAGAGAGACACGCCATTCGCTTAGCATATCGGATCAAACTCCCATACCATAATACTGATCTATATGACAAAATTGACTTTCCTCCGCTCGTTCACCACATCGCCCACTTGCGTCAAAAGTTTATAACCAAGAATCTCCAGGATCGGAAGGATATCTTTCTAGATACAATATTTACAGACTTACAGCAAGAATCTCCATATAAATACTATTATACACCACTCCGCATCTTGCTTTCAATATACCTTCGCAGTCTTCCAGCAGATCATCATCATACCGCCTTCTTCCATCATCACCTCATTCACCAGCATATTCCACATCTTTTTTCATTATATCACTGTCTCTCTACACCACTAATAAGGGCTCTCCATACGTCTCTCATCAGTCCTGAGCCGCCCCGGGACAGAAGATCAATATGCATTTGTCTCTTGTAACACCACTATAATGTGTTGTGGCGTCAAGAGCACTTCATTCATCACCTTACTTAAGTTGTCAATTTCTAATTTAATGTATTTCAACAATACTCCATATATTCCTCAATATTTGCTTCTGCACTATTTATTATCACTGTTTTTGCACACAGGTTATTGTTTTCTATGGGCACCTTTGTTCACTAGTTTAATATTATTGTTGTAACATTTGTTTAATATATTATTATTATCATTATTATTGTTTATGTATATTTCTTTCACAGTTCATTGACCACCTATAAATTAAAGAAAGAAAAAATGATGATCACAAACCCCAGGCCAAGAGAGAGGGCGAAACCCTCTAGTGGCAGATTGTAATAACCTCCTCGATACTAGATTGGTATATTACAAAGAATGCTCTTCCAAAAATTGATGCCCCTCAATTTCTGAATCTGAATTAATCTGAATATACCGTCGTTTCTGTTGATGATGAGGATGATCATTATAGGTATTCTGCCCTTATTGGCAAGACAATTGCCGCAGCTGAGACGCTTCCATGGTCCACGGTCTTCCGCTAACCTCTTCATCTTCACGTATGATCTTTCTGTTTCTATATTGTCCAATAATCGTAGTCTTCTTCGCCCTCTCCCTCTCTTTCCTGCCATCATACCCTCTGGCACGTACCTCATGATATAATTTCTTCTCAGGCAATGTCCCAACCAGTTTATCTTGCTCTTCTCAATAATATATAAAAGTATTCTTTTCTCCCCCACCATTTCTAGGACCGTCTCATTCGTCTTCTGCTCGATCCAAGTAATTATTTCCACTCTTCTCCACACTCACATTTCGAAGGCTTCCAGTCATTTTTCATCACTTTTACGTAACACCCATGTTTCCACTCCTACAGCACAACACTCCACACGAAGCATTTTATAAGTATTTTTCTCAACTCTTTATTCAAGGTCCCACAAAACACTTTTCTTCCTCCTAAAGGCTTCTTTCACCATTCCTATCCTTTCTTTCATTTCACGTTCGCACTGCATGCAATTAGTAAGAATACTACGCAGGTATCGAAAACTAGTCACCTGTTTTATGTTCTTCCCTTCTACTTCTCTATTTGGCACCGACCCCCTCGTTCCAATCACCATAACTTTTGTGTTTCTACGTTTATTTTCATTCCGTATTCTACACAGACCTTTCTCGAGTTTTCTAACATCTTATTGATTTTGTTTTCAAATTCTGCAACAAGCGCCATATCATCTGCACACTGTACATACCAAATCATTTTACTTCCTTTTTATTCCTACCAAATCATTCCACCTCTTGTTCATTATCTCTTCTAGATAGATTGGCGAGAGACAGCACCTGTCGAACTCCCTTTTCAGTTGCACTTCCCTCTGTCATTTCCTCCCTAATCTAACACTCACTTGTTGATTCGTATATAAGCTTCTTATGAGTCTTCGATTTTTCCATTCCGACCCGACCTTCTTTAGAAGTTCAAACAACGATTTCCAATTCACACGTTTAAAAGTCTTTTCTAGATCAATAAATGGTACATACACCTATTTCCCTTGTTCTATGAACCTTTCACCTGTCACTCTTAATAATCCAATTGTATCTCTTGTGGCCTTAACTCTCCTGAACTCGAACTGTTCCTCCTCAACTTCTTCATTTGTTCTTTCATACAATGTTCTGTAGAGAATTTGAAGTACCATTTTTGCTGCATGAGATATGAAACTATATTCTCTATAATCCTCTTATCTCTTTGGATTCGATTTCTTAGCCATCGGTATCATGATCCTCTTCAGGAAGATTTTTGACTACTCTCCTGTTTCAAATATTTCATTGCACAGTCGGAACATTTTTTCCTTACCTATCTCCCATATTCTTATGACTTCGATTGATATGTTACCTATCCCGGTTGCCTTTCCATTTCTAATCTAAGTATATCTTTTGCACTTATTTTCTAATCAACCTCTAGGTCACATGGTCTATTACTACCCTCATATAAGTCCTCAAGATATTTTTCCATCTTCTTAAGAGTTCACTTCTCTCGAGACTACTTTCATATTCTTATTTTTTACTGCCATCGTAATAATTTCTTGTTTCCTCCGCAGTTCCAGAGATTTCACCTTGTATATTTCTCATATTTCGGAACTTTTTCTAATTCTTCTATGCTCTCGCATTTTCTTAGTAAAACTCATCCCTTGCTCTGTCTGTTTCCCTTCGCAACTCGTTGTTTAACTTCCTGCATATTATTCTGCCCTCTTATGTATCAACATGTTTCCACGTCTTCCTTTTCCTTATTTCCTTATTTTCTGCAACATCTGTTACGTAACCCATGCTTTCTTATCCGTTTTGTGTTCGCGGCATTCCTCTACTTCTTCTATAGCCTGCTCTATGCAAAGTTTAATATGTTCACACCGTCCATTGCTACCTGAGCCCATCATTTCCTCGTTTGAGTAATTTTTCAAGGAAAAGATTTCTTACTTCCTCGTTTTACAACTTTTTAGTATTCAACACTTTGTTGCCTATTTTTCTTCTGTCTATATTTTTCAGTTGAATACCTCGGCTAGCACAAGATTATGATCAGAGAAGATGTCTGCCCCGGGAAGGGTCTTCGCGTTCTTCAAGGTATTCTGATGCCTGTCCTGAATCATAATATAGTCTATATGATATCTTCCGCCGTCTATTGGGGATTTCCATATATATATTCTTTTCTTGTGCTGATTGAACCAGATGTTCCCAATTACTAGTGAATTCTATCTACAGAAACTGACCAGTCCCTCTCCTCTTACATTTCTTTCGCCTAAACCATATTTGCCTACGATAGTACCTTGCTGTTTCTCTCCCACATCCCTGTTGATGAA
The DNA here is from genome assembly GCF_964235325.1 of Thermobia domestica. NCBI lineage: Eukaryota > Metazoa > Arthropoda > Insecta > Zygentoma > Lepismatidae > Thermobia > Thermobia domestica. Next base: position 290,410,931 of record NC_137457.1, read on the forward strand.
GAGCAAATTAAATTAGGAAATGTTGAAATGTTAACAACAGCTTATGGACAACTTAACTTAGCTGAATCCCTGGATTCAAATGGAGGACATCAGTCCTGGATTCAAATGGATCGATCTGAGAAACTCATGTCAAATTTTAAGATCTTGTGGAAACTATTTGTGTAGAGCATGAAAATCTTACCTGCATTCTGCATTGAATCCAGAATTCAAAATGCCTAATGGGAACGAGAGCATAGGTTCAAGTCGGGTTTCTCAAACTGGTAACCATTGTGCACTGTTGGATTGTGCGTGCTGTAATACAGCGGGAATAACATGAAAATGAAATTATTTATTTAGCGTCCCACAATTATGTCCTTCAGGCTAAGGGGGACAATGATTAAAGCAAGTGAATGATAATAGAAGAATTGGCGGAATGAGATAGTGAGACGAAATGGAAGTACCCCCCTAGAAAGCCCACGGGCACAATGTTGACCATCACAAACTTAGTTTGCCGAAAATCGAACCAGGGATTAAGAGCTGTACCACTGAGCCACGGTGCTCCCTACAGAGGGAACAGATGCGTCTATTGTTAATGAGGATTTCAGTTCGACTTAATGTGAATAAGCTGTTACTTATGAACTTTGTTATTAAATCATACATCGGTGAAGAGTACTAGTGATATACAATGTAAAGACTCCGGATTTGAGCCAAGGTAAATTGAATATTCTTTGAGAGAGGCAGTAATCATTAATATTAATAGAACTGATTCTGTTACCACTCCGGATTTGGATTTAAATGATTTTTACTGGGGAAGTTAGTGGGAAGCTATGTGGAATGAATGGCTTACACAATAGTGCACTGGCTATAGGAGAGTTTCACGCTTCGACCCAAGGTGACCCAAGTGTTAACGAATTATTTTATATTAACTGGACAGATGTTAAAATATAGAAAAGCAATGAAGGAGTTAGATATGTTCTTTCAAAATTTACAGTAGAGCCAAATTTATCGACGCTAATCATACATCAAAACGACTCTGCATAAGGCGGGTATGGTCTAGAGTAAAAGAGGACGATGGTTAGAGGGCGTGAAGTATGCAAGTTTTACGCAGGGGGTCAAGTAAGCAAGGTTGGAAACCACTGAATTAGATTAATAAAGTGCATTTATATAATACACAATTTTAGCATTGAATTAAACGCGAGACGCAAAATATCATATTTAAGTATTATAATTCTATATTTAAGAACGTAAATTCCATAATGTAAATTGAATATTCAAAAGTAATTTCCGTATGATAAATGGGTGCAAACAAATACACAACAGACATTTATGTATTGCTATTACACGTTTTACTTAATTTGTATTTAACGTCAGGGGTGTAGCCAGCAGATTTTTGTAGGAGGGGCCCGTCGTTTTTGAAGGGGGGCCAGCCACAATGTACAAAACAAAAAAAAATGTGTTGCAGCTAGTGTTTCTGATGACTAAAAAAACCGGAAAATTTTGGTTTCCTTCCGGAAAACTAAAAACACTGTTTTTAGCTTTTGTTATTATTATTATTATTATTATTATTATTATTATTATTATTAATTTTATTACTTTTTCTTCATAAATTATATTCCTGGTAGTTTTTATTATATTTAACTAAGAACTTCTGCTCCGGACCAAACATTATACCTTTGTGCATAACTATTTCAATTTAAGCCCTTGTACACAGAACCTATCTGTAAAGGTAACCAAGAAAGTTCTATCGCTTTCTCACCCACCACCTTTAAACATCCACACGTACTTGGAAAATAAATCTTTCAGTTTTATGTCCCACGATTATGCCGGTTAGGCTAAAAGAGACGGCGATGATGAGAAATGAATGAAATGATGGAATGAAGAAAGTGGGAGGAAACGGGAGAACCCCGAGAAAACCCACGAGCACGGTGTTTGTTCACCACAAAGTCCACACGGCGCGAGCTGGAATTGAACAGGGACCCCAAGCACCTGAGGTGAACGCTCTACCACTGAGCCACCGCACCCCCTAAGACGTACCTGGAAGATCGAAACTACTCCCCATCACCATCGACGACCTTCTGCCAACGTTCTGGAAGACCATGGATTCCATCGCGTTAAAACTTGGTGGGCCGTCAAGCGAAGGAGATGTTAATTGCATTTTGCACCTCTACTAAATATTTGAACTGGCGTCCTCTAAGGAGATTGTTCAAAGCATGGAACAGGTGATAAGTGGACGGCGCAATATCCGGGGAGTATATGGCGGATGCAGTGTTTCCCATCCAAAGTGAAGAATGTTGCCCCGGGTCATCCCAGCCACGTGGGGTTTAGCGTTGTCCTGTAACAGAAGGACCCCTTTGGGATTCAGAAGTGCTGGCTCCAGAGTTTTGTGTTTTTCTTGAACAAGGCTCAACTGCTGACAGTACATAGTTACATTGATGCTCTGAACCAGTAACTAGCAGTTTCCGATGCACGATGCCGCGAGGATTCCACCAAAAACATAGGAGGACCTTCTTCTGATGGAGTGCTGGTTTCGGCTGTTTTGGAACCGGTTCATGGGATGCTGACCAATGATGACGGCGGCTTGGAGCTTTGTACGGGATCCACTTCTCATCACATGTCAACACCCTGCCCAGAAATAGCTCCTTCTTCAGACGAGACAACAAAGAAACACGGGTGTCTGCTCGCGTTGCTTTCTGGCCCGGATGAAAATCATGTAAGACCCATCGACCCAATTTGTAGTGTTTTCAAAGTTGATAGAGGTGCTGCCGGATAGTTTCGCCAATCACACTACAAATTCTCGCATATATTCTCGCAATTGTAGTCCCAGTTCATCACATATCTGGCCACTGTCCGCCTCAATTGCTACCTGAAGATCTTCATTTTGTACATATGTTGATTTTCCGACACGTGGTGCGTCTTCGAGTGTTTTGTCACCGTCCATAAACTTGGTAAACCATCGATGCACTGTCCGCATCGGCACCTCACCAAAGGCCTGGAGTATCTTCCGCCCCGCTACAGCGGCGTTTGAGCCAAGTTAGAACTTATACAGCAAAAACGCCTTATGACTGTCTCTGGAGGTGACCAGACGTCCCGTATTAGCCGGGACAGTCCCTTTTTCAACGGCTGTCCCGTTTTTTTCTGATTCTCAAACGGGACGCCTAAATGTCCCGTTTTTAAGCAAAAGTGACCCAGGTGTCCCGTAATTATTATTCAAAATATAACTGGTCAATGCAGATTCTACACTCTTCCGTACCAACACTCATTGGGAAGGTTTAGCTGTGTCTGGAACTTCTGAATGTTCCAAGCATGGCTTTACTTTATCAGCCATCAACTTTCCATTCCGCAGTAGAAAAAATACAAGGTCAAACATTTACAGTTTTTGAGGTAATTTCTGTTTTATATGATTTAAAGAAAAATTTAGCTTCAAAATCTCAAGATTGCTTCATTTCAGTAGCTGCGAGGAAAACTCTTGAGAATTTGGATAGGGGGAGTTTTATTTCTGAAGGAGCTAAGATTCACCAGTATGCTCATCCTTTCTATCAAACTGCTGTTGAATATTTAGATAAGTGAATAAAAGCCCGTGAAACTTTTGAAGCAATTTAGTTAGATTACGCTTAAAGGTGTACCATGTTGACAGAATATACAATGTAGACTTTATTCAGGAAAATAGTCCTCTCGTTCAGATTGATGATACTGCTCTCTACGACGACTGTGTGTATTTAAAAAAAATACTTGGCACCAGAAATATTGACTAAGTGGATCTCAAATTGAGTGTATCCCGACAAGTTCTGGGTAGAAGTATTTTCCCATTTCTGTTCTAACGTACTGTACTCAAATCTTCTAAAAGTTGTGGAGTTCCTTCTCTGTTTACCCGGATCCTACTGAACATGTATTCTCGCACATGAATGTTTTGTGGACAACTGAGAAAACCCAACTGCGTATAGATACTTTCAAAGCTGTGCTGATCAGTAAGATTAATTTTGATCAGTCTTGTATTAATTTCTACAAACTGTTGAATGCAAACAACAAACTGTTAAAGAGGATCCAGTCATCCCAAAAATACCAGTGAAAGTTACGCTAGATGATATAGTAAAGAATAACGGATGTTCAATAATTCAGGTAAGTAGTTTATTAGTAGCTAAAGGTACTGTTAGATAGTACTTAAGTTAGAAACGATATTCTTACTTGTGTATTTTATAATTGAAAACAATAGTGAATACCAAAATGCAACCTGGAAGTCAGATATTTACCCCCGTCGCCGATTCGTGTGCGTCCCGTTTTTGCATGTAAATATTCTGGTCACTTTGATGTTCACTCTGTTCTTACGCAAGTTCTCGGTGTAAGTTAATTGCCACAACCAGGTAGTATGTTGGATATACGCACACCAAGAACTGATCTTCGCCTTATCTCCATTAGCATTCAACTCACGATGTAAGTGCCAATTGAATACAGATCTCCACAAAAAGCGACAGAACTTTTCTTGGTTACCTTTATACATACGACTGATTTTCTTTAAAATTGCACTTAATTTCTTCAAGATTATGACAAAAATATTTATTTATTATTCGTGACTTTAAAAAAACATAATTATTTTATTAACAGCTATATCCCACTTCCTATTTTACAAGTAACATTTAAAGAAAGCGAATGAAATCCAAACTGAAAAACTGAATAAAAACCTCACCAAATTTTCTGTGAAAAAATGTCTTTTTTTTTAAAAAAAAAACTAGTTACAGTATATTAAAAATATAATGTTCTAGGTACCCCCATGCGCAAAAAAAAAAAAAAAAAATGCGCGTGTACTTTAACTCACGATTTTTCGCAATTGTTTCATTTTCCTTATGTTTATGGGTAAAATTCAGTTATTAGTAAGTGGAGATAATAGAAAGCAGTCCATCTAAGGATATATTTCCAAAAAATATAATAAAATAATAAAAAAATATAAGCAAAAAACAAAATTATGTTCGGTTTTGTGTATACTGGCAATAATGTTTTCCAGGGATCTTTTACAGTAGCACAGCACGATTGCAGAGGGAATAACAGGATTGGTATGGGGAGAGTTGAATCAAGGAACTGGAAAGTGGAGTAAAATATTGCATTTATTGGCTTAAATCTAGGGTGTAAATTGTCTGCCAAATATAAATTAGCTTCTGTAACCAAGATGTTGTACGGAAATATAGAAACAAAGAGAAAACTGTTATCTTAAGTTTGGAAGTGACATGCTCTATAGCAATGAGCATTTATTTGTTACGAAAAATACAGTAGTCTGTGTGGTCAAGTGGATAGAGTGGCGGACTATTAATTCTTATGTTGTTTTGACCCCAGATCGAATCTCATCCGATCCCGTTCATTTTTTTACCAAACATTGTAGAAAGTTTGTAATTTTTATGTTAATAAGAACTGAAACAATATAATAAGGAAATAACTTTTTGTTTCCTCTGATGACGTACTTATTTAGAATTAGTGTACTATTAGTAATAGCGATTGCTTTGAGTTTATGCTGTTGTATAGCTTCTTTTATCATCCTCTTTTCTTAAGAAAACAAATTTGTCTCCAATAAAGTATTATAATATATATAGACAGAAACAGACATCTTAGTATCAAACGTGATTTATCGTGATGAAATAAACAAGTTTCCCGTTATTTAAGAAAAAACTAGAAAATTATTGAATTTGGTCTTTAGGTTTTTAGCATGCTATATATATTCTTTATAAGACTATATTTTATAAGGCAAGATGTGCGATCATACCCACAAATTTAGCTAGTGAGTGAAAGATGTTTTCGGCACAAATATTTTACAGGTTTAGGTGCATGAAACACCAATACACCATGGTATCGATCTTCGTTTATTCAACATTATTATCCGACATATCATAGCAGGTAAAAAGCAGCATCAATCGGCAAGAAGAACTGCAAGTTGTGGTCTTAGTCTGTTTTTGATGCTCCGGACTTGATCGCCTAGCACGCCCGTCTATACCTTGACTCATACGTCTATCATTCAGTGCAGGCACGTATCCAGCTTTTCTCTTTGGAGGGGCCCAAAACGAATCCTCGTAAGCACGTAATTCCAATGTTTCAAAAATATCAATAATAATAATAATAATAATAATAATAATAATAATAATAATAATAATAATAATAATAATAATAATAATAATAATGCACCAGTTCTGTATTTCTCTTAAACGTTTCTTACTTTTCATTTATGAACCGGTCAAACTGCATTCTAACACAAACGAAATCAAGGAATATTTTCTAGAGACATGTAATCGCCAAAAGTAGCAAAGTACTAATTTACAAATGATGAAAAGGAACCATTTTGTAAAGTAATGTAGAATTATGTAGAAACAGAAATGAAGTACTATTAATAAACCCTGAACCACCGTTAGTAATAGACGTCAGTGTGTCTCCTCTCTGACTCGAATTTCTGAAGAGATACTCCAACTTCTTTTACATGTGAATTAACGCATGGAATTTCGAGAAATGGGCAGGAAGAAAAGTCGCGTGTGGCAATGTTACATGTAAAATTATAAAGACAGGAAAGTATCTTGCAAATATTGTGAACATACATATTTATGCGCAAATGCTGACAAAATGGTGGGACATGTGTGTTCTGGCAGTTACCCAACCTAATTTGTTTATAACATTTAAAAATTTAATTATTTTATAACATCAGTAGTAGAAGTTTAGAAAATCCACTAACATGTAAATTTAAACTGTTTAGCGGTTTAAAAATATGTGGACTTACTATACCATTTTTGAAACATATTTACTTTCATAGAACATATTGTAAACAAATATCCATTTTGCGTACACTCTAAATATAATAAAATATTAATAAAATAACATCGTTCAGAATACACATTCTAAAGACTCCCTGGGGACAACAGTAATAATATACTGTGATGTAAAAACAAATTTAACTTTGAAATCATAATATAGTAATAGAAGGCAATTTTCTTTGTGATTGTACATAAATTCCCGGAAAATTCCCCTTTTTGGGAATATTCCCGATAAATATCTTCCCAGGAATTTACGCATCACTAATCCTACCCTCTGACAAATACGTTTCTGTACGATGTGCGTTCATTCGTTGATACAGAGCACGAGAGATAGCATGAGCTATGAGAAGTGGAAGGTAGGAAGATTTTTTGGTAGTTTCTAACCCATGCCGATACTAACCTCCAACATAAGTAAAAACAGCACAGTACTATGTACAAAGAACCACACTTCACTGGACACAAGAGCACTGTGTCCAGTTCGAGTTCTTCATGTGTCTCTCAAGACGCCCCTATCTGTGTCATATATAACCACTCCGGAAGAGAGGGTACCAATACTAGTGAAAATGACAAACTTCCTTGTATGAGGGGGGAAGGTGTTGACAGGTCTGTAGCTACGATGTTCTTAGGGCTAGGACATTAGTCGTGGTCCTCAGAATTAATGAATTGCAAATATAGGTTGTTATGTGATGTAATTTTTACTTACTTTAGCTTACTCATTTAAAAAATAAATAAACAAACAATAAACGAGTAAGTAAACTTTTATTGCACCGAATGCACTTTTACATTTAGTATTAAATAAATAGGTTACTTTATTGTTTAGATTTTTCTAAATGAAGATGAGAAAATGAAGGCTGCAGATTGATTCAAAGTATCTTTGTCATCCCTTCCCAGAATTGATTCAAATCGCCAAATTCTAGTTCACTGTTGTGGCAGTTAGCAACGCTATTAGGATTGCCGTTCTTTTTAAGTGTGTTGGTTGCGGATTTCAAGGTCATAGCTCATGCTATCCCTCGCGCCCTGTACATCTCTATACGTTTCATACAGATTCATAGTTTTATAGAGGAGTTTATAAAATGTGTCCTTTATTCTGCCATGTATAGATTATTTTCCGTTATTTGTAGATTGAGTAATAATTAAACGTGTTTATATACATCGACGCAAATCCGTCTTCAACATTGGGGGGGGGGGAGGAGACGGGTAAGACCGTACCCATATATATATATATATATTTATGAAGTTGAAAAACAATGCTGTGAAGTATCAGGGGAGCAGAATTGTCTTCAGTGGTGTATTTAGGAGGCTATCGGGCTCAAGCTTCTCCCCCCCCCCACCTTCCAAAATAAATTTGTTAGTTTTTCGCATTCCACGTACAACAATAATCCTTCTTACCATTTCTAAGAATGACATTGACTTTCCAGTCGGCCGTCATCAGTAACACCAAACTAAGGGAAGTCGATAAGAGAAACTGGTATTCCACACCAACTTGAGCGGAAATGAACGTGACAGAACTTTAGTTATTATAACAAAGGAACAATTATATCGTTTAGTTATTTTTAAAAGAAGGATATATTTGAATTAAAGAAAATCAAAACGGGGGAATAATTAGCACGGGAAATTAGGAAGGCCAAGAGGATACTTCCTTTTTCTTGTATGAACAGAATAAAGGGTTAGATTCACTCCTAAATTTTTGTATCATATCATATATAGAATTTATCGGTCTGCAATTCTTGCCATTATAACTTGAATTTATGCATAAATTAAAATATATTTAATTCTCAAATTCAGATGGGCAATTGCCCACTTCCTAACAAAACCCTAAATACGCCTTATTCTAGAGAAGGGAGATGGAACTCATATTACGGTAGATGAATCTGATTAACTGTTGTAGAGCAAGCGATGTGATGAAGTAGCAGTACATATCAGTATTACAAATCACTGCCGTGAACACATTCTGAAATCTGAATACATGCATATTTATAATTGGTATGTTTCTAATTAGGCATCCACAAAGATCCACGTTAAAATTGTTTTATAATAATATAGTAATATAAATAATGACTTCACCAAAACTATGAAGAAAGAATATCAATTATGTATGACGTAACAATACTCTTTGAGCAAAATGACGATTATCTCAATAACATTACAGGAATCGTTACAGAAATCTGTCGCATGTCATATACTCTTTAGTTAATAGATGTAACCTTAAGATTATGGGGGGAAATATTCCAGCAATTGAATTCTTTTCTTTGCTTACGAAGCATCCTCTCTCAAAAGAAAAATTGGGACACGCGGAAATACGTAGGAACAAACCATGGTTAGAACTAGCTAATCAACTTAATAAAATTGCTCCTGACAAATCAGCATTACAAATAATGGACTCAAACATTAGCTATTCATCTTGTATTAAAAGTCTTGGAGTACAAATTGACGATAAGCTTTCTATGAATAATCACGTCTATTCGGTGTTCAAAAGCTCTAGCAGGGGTGCCCACAAGGGGGGCTATGACGCAAAGTGCGTCATTGAAATATTTGGGGGGGGGGTGTTAAAAAATCTGTATAAATATGTTTGAGGGAGTGTAAAAATTAATCGAAAAGAAGATTTTTTCATGGAAGAACACCTACGGGTAGACAATTGCGGGGGGTGCGTCATGGGCATAATGGGGGGTGGGCACCACTGGCTCTAGGAATACTAAGAAACTTGTACAAAATACGAGACTCTGTCCAAAGATACCAAGCTACTCCTGACACAAACGCTGATACTGTCTTTGTTTGATTATTGTGATGTTGTGTATGGTCCGCTTCTAACAAAAAGCAATGCGATCCTGATCTCAAAGGTACAAAATTCATGCATCCGCTTCTGTTACAACATACGAAAATTTGATCATATTTTGCCTATTCTGAACAGCAATAGCATGCTGACAATGTCCAGAAGACGACATTTGCATTATTGCTTTCTCATTTATAAAATTCTTAAAACAATACGTCCCGCGTATTTATACAAGAAACTCACTGCTAGGTCAACTATTCACACTCACTTAACACGCAAAAGAAATACCAGTATAGTGGTTTTCAAAGCTAAACCAACTTGTCTTATCAGCAATAAAACTGTCATATGGTTTTTAGCGGCCACGTGCGGTTTGTCAACCAGTTGGATGTTGCCGGTATTACAAAAGCTTAGCAGCTCTCCCCGTCGCCAGGGTAAACAATGAAGTATCGAACTAATCTTTCTGAGTGTTGCAAACCAATAAGCAGATAAATAAAACAAGAATAACCATTTAAAATAGGAATAAAATAAATACAGGTCATTCGACAAGTAATTTTCTCTCCTTTTAAAATAATAATAATAATAATAATAATAATAATAATAATAATAATAATAATAATAATAATAATAATAATAATAATAATAATACTATTATTATTATTATTATTATTATTATTATTATTATTATTATTATTATTATTATTATTATTATTATTATTATTATTATTATTATTATTATTATATAGATTTTACGTCCGAGCCGTTTCGGGCTACTGTGCATTTTCGGTAATGCTTGGAAAATAGAATCGTTCCTGGACCGCTCGTTAGACCGATATTTTATTTTTACCCGTATGAATCGGGTTTGCCCGATTGAACAGTATGAATCAGGTAGGCCTGATAACCCCGTTTTTATGAAAACAAGCTTAGTCAGTCATGATTGTACATAGTATGTTTTTTCACTTTATTATCGTAACACAAATTGTTCCAATTATCACGTAGGAACTCATAATGAGTCTATCGGGTCAAACGGGTTCATCAGGTCTAAGGATCGAGTAAACCAAACGCAATGGTTGTCGGGCGGATATTGTTTACCTGAAAAGTTCAAGCACTAATTATAGGTTAAATTCAATCTTAAGAGCTCTAATTGTTTGCGTATATATATATATTTTTGTTAGCCGACCAATGAACTTGTGGATATATAAATATAAATGCTCAAATCTAAATTATTGCATTATATTATTGCAATGAGCATGAACGTGATTTACTATTAGGAGTTAGCGTGATGCACTAATGTTTTCTTTTATTATTATTATTATTATTATTATTATTATTATTATTATTATTATTATTATTATTATTATTATTATTATTATTATTATTATTTCTTGTTTATGCCCTTCATGCAACTTAGAATCAATCTCACCTAAAGCACTATATCTGACCTGATTGAATATTATTTTGAAAATTCTCACATAAATAGATAAAATAAACAATTGGAACTTGACACTTCAAGAGTTTAAAACATGTCCTCGTTTTCGTTATCCTCACTTTCTGAGGACGATTGATCTATCTCGATGACAACCCAGGGGCGGATCCAGGACCGACTTCTGGGGGGAGCGCGGTGGGTTGTCATACTTGTCATACTGCTACTTTTAAGGCACCAAACTTTGGAATTTATATATATATATATATATATATATATATATATATATAAGAAAGTTTTCCTCTTTTGGGGGAACGATCGCCCCTCTGGATCAGCCCCTGTGACAACCTGATCTTTGTCTTTATCAAATACATTTTGCAAGACACGTTAACTTTGTTCAATGTCCTGGGAAAACTATTATTATTATTATTATTCGACAGGCCATCTGTCTATAATGACAATTTAAAACTTTTTCTTTAAAAAAGAAATGATTAAAAATTATTCTATTAAGTACCTAGATCCTCATATTTATTAATTTATGCAGATTAATATCTGAGTAATAAAGCTATCATTATTAATTTCCTGTGTCCTATTAGTATCCTAATTTGTACCTTGTCCAGTTTTTATAGTCCAGTAACGTGACGAATCACATTAGGAAGAAACTGATCAATTATTGGCCTGTCTAACTATATCATAAAGTTAGAAATAATGTACTTACGAGCAGAGCAAACAAACAGACAGTATCTTTATTAAGCCTATTACTAATATTATTATTATTAGCAATAATAATAGGCCTAATGATAACTAAATTCCTGGCGCAACAGCCCTTAGAAGGCCTGGACTTATGGCACTCATTCATGTGGGGTAATGTGTTGTCAGCAGATCGGCTACCCTCGCCATTAATGCTTGCTTTCTGGACTGTAGTTCACTACTTTTTCTTCTTTCAAATAGCTTCCAATTGTCCTCACGAAGCTGGGTGGACGTTGCAACGCCAACACCGTCTGGTGAGTGCGAATAGTCACACCTATCTTTCCTCTGACCAGACACAGAACTGCTTGACTTCGCTGATCTCATGGAGAGTGATATTCCAGTGTGGTGGCTAGGACGTTGGTAATAGAATAATAAATGCTTATTGAAATAGTGACAAAATTAGCTAGGAAATATACTAAATGACTCCCTGGAGCTACGGTTCATGAGGGGCAGTGCCTACCCAATGTCGCAATACGACAAGCATCAGCTACGCACTGAAAATATTCAAGATAGCAAGATCTCGGTTTTTAAACTGTGTTGCTATTACTTTATGCAGTGCCCGAAGTGGAAGATCTACGAAAATATACGCCGCATATTTCCCCGCTCTTCTATTTAGAGCATTGCCTTTACGTCATTTATGGAAAAAACATAATACAAAGGCTTGGATCGGGAGTAAAATTTAATGATGATTTGCTCTATTCAATAACATTTACATACTTCCCGACATAATAAACATCAAAGTAATTTGTGTTTTAAGCTGTACAAAGTAGAATAAAATAGCTTTCATATATTGTCACATGACGTGGGCTGATTGCAAAGCCTAGCTACCGAAATGTACGTTCTTCAATCACTTTGTAAAAGCTACAGATGCCAGACGGAACAAATGCTGTACAATGCTACTATGATAACCGTAATGGGGTTAGCCATACTGAGAGCTTTATACAGTTCTACCTGAGTTGGAGCGGCAACGCCGAAATCTAGTTACAATGAAGGATTTATGGTGGGGACAAGTAAACCCTTAGATTCTGACCTTCGAGGAAAAAATTGGTTATGTTTTGTCGCGAACTATACGTTTGATATTCCACACCATAGACTGAAGCAAACCAGTGCGGCATTTTCAGTATTAGAACCAAGGTCATGGAATGCTCTACCAAATGTAGTAAAAGAAGCTAAAACATTTAATTCTTTCAAGAAAATATTAAAAATTTATTTACTTAGCCAACAGAATTTAAGTTCAGGTACCCGTGATTTGTATTCTATCACTTGAACTACGTAAATGAAATCAGACTTGACTTGGTACATATTCATTATCAAATAATCATGCATTGTAAAAATATTTCATCATCCTCCTCCCTGCATTGTGAATCACAAGCATAGCTTATTTTGTCTCTATGTTATTGATCAGTATGTGTTTGTTTTCACGTTTGTATTTCTATGTTTTTTTTTCTTCACCTGTCGTATTTGTGACTGTGAGTGTATTTTGTTAAAAGTACCACTTTTTTCTTTTTTTATCATCTTACTGTATACCTGTATTTTTGTTGTATATAACCGTATCTCTTGACTCAATTGATTGTATGTTTTCTGTATAACTCAATGTACTTCCTTGACAAGGGTTAGGTGGTAGAGCAGCAATATGCTGAAGCTCGCCCGCTTGAATAAAGCCCTTTTCAATTCAATTCAATTCAAAAAAGAGAAAACAGGCAAAATTACGTTGGCTACAAAATCCGAATGAAAAAATTACACAAAATTTCGTAGACATCAGGCGGGAAACTTCCAAAACTTTTAGAACAAAGAAACGCGATGTTTTGAAAGCTAAATTTAGGAACTTGAAGATAATAGTAAAAATAAAAACATTCGGAACATGTATAAAGGAATCAACGAATTTTAGGAAGGCTATCAACCTCGTGCTTATACTAAAGAAATATGATGAAACAGTTTTCACTGATATAGATAGCATTTTAAATAGATGGAAAGATTTCTTTGACGATTTGCTTAACATGCAGTCAAAAACTAATGGAAAAAGGGAGAAAGGGAGATACTCACCGCAGAACCGTATATTCCAGAAGCCAACCGAATAGAAGTAGAAATCGCCATAAAAAAATTAAAGAAACACAAATCTCCGGGTGTAAACGAAATTCCGGCTGCGTTAATTTTAGCTGGAGGCGAAAAATTGCGGAACAAGATACACAAACTCATTCTCCTTATCTAAAACAAGTAAGAATTGCCACAAGAGTGGAAAGAATCAATCATTCTTCCAATCCACAAGAAAGGCGACAAAACTGACTGTAATAATTATCGAGGCATCTCTCTTCTGTCAACATCCTATAAAATCCTTTCAAGCATTGTATTAGAAATTGACCTCATAGGCAGATGAAATTATTGGAGATTATCAGTGTGGATTTAGACAAAATCGATCAACTATCGACCAAATATGTACCATTCGCCAAATATTTGAAAAGAAGTGGGGATACAGTAGCCCGGTACATCAACTATTTATTGATTTTAGAAAGGCTTGCGATTCGGTTAGGAGAGAAATATTGTACAACGTTCTTACGGAATTTGGAATACTGAAAAAGCTAATTAGATCAATTGAGGCATGTTTAAATGAATCCCAAAGTAAAGTCCGGGTAGGAACATTTTTGTTCACGAGCTTTCACGTCGAGAATGGCCGGAAAGAAGGAGATGCGTTGTCGCCATTATTATTCAACTTTTTCCTGGAATACGCTATAAGGAAAATCAAGGATAGCAACCAGGGCCGAGAGCTGAACGGTGTTCACTAGGTTATGCGTACGCTGATGATGTAAATTTAATAGATGATAGAACAATAGGAAGAAATGCAGAGGTCTTATTAAACGCTTGCAGGGAAAAGGGGTTAGAAGTAAATGCAGAGAAAACTAAATACATGGAAGTGCGTCGGGACCGTAATATGGCAAATTATGAAGCCGTTAAATTGTTAAATAATACTTTTGATAGAGTGGATACTTTCAAATATCTAGGATCAATATTAACAGGCGAAAACTATATTCACGAAGAAATTAAATGTCGACTAAAAGCAGGGAATTCGTGTTATTATTCAGTTCAAAATCTCTTGTTGTCGCGAATTTTGTAGAGGAATTTGAACCTTAAAATATATAAAACGATAATCATACCTGTTGCTCAGTATGGTTTCCAAACATGGTCGCTTACTGTGAGAGAAGAACATAAACTGAAAGTGTGGGGAATGGAGGAAACTTCATAACGAGGAACTACGTAAATTATACGGCTTATCAAACATTGTTAGGGTCATGAAGTCTAGGGGGATTAGGTGAGCAGGACATATAGCCAGGATGGAAGAAAGTAGGAACGCTTTGAAAGTGTTAGTAGTAAGACAAATCGAAAAACGACCATTCGGAAGACCTAGGTGCAGATGGGAAGACAATATTAATATAAGATGGATCTCGCAAAAATAGGAATACAAAGTAGAAACTGGATGCAATTAGCTAAGGATAGAAGTCAGTGGAGAGCTTTTGTGAACGCGGCATTGAACCTCCGGGTTCCATAGGCTATAGAGTTAGCTTACGAAGCATGAGTAGATGCCTAGGCTCATACTACAAATAGATTAAATGCGCATTTACTGAAAAGATGGGTTCTACTGACATTGGCTAGTCTATATACTCTTCGTGTGCTAGGGCCTAGGGGGAAGAGGAGATATGATTTGATATCAGTTTACGTCACACACAGTCGCACGCCTTCATTTTCATTAAAAATGGAAAAGCCAAGAGAAACAAATTTCATCTCTCTTTCCTTTGTGGCAGCCGGACACAAATCATCACACTTATCTGCAAAAAGCACTTTTCAAATCGAATTATTGGGAGCGCCTCCAGTTCCAAATGTTGGGGGGACGTCTCCCCATTTCCCCGGAATTTGTGCCATTACCTACAGCTGAGACAACTTTCCAGCATGAGGAGAGGGGCATATATTCCTCTGGCATTTATTGTAATTTGTGCCCAAGTAGCGGAAGTGGAATTAATACATATTGATGAGACTACTAAACGCACTACAGCACGAAGTTCAGTTTGAAATACTATAGAATACGATTCTTTTTAAAAATGGAAAAGCCATGAGAAATCAATTTCATCTTACATTCCTTTGTGGCAGTCGGACACAAATCATCACACTTTTCCCAAAAAGCACTTTTTAAGTCAGATTATTGGGGGATAGTCCTCCCACCAGGTCCAAGATTGGGGGGACATGTCCCCCTCATCCCCCCGGGATTTGCGCCAGTAGTTATATAAGGAACAATCACAACTTTTACACTTGCTTCTCCAGATTGGTATATGTTTTTAACGCTATAAGCATAGTCAGTTACCACATAAGCACCCTCTGCCCGCCTGATTTCATTCGAAAATATAAACAGCTGTTGTGCATGTTACTTAAACGTATAAAGATAAATAAA
Organism: Thermobia domestica; assembly: GCF_964235325.1. Taxonomy (NCBI): domain Eukaryota; kingdom Metazoa; phylum Arthropoda; class Insecta; order Zygentoma; family Lepismatidae; genus Thermobia; species Thermobia domestica. The sequence continues at coordinate 290,427,064 of NC_137457.1, forward strand.
AATAATTTGAAATATATTCAGAATAACTGAAATGTACAGCAAAGACATCGTGTCGTGTTCGCTTTTCATTCATATAGAAAATAATGTTGGTAAATTAAAGATATCTTGAATTTTGAAAAGTTACATAAGGTGAAACAAAGTAGTAATTGATTGTAAGAACACCATGGAATTATGGGCTTATGTAAAGATGGACCACTATGTCTGTGAATTTTGGTTGATCTTCCACTACGACATTCCATTACCATCGAAGACCAGACCTTTACACCAGGCCCACAACCAGTGCGGGGCCAGGCCCCCTAAACTTTTCGTGGCCCCTCCAGACCTCAGTACAAAATGCTATTATTAATACAAGAAAACAATTTGTAGGCCAGTCATTTTTCGGCCTTCGCAACTATTGTAATAACGCTGGCGATGTTCGCTTTATCGCCATCCATTTTCCAACGATTTTCGAACACTGAGCCAATTTAATAAAAAAGACTCAACCACATACAACGATGTATCAGCATTACATATATTCAATCATCGAACAGTGCGCTATTTCAGTTGAAAATTTTGCAAAAGTACTAAACAAAAAATTTTGAAAGGAAATTTTACCTTCTTACTATTTAGCTCAGCGTTACCCAACCTTTTTCAACTTGCGGCACACTACGGATGTAACTTGAATTCTCGCGGCACACATAGATATTATTATTTGTAAATATATAATATCGTGGTATTTTTTCCCTGTGATTAATGATCTTTCTCACAGAGAAGAAAGCTTGATCACTGATTTTCCCCCCATAGTTAATCATTATGGTTACTTTTCATTCTAATTTAGAAATAGAAAATAATTCGATGAAATATTGGACTCGGGTTTGCAAAACTACGCATTCTTTTTCGAAAACTGTATCCAACCTTTCACTAAGAAGATAGATCACTAAATAACGAACGGATAAACAAATCTCTTTTACTTTTAAAACACAAATGTAGGTAATTTGTATGCATGTTTGCTTTGTCGAAAGTATTTAATGATATTTTAGAATTTAAAGTTACGAAATAGTCTGCAACAATAGTAACAGCAATGATAACAAATACTTTTTTCAACATTAAAATTGTACACAAGAATAACACGGTATGAAACTTAAAATTGTAGATTCATAGTAGAGGTTCATAGTAATGTGAAATACAAATGTACATTTTCCCTTATGTCTTGCAATTTGATTTCTTTAGAATTAATAATTTTGTTTCGATTTCCCCGCGGCACACCAGCGGCCCATTCACGGCACACCGGTTGGGAAACGCTGATTTAGCTTAATAGCTCAATGTCGCATGAAACTGATCACTTTCAACTCATATCAGCAGGGAAGCTATGCTAATTGTAGTTGACGAGAAAACATTTCGTAGGTCCTACAACTCCTAAAAAACCTTACAAGAATTCATGTACAGTATTTGAGCAGCTTTCTTTCATTGTTTCATTGCGATAAAATTAAATTTTTAACGGTGTAACTTCCGTAAAAAGCCGCCACAGTGTACCCCAACGACTGAATAAATACTACTGACAGTTTTCCTACTGATATGAGTTTAAAATGATTATTCTCGCGTGACATTAAGGACACTGGAGTAAAAAGTAGGTTTAAAAATTTTTCGTTTCGAATATAGGCCAACTATTCGAGCAAAATATCCCAATACGTGTTGGTTGAATTTGTTGCATAGATGTTGCGTGTGCAGTGGTGATATTTCGTGTTTCCAAAAGAAAACACAATGACGGAGGATTTTCGACGAGCTATTGCACATGGATATCTGGCCACCGTAAAAAGGGATTAAACTCAAGATGCAATGGACCAAGCATGAATGCTTTACTATAAAGTCAATCTGGCCTCCAACGCTGAAAGGATTTTTACCTCAGTGGAGAGTTTGTCTTTACTACCAGTTCCAATACATACCGTTTTCTTACACAGTTTCAATCCACCAACTAATTTGTAACCATTTATTTTCATAATTCATTTACCTGCTTTAAGCAGCATATAAATAGGATATAATAGGATATTGTTTTCAAATTAAAAAGAACCACGGTAACTCTTAGTACTATCAATCTATTCGACATTTAGAGAAAAAAAACAACACAATTTTAAGATTCATGGTTATTTTTCAATGCTAAATTAATAAGGGAATGAAAAGTAGTGGAACAGACATAGTGGAAGGAAATGGAAAAAGAGCTAGAAAACCCACGCAAACTGTATTTTTCTACTACAAAGCCTAAAGCATGGAACGGTTATATCAAGCCTGAGACCCACTCTCATCAGAATTGGTGTTTTTCAACTGAGCCACCGCTGTCAAAAATATGCGTGATTTGAAATAAGTCAACCCTACTGATTGAACAAGGTGCGTAGGGGTCCCTGTTCTATCTAACTTTCTAACGGAAAAAAGGATTAAAATAACGATGTTTCGCGTAGAAAGTAACGTGACATTACTTTACATTGATTTACGTGCTAAGTCTGGGAATTACAGAAGCCTTATTCAGTTGAATTAATAAGACAGACGATGTAAGCAGTTTCAATGGTTATAATCTAGTGAAAATTATTCTTCTATTTTAAAAGGTCAAGAAAAAAAAGCGTGACATCAATTGGGCGAAATTGAGGGTGTAGCTCTTTTGAGTGGGAGCTATTTTATCATTTTAAGAACTTTCTTGCTAAGTGAGAGTTACTAGAAGTTTCACAGATATTTGCCGAACAATTAAGTAAAGAAAAGCTAAAAGAGAAATTTAGCAATTTATATTTTTCACTTCACGCTTGAACTATGGTAACATGGGTTTTCCGTGCACTCAAATATATCCGTGTTGAGTTGAGTTGATTTTAGTTTAGCGTCCCTTGCAGCAGCGAGGCTATATGAGACGTGGACCTACTGATTAACGTGGAATCCGAACCACATGAGCTCCCGCCGGGAATCGAACCCGGGTCTCCCACGCCAAAGGCGCGTACGCTAACCGCTTAGTCAAATATATCCGTGTAACAGACTAGGAAACCAAATCATAACATCCAATGTGTGTGTGGAGGGAGTGTGGGGGTCAAAAATGTTTTTTTTAAAAAATAGCTCTTTACGTCGATATTACAATATTAAGATTTTACATATTTTGACATTCAGGAGTATCAAACTATGCAAAAATTAGGGATATCGCTAATATTTTTGTATTCATTATATATATATATATATATATATATATATATATATATATATATATATATATATATATAATGATAATTCTTTATAATTAGCTTGCAAAACTCTAACAATACTGTGCCTTTATAGCAGAGGCGGATCTAGAACGGAAAAACTGGGGAGCCAGGCAGACCCCAGAGTATGATTGGCATAATATGAGTTTACTATAAACTATCAAAAATATATAAAGAAGCTTAAATTATTTTTGTCACTCAAAAAACTGAGGGTCCAAGCCCCCGGCCTAGATACGCCACTGCTTTATAGAACATCCATTAAGGTTTTAGTGAGGGAAATTTTCTTCCAGAACAATATTCAATGCACGTAATTTTCTCCAATCCTCAGGATTATGCACTCGAATTTTCACAAAATTTTAAAGCTAACTTGCCAAAATATTATTACAAGATATTTAAATTTAAATTCTAAGTTGGGTAAATAAATTTTTAATGACGTAAGATGTTTCGTATATAAAACATACAAAACATATAAAAGATAAATAATATTATAATCAAATTTCGTACACAAACTAATAACCAGTTTTAGAAATAACACTTACCATGGTTGTCAAATCATGGAGGTACTATCAAAGTATGATCTGATACTGAATCACATAATTACAAGGCTTATGATGGTCTTCAGAACTCTTTAACTACGCCAAAAGAAATTAAACTTATTTACAAATTTGCCTTTTGATAGTATGCAACTTGTTTATGTTACTAAAAATCATAAATCGAACTTAGGCCAAAAAGGGACCGAAATATTGTTTAATTCCTTTCACACTTATCAAATGTGAGAAGAGTTACTACCGATAAAATCATATTGTCAGAAAGAATTTTCTCGGAAATCTAGGCAAGCTTTTGAAGACTGTCGACTTAAAATTTATTGCGAATTCTGTAAATTCTTAAGCTGAGGTTGTATTTCAAATTTATTCTGACACTGTCGCTTGATCTTACTCATGGTTTTGCACTTCATGTACCCTTCAAAACCGCATTACTTTCTCCAAATGTCAGTCATGCAGTTACGTTGCTTCAGTACACGCCACATACACGAAGAATAAAATTAAATCATTATCGAGTTCAAGGTAAAGATGGAACATTACATTATAACACTTCCAAAATTTAGACGTTTTCCTCACTCCATTTTAGAGTGATTCGGAACTAAAAAATAAATAGTGTATACATTTTTGTTCATTCTGTATATATCTCCCTCTCTTTCTGTGTATAGGTGGCCTTTGAGCAATCTCAAAACATTGGAAACCAATTGGAGAATCTAAAGGAGGGCCAGTTCTAAATTATAATAATGGACTGAGAAGGAAAAATATATCGTCATATTAGTCCTTCTTATGACGCAATGAAGTTGTTTTAAAATAATGCCAATAACTTTACGTTAAATTTCAACTGATAGTGTACTTTATTTGTTCTTTTCTTAAAGAAAAGAATCGCTGGACTTATGAATAGCAAGCTTTTAAAGTCTCAAGTTAGCGTAATTAAGGCTATGTATTTGAAGCGAATATTTTGCCCACCTGTACGATCTTGTTATTAGAGCATCGGAAGATATTTTAAAACCTTTTGCCTAAAGTAGCATAAAAAAAGGAAGATCCTTTGAACATTAGAAATATTATTACAGAACCTTTTAAAAAGAGGGAACAAAGTGGATATAAAAAATCTTTTCAGTAAATTTAACATAATAAGATACTCACATTTTAATTGTTCAATAAATGAGACCGATAATCGTGCGAAAAAAGAATCTTCGTTAGATATTGGAACTTCTGCTTGTCGGCTAAATCTATGGAAAAAACAGTATACTGAAAACTCCACAGAAATTAAAATAACGTGTTGATTTTTTTGAGGTGAATGTTTGTTTTTCCTTGAAAAAAATTAAAAACTATAAGTGAGAAGAGTGTTTAGCAAAGAAAATTTAGTGGCTTTGACACGAATATTCATTAATATTTAACGCTTGCAATAATATTAGGAGCAAAACATGCTAAAATGTAAGACTACCAGATTAGGTCTGTAACTAAACAATTCAGTATTCTTCAGGACATCTGGCATTTTTGTATTCGGAAAACGCTACTTTGAAAGGTGAATATTAAACAAATTCTTAGAAAAAACTAAAATTTAAGTAACAACAGAGAAAACTAATCTTTGCAGAAACCAGTATGATGACAGGTTTAAAGATAATTTTGAACGGAATTCTTTCCAAGGTATTTTAATATCTCAACACTTCTAAGTACTTCTGTGAATACAGCACATTAAGTCAAATAACAAGCGCATATTGAAGACAATTTTCATACTACTTAGTAGCTCCTTCTGGGAAAATATCTGTGTGTATATTCATATGGTTTTTCAAATTAAATTTCAAATAGAAACTTTTGCCACACTTAGGACAAGAATGTTGTTTGTTATGGGTATGGATCAACATATGCCTGCTTAAACTAGATTTATTATTGAATGCACTTCCGCAGATCTGACAGCCGTGCGGTTTCTCACCTGTATGTGACAACTTATGGATTTCAAAAGGGTGCTTCAGATTATATTTTTTCCCGCACTTTTCGCATACATACGGGTTATCGTTCTGGTGCTTGAGCATATGACATTTTAAATTTGAATTTGTAGTAAACGTTTTACCACACTCTTGGCATATGCACTTTTTAACACTCGTATGGGTTAAAAGATGTGTGTTTAAATTTGACTTTTGTGCGAAACTCTTTCCACATTGATCACAACTATGTGGCTTCTCACCAGTGTGCCGTAACATATGTTTGGTCAAAGAAATTTTTTCAGCGTACACATTACCACACTCATTGCAGGTATATGCTTCTACATTTCCATGAACGATTAAATGCTTTTTCAAAGAACTTTTGCTATTAAACACTTTAAGACACTTTTCGCAAAGAAACTTACCCTCATTTTTATGCTTGGACATATGCCTTGTGTACGTGGATTCGTTTTCAAATGTTAATCCACACACCTGGCAAACAATTGAAGTCTGTTTTTTATGTGTAAGTACATGATTTTTTAAAATTGATTTCAAACTAAACGTTTTTCCACACTCATCACAAATGTGAGATTTTTCACCAGTATGTATCAACATATGTCTCTTTAAATTAGAATTCAGACTGAATGCCTTTCCACAATCGGAACAAACGTGAGGTTTCTCGTTATTATGTGTGAACATATGATTTTGTAAAGATGTTTTTTTATTAAACGTTTTCCCACACACTTGACAAGCAAATGCCTTTTCACCGGTATGAGTAAGCATATGGCCCTTCAAGTTACATTTTTGGGCAAATGCCTTTCCACACTGGAGACAAGCGTATGGCTTCACGGAGGAGTGTATTAGCATGTGTCTTGTCAATTTTGATTTTCCAATACACATCTTACCACACTCTTGGCAAAATACCTTTCTCTCAGTCCTGTCAGTTGATGTATGCAGATCATCCTTTAACGTTTCATGAGACTGATGGCTATATGTAAAAGGGGTCCTGAAATTTTTAAAGATCAATATAATAATGGAAGTTAAGATCATAATATCAGTTCATGAGTGAAAGGTTGTTCGAATACAGTAATATGTTATGTAACACACTTGGCAAACAAACTTTACAGAAACAGTAGCACTCATGTGATATTTAGGATTTGAAAAATCAAATAAATGTACCTGCTTAACTCAAATAAGAAAAAAAAGTTGATGATAATATTGATATTCTTAAAACTGGCGTCTTGGGGCAAAAACAGTCGAATGAGACTTTCCCACCAATATTTGTATTTCGCGTACATTAGATTGAAGTAAACTGTGATAAAGTACCTGAAATTTGAGATTCGTAACATGATAAATAAATTCTGCTCTTAAGAACTGATGGCTGCATTAAGCACTTCTTCGAAGTAGTTTTCTTTTCCATGCTTAAGATTATTTAGATAAGAAATTATATTTCGATGTGCAAGTTCAGGACGGGAGTATATAGCACGTAAAAATGTAACAGTGGGAAAAGAATCGAGAATCGCTCTGCTGAATGTGTTGTCATGTAGATAAGGAAAAGATCATCGAAGTACCATTTAGATTGCATAAAATAATGTCCGCATTCATTACTTTGATTACACAAGAAATGAACAGGGAGAGAAATAGAAGAAATTTCCAAAGAAAAACGTCGCAGACCTTCTTTTATGGGCATAGGTAAGGACCATAGGTAAGAACTATTCTCTAGACGTCGATAGATAATTTTTTTTTTTTACGTAATCAATATTATCATTCTATTGTTATTAACATATCATATGCATTGTCTTATGTCAGGAATGATAAACAGAAATACCCATATAATAGAAAATCTTAAATGGCTGCTTTATACATCAGCTAAAATATATCTAAAAAATATCAAGTACGGAATCAGAATGTTCGACGTGAGGGAGCAAAGCTAAAGTAACATATTAAGCCATCCGGATACGTTCAAATTTTATAGAGAACAAGCAGCTTTGTTACTTTGAATAACACTGTAACTCATTTGTATGAAAAAACAAAAAGTGACATTTAATGAATATTTTGCAATGTGTTTCAGGTACAACGAACACCTGTTTCGGAATTTTGAATCACATTCGAAGTTAGACAGCATAAATGCTCTACTGATAAAAGGTATACAAATTAACAAACAGTAAGACCACACAGTGAAAAACGTTAACACGTATTACGTCCCATTAAAATATTTAAACATTTACATTCAGTAATCTTATTAACGAAACTACTCAAATGAAAGCGAATTAAACAGGAGTGGTTTCGACGACTACACCGTTCCTGTTCCTTGATAAATATGATTTTTATTTTCAGGTAAGTCTGCCTCCAATAGGTATAGGAATCCTTGCACAACCCCTCGCACGATAGCTTTAACAAAATTATTTTCTTAAAAATGTGAATACAAGCAATAAGCATAGTAATATTGAACATATATTTTGTCATTAAGCTATTCCGAATGAAATGTTGCATTTACTGTTGTACTTGCATGCCGAGTGAATGCATCATTAGCCATTGCATTTTCAAATTCGTATTCAGTGACATAATTTGCAAAATGAGTCCGACAGGCAGAGATTATTACTACGTTCGAATGAACTTTTCACCAGACCCTTAGAACAGGTTTCGTGAAATAGTAGACAAGTTGAGTATATACCATACGCTCATCGGTGCCAGACAAGTTTATACCTATCAAGAAGAATCGTCGTTTGGAGAAGTATAGTGATTTAAGCATAACGAAAAACTGGATAGCTTTCTGAATAACAAAAGCTTCACATGAAAAAGGGATATTCGATGACAATTATGAACACTCAGTACAATGTCCTAATTAACATCGAGAATGGATTCTTAAACGAAAAAAATGAAATGAAATCTTTGGGTTTTACGTCCCACGTTTATGCCGGTTAGGCTAAAGGAGACGGTGATGATGAGTAATGAATGAAATGGTGGAATTAAGAAAGTGGGAGGAAACGGGAGAACCCCGGGGAAACCCAGGCACACAGTGTTTGTCCACCACAAAGGGATTCTTAAACGACTTATTTAGTCACCGAAGAAGTTGGTATTGTTTCTATTCTGTGAGAGATTTATAAGGTGTTTCTAAAATGAAGTGAAAAGCATCAATGCAGATCAGTACAGTTCTCCATTCTATGAAATGCACCAAAAACCTATTCGCAAGTATCCAGCAACGCAGCGACAATTTTCGCATACATGTCACGCAAACGACGCTGGAAGGACTGTACAAATTGTTATATGAAACCTTTTCTTCCTGTATACCTTAACACCTTACGCACCAAGTATCAACTCTTTCTACATCTCCATTACTTCTTGCGAGAAGATCTCACTTGATGATTGGGTGGTGTGACGTATAATACAGGACTTTGCATCGCAGACGCCAGACATTGTTTCTCAAAGAATGAACCAGGGCATAAGTGTATAGTTGCTGATAGTTTCAATTTGCTTAACTCGATATTGTTTTATTATTTTTATTTTTGGCATTAAGAACTGATTCAATTAGGACAGAAATGTTATTCACACCAAACTAATATGCGAACAATGTTGATTTATAACTGCGGAATATTTACTTGATCAGTAAACTTACATACACACACACACACACACACACACACATATATATATGTATATATATATATATATATATATATATATATATATATATATATATATATATATTGATTTAAATATCAATTGAGTTACTAGAAAATAAAAATGCAACATACTAGAGCTACAGTATGTGACAACATGCAACTTCAAATGACGCGGAAGTACGCAAGTTGAACATTAAACGAAATCTCTGTTTAACGTCCCTCATTTAAAATTTTGAAGTCAAAGGAAAATTGATGAAACAATGTTTTGATTAAAATTCGAGACGTGTGTAGCTGAAGCATGCGTTACTAAATAATGTTTTAGCTCTTAAACATGATGCGATTTCTTTTCATTCCTATATATATCTTCAAACCTTAAACTACGACAAAGTTGAAAAATTAAATCTGTTATGAAAAATCGTGAATTCCATAACTCCTCTGCACACGAGATATCACTATTATGATACCATCAATTCACATCTTATACTAAAATTCATTGTGCCGTTATTTAATTCGTAGTTGTAGCTTTTCAATAAATCCTTGTATACTGTAATACGATTTATTATTTTAGATCACATTTACATTCGGATTGACTCGTTGTATATTATTACTCATCCAACAATCTATATTTTCTTGCCACACCGATTTTACTATAACAATAATAAACGATATATTTCACATTTTTTTATTTCTTATAGCAAAATTGGAAGGATTTGTTTTATTGAAATATCATTTGATTAAATTACGACAAAGCTGAACTGCTCGCTCCATACAGAGTGGGAAGTTACTCTTTTACACGCATAAAGGAGCTAAACTGTTCCATATTAAATTTTTAAAATATTACAATATATCTCAATGAATATTCGGAAACAGTTAATACTGATAACGTAAATGAGTTTTTGCATTTACAATATTGGAAATTTAGCAGGTATTTAATGACCTATGTTCGCTAACAAACGTAAATAACTCAAAGTTACATATTCCGTTTCGTTTCACTCGGGATATAGTTGTTTATTGTAACAACGGTGTACGTAATACTATAATTTATCGACATTTAATTTGAAAAGTTGTTATTACTATGAACCAAATTTGAACCATATATTGGTACAGAAAGCTTTGCATTGTTTGAATGATCAGATTCTTTAGAAAATAAAGGATTTTCGCAATTGACTGCTTATTCACAGTGCCGAAATTATAATTTCACTTTCGTTAAAGGCTAAATTCTTTAGCATATCGGGGCCTTTACTAGTATATAATAAATACTTTGACTTCAGCACATTACAGTTCATTGAATATTCAAAAAAATCTTTAAATAGGCTATATATATATATATATATATATATATATATATATATATATATATATATATATATAATGTGTGTGTGCATTATAATGTGGGGTAAGTAGTTATCGCTTTCTGTAAATGTTCAAATTATCAAACAAACGTAATACTATTACTTTATCTCTCTTCCCGCCACATTTTTGTACTACATCATAAAAGTCAGGGATTATACAATCGCTGGTAATGAACTCCAATGGACAATGTAGTGCGGTCCAAGATAAACAGGTCATATAGTCATATACACGTTCAGCCATAGCGAACGTAACAGCCAAAGAACACAGAAAGCTTAAGGTTTGTCAGACAAGACATCGGTGACTGACGTGAACAGACAAACTACAAAAGCTCAGTAATACCACAAGTTTTCACCCACAACAGTAGTTTTTTTTTAAGATCTACCAATGATTGGGACCTGTTCTGTGACTAAAATGCTGTCATTAAGCTACCAAAAATTGGGATTTCTTTTACACTAACATACTTTGTTGGTATCTCTTCTGTAGAAACTAACTTATGTAGGGTGACGCTTGATTGACTTTGGAACCTATTTTGTGACTGTGGGTATCCTCTTAAAGAAAGATCTATTTGCAGCATTAATGACTGCATAAAGATGCCAACTCTGTGTAGAACAATCGCTGATTGTTATATAGAGGCACAAGGATTCGATATCTATGTCAGTAATGTGAGAATAAAAATGGAGAGGTACTAATACAATAAACCCTTTCTCAGGTATTAAGAGATCATTTGTACAAAGTAACAACCCTAGTAGCAAGAAAGCTTTCGGCCAGTTGGCGCGTGCTTGGCTTCTGACTCTCTACGCTTGCACTTGAAACGCATGCTTTCATACAATCTGCCCTTTGTTGTGCCTGCAAGCGATGCATTAGACCCTTCGTAGAGTGGCATAGCATCACTGGCCGTTCATTCGCTATTGACTTGATTTGAATTGTAAAACGCTTGAGTCAAGCTTGAATGGAAACTGTATAGAATGTTGCTCCCATGTAACTTTGTTACTGGAATCCAACTTGCGGCATGAACATAAGTGAATCCATCGATTGTCAGAAAGAACTGAGGTTAGTTACAACGCGGTCTAACTTAAAATAAATGAGACATGTGAAAATTTCACATGACACACCCTACAGAAGACGATCTACACCAAAAAATCATGTTTGTCAGGCTAGTTTTAGACGGAAGCATTTATCGTAGCATTTCTCGTAGCAGATATGCTGCCAAAAATCTCGTATAATATTCTATGGCATCAGAAGTATATGGTCCTTTTATACGGTAACACTTTGATAAGCATTTTGTCGTGACGTAGCAAACAAATCACTGGAGAAGAGCGCCATTATGGGTCCGAAACTAAAAGCAGACACCATATTAATTTAAAAAAGAAAAAAACAGAGATTTCAGTCGCTATTTGTTCTAAAGCCATTCATAGCATATGCTCATTATGATATAAAGTACTTTTAACTTTGTATAAACACGGGTGCTCCTTATATTTTTCAATAAGCATAATAATAGCTTCCCTATTGCAACTGATTTTTCTTTACTACAATTCAATTTCCCACATAAAACAAAAAGCATGGATATTTGGCACAAAATCTTTCGCTTCCTTTTAACACACCACGGCGCTGGAATCGGACCAGAAATGCTAGGGGAAATATTACGAAATAGAGCAGGTTCTATCGACAAGAAATGCCATAGGATATGCCATGTCATGAGAAATGCTGTAGCATTTGCTATTTTACACGGTAGGATATCGATGATACGATTTTTGGTACGAGAAATGCTAAAATAAATGCTTTCGTCTAAAACTAGCCTTAAATGGGCTGCTCACTGAATGTAATGCCTTGTTCACGAACGAGTGATATTTTCATGTTACGAAATTAGTTATAAAGCAATATATATATCTTCCAAAATTCAATGTTATGGTGAAAGAGTAGATGAGAAAGCAAAATCCAATTATAATGTATACCTGTTTACGTACAGAATAATGCGCACGGATTCACTACAACCGATATTATACAATAATAATAATAATAATAATAATAATAATAATAATAATAATAATAATAATAATAATAATAATAATAATAATTAGTTTTAAAACTTGGAAAAATAATATAAAATTGTAAACAAAAATCAGGTGGAAAAAATGTGCGAAGAAATGACTTAATCAGATAAAAGCTGCTTTGGAAAAATTGATTTATCATTGATATTAATAATAAATTTTTGAAAGTTTTGTACTCAGTAATAATGTACAACTTGATAAAATTGTTCTCCTTTTTTACGTGTTAAATTTGGACTAAGATATATGATAAGAAATTTAACCTTTTCTGCTACACAATATAGTTGGGGAATGAATAAGTGAAAAATTGCAATCCGTAGGCTGTTCTTTGCTACAAGTGGCAATCATTGTTTTTGTGGTTCTTAAAACTGGTTTTAACAGAAAAATGCGTTTGCCACCAATTAATTTCTTGGAGTCACTTGAAATCAAAGATGACCGACAAGATGGATGCCCAAAAAGGAAGTAAGTTCACATCGCGTAAGCTTTTCTTTTCTACAAGTGGCAATCATTGTTTAAATGATTTTTTAAAAGTGATTTTAACAGAAAGTAGAGTTTGCCACCTGTCAATTTCTTGGAGTCACCAGAAATTCAAGATGGCCACCCAAATGGGAAGTAAATTCAAATTGGCATATGGCATCAAACGTGGTGTCGATTTTCATGCTTTTGCGGCTGTTGAATTAAAAAATTATGTTGAAAATGTTATGAAACATACACAATGTAAGGTATTTACATGATTGGAAAGCACATTAAGGAAATTAACATATAAACAATGTTAACATGAAAAAATGAACTTTAAATGTCCATAGCTTCAATATTATGGGACCTACAGTAGTCGGGTCAAGACTTTATTTAGAAACTAGTACGTGACCTATCCAAATATCCATGTTTCAGAATCCTGCGGTACTTCCGTAATAATTTTTCTAGGGGTACTTGGTGAGTATTTCAAATTATATGCCCGTAGCCAAACTCCTCAATAAAAATTGTTGTGTGAGTACAGCAGGATTCTGAAAAATGTACTTCTGGATAGTGCACATATTACTTCCTAGGTGAAGTCTTGACCCGACTTCAGTAGTAACAAGCGAACTGACCTGAACTGATGTAACAAGCGTTCATTTTGGAATTAGTTCTTATATTTATATATATATATATATATATATATATATATATATATATATATATATATATATATATATATATATATATATATATATGTATATTCGGCAGCCTGTAACTCCGAAAGGACGCATTTGTGCACTCAGGTTGATCCATAATTTTTGTCTTATTTTGGTGTCAGGAATCACCTCCCAAACGTTGTCGGTATTACTTTAAAACAACCTGTATATACATATATTATACGAACTGATGTAACAAGCGTTCATTTTGAGTTGTTGTGTTCATACTTCAAATGCAGTTATGTGCCGTGCGGTTACTGAAGAGCACCCGACTTCCGAATCTCAGTCACATGAATAGTTATGCAAGTAAGAAAGTCATTAAATCTTAAGATCCAGCATATTAAACTTAAAAATACGTATTCACAACAATATTTCATCAATACGATACCACAATGTTTTTATATAATTAGACCACCAAGTACCGGTATTCCTGTATCATAACGAACTTAATCATATAACGTCACTTATTTAAAGAAACGATAGGTTTACTTCACTTCAGTTATTTTGACAATATAATTGTATTCAAATCATTTGAATATTAGTCTTAACTAGTAGGATGCCAACGAACTTTATGTAAACAATCCAATATTTGAAATTATAATTTGAAGACATTTCCTGAATGAATTCAAGGAGCAAGTGCTTAATATCTTGCAGAAAGGAAGGGGATCCCTCAACATCAATTTGAGCTTGCATAAAATATCTCCTCCCAGTCTTTACAGATATGTTTTACATTGTCATCAACTATATGCTGTTCATCTTCGTGATTTTTAAAGGAAAGCGAATTTTTGAATGATGTCATTAAAGTTCGCATTACAGCTTCAAAATTTACTTTAAGCAGTTGCAAACAACAATTGTGGTGCTTTCCCTTCAACACAGAAACTGCTGTTGTTTCTAACACTATGGCATCCTCTACGCAGCAGTCTTCAAGGCCTGAACTGGTATAGTGCTCCTTAGGGGCGCTCAAACAATCCAGTATCGAATGAAAGCTACCCAGTAAAGGAATATTTTTTTTTTCATTTGATGGGAGTCACATCAATATTTTTAATTTTGAGTGAAGGTTATCACAACATCGTTTTGGTTTAGTTTCTTACAGATCACCTTACACCTGGTAATGACAATCCATAATGTGTCATACTCGTGAGCTGGATTAGAGATTATTGGGCACTACCCTATAGTAATTTTGGGCTCTTCACCTTCTGCAATACACTGGTTAAATACTGTCCATGATATCACTAGATTCTTTACATCATTTTCTCTGCATGATCGACTAAATAGCCAAGCCAAGTCCTGATTTGGTGGAACACTGATATGCACTCCTTATGCAGTCGTTTTGACGTATGATTAGCCATACTAAAGGCCTGACTACTGTAGGAAACATATGTTAATCGAACTCTTTAGTATGGTACTAATCACGCGTCAAAACGACTCTGCATAAGGCCCATAGTCTTAAACACAAAAATTAATATTTTTCTTTGGAATTGTGTACTTTGATATTGAATATGTTTGTTAAAGTCTCCAGACATACTTTTCAAAGTGTTATTTTTTTTCAGTAGCAAATACGAGACAACATTAAGTGAACCTTCTTGATATGCAACAATTTGTGTGGCATGAAATGTTTCCCTTCCATCTAACGTGTCCTCTAGAATGTCAATATTATCTGCTGCATAACAGATACACCGACTTGGTACAAAATTTTCAAAATTCCTACATTATTTTCTAAAAGCCTGTTCACAGTTTCTTCTGGAATAGTAATGTCAATACGCCAAATCACATCATAAGTAGCAGAACTTCCAGTAGCATGTAGTGTGTTAATTAGCTTCTTTGACCTGCTTGATGAACAAGTAGGTATGTGTTAATATGATTTGGTTTTTTTTTTTAAGATGCATAAAGAATATCATGATCAAGATGATCTGTCAGTTAATTTTGGTTGTGGGAGGTTCATCTTCACAAATTTTATCGTCATTTTTATCAGATAGAAAAATCCGAAGAACCATGTACAGGATTTTGCAGAAGTTTCGTTTTAACGTAGATTTTTTTCAGCATAGAATATGTTCTTAGTATCAGAAATAATTTCCTGAAAATTTATTCTTGAGCCATCTTGATCCATGACACCTACTACAGCTTCGATTGTACTTAATTTTCTTGGGAAGACAAGCGGAGGGAGATTTCTGCATATTTGTTTTTGAAATTGTATATTGTTTCCATAATAATTGGATAGCATTTTCATCATATCTTTGTTACTGTCACATGAACGCCAATTTTTTTTCTGTTGCCATTTGGCTATACCTGTATGATAATTACTTTATTTTGTAAATGTTTCCAACATGAAATCTTCAGTTCAGTTCAGTAGCTACCTCAGATAATATAGGGTTTGTATGAGTACCAGTGACTACCATATGTAAATTGCAAGTAGTTTCCACAGTATTTTTCAATTTAAATGAAATCTGTTTATTGCTTCGACAAGTTAGATGATAGTGTGCCTCATATTCGACACCGAAGTCGTTCATTGGAGTCTGTAAGTCTGCGAATAATAGAAGCACATTCAAATGTTAAATATTGAAACAGCCTTTTGCCATCTTCTCTTTTCTGGCAGAAAATACAAAGCTGCTAATTAATTTTACAGACTAATGACCGCATAGATGCTTTCGCAAGCTGAAAAAACATTTCGCCTGTAGTTAGAAGCCTATCATCTTGAGTCCCTACTTCCGCCTTTCTTGTGTTCATTTCATCTTGTTTCCTTATTAACCAAAGAATATGGTCTTGGTGTGTGAACTGACTGTAGCATTTTTTTGAATGCCAAAACGTGTTCTCATATAAAGGCAGTCTAACAATCCATCTTTCTAGGTGTACAATAGTCTTTAAATTCAGTGTCAACAGATGATAACGTTTTTCTCTTATAACGATATGGATATGTATAAACTTTTAAATCAACCCTCGTATTTCCCAATGCAAGTTCTTGGAACAATACCCAGCCTGTCAACATTCGCAGAAGAGCGAAGCACAGGAATATTTTACCCAAAAGGTGGCTCACTTTTCCAGAGCCCTGCTTCTCCTGTCAGACCAAACAAGGTGAGGAATTTTGGTACTCTCTTCACTGACACCCACGCAGAATAGACTCGAGCAATGACAACAGATTCTACGTGAGAATGTAATTTTTACCCATAATCATTAATTTCCTGATTTATTCGGAGTATCAGTATTTTCATTATAATTTCAATTGAATGATAGATTATTCATTTTACATCATTAGTGAAACAGTGAAGTAAAAACTAAATGTTTTATGTGCACTATATTTTAGTTTAGTAGTGTATTCTTGCGCTGCTCAATAGCCAACAAAGTGACGCTCACGAAAACGCGCGTCAGAGTAACTTAAAGACTTCGTAAAATTAACACGTATTGAAGTCCTACTCTCACAGAAAAATCCACAAGTTGTACAAATGAAAATTTTCCAAAAGACTATGTTTATAACAATTTTGTGCTACGAGATTTTTATTAAACATCTTTTCTCAACAGTGCAATGAAAATCAATATATTTCTATTCTTTTGTGGTATAACTGCGTGAACCACGTACTTTTGACGTACATCGTCATTTAATCTATTGATGCTAGGGAAGGAAGGTACCAATAAATGTGTGCTACGATAATCCAGATACTGAAGATCTTAAGTAAAATCTTCCATATATAATGATAGAAATGGAGTGTTGAAGTGATCTTCATAATCTTTGGGGAACTAGCCGTATTCGTTCGGTCGTGAAAATCGCGTCCGTTAGCGGTACCCTCCCGTGATAGTATAACCTCATTGGGCCAATCCCATTAGAAGTGATATATTTTTATAATTCAGAAGTGTTATTGTGTTGTTACATAGCTATACGTGTTTGTTTCGTGAAAGTTAAAAGAAAGTATAAATATTTTCTACAAATCAATTTTTATTTTTCAAGAAATCATGAAATAAGTTTCAATCATAATAATGTGTGATGGTTAATGTTAAGTTTCTTTCTTAGTAAATGAAAGATGCTATCTCAGACATGTGCATAATTTGAACCAGGATTTGATGAAGGTATAGTATCTTAGAAGTAGGGCAGAACAAAGATTTATTTTCGTCTCCCGCTACTCATCTGGCGATAATCATGCGTATGGATCCCACTTCGTATTTTCTTTTACTGGTGTCAATGAATTTATTCTTAGACTGACACGACAGTGACGGTGGGCACACGGCATATGCCTCTGGTTTTTCATAACGTCCGGATCCTAAGACCGTGGGAGTGGATTTCTGTTATTTTTGCCAGTATTTCAGTTCACTGATTTTTAGTAAATGGTCCCACTGGATTTTTGAACTGAATGATGTCGTAAATTGGTTTCTTCTATCAGTGACGTCCAAGGTTCGGATCCCGATAGCGTCATATATGGCTTTATGAACCGGGATATGTGGAATCGAACCATCACTGTTTTATTGGAAATCCCTTCTACCATTATATCTCGCTTATCCCAAACTTGGGCAGACAAGTATCTATTGAAGCTTTCCTGGCGACGTATTCTGAACAGGTCTTCTCGGGCTAGCAGCCAAGTAAATACTGTTATATCCTGCGACGTTTTGAGGGCTGACATCGTCCTCATCTTCAGGCAAATATGATGGTGCAATGAAGTGTATGGAATATATATACTCATGTATGCATGATTCGTACTCTTCTGATTGGTGGTTGATTGGGCGGCTTCTGATTGGTGCTTGAAATGGCGGGATATGATTCGTGTCCATGTTTTACTCAGTTGGAATTCAGTGTTTCTGTTAAGGTTCCTTTTTTCTTGTGTGATTGCAATGGCTTCTTTTATCCTCCTGTCCCAAACTCTCGAGCATTTTGCTATTATTTCGGCATCTGTGAACAACATCTTATGTCGCTGTTTGATGCTATGTTCAGCCAGTCCGGATTTTTCTAGTTGGTTTAGTCTGATATAACTGTTGTGTTCTTTGCATCTGGCTTCAATGGTTCGTACTGTTTGTCCAATACATGGCTTACCAGATTCACATGGAATGCGGTAAACTCCAGGAGTTCGGAGGCCCAGGTCGTCTTTGGTTCATCGTATTAAGTATTTTATTTTTGTTGGAGGTTTGTGTATTGTCCTGATGTTGTACCTGCCAAATAGTCTGCTGAGCTTTTCAGAAGTGTTCCCGGTGTATGGGAAGCAGATTGTGTTCTTCCGTTCTTCATTCAGTTTCTTCTACACTTTTGTCCTTGTTGTCAGTGTCCTTCATTCTAGTCATTTCAGGACCATATTTATATTTCGCATTGAGTATCCTTTCTGTAGCATGCCGCTGCGAAGGTGTTAAGTTCCTCTATAAAACAATCCTTGTCGGAGATGGAGAATGCTCTATGTGCTAAAGTGTTGAGAACTCCAAGCCGTTGAGCTTTGTGATGGAAAATATTTGCGTTCAGATATAAATATGTATGTGTTGGTTTCCTGTATACCCTGAGCTCCTCCGTGGCTAAGCGGTTAGCGTACGCGCCTTTGGCGTGGGAGACCCGGGTTCGATTCCCGGCGGGAGCTCATGTGGTTTGGATTCCACGTTAATCAGTAGGTCCACGTCTCATATAGCCTCGCTGCTGAAAGGGACGCTAAACTAAAATCAACTCAACTCCTGTATACCCTATGGCCTACGCTGCCATCCGGTCTTCTCTATATCATGTCAGGAAATGGAAGACGTCCATCTTGTTCAACTTCCATCGTGAATTTAATATTCGGATGCTGGTTATTGAGATGTTGCAGGAATTCCTGTAAGGAGCTGCGTCCATGTGGCCAGATGGTGAAGATGTCATCAACATATCTATAGAAATGTGTAGGTGCAAGTGGTGCTTTCTTCAGTGCTTCATGTTCAAAGTGCTCCATATAAATTTGGCTACTGCAGGTGAGAGTTGATACCACGTCGAAAGTAACCATAAGATCTTTGAAAGAGATCTTCATCATCTTCAAGCTTTTTACAAACTCTGTTGAGTTTTTCACACTTGCGCACGTATGGTGTTCACACTTGCGTACGTATGGTTGGAGTAATGTTGTAAGATACTTGGCTAAAGAGTAAGTTGGGCTTCCTATTGCACTAACAATTGGTCTCAGGGGTTATCCCTGCTTTACGTATATTTGGTAAGCCATATAGTCTCGGAGGTATGCTGCAGTGTGATGTAAGTTGTTTGCGTGTATCTTCGTCCAGTCCCGACTTCTTTAGTAGTGAAGCTGTTCTTTCTACTGCAGATGTTGGATCTCGTGGCAAGGTGTGATATGCTGGATCTCGAAGTAACTGTGAAATCTTCCCTTGATAGACATCTGTGAGAAGCACTACAGTGATATTTCCTTTGTCAGCTAGTAGAATAGTGATGCTTCTTCTCTTAATGCTTTAAGTGCGATCCATTCGGCTTTGCAATCCAAAAGGTATGATCCTAAAGTGGACGGTACAGTTTACCAATTCGTAGCTGATCCTTATCACAGAATCAGAGAGTTAAATGAAAATGTCAGCGAAGCTTTTATTTTGAACACAATTAAGTTGTTGCTACTTAATTATTTTCAGAAACAATTAATTTTGTTACCATCTTTGGACTTGCAAACCATGTTAAATGTTGTTCAAAACCTTGAAATATTGTCAAAAAATAACGGTAATTTTAAAACGAATAATGGATTTCATAAGAAACAAATGCGAGTAAATCATATTAATGTTCAGGAAAATGAAGGTAATGAACATAAGGTTAAAGAACCACAACATCAAAGCAAAAACAAAGGTAAAATGCAATTCCAGAGCAAAGGTAAAAATCAACATTTTAGTAAGGGTAAACCGAGAAATGTATATTCTCAGCGTGATTCTGAAAACGAAGGTATTCATAATCAGTATGATAATTAAGAAGATATACATT
This sequence comes from Thermobia domestica, assembly GCF_964235325.1. Classification (NCBI taxonomy): domain Eukaryota; kingdom Metazoa; phylum Arthropoda; class Insecta; order Zygentoma; family Lepismatidae; genus Thermobia; species Thermobia domestica. The sequence continues at coordinate 290,447,819 of NC_137457.1, forward strand.
ATACTCACGAGGCGCGTTGATAATGGTGGGCACTCGCTCCAACCATTTCCAACTTTTCATTGTGGTAACCAACCACCTTTCACTTCAAATTTTAGTCAACCTCGTACTTGTTCTCCTCTTACATCACCAGGCAATCTTAATAGACAAACACCGTTAAACTAGAAACGCTCTGGGGAAGCATTCAATGAAGATTTAATGAAGATTTAGTGAAGCAAATGAAAATTTTAGTAGTGTTCATAATTTTAATAACTAAGATGTACTCACCCCAATTTTTCCTGTGGAATATGTAGCGTTGAGTAAAAACATTAATAGTGTTGTTAATTGGGACTTAGATGTTTCTGAACATGAAATTGAAATTGCTGAAAAGGTAGACAGGGGTAATAACACTCGTACTGCCGAAATTTATTGTAAAATATTAGATATTCAGCTGAAAGCATTGTGCGATACAGGTGCATCAGCATCCCTTCTTAGTTTTGAGTCGTGGAGACGTATTTCTTCTGTAATATCCCATCCGCAATTAAAACCTGCACCACATTTTTTTTGGTAGATTATTCTGGTCAACGCAAAAGCAGGTTAAGTGTGAAATAAATATTTGTGTGGAAATAGAACACTTGATGTTCGACATAAGAGTTCTGGTGGTAGATGAATTAAACACAGAATCTCTGTTAGGTCGTAATTTCCTCACAATTGCCCATGCGATGATAGATTTTTCGAAAAACGTAATTAGTTTTTCTGATGGGAAAGAAATTGTTGTTGTTCATGTGCTCATGGAAAAATCTAGTGGTATAGAGAATAGAGAATACCAACCTAAGAAGATTTTAACTTACGCTGATCGAATAAGTAAACGTGTTAGCACTGAATTTGGTATTTTTGCCGATTGTAACAGCTTATCAGATGAAAGTTCAGAGTTTGAGTCCAAGTGTGAGTATACATCTTCAGTGTGTCCTGTAACTAAAAATTTGGTTTCACAAATAGGTAAACTAGAACAAGTTTGGATCCGTGTTTTAAACGAACGATACCAAGCGTATTCGCAGTTGAGAAAAGAGTCTAAAGGCTTTGGAATAAAGGATCTAAATATAAATCAAGCTGTAGAAGAATTTTTTTTTACTCGAGTATTATGGTTTACGTACAAATATCAGAAATTGATAATGAAATTCAAAATGCTCATGGTAACGTCCAAAATAAGCAGGAAGGTTGTGGGAATAAGGTATCAAAGAATGACATTATTTTTGAAAATGTGTGTGCTGTAGCAACAATAGATGAAATTATGGGAAAGGCACACGAATGTGATCATTTAAGAAATGAAGAAAAGCAGCAGTTATTTGATTTGTTGGTAAAACATCGTAATATATTTACGGATTATCCAGGGAGATGTAACCAATACGAATATTCTATAGATGTTGATACTACTGACCGTATTGTGAGAAGATAATATACTCTATCCTACCATTTTAAAGAAAGTATTGATAAGCAAATCCATGAATGGCTAAAAGTAGGTGTGTTATTCAACCGGCAGTTTCGATACTTAGCCACCTTATTTTCTGTGTACCAAAGAAAAATACAACTAAGCCTAGAGTAGTAGTTGATCTGACTGAGTTAAGTAAACATGTTAAATTACAGCAAGTTAAAGTAAACAGGATCGATGATTTATTGTTACGTAAGCTCAATTGACCTTGTGTCGTCGTACTCACAAATTGTTGTTTTGAGAAATCTCGTGATTTCATTGCCTTTCCACGGAATGGTCATATGTACAGATTTACAGTTATCCCATTCAGATACATAAATGGTTCTGTTGCTTTGATAGATGCATTACAAAAAGTGTTAGGCTATTCATTATATAATGAACTTGTTTCTTACACTGACGATTTGAGTATTCCAACCTTTTCTTCTGAAGAACAATTGAACTTACTAGACCAGTTGTTTACTGAATTAAATGAAGCTAACATAACTGTTAACCTTTCAAAATCTTCATTTAGTAAAAACTAACTAACTAACTCTATGGCCTATGGAACCCGGAGGTTCAGTGCCGCGTTCACAAAAGCTCTCCACTGACTTCTATCCTTAGCTAATTGGATCCAGTTTCTACTTTGTATTCCTATCTCTGCGAGATCCATCTTAATATTATCCTCCCATCTGCGCCTAGGTCTTCCTAATGGTCGTTTTCCTATGGGTCTACCAGTCAAGACTTTGAAAGCGTTTCTACTTTCTTCCATTCTAGCTACATGACCTGCCCACCTAAGCCTCCTAGACTTGACGACCCTAACAATGTTGGGTAAACCGTATAAACTATGTAGTTCCTCGTTATGAAGCTTCCGCCATTCCCCATTCTCGTTCCTCTTGGGTCCGAATATTCTTCTCAGGATCCTGTTCTCAAATACTTTCAGTCTATGTTCTTCCCTCAGAGTAAGCGACCATGTTTCGCAACCATACAGAACAACAGTCATGATTATCGTTTTATATATTTTAAGCTTCAAATTCCTCGACAGAATTCGCGACGACAAGAGATTTTGAACCGAATAGTAACACGAATTCCCTGCTTTTAGTCGACATTTAATTTCTTCGTGAATATTATTTTCGTCTGTTAATATTGATCCTAAATATTTGAAAGTATCCACTTTATCAAAAGTATTATTTAATATTTTAACGCCTCCACAATTTGCCGAATTACGGTCCCGGCGCACTTCCATGTATTTAGTTTTCTCTGCATTTACTTCTAAACCCATGTCCCTGCAAGCGTTTAATAAGATCTCTGCATTTATTTCTACTGTTCTCCTATCATCCCCTATTAAATTTACATCATCAGCATATGCCATAACCTGGTGAATGCCGTTCAACTCTAGGCCCTGGTTGCTATCTTTGATTTTCCTTATGGCGTATTCCAGCACAAAGTTAAATAATAATGGCGACAACGCATCTCCTTGTTTCAGGCCATTTTCGACGTGGAAGCTCGTGGACAAAAATTTTCCTACCCGGACTTTACTTTGGGATTCACTTAAACATATCTTAATTAATCTAATTAGCTTTCTCGGTATTCCAAGCTCTGTAAGAACGTTGTATAATGTTTCTCTCCTAACCGAGTCGTAAGCCTTTCTAAAATCAATAAATAGTTGATGTACCGGGGTATTATATTCCCACTTCTTTTCGAGTATTTGGCGAATGGTAAATATTTGGTCGATAGTTGATCGATTTCGTCTAAATCTGCACTGATAATCTCCAATAATTTCATCTGCGTATGGGGTCAATCTTGCTAACAGAATATTTGAAAGGATTTTATAGGATGTTGACAGAAGAGAAATGCCTCGATGCTCCCTAAGAAATCTATGGAAATTGCCAAGAACTCTAAAATATCTACGGACAGAAACGAGTTTTATTCAATGATTCATTTAATTTCTTTTCAGTAAGTGCAAGCAAATGTTTCAGGTGCGTCATTTGGGCAGGACAGGAGGGTGTAATTCCCCCTCTCTTGAGCTTCATAAATACGTATTTTTTGATCAAATGTATAGTAATACACTAATGAAAAGTGAAAATCTTATGTCGCCAGAGAATCTCTTCCTTCCCCCCCCCCCTTCCCGAATAAAGTCTAAAAGACACTGGTTTTAACAACAAATCTCTAGAGTTACGATAGCATATTGCTAAAGAGCTTACATTTGGTTTCAAGAGTCGAAGGTTTGATCTCAAGCCATATGACTTCCTGGGTGCCTGGGTGACATAGAGAGAGAGAGAGAAAATCTTTAAGTTTAACGTCCCACGATTATGCCGGTTAGGCTAAAGGAGACGGTGATAATGAGAGATGAGTGAAATGGTGGAATGAAGAATGTGGGAGGAAATGGGAGAACCCCGAGAAAACCCACGAGCACGGTGTTTGTCTACCACAAAGTTCACTTGGCGGGGGCTGGGATCGAACCCAGGACTCCAAGCACCAGAGGTGAACGCTCTACCACTGAGCCACCGCGCCCCCCAGAGAGAGAGAGAGAGGGAGGGAGGGATTCAAGTATGGAGACACAGAGGGATGATTTGTATACACAGATTTAGAATTCGGGAAAAAAATGATCGGACTGCATTCGTATTATGACGAAAATTCTGATTTTGTGAAAGATAAGAAGGGAAGTTTTCGAACTGTGACGATCACATTAGGCAGTTGTCGAATTAATGTGGAGAACTCTTTTTAGAGCATCAGATGATTACGAAAGGAGAGAAAGATCTTCAGAACTGAGGAATTAAGATTTTTAAAAATCTGGTTTCGGCGACGGGTTTCGAACCACGAACCTTGCGGCCGTCGAACCATGACTTTATCCATTCTGCTACGGAGGATTCTATTACTGGTTAACATACGTTTCCCTTAGCTGCGTTGAAAGCTACCTTAAGGGGATATTCCAAAAGTTGACTCGGTAGATGCGCCGTTCAGTTAGGACGTAAACCTCTTGTAACTTAGTTACAATGTGCAAAATGAACTTCCTCTTCTTCAGGACGCTTTTTAAAGCTTTAAAATTTGTTACTATTGTTTTAATTAAGTTAAATTTGATAGAACCATCTGATAAAGTAGTGCCAAGCCCTGTGCGTCATTATCTGTTAGGTGAATGGTTAATGTAAGTTACTTTTACGTGGATGGTCCGAGCTTCCAATCAAGACCATTCTTATGATTACTTTATTTGAGCTACGCTCATACTGTATATTCCACAAGTTCAATTTTGAAGTAATGTAGTCACAGCTAGTTTAATTCGAAATAATTTTCCAATATTATATTTGTTACTAAATTTACATATCACTCCTCACTTGTTTGTAGCCCTGCATAAATGCAAAATTGTTTTAAAAGTATATTTTACTTTCAAGTATTATTGATTTTTTTTAAATTGTCCTTCAAATTTATTTTATAATTATTTTCTATTTGTTAATTAGAGCATATTTTCTATTTATATTGTATTCTATGTTACACGTTTATTATTTATATTTTATGTCTTACCTTTGAAGAGGAGCTTTTGACAATTCAGAGCAGCAGGGACATACACAGGATGCTGGCCTTTGCAATCAAGAGTTTTTGCCCCCACGAAATCACTACTTTTTTGTTTGTATATATATATCTAATTTTATAGATGGTGATAGCAGGGGCAGATCCAGGGGAATGTGTTTGGGGTGATCGCATCCCCCAGAATAGGGAACTTTTTATACTTTTCACTTTAAAAATAAAACATATCCTAAGTATTTTTCATCTTTGTATTATAAACGTAAATTAAAATCTAAAGTAGATAGGCCTTACTTTCTTAAGAAAGTTAATTCTACAGAAGAGCTCTTTCTCATTTATTTTCTATTTTTTCTTTTCTTTTTTTTTTTTGCAACCCGCTCTTACCTTGATTTGACTTCGAACGACCGCCCCTCCCAAAGAATCATCCTGGATCCGCCCCTGGATGATAGACATTTTAGTAAAATATGCCCTCAATCGCTGAAATAAATTCCTGTCAAGCTTTCGATCGCTGAAATAAATTTCTGTCTACGGCCCTGCAAAACAGTGACGATTTTAGGGAGTGATCAGTTAGTAATGCCTCCCTGGAGCAACGACACTTCCCCAGAAGTCATATCTCCGATAATTCAGAATGTGATTTGTGCATTATCACTCTTCACTCTCAGTGTCTTGAAACGCACCAAAAACGAACTGTTCTGAAGTATTTACTGGTTCTCCCTATGACCCCATTTCAATATGGCCAACCTTGGACATATACACATCTGAAATATAACCTTTCATGTCAGTGATCCCGAAAACTAGCCATTCGACACAAATATAGGATATTTTCGATTCTTTATTCCTGTCACCCTCCCATTGTCAACTCGAAGCCAACCAAGGCTTATTTTGGACTTACGCAGCATCCACAGTGTCACTTTTCATCTTTGCACATGAATTCGACACTAATTTCGTTCGTATTTGACTACATTTACATGTCACCTTCACCTCTTGGTAGGGATTTTTTCAGTATCTCGCCCCCACAACTATGGAGAAATTTCAACCAACTAAGTATAATTATAAATTATCATCTGAAACACAACAGTACGGGTGATCTTTTTCACAGAGGAATTCGTTAACTACTGTTTTAATATCAATGTATTGCCTTTTTTTGCTGTCCATGCAGAAGATCGCCAAAGGGCTAAACTTCATCTGCACTATTGTGCAATGAATATAGGTTTTAGTGGTTTAATTTACTGAATACTCGGTTAGATGTTGCTCTCGTCAGAGAAAAAGTGATATACACTTATAAAAGAAAAATGAAATGAAATATCTAATTTTTACGTCCCACGATTATGCCGACTATGCTAATGGAGTGAGTAATGGTTAGAAATAAATGAAATCGTTTAATGAAAAAAGTGGGAGGAAACTGGACAAACCCGAGGACAATCATGCACACGGTGTTTGTCCATAATAAAGTTCATTCGGTGTGAGCTTGGATCGAACCAAGGACCCCATGCACCATAGGTAAAGTTATAAAAGAATAGGTGTCTAAACAAATACGGAACACTACTATCAGTGAGAGTTATATAAGATTAGATTTTTAGTTATTTCATTCTAAGATAAAATTTCAATCAATCTTGTTCTTCATTACTGTTCGAAAACTTAAAATTGTTGTTGCAAGGACGTGATAAATCTTTTCAGTAGACTTCGCAGTCCCCTCCACAGCTTCTTTTTCATGTAAGGCTATAGTAGTCTCATTTTAGACATCGAGGAAAAATAGTGGAATTACGAATTTTCAATGGGCCCCGTTTTACTCTGGGATCCTTCAACGCACTGCCGTTAGTTACGTCACTGTTCAGGATGCATGATGCAGCTTCTGCTTTTAGGAATACTTTCTAAGACAGTACGAGTTTTTTTTTAACTGCGGTGTGAATTACGGAAACTAAAGATCCTACACTCAAACACAAATAATCTCTTTCGAAACTTTAATGGAAAACGAAACGAATCGTCCTAAACATGTTACGCTTTTGAAAAGAAAAAGAGCAAAGCAGTAGTTGCACATACGCTTAATGGTGTTTCTTGGATACAAATTTATAACTTACAAAAGTCATGTACACGTCATGGTTTGATAGATGAAGGGTTAGTATAAGGAATTCTTACGCTGGTGGTCGTGGGTTCGAATCTCTGCTCTTCTTGTTACTTTTTTCTCTTAGCTACACTTAGTTTGTGCATTCCAAACCTCGAAGCTTGGTTTGGATTATTTATGAAAGCAGGTAGAGAATTAATTGTAGTCGAAATTAGTTTCAGATATGAGATTATAATTACATATTTTGTCTTTAACTTATTACGTATCAATTTTTATATCAAATTTTCCAGTCTTTATTTAATTCATCTTCCGGTGTAATACAATGAACATTTGCACAGCGACGTCAGTCGGACGATAGGTATTTGTTCATATATTTATAAATTGTTTACTAAGTAAAAACTTATGGCGGTCCACATTATGTTTCATATAATAGACCGTACGAAGGCGGACATAGCAGAAGGCGTATTGCAAATATCCCTGGTGATAAAAAGTAGGGGTCTTCTTCACTAGATTCGAACCACTGTTACAGGCGGTTTTGGTTTACATAGCAAGCATAATACCACTCGGCCACCAAATCTCGCACGTTAGCTTCTTTATTAATGCAAAACATACTGAGACTCTTACATTCACTGGTGTCGCGTAATGTATTTCATAAAATTGTGTTAATAAGTGGGTCGAATTAGGTAGCCCTCGAGAGGGCTGATGGTGTTGTGGGCGAGCATTTATTAATAGTGTGTATAGTCCCCTTGGGACTCGATTACAGCTGCCATACGCCGTGGCATTGAACCCACCTGGCGAGAGATATAGTGTTGGGTGCAACAGATCGACCACGCATCTTCAACACGCTCCCAAAGATCATTAGATGTTCGTGGAGGATTGTTCGACCAGGTTTCCCGCAATGTTCTTGCAACAGAGGCCCACATATTTTCAATAGGGTTCAGATCAGCTCCATGAGGAACCCAGTCAATTATTTCGACGTCAGGTTGCCTCTGCAACCATGTCTGAACCACATTTGAATTATGTATGGAGCTATTGTCCTGTTGCAAATATAATATGCCGTCACCTACATGAGCTTTTATTTCCGGAAGCGTTTCATGCAGATGTTCCACATACTTGTGGGCGTTTAGGCGACCAGGAATTCTGTAGATTCCTCCGAAATTTGCAGCCTTGCATATCCATGCCCAACAGTGGACAGTTACATGTCTCATTCGACCAGAACGGGAAACGTATTCAGAGGCATACCTTTTTCCAGGGGGGCGGTAAACACGCTTCGGCCCGAACTTTGCACTGGAAAATATTTTTTCGTCTGTGAAAACGACCTCGTCCCACACACGTGCAATATTTAACTGTGCAAACGCCAGACGGTCAACCATGTTTTCTTCTGTTAGTCGCCCCTTAACAGCTGCCCTGTATGATCTCAAACCAAAGGATTTGAGTCTACGACGGACAGTCGTAACATCGCCTGGGAAATTGGTTTCCTCTCGTAACTGTCGGGCAGACATGAAAGGGTGCTCACGGCATTGGGCAATTACACTCTGGTCTTCTTCGGCAGAGGAAACTCTTTGTCGCCCACTTCCTCTTTTACGTCTTACATCTCGTTTCCTTATATCTCCTCCACCACCTCCGTGCTGTAGCACGGTTAACGCCATATCTGGCCTGCCTCGCTATAGTTCATGCCCGCATGCTCAATTAAAGCAATCACGCTGCTCTTAACAGAAGCTTCGTAGTGAGCCATTTTCACACCAGAAGCAGAATGATAGCTTTGCTTAGGTGTTTGAACGGAACGTGCTTCATGTGACGTCACGTAACAAGGCGGAGTTTCCTCTCATTGCTGTAGACGATATCGTACGCCTTCTGCTGGGTGTTTCGTGACGGAAAAAGTGCTTTTAAGCAGTTCATGGCGACCGCTTTGAAATCAAATGTAAAGTATGAGAATTAAATTTGTCATATCTGTGGTTTGGTGTAGAGACAAAACAAAATTGGAAACCAAAGGGTTAAGAACAACTCAGATTATTAATAGAAAACAAGTCAAAGATGATTAACTTGTACTATCATACAAGAAATGCGAGAATTTTGAAACAAAGAAAAATAACTTAGAAATTTGCAACTGAAGACAAAAAAAAACTACTTAAACACACTAAAGGGTATGAGTAGGGGGATTAATGGGGACGTCAGCAATGAGGCTATATGTCCTCGTCTCGATGAACGCGAGGGGTGGATTTTACCATTTCACTTTGACGGAATAACGTAGAGGATGGAGAGGAGAGGGAAGATACATAACAGCTATAAATATAAAAATAATAGTGACAATGTTCGGTGGTGAATAACTCTTGAACTACCCGATCGTACTCAATCACATTTTGAACATAGATGAAATTCGAACCTGGGAAGCTTTTTGTTATTTCATTTTGATATTAGAACTTGTGGAAGAGGAGGGGAGGGTAAATATATGAAAATGAATAAAACTTAATAACTCTTGAACAATCCGACTGATCCCAATCAATCAAACATTCAATATAGATAAGGTTCGGACCTGGGATGTTTTCATTTTTTGCCTTGACGGCACAATGTAGGGGAGGGGAAGGGGGGACTATGTAAAAAAATAAAAATAAAAATGCTGTCTTGGTGACTTCATCACGCTTAAACCACCGAACTGATCTTAATCAAATTATCAACATAGATGAGTTTCGGACCTGGGATGGTTTTCATCATATTCCTTTGATGGTAGAACGTAGGGTAAGAGGAGGGGAGGGGAGATATCTATAAAAATGAATAAAACTTAAAAACTCTTGAACCACCTGACCGATCTCGATCTAATTTTCAACATAGACGACGTTCGGGCCTAGAAACTTTTGTTTTAATATTTTCACTTTGACGGTAGAACATAGGAGAGGATAAGAGAAGGGGAGATCAAAATATAAAAATAAATTGAACAACTCTTGAACCATCCAACAGATTTCGATCAAATTTTCAACGTACATGACATTCGGTCCTGGGATAATTTTTGTCATACCGTGCCCCCAACATGGAGAGGGGAGAGGGATACATAAAATCATCGAAAATGACCAATATCAAAGAGTGCTTTAGTAATAGTAAAACCATAACATATTACTATTCTTCTTTAATTTAGCCCAGCGAAATCGGGGTGCGACTTAGATTCGAGGACGTCTTAAGTTCGAGTAGTTATCGAGAAATAATTAAAGATATTAACGTGTTATTGATTTGTGTTTGAGTATAGTATCTTTTGTTTCCTTTAACCCACAGTTCTAGCAAATACAAATCAATTGAAACAGCTGTGAAAAAAAAACTAGTACTGTCTTAGAAAGTATTCCTAAAAGGGAGAAACTCCATCGTGCACCCTGGACAGTGACGGGAGTGCGTTGAGCGAGGCCAACAGCAAAATTGGGTCCATTGAAAATTCGTAACTCCACTTTGAATGGTTTTAATTAATTTCACACTTTTTCCTCAATGTCTAAAATGTAACTACTTAGCCTTAGATGAAAAGGAAGTTGTGAAGGAGCTATAGACTGTGAAGTCTACCGAAAAGATTTATCACGTCCTTGCAGCAAATATTTCCAGCAAAAGGGAATAAGTACATCAGACCTCAGTTTTCAGAAACGCTAAAAAACCTTCCCGAGGCGTATTTGTATTTGTTTCAACACGTGTATAACTGATTAATTGTAGCAAAAGAACTGACAAACTCTAAGACAAGAAGAAGAATCTTGTATTGTAGCACTGCAATCGGTGAGAAAAGCTTAAAAGTGGAAAAAATATTTTTGCGTACTTATTCCCTATTTCCATTCAGTGGTTCAATTATGAGCCTATATTTTTGAGGTGTTAAAAATAATAATAATAAGACGAAAACTTATTAACTGGTAGGTTACGCTGGACTCTTAATTGTGTATATGGAATAATGGAACGTGGAGTTATACAGAAGATTTTGGATTTCTGTTGGCGATCAATTAATCTTTACCCTAGTAGGGAATACTGGTTGGTCCGGATTACGAACAGTAATGAAGATCAAGATTGATTGAAATTTCAACTTAGAATGAAATAAATAAAAATCTAATCTTTTAAAACTCTCATTGATAGAAGTGTTCCGTATTTGTTTAGACGCCTTTTCTTTTATAACTTTACCTATGGTGCATGGAGTTGTTGGTTAGATCCCAGCTCGCGCTGAATGAACTTTATTATGGACAAACACCATGTGCATGAGTTTTCTCGGGTTTCTCCAGTTTCCTCCGACTTTCTTCATTAAACGGTTTCATTCGTTTCTCACCATCACTGTCTCCATTAGCGTAGTCGGCATAACGTGGAACGTAAAACTTAAATATTTCGTTTCGTTTTTCTTTTATAACTGTATCTCACTTTTCCTGTGACGAGAGCAACATCTAACCGAGTATTCAGTAAATTAAACCACTAAAACCTATATTCATTGCACAATAGTGCAGATGAAGTTTAGCCCTTTGGCAATCTTCAGCATGAACAGCAAAAAAAGGCAATACATTGATATTAAAACAGTAGTTAACGAATTCCTCTGTGAAAAAGATCACCCGTACTGTTGTGTTTCAGATGATAATTTATAATTATACTTAGTTGGTTGAAATTTCTCCATAGTTGTGGGGGCGAGATACTGAAAAAATCCCTACCAAGAGGTGAAGGTGACATGTAAAAGTAGTCAAATACGAACGAAATTAGTGTCGAATTCATGTGCAAAGATGAAAAGTGACACTGTGGATGCTGCGTAAGTCCAAAATAAGCCTTGGTTGGCTTCGAGTTGACAATGGGAGGGTGACAGGAATAAAGAATCGAAAATATCCTATATTTGTGTCGAATGGCTAGTTTTCGGGATCACTGACACGAAAGGTTATATTTCAGATGTGTATATGTCCAAGGTTGGCCATATTGAAATGGGGTCATAGGGAGAACCAGTAAATACTTCAGAACAGTTCCTTTTTGGTGCGTTTCAAGACACTGAGAGTGAAAAGTGATAATGTACAAATCACATTCTGAATTATCGGAGATACGTCTTCTGGAGAAATGTCGTTGCTCCATAGAAGCATTACTAACTGATCACTCCCTAAAATCGTCACTGTTTTGCAGAGCCGTAGACAGAAATTTATTTCAGCGATCGAAAGCTTGACAGGAATTTATTTCAGCGATTGAGGGCATATTTTACTAAAATGTCTATCATCCAGGGGGCGGATCCAGGATGATTGTTTGGGAGGGGCGGTCGTTCGAAGTCAAATCAAGGTAAGAGCGGATTGCAAAAAAAGAAATAAAGAAAAGAAAAAACAAATTTAGAAAAGGAGAAGTAGCTCTTCTGCAGAATTAACATTCTTAGGAAAGTAAGGCCTATCTACTTTAGGTTTTAAATTAAGTTTATAATAAAAAGATGAAAAATACTTAGGATATGTTTTATTTTTAAAATAAAAAGTATAAAAAGTTCCCTATTCTGGGGGATGCGCACTCCCCTGAATCCGCCCCTGCTATCGTCATCTCTAAAATTATATATACTTCACAAAAAAAAAAGTAGTGATTTCGTGGAGGCAAAAGCTCTTGATTGCAAAGGCCTGCATCCTGTGTATGTCCCAGCTGCTTTGAATTGTCAAAAGCTCCTCTTCAAAGGTAAGACATAAAATATAAATAATAAACGTGTAACATAGAATACAATATAAATAGAAAATATGTTATAATTAAGAAATAGAAAATAATTATAAAATAAAGTTGAAGGACAATTAAAAAAAAACAATAAAACTTGAAAGTAAAATATACTTTTAAAACAATTTTGCATTTATGCAGGGCTACGAACAGTGAGGAGTGCCATGTAAATTTAGTAACAAATATAATATTGGAAAATTATTTCGAATTAAACTAGCTGTGACTACATTACTTCAAAATTGAACTTGTGGAATATACAGTATGAGCGTAGCTCAAATAAAATAATCAATAAGAATGGTCTTGATTGGAAGCTCGGGCCATCCACGTAGGAGTAACTTACATTAACCATTCACCTAACAGATAATGACGCACAGGGCTTGGCACTACTTTATCAGATGGTTCTATCAAATGTAACTTAATTAAAACAATAGTAAAAAATTTTAAAGCTTTAAAAAGTGTCCTGAAGAAGAGGAAGTTCATTTTGCACATTGTAACTAAGTTACAAGAGGTTTACGTCCTATCTGAACGGCGCATCCACCGAGTCAACTTTTGGAATATCTCCTTAAGGTAGCTTTCAACGCAGCTAAGGGAAACGTATGTGAACCAGTAATAGAATTCTCCGTAGCAGAATGGATAAAGTCATGGGTCGATAATCACAAGGTTCGTGGTTTGAAACCCGTCGCCGAAACCAGATTTTTTAAAATCTTAATTCCTCAGTTCTGAAGATCTTTCTCTCCTTTCGTAATCATCTGATGCTCTAAAAAGAGTTCTCCACATTAATTCGACAACTGCCTAATGTGATCCTCGCAGTTCGAAAACTTCCCTTCTTATCTTTCACAAAATCAGAATTTTCGTCATAATACGAATGCTGTCCGATCATTTTTTCCCGAATTCTAAATCTGTGTATACAAATCATCCCTCTGTGTCTCCATACTTGAATCCCCCCCCCCTCTCTCTCTCTCTCTCAATGTCACCCAGGAAGTCATATGGCTTGAGATCAAACCTTCGACTCTTGAAACCAAATGTAAGCTCTTTAGCAATATGCTATCGTAACTCTAGAGATTTGTTGTTAAAACCAGTGTCTTTTAGACTTTATTCGGGGGGAGGGGGGGAAGGAAGAGATTCTTCGGCGACATAAGATTTTCACTTTTTATTAGTGTATTACTATACATTTGATCAAAAACTACGTATTTATGAAGCTCAAGAGAGGGGGAATTACACCCTCCTGTCCTGCCCAAATGACGCACCTGAAACATTTGCTTGCACTTACTGAAAAGAAATTAAATGAATCATTGAATAAAACTCGTTTCTGTCCGTAGATATTTTAGAGTTCTTGGCAATTTCCATAGATTTCTTAGGGAGCATCTTACTAGCTTGCACTCTTTAAAGAAAGAAAAGAATGAAACTAAAGATATTTATGAAGATCTGGGAAGATTGTGAGACTTTTCTTTAATTTAGGCTCTTAAAAATATTTCAGAACAAACGAATGGAAAAGACTGTTTTAAAGCTATAACGTTGTAAACTTGATTCCTGTTTCTTTTTCAGCTGAATGGAAAGAGTGTACTACGTCACACACACTGCTTTCGACAAGGAGAGGTGGAGGACGGGGAGAAGTTGGAATAAATACTAGAAGCAACTAATCGATTGATACATGTATTGCGGGAATGCATAAGAAAACTGGGCAAGAATTTGTTATTAATTTGGACTTAGAATTTTTGTAACAAATTTTATGCCGCGGACTGTACCTACATAAAATCAGAAATTGGAATTCTCAACTAGCTCGTTGCAGTCTTTAATTACAAAGTTTCGATATGAAAATCATTCATATTCGTGGAATTGACAATAAAGCCAGTGACGCGTTGTCGCGCATTATTTTAGCTCCTGAAACTTAAATTCATACGGTGAATAACCTCGAAACATTACCATCGTTTTTCGGAAATATGACCATACAGGAATTAATTGGAAAACAACGTGAGCATTGAGAATATAATTCAATTATGCAATTCCTTCAAAATCCTAACGACCCATATTCTAAGCTAAAAAAGAGAATCTTGAAAAATTTTATAGACTTGGGAATGGTGTACTTTTCCACAAAAATTTTCATTTCCCAGATTCCTGGAGAATTTGTATTCCACCCTCATTAACCGATGTTGTTGTAGAGCATATGAATTGTCAGCGAGGTAATTTTGGAATTGAAAAAACTTTTGGTTTTGTGAACGAAATTTGTTATTCGATATCCATGAGAAAGGATATTAGTAATTTTATTAATGATTGTATAGTATGTAAAGAAACAAAGGTAGAAACGTCACCTCCGGCAAGACCAATGGAAAGTATTACTTCTACGAACATTTAAGGAAAAAATGTCAGAATACGGAATTAAAATACATTATGTAACACCATACCACGCTTCTTCTAATCCAGTTGAAAGAATTCATCGTGAGACTAATCGTTTATTTAAATTGTTTTGTAGTGAAGATCACACCGCTTGGGAAAAATTTATTCCTCAAATTGTAATTTTGTTAAACTATTCAATTTCGAGTAGCTTGGGAGTATATCCTGTTAGCTTGTACTTAAACGTGAAACCCTCTGCATCAGTATTTAAACATTTTGGTTTTTCTGTTACTGAAAAGCATGAAGATGAATATAAATTATGGGATAACAAATTAGTTATGGCAGACTTGAAAAGAAACGAAATCATCCGTGAAAGAAATGTTAAACATAACCAAAAACAAGAAATCAAATATAAGGTGAAGGAAAATGATTGTTTTCTTCAAGCAAACGAATTTGAGTTCAGCTATTGATAACAGAATTTCAAAATTTCTTCATTTGTATAAAGGCCCCCTGTTGTGCTCTAAAAAGATCTCAAAGAATGTTTTCGAATTAACGGATCCACTCACAGGTAAGTGTTTAGGATTACTTTCAGTCGATACATTCAGTCGATAGGAAGCGAACTAAAGAAACTAAAAATATTTGGCTTAATTAAACATTGTGGAAGCAAAAGTGATGAAATTCTAAAAGAACAAAGTAAAAGCTCAGAGTTGAATAGTTGTATTGAAGAAGTAACGTGTGACTCTATCAATGCTGTTTTGGTAAATTTTTCTAACCAATGTGATTCAAAAATTAATTCAAATAGAATTTATAAGGTCCTTGACGAAATTTTGGAATTAGATTCATAGTTAAAATACCTCACTGAATCATCGTGCTGTAACGTACATAATTTAGAATTTGCGTTGGTAAATTTTATTAATCCTCTCGTTTTATTTAATTAGCATTCTTGAGTTTATTTTAGTTTAGCGTCCCTTTCAGCAGCGAGGCTATATGAGACGTGGACCTACTGATTAACGTGGAATCCGAACCACATGAGCTCCCGCCGGGAATCAAACCCGGGTCTCCCACGCCAAAGGCGCATACGCTAACCGCTTAGCCACGAGGAGCTCTTAATTAGCATTCTTGTAAGATCACAGTGATCAACTTAGGATGACTGACTCCTACTAATGTGGTATGCTACCGCAGCTTTGTTTTGCATCTAAACACGCCTACGTGGTGAACCACTGAGTCACAAACGGAGGAATAATAAAAAAAATGAATATATGAGAAACAATGAGATAAATAAATAATCACTATTGAAATGCTGATGTGTCTAGTAGAAGTGAAATTTATATGTTAGTTCTTGGCAACCATTCTTGCATTCACTTTGTATTAATTTTTTCGTTTAATACAAAAACACTTCAAGTTGAACTTGAAAACATGGAAGCAAAGATTCCCTCCAAGATTATGGGTTATTCATATTATGTAATGCGTTGGAAACGCAATTTTCTTATTAGCCCCCTCTATATTACTTTTACATTTTCACCTTATACTCTATCCTTTCCACTTTGCTTCGGGGGTGGAAACATATTAACAAATAATTGAGGTTGGGTCTTGCACACTTAATGCAGGCAGTATATTTATATATACTTCGAACGTGACAAGCTCGCATGTGCCCAGTTTATTTCATTTTTAAGTAAATAAAATATTACCTTTTTCAATGTTGTATTTACTTATGTGACTTAATATGTAATTTTGATGAATCATGTAATGATTATGTGAATTACGTGTTATGCTTTAGTTGTATTGAATTATTATGAATATTTTGATAAATACTCTGTCTTATAACGCAAATGAATACATCGTTTCGAATTTAATGGATAATGTTGATGTTTTAAATGTAGTAAATTATTGTGTACTTAATAATAAGAAATATTTTATTTTCATGAAAATCGAAATGATAATAATTTGGATCGTTTATTGATATAATTGCTATTTTTAAACAGTGTTATGTTTATGAAACATAATATTTTACTGAATATGATATTTCATCGAATATATTAATATGTTCGTATAATTTGGTTTGAAGTTTGAAAATATTGAGAAATACAATGTTGAATAACATGTCAAGCCATAAGTAACTATTGATTTATATTCAAGCATTGAAATTGTGTTTGTGTTCACATTTTGAGGAATGATTAAAATAAAAGGAAGATACGAACCAACAATAATAATAAAATGGAACATAAAATACATTTACGAAATGGCCCACGTGTTATCGTATATGGCCCTCGCGTTCGTTATTCTTCGAATTTTCGTGCTTGTGTGTGTGCAAGTGAACCTGCGAACTATTACTCTTCAATGTAGACTAACTGGAAATAAGTTTAACCATTCATGGTCTGATAAAATGTCGTAATTGTGGTACTATGTCGCAGTGTGATTATAAAGACTTGGACTCCAGGGTTCTTGCCCACACTTGTTGCACTACTTTAGGGGAGGTGGTGGCTCAGTGGTAGAGCGTTCACCACTGGTGCTTGGGTTTTCTCGGGTTCTCCCGTTTCCTCCCACTTTCTTCATTCCACCATTTCATTCATTACTCACTATCACCGTCTCCTTTAACCTAACCGGCATAATCGTGGGACGTAAATCTCAAAGATTTCATTTCATTTTTTGTTGCACTACTAATTGACAGTCCGTTCGGCGCCATATATGAAGATACGGATAGATACAAACTTTTAAATCAACCCTCGTATTTCCCAATGCCAGTTCTTGGAAACGCTACCCAGCCAGTCAACATTCGCAGAAGAGCGAAGCACAGGAATTTTTTATCCAAACGGTGCCTTACTTTTCCAGACAGCCCTGCTTCTCCCGTCAGACCAAACAAGGTGAGGAATTTTGGTACTCTTTTCACTGACACCCACGCAGAATAGACTCGAGCAATGACAACAGATTCTACGTGAGAATGTAATTTTTACCCATAATCATTAATTTTCTGATTTATTCGGAGTATCAGTATTTTCAATATAATTTCAATTGAACGATAGATTATTTATTATACATCACTAGTGAAACAGTGAAGTAAAAACTAAATGTTTCATGTGCACAAAATTTATTTTGGTAGTGTATTTTTGCGCTGCTCAATAGCCAACGATGTGACGCTCACGAAAAGGCGCGTCAGAGTAACTTAAAGTCTTCGTAAAATTAACACGTATTGAAGTCATATTCTCAGAGAAAAATCCACAAGTTGTACAAATGAAAATTTTCCAAAAGACTATCTTTATAACAATTTTGTGCTACGAGATTTTTATTAAACACCTTTTCCCAACAGTGCAATGAAGATCAATATATTTCTAACCTTTTGTGGTGTAATTGTGTGAACCACGTACTTTTGATGTACATTGTCATTTAATCTATTGACGCTAGGGAAAGATGGTACCAATAAATGCGCATACTGAAGATCTTAAGTAAAATCTTCCTTATATAATGATAGAAATGGAATGTTGAAGTGATCTTCATAATCTTTGGGGAACTAGCCGTATTCGTTCGTTCGTGAAAATCGCGTGCCTTAGCGGTACTCTCCCGTGATCGTATAACCTCAATGGGCCAATCCCATTAGAAGTGATATATTTTTATAATTCAGAAGTGTTATTGTGTTGTTACATAGCTATACGTGTTTGTTTCGTGAAAGTTAAAAGAAAATATAAATATTTTCTACAAATCAATTTTTATTTTTTAAGAAATCATGAAATAAGTTTCAATCATAATAATGTGTGATGGTTAATGTTAAGTTTCTTTCTTAGTAAATGAAAGATGCTATCTCAGACATGTGCATAATTTGAACCAGGATTTGATGAAGGTATAGTATCTTAGAAGTAGGGCAGAACAAAGATTTATTTTCGTCTCCCGCTACTCATCTGGCGATAATCATGCGTATGGATCCCACTTTGTATTTTCTTTTACTGGTGTCAATGAATTTATTCTTAGGCTGACACGACAGTGACGGTGGGCATACGGCATATGCCTCTGGCTTTTCATAACGTCTGTATCTTAAGACCGTGGGAGTAGATTTCTGTTATTTTTGCCAGTATTTCAGTTCACTGATTTTTAGTAAATGGTCCCACTAGATTTTTGAACTCAATGGTGTCGTAAATTTGTTTTCTCTATCAGTGACGTCCAAGGTTCGGATCCCGATAGCGTCATATATGGCTTTATGAACCGGGATATGTGGAATAGAACCACCACTGTTTTATTGGAAATCACTTCTACCATTATATCTGGCTTATCCCAAACATGGACAGACAAGGACAAGGCCACCATTATATTTGTCTTGCCCAAACTGGGACATATGATCTTTAAACCATGGAGTACCGCTATATATATTCTTTTCCTCACAGGAATTAAGAGTTGAGTTGATTTTAGTTTAGCGTCCCTTTCAGCAGCGAGGCTATATGGGACGTGGACCTACTGATTAACGTGGAATCCGAACCACATGAGCTCCCGCCGGGAATCGAACCCGGGTCTCCCACGCCAAAGGCGCGTACGCTAACCGCTTAGCCACGAGGAGCTCCAGGAATTAAGAAATCCAATAGGAAAACAAGTTCCGGACTCCCATTACAATTATACTCTAAACATTTCTTCACTTTATTTACACCATTTAACGTTGCTTTCATTAACTTATTTGTTGTCACTACTGTCACATACGGGGCAAAATACAGGATTATCTTCTTCAAAACGAGGTTTCTTGGTAGGATGAGAAATTGTTGCCAAAGGCTCAATTATGTAGCTTTAATAATAGTTACAATCTAATTACCATCATAAGTAAAAGCAAAACCTACTGTTTAAAAATAAGAAACAGATAGAAAGCTGAAATTATGGGGAAAAGGTCCTTTTAAACAGAAATCTATATAAAAATGTAAACTTTTCAAAGAACAGACCTTTAGTTACGTTAAGTGGCAATATATCATTTTAAATGAATGTTCCTTAAGCTTACAGTAATTTTTTTGTTTGTGAAATTTCTCTGTCTTTCTGTATGCATCTGGCGCTATATCTGATATTTTTTTAATTCTACGACTATGAAAACATAGAAATCGATACCAAACTTGATACTACATGACAACTAAATTTGTTTTTGTTTTCGGAGCACCATATTGTCGGCCATCTTGAATTCTTGGTGACTATGAAATTTACGGGTGGCGAACATGATTTTCTACTTAAATAGGTTATGAGGAATAGAAAAACAATAGTTGCCACTTGTAGCAAAGAAAAGCCTACGGATTGCTTTTTGAAGCCTTGTTTGTGAAAAATTTTACCCTACTAATAGTACTAGCAGCAACATACATACTTGAGATATATTTTCAAAATACATCTGTAATGATTTTACCTTTGAAGTTTGATATCATTTCCTCCTTCTATTCTGATACTTGGTATTTCTTTCAATTCTGCGATCGTGTCATATTGTTCATCTTTCAATGTTCTAGCATAATGTTCTTGAAAGCATAATGTGGTATTTTGTTTCATTTCAAACTGTGGCTTCACTAAAGATAAGTCATTGGAATTCGAGGTAAACATTATGCTTTCAAGTTTCATATCGTTCTCTTCTGTGGATACTGGCAACACGAAATCACTGCTTTCAATGCATGCCGCATTATTCCTTTCAAGTTGTTCTTTCTTAATACGGCAACCATTCTTTTCAATATCTTCAAAAATTTTAGATTCCACGGGATATCCTTCATGACCAGTTTTATAATCCTCCTCCATTACGGTTAATGTGTGCATACACTCTATATACATATATAATTTAATGTTAGTTATCAATATCCAGCACTGTGATTTCAGGTATGTTTACTTCACAGATATAGCGATGAATGGTCAAGGATTCTCATAATAATTCTCATTCGATACAAGCATTTTCTGATAATTGAACATATACAATAACCTGAAAAATAAGAAATTGGAACTTAGTGTAGAATAACATATCAGGTAAAAAATTAACACAAAATACCAGACAAGTTTCTCTGTAATAGTTCTAACTGTCCATAAGCAAGGACATGCAGGAATCATTGTGACAAACATTATACACTAAAGTACAAAGAATGATAAATCTTCTCACATTTATAGTAGTCCCATAGATGGCTATATAAATCGTATGTACATATTCAATAAAATTATTTCACATTTACAGAAAATAATCCTTATTTTAATTATTAATGAGGGAAGGAGAACAAACTTTAATTACTTTTGAAGTATTTACAAGAAATGTTAAATGAACAAGAATGAAACATTTAAATCTTACGCTTTTTTCATTATACTAGTTACTGCTATCTCATCAACTCATAGTTTTATTACAGAGTTAGAATGAGTGTATTGTGTTATAATTAAAATTACGATATCAATATTTTCTTGTTAAAAATCAGTAAAATTGAAAACGCACATTCAGACTAGCACAACTCCAAAGCAAATGAATTTTCATATGTAAATTAATTTCAGATCATCACTCCAACACATTTGTAAAACTAGGAGACCACGAATGATTGACACGTCGCTCCATATAGACATTGGATAACATGAAAATATATTAAATGCATCCACGTTTCTTCACAGTGAGAACACAAGCTTGCTTGTAATTATCTACCATAAGTCCTTTGGCGTTTGAAATAATATCTAGTAAAACTAAAAAAAAGAGCATAAAAGATATGTCAACGAAATAAAATGAAATTAGATATTGCAGTTTAATAGCTCACGATTATGCCCGTTAGGGTAAGGGAGACGACGATTAGTGGAACGACGGTGAAATGAGAAAGTGGGAGGAAAATGAGTTTGCAGTTTTCTGTTTTATGTTCAACGATTATGCCGGCTAGGTTAAAAGAGACGCAGATGATGAGAAATGAATGTGGGAGGAAACAGAATTTTGAGAAAACTCATGAACAAGGTTTGTCCATCAGAAAGCCCAATTGGCGCAAGCTGGGATCGAACCAGGGACACCATGCACAAGAAGTGATCGCTTAAACACTGATCAACTGTGCCACAAAAAGCGGGTGGACGCGGGAGTACAACGAGGAAACCCACGGACACGATGTTGTCCAGAACAAAGTCACTTGACCAGGAATCGAACCAGGGAACCCACATACTAGAAGTAAGCGCTCTACTACTGAGCCACGGTGCCCCTTACGTCAAGAATGGAAAAATGAGATATTAAATATGTTCATGAAAGTAATATAAGCTATATGAAGATTACAGAAAAACCGAAAGACATTGTTGCTGCCAACACGGAATACACCAAGAAGAGTAAAATAAAACAATCAGTTAGAAAGTTGCTATCAGACTCAACAAAAGAACGAGAGAAATACAAAAAAAAAGCTAAAAAATAGAGCCGAGCAATTCTGATTCACAGAATGAGAAACAAAAAACCCACATCACTTGTAAATAAGGCAAATACTGGAACGAAAAATACTGCAAAGATTTAATATAAACGAAATATCTAGAACAGTTTTATGAAGTAAAATATCCTAAATAGGGGTAACAAAAATGCATATTGCAGAGGAAATGTGAATCACTTTAAAAAACATATAGTTGGGATATTCATGGACATCGAGTATGAATATTTGAGCACATGGTGCAAATGCATTGCTACAAAACATACGTTACGCGACATATGTAGGAATATGGTAAAACAAGAAAAACAGAAAGATCTCTTGAACATAAGATATACGTAAAATACAGTGTTTTAGCACTTGAAAGGAGGATTGACTTTGTACATCTAGAATGCCAAAGCGGAAAAATAAACAATAATAATTTTTATAGCAACTTTATAGACTGCTCAAAGTTTCTAAGAGAAAAAGTAAATTGTTACTTAAAAACGATATTCTTCACACACATACGAGGGTGAATGAAACGATTTGAGCCCAATATAGGAAATGAGAATCTGGAATAGAATAACATGTATTAGAATAGTACAACCTTTAATACTAGTGTATATCAAGTTCTTGATTCTAAGTAATCTCTTTCGTCTTTTACAGGCTCTTGAAGTGAGTGAGAAGGCAGAAGTGGGGAAAATGGAAAAAATCGAGTACAGATCAGTTATCAAATATCTGGAATTAAAAGGAATGTCGACATTTGAGATCCAGCACGATAAGGTAAATCTGCCCCTTCATATGCAATCATCAAAAGATGGGTGCAGGAATTCAAGAGAGGTAGTAGGCAGAGTGTTGAAAATTAGCCGATATCTGGGAGACCATTAAGTCTTACCACCACGAAAAACATTGGCCTGGTACTTGATATGATCATGGAAGATCACCGATTGTCAAATCGACAGATAACAGACAGGCTGGGCATATCATCGGACCGAGCAGATCATATTCTGAGGAATAAGCTTGGTTTATCAAAAGTTTCTGATCGATGCGTTTAATGTCTTTTAACTCCCCAACAAAAACGCATTAGGTACCCACTATCCGTGGAGAATTTGAAACTGTTAGAACGTGATGTGGACGATATTTTCTGTCGATTCATAACTATGGTTTAGGTTCGTTCCTCATTTATGTCTTCTCTAGCCCGAACACGTTAGGAACATAGAATCTGGAGGTCCGGTGGTCAAAGTTCGGGTGTCTTGTAGCCCAGCCGAATGATTAACAAATAATGATATGAACAGATTTTAACAGGGCTTCGAAGTGTACACACATCTAAGTAGTTTCTCCCTTGGATGTGCGTAACGTTCTGTCATATAATCTTTAACGAATGTGAAGATGATTAACTATTAATACACACATAGAACTAAAACATTTAGTATAGAAAATAAGAAGAGACCGAAATTGTTTCAAATAAATCGAAAATTATTTATTTATTTATTTTTTGGAAAGTCTTTCCGAAAACGTACTGAATCTAGAACATTATAAATTTTCTACTCCATTAAAATTTTACAAACATTAGTATTACGAATATCACTTAGTGTTATTATTTGTAATATACATTTCCTAGTCTTTTTTTGTAATATATAAGCCTCCGTTTCGAATATACGGGTGTGACGCGTATACGAAGTGGGGACAAAAAACGTTGCGATGCCTAAGCGTAGTTACGAATATTACACAATTATACTTAACTCTATCACCTTATTATGAAGTATACACGGTCCTTTCCCTTTCTGCCATGCGCTGTTTCTCATGAAAATAGCAATCGCATTCTTAACTTAAACGCAAAATTATTACACTGTACCTTTATCGATTCTTATTAGTTTAGTTCCATGTCTGGCGTCTATTCCTCTTCCTCTCTCTCCAACCGCAGGATCAATTCTAAACTCATGTGTTACTCTGCCTGGCTTGTATATCAATATGAACATGGGCGGAAGAGAAAACCACTTATAGTTTACCAGAAACATGTAAAATTGCACTATTATTTTTGTTTCCATGAGACTATGCCATTATTACGGTTAACTAATTATTAGATATCATTCTTGATTTATTTCAATCGAAATACTGTTTTGACATATGAAATCCGTACCTTTTTTCAGGAGACTGACTGAATTGTTCGTGACTCTTCCAATTTGTTTCTTCATTTTAAATCAAGAGCAAGTCGCGCTTAGAAAATGAAACAACTACGAAATTAACTTTGAGGAATCACAAACACTGCATACAAGAAAACAAATTTTGCCTTCGCAGCTTCCTAAACTATTTAAAGCAAAGAACGGTACACTAACGTAGCATTCAATTAATTAAAAAAAAAAAAAAAAAACTCTAAGGTTAGATTTGGCCGACGTATTGCAGGACCTCCAGATGTACAAGAGACCAACCGGCACTTGTGAACAGCGTAGGTGACCATTATTCATTACCAAACTTGCGAGTATGGAAGCACATTAGAAAGCATTTATTTCTGTCCGTGATGATGACTTATTCTTTTAAGGACCATTTCAGACCATTTATGGTTTCGTCGCTCGAAATCAGTTTAGTATAAATTACTGTTTCTATATGAGAACGCCAGTTTTTGTCTTCTAATAGCGTGTTTCTTCCTATTGTTTTCTGTATGTTACTGTACCAAAACCTTCTATGTGCATTTCATGCTTATGCGATACAACAGACACCTGAAACTGACTTTCGTGCCTTAGTTTCCCACACAGAATATCACCACCTGTAGAAGCGCATACACGTAGAAATCGCTGAATGAAAATAGATTAAAGAAACTATGGGTATTATATAATCTCTCTTGCAAATCACTTCGTAGTGAGTCTGGCTCTTTTGCTAGCAATTGTTATTCGTTGCTTGTAACTGTGATTTAGTCATGAGTATAAATACAGTGTGAAACCATGGCATAAAAACTACAGTGCAAAATAAACGAACCAACATGTGCTAGATAGCCAACTAAAAGAACGTACTCAATCTAACTGCCAGGGTAGGAATGTACAATGTGTGCAAAACGTAAGCGAGACAGTTAGGCATTAAAGAGCAGGCGCGTCAGCGATGGTGGATATACACGTAAACGAGGTCGGCTCACTAAGTTTGAGTACCGGCTTCAGAGCCAATGGTATTATTGAAGGTACTAAATGCCATCTGAAGCTATTAACCATTGTATGCAAAATTAAGTGTAGTTCATGTATACTGTGTGTTAACTAATGGTGCACAACCCCAGAAGTGTTCAAGAGTAGGCGTCCATCATGTGGCGATTCTATTGCTTACATTCTGCATTAATGAGTTATACGAGAACCTACAGATATCGTATACAAACATTTCAAGGTTGTCATATATTTACTCGCTTTCAAATTTCTTGTTCTTTCGTTTAGATTACGCGCATCGTGTATGTTAAAAGTACAACGTGTGTATGACTATACACACGGAAAAGAAAGTATTTGACGATTTCCTTTTTGGCAAAATTTTCTTTGGCCAATAATTCGGGAACAAATGAACTAATTTAGATCTTTTTGTTGTTAACCTTAGAATAGTTATAACTTGACAACTTGCCGAATTTGGTTTTTAATAGTTTAATTTATTGTTGAGTTATTAGAAAAAGAAATTTTGTCAACTGGAGTGTACTTTCTTTCGTGACTGTACAAGTATGATTTTTCGAAATATCGTGACGATCACTTGCGACTTTGCCAGCCCTAAAATCTGGCTGTCGTCTGTACCCATACCCGTGATTTATGCGACCTATAAACTTATGAATATGAAAAATATGAATCCTATTGAGTGTACCTTGTACGTAAAAAAAAAAAGTTATTGGATATAGTATACGTAAAGCCGCGTCAGTTCCCGAAGGAGCTGGACGCTCATACTTTCAGAGATTATTCATTGAGTATCTACGAACTTACCAAGGGGGTAACAAAGCGACTTTGATTTACTTATCGACTGATACGAAAATAAAACAGAACATACCTGTACTTCAAATCTGCATGTGTAGTGCCCTTGTTCTTTATCTATGACTATGTGTGTGTAAGGGGGGGGGAATTTAACGCATATCGCATGTCTTGTGCACATGGATACTTCTTACTATTGCACTACGTAGAAAATTTATGGTATTTCATGTAGAAGTGGTAATAGAACACAGAAGAAACGCAGATCACGACGTGCTCATGTATACTATTACCAAGTTATTTTATTCACATAGATTTTCTCATTAATGTCCTTACTGTTCCTGATTCACATAGTATTTCTGAGCGAGCGTTAGCGAGTGAACGCTGATGAAGGCACCGCACACTTTTTTTTTTTTTTTCAGTCTTTGGTTCTTGGAAACTGTAACTGCGGCAACCTGTTCAGATGGATCACTTCCTGTCTCTGCCTTGCATAAAGTACAGAGTTGTCTTTCACAGAAAGCAGCTGTATTAATATCCATGAACGTTAGGTCCCTTGATAACTCCAGCCAGATTAAAATTTTTAAAGTAACAAAAGTAGATTCATCAAGCAAAATTAAACATTTATGCAGGGAATATGTAAACCGTGATTTATATTAACTAAACGGTAAACCTAAGATTAATAATTATATTGACTTTCTCTCAGACACACAGGAATACACTTCACCCAGAACCTCTTAATGTAGTACCCACTTTTTCGACGTGATTTTTAAAATATTTAGGTACTATTATTTCATAAATGTTTATATCTTTCGCTACCAGTTAGGCTTAATGAAACCTTAAACGCTGCTTCTTTTAATGAAAGAGACACATTGATCTAGGTCCTCTTTTAAATTTCCCAGAGGAATGTTCAAAAATCCCTTTTGAATATAAAATTTACCTAATTGTTGTTAAAAGAGAGCACTGTTGCGTATCTAAGGATTATTATACTGTACTCAGTGGGAAAACTGAGGGGAGAGCGTCGTTACGGCGTCTCGAGGCCCGTAGTTAGCCTGATTGCTTGGGGCGGGCATAGTGATGGGTAAATTCCCGGGAAGATTTTTTTCGGGAATATTCCCTGCGAAGATTCCCAAATGGGAATTTATCCGGGAATTTATGTAAAATCAGAAAGAAAATTGCATTCTATTAGGGCCTACTATATTATTATTATTTCAAAGTGGAATTAATTTTTATATCACAGCATATTATTACTGTTGCCCACAGAGGATTCTTTAAAATGTATATTCTAAACGGTACTATGTTACTTTATTAAGGCCTTCTTATATTTAGAGAGTACGCATAAGTGTATATTTACTTACAATATGTTATATCAATTAAATATATGTGAAAAATTATATAGAGAGTCCTAATACATTTAAACCGCTTAACAGTTTAAATTTATATGTAAGTGGATTTGCTAAACTTGACTCTACTACTGATATTATAAACACATTAAATTTATAAATGTTAAAGACAAATTACATTGGGTAAATGCCAGAAGATACATGTCTCACCAATTTATCAGCATTTGCGCATACATATTTATGTTCACAAAATTTGCAAATTACTTACTTATCTTTATATTTTAGCACGTAACAATGCCATACACGACCTTTCATTCTACCTATTTCTCGAAATTCACATGTAAGAGAAGTCCGAGTAGCTACCTCTTCAGAAATTAGTCAGAGATAGTGACTGGTAAATTCCCGGGAAGATATTTTTCGGGAATATTCCCGGGAATTTATGTACAATCACAAAAAAAATGCATTCTATTACTATACTGAGATTTCAAAAATAATTTCATTTGTATATCACAGTATGTTATTACTATTGTCCCCAGAGAAGTCTTTAAAATGTATATTTTCAACGATGTTAAGTTATTTTATTAATATTCTATTATATTTAGAGTGTACGCGTAAATGGATGAAAATAAATATATTTAAAAAATGGTATAGTAAGTCCACATACTTTTAAACCGCTAAACAGTTTAAATTTACATGTAAGTGGCTTTTCTAAACTTGACTCTACTACTGATGTTATAAACATTTTAAATTTTAAACAAGGGCCGCGGGGGCTCAGTGGTAGAGCGTTCACCTCTGGTGCTAGGGGTCCCGGGTTCGATCCCAGGCCCCGCAGTAGTAGGCCCCCGCGTATATGCAACTGAGTCAGCAAAAATTTTTGTGACGTCATAGGTCAAAGGTCAATGACCTTGGACCGGGGTCAATGACCTAGGGGTACATAGGACCACCCCCTCTAAATTTTGGCAGGGGTACCATGGCCCACCCTCTAAATTTTGGCAGGGGTACATAGGACCACCCCCTTAAATTTTGGAAATTGCCAAATCTAAAAAATTGGTATGGTAGCCTAGGACCATAGTATGTACCTCTATCAGTATTGGGTGTCTATGTCGTTCCCTTTCATGGGTAAAAAATTGCCAAAAATTCAAATTTCGGGGTTTTTTGACCTAATTTATCCCCTTGGATGAGGTGTTATTACCTTATACAGTTATATGGGCGTATACAGGGGTCCATTCCCTTTCATAAGACATGGGTATATTAATGCACCCCTTGAAAAATTTGGGAGGGGTACCTTGGCCCACCCCTTAAATTTTGGAAATTGCCAAATTTAAAAATTGGGTGTGGTAGCCTAGGACCATAGTATGTACCTCTATCAGTATTGGGGGTCAATGTCGTTCCCTTTCATGGGTAAAAAATTGCCTAAAATTCACATTTCGGAGGTTTTTGACCTAATTTATCCCTTTGGATGAGGTGTTATTACCCTATATGGTTATATGGGCGTATACAGGGGTTCATTACCTATCATAAGACATGGGTATATTAATGCACCCCTTGAAATTTTTGGGAGGGGTACCTTGGCCCATCCCTTCAATTTTGGAAATTGCCCAATTTCAACATTGGGTATTATAGTACAGGACCCTAATATGTATTATGATAAATTTGGGTGGTCCACCTCATTCCCTTTTAGGGGTAAAAAATTGCCAAAAATTCAAATTTCGGGGGTTTTTGACCTAATTTATCCCCTTGGATGAGGTGTTATTACCCTATATAGTTATATGGGCGTATACAGGGGTCCATTACCTTTCATAAGACATGGGTATATTAATGCACCCCTTGAAAAATTTGGGAGGGGTACCATGGCCCACCCCTTAAATTTTGGAAATTGACCAATTTAAACATTTGGTATTATAGTACCGGATCCTAACATGTATTATGATAAATTTGGATGGTCCACCTCGTTTCCTTCTAGGGGTACAAAATTGTCTAAATATAAACGTAAGCAATACGTTGTACCACGTGTTTGGTCTTTTGGCCCAATTTAACCTCTTGGATGAGGTTCTATTACCTTATATGGTTATATGGTTATGTATAGGGGTCTATTCCCTATCATAAGACATAGGTACATTTGTGCACTCCTTTAAAAATTTGGGAGGGGTACTTTGGCCCACCCCCTAAATTTTAGAAATTGCTCATTTTATATATTTGGTATTATAGTACTGGACCCTAACATGTATTATGATAAATTTGGGTGGTCCACCTCGTTCCCTTTTAGGGGTACAAATTGCCAAAATATAAACGTAAGCAATACGTTGTACCACGTGTTTGGTTTGACCTAAGTTATCCCCTTGGATGAGGTTCTATTACCTTATATGGTTATATGATTATGTATAGGGGTCCATTCCCTATCATAAGACATAGGTACATTTGTGCACTCCTTTAAAAATTTGGGAGGGGTACTTTGGCCCACCCCTTTAATTTTGGAAATTGCCCCTTTTACATGTTTGGTATTATAGTATAGAACCCTAATATATATTACTATAAATTTGGGTGGTTCACCACGTTTCCTTTGATGGGTACGAAATTGCCAAATTTTAGTACAACCACGTGTTTGGTTTTGGCTCAGTTTATCCCCTTGGATGAGGTCCTATTACCTTATATGGTTATATGATCATGTATAGGGGTCCATTCCATATCCCCTTAAATTTTGGAAATTGCCCAATTTAAGCATTCGGTATCATAGTACATGACCTCAACATGTATCATGATAAATTTGGGTGATCCATCTTGTTCCCTTTCATGGGTAAAAATTACTAAAATATAAACATAAGCAATATGTTGTACCATGCGTTTGGTTTTTGGCCCAATTTCTTCCCTTTGATGGGGTTCTATTACCTTATATGGTTATATGGTCATGTATATGGGTTCATTTCCTATCATAAGACATGGGTACATTGACGCACCCCTTGAAAAATTTGGGAGGGGTATTTTGGCTCATCCAGTCGGTTTTAGAAATTGTTTTAATATAAGCATTTGGTATCATAGTACAGGACTTCAATATGTACCACTATAAATTTGGATGGTCCACATCGTTCCCTTTCATGGGTAAAGAACTACCAAAAATCGAATTTCGGAGGTTATTGACACCTATTTAGCACGTTATATGGTTTATTACCTTTATATGTTTATGTTCCCTTTTAAATTTGGGAATTATCAAATAACAAAATTCGGTAAACGTTTTCTAGGACCCATTGGTGTTCCTCTTATGGCCAAATATTCAAAATTTAAATGTTATTGACCGGTTTTATTATTGAATAAGTACAGGATTTATTACTTTTTTTTCATAAGACACAGGTGTATTTGTGTACCAATCTTAAATTTTGGGAGGGGGTACATTTCTTATTGTCGTATCAATAATTGGTAATTGGATAGTATATCATTCATTGGGTAAATCATTGTCAAATATGAGTATGATCACGTGATCAGTTATTAACCTATGATGGGATTAGGAGTCCAGGACATTGGTACATTAAAACTTTGTAGTATAATTTAAGAATTGTCAAATGAAATTACGTCATTGGTTTTGATTATTCACGCCAAATATAAACGTAAGCAAGACGTTGTACCACGTGATTGTCCTTGATGAGGTAGTGTACAGGGATTCATTTCCTTTGTTGTGGTACTTCTTAAGTTTGAGTACACACACTTCTAGAAAACAGTTGGTTCTACTCAGGTAAACAATTGACGGACATTATTGACCTTATTGAACATATAATAATATGATTAACTCTAAGACTTAGGTATATCAGGAGAAGTATTCTTTAAATTTGGGAATGGTGATAAACAGAATTTTAACATAAGGCGCGAAATTAGAAACAATACATTGAACTTTAGTCACAGCTCATAGTCTAAGATCATTGGTGGTGATTGATTTGAAATCTGATAGCTATCCTTATTGAATCTTATGACTCATAGACGAAAGGCAATACATGCTACAACACTGGCAAAGTTATTGTTAATGCAATTTGATTGGTTGATCACTATCTTTCCTGCAATCTGATTGGTTGATCACTATCTTTCGTGCAATCTGATTGGCTGATGATTTTCAAATCTTTGCTGTATTCAGTTTTAAGTTTTGTTTAACATTTAAAAATCTTGGTTTCGTTCAACATTTTGCACTCACTGATAAATATGATCAAAACCGTTTATTTGTTAATCGAATAGTTAAAAAACGGATAAAGTTTGACGGTTAACCGTGAAACGTAAAATTTTTTTAGTTTGAATTTTTTTTGCTTGAAATTTTTTTGTTTGAAAATTTTTTCGTTTCCAAATTTCTTTGTTTCAAAATTTTGTTTGAGATTTTTTCGTTTGAAATTTTTTGTTTGAAAATTTTTTCGTTTGAAATTTTTTGTTTGAAAATTTTTGTTCGAAAATTTTGTTTAAAATTTTTTGTTTAAAATTTTTCGTTTCCAAATTTTTTGTTTGAAATTTTTTGTTTCAAAATTTTGTTTGAAATTTTTTTCGCTTCAAAATTTTGTTTGAATTTTTTTTGGTTTGAAATTTTTTGTTTGAATTTTTTTTCGTTTCAAAATTTTGTTTCAAAGATTTTTGTTTGAAATTTTTGTTTCAAAGTTTGAGTTGACATTTTTAAAAGTTTGTGCACCTATTAGTAAAGAACCGGAACTGTTTAGAACAAAAACCTTTGACAACATTGTGGTGCAATAGTACACGTCAGAACCTGGGGTTGTACTTGAAATGAAAAAACACAAATCATTGAAATGGATCATTTTATTATACTCCACATACATCCATACCAGATAGTGGTTCTGGATATTGTCGATACAATGTATTTTGAACTTCTTGCACTAGTTTGTCTTTAGCATATAATTTTAATTCCAGTTGAAGTCTTTTAAGGTCTAATGCAATATCAATTGGTGGAAACTCAATGTCCATTTGATCACAAATAAACTGTTTATCAATACAGGTATGCACTAGCCGGAACTGTTTAGTACAAAAACATCTGGCAACGTTGTTTATCATGGTGCAATAGTACACGTCAGAACATAATAATGCAACGTCATCAGTTTTGCATCATATAAAAGTATCGTTCGAGTTAGTATTCATGATAACGTCATCATGGCTACTTGTCTGCAGTTTCTAAACACACGTGATGTGATGAAATCATTTACCAAGATTACTGATTTACAACAGAATGTACCTTATAGAATCTTAGCTAGCCAAATGATCCCTACAAAGTTTGGATTAAGAATCGTAGTGAAGCTTGAAAATGATAAGAATATAATTTTACCAGCAAGATATTTACCCATGGAACCATCAAAACAAGAAGAACTGCTGCGTTTCTTAAATACTGGATCTGTATCTTTATGTTACAAAGGATTCTTGGGTCGAAGTCATCAACTTGAATTTAGTACACAGCCAGATTCGTCAGCCATTGTGATGAAATCATGAATTCAAACGTCAGCACATTTCTTTCCAATGACGTCAGCTGTAGTTGTATGAATGTGGTTGGTCGGCATGACGTCAGCAACTGTGATGAAATCATGAATTCAAACGTCAGCACATTCCTTACCAATGACGTCAGCAATAATTATAAACCAGCAAATACAGTGTCATCCCACGAAATCATTTGAGCAAGTGCTTTTCAGGAGGAAAAGATGTGTACTTCTAACGATAAAGAGTTCATCTTCGCAAGCTATTATCCAATAAATATATTCCAAACAAAACATGTGATGATTGGTATCAGTGCTAGAACATTTGAACCTGTGATTCGATTGGGCAAAGCAGAACAATTTGGTGTACAACTGACCTGTGAAGAATGGCAAATATTATGTTCACGAATCGACCAAATGAACGATTATTTTCATGATGAGCTAAATGTGACCATAGTCAAATCATTAGGCTCAAATCATGAAGTGGTGCTGCGTACAGTCCTCGAAGAGAAGATGGTGCTGTTACGTAAAAAGAGTACATTCCATGTCCCTCGTAACATGGTGTATCTAACACAAACTGAATGGAACAAATTCATCAGCGTATTTCAGTGTGTTAAACATGCAGTGGAAGTGTGCAACAAAACTAGTATATTCCTGAAAAAGTAGTATTTTGAAAAATGTGTTATGCATATTGTACAACATGTATCTAGATATTGTGATGGTTGTCAACATCGTTCGTGGGTGCATACCTGTATTGATAAACAGTTTATTTGTGATCAAATGGACATTGAGTTTCCACCAATTGATATTGCATTAGACCTTAAAAGACTTCAACTGGAATTAAAATTATATGCTAAAGACAAACTAGTGCAAGAAGTTCAAAATACATTGTATCGACAATATCCAGAACCACTATCTGGTATGGATGTATGTGGAGTATAATAAAATGATCCATTTCAATGAATTGTGTTTTTTCATTTCAAGTACAACCCCAGGTTCTGACGTGTACTATTGCACCACAATGTTGTCAAAGGTTTTTGTTCTAAACAGTTCCGGTTCTTTACTAATAGGTGCACAAACTTTTAAAAATGTCAACTCAAACTTTGAAACAAAAATTTCAAACAAAAATCTTTGAAACAAAATTTTGAAACGAAAAAAAATTCAAACAAAAAATTTCAAACCAAAAAAAATTCAAACAAAATTTTGAAGCGAAAAAAATTTCAAACAAAATTTTGAAACAAAAAATTTCAAACAAAAAATTTGGAAACGAAAAATTTTAAACAAAATTTTCGAACAAAAATTTTCAAACAAAAAATTTCAAACGAAAAAATTTTCAAACAAAAAATTTCAAACGAAAAAATCTCAAACAAAATTTTGAAACAAAAAAATTTGGAAACGAAAAAATTTTCAAACAAAAAAATTTCAAGCAAAAAAAATTTCAAACTAAAAAAATTTTACGTTTCACGGTTAACCGTCAAACTTTATCCGTTTTTTAACTATTCGATTAACAAATAAACGGTTTTGATCATATTTATCAGTGAGTGCAAAATGTTGAACGAAACCAAGATTTTTAAATGTTAAACAAAACTTAAAACTGAATACAGCAAAGATTTGAAAATCATCAGCCAATCAGATTGCACGAAAGATAGTGATCAACCAATCAGATTGCAGGAAAGATAGTGATCAACCAATCAAATTGCATTAACAATAACTTTGCCAGTGTTGTAGCATGTATTGCCTTTCGTCTATGAGTCATAAGATTCAATAAGGATAGCTATCAGATTTCAAATCAATCACCACCAATGATCTTAGACTATGAGCTGTGACTAAAGTTCAATGTATTGTTTCTAATTTCGCGCCTTATGTTAAAATTCTGTTTATCACCATTCCCAAATTTAAAGAATACTTCTCCTGATATACCTAAGTCTTAGAGTTAATCATATTATTATATGTTCAATAAGGTCAATAATGTCCGTCAATT
The DNA here is from genome assembly GCF_964235325.1 of Thermobia domestica. Taxonomy (NCBI): domain Eukaryota; kingdom Metazoa; phylum Arthropoda; class Insecta; order Zygentoma; family Lepismatidae; genus Thermobia; species Thermobia domestica. The sequence goes on from NC_137457.1 coordinate 290,482,840, forward strand.
GTTTACCTGAGTAGAACCAACTGTTTTCTAGAAGTGTGTGTACTCAAACTTAAGAAGTACCACAACAAAGGAAATGAATCCCTGTACACTACCTCATCAAGGACAATCACGTGGTACAACGTCTTGCTTACGTTTATATTTGGCGTGAATAATCAAAACCAATGACGTAATTTCATTTGACAATTCTTAAATTATACTACAAAGTTTTAATGTACCAATGTCCTGGACTCCTAATCCCATCATAGGTTAATAACTGATCACGTGATCATACTCATATTTGACAATGATTTACCCAATGAATGATATACTATCCAATTACCAATTATTGATACGACAATAAGAAATGTACCCCCTCCCAAAATTTAAGATTGATACACAAATACACCTGTGTCTTATGAAAAAAAAGTAATAAATCCTGTACTTATTCAATAATAAAACCGGTCAATAACATTTAAATTTTGAATATTTGGCCATAAGAGGAACACCAATGGGTCCTAGAAAACGTTTACCGAATTTTGTTATTTGATAATTCCCAAATTTAAAAGGGAACATAAACATATAAAGGTAATAAACCATATAACGTGCTAAATAGGTGTCAATAACCTCCGAAATTCGATTTTTGGTAGTTCTTTACCCATGAAAGGGAACGATGTGGACCATCCAAATTTATAGTGGTACATATTGAAGTCCTGTACTATGATACCAAATGCTTATATTAAAACAATTTCTAAAACCGACTGGATGAGCCAAAATACCCCTCCCAAATTTTTCAAGGGGTGCGTCAATGTACCCATGTCTTATGATAGGAAATGAACCCATATACATGACCATATAACCATATAAGGTAATAGAACCCCATCAAAGGGAAGAAATTGGGCCAAAAACCAAACGCATGGTACAACATATTGCTTATGTTTATATTTTAGTAATTTTTACTTATGAAAGGGAACAAGATGGATCACCCAAATTTATCATGATACATGTTGAGGTCATGTACTACGATACCGAATGCTTAAATTGGGCAATTTCCAAAATTTAAGGGGATATGGAATGGACCCCTATACATGATCATATAACCATATAAGGTAATAGGACCTCATCCAAGGGGATAAATTGAGCCAAAACCAAACACGTGGTTGTACTAAAATTTGGCAATTTCGTACCCATCAAAGGAAACGTGGTGAACCACCCAAATTTATAGTAATATATATTAGGGTTCTATACTATAATACCAAACATGTAAAAGGGGCAATTTCCAAAATTAAAGGGGTGGGCCAAATACCCCTCCCAAATTTTTAAAGGAGTGCACAAATGTACCTATGTCTTATGATAGGGAATGGACCCCTATACATAATCATATAACCATATAAGGTAATAGAACCTCATCCAAGGGGATAACTTAGGTCAAACCAAACACGTGGTACAACGTATTGCTTACGTTTATATTTTGGCAATTTGTACCCCTAAAAGGGAACGAGGTGGACCACCCAAATTTATCATAATACATGTTAGGGTCCAGTACTATAATACCAAATATATAAAATGAGCAATTTCTAAAATTTAGGGGGTGGGCCAAAGTACCCCTCCCAAATTTTTAAAGGAGTGCACAAATGTACCTATGTCTTATGATAGGGAATGGACCCCTATACATAATCATATAACCATATAAGGTAATAGAACCTCATCCAAGGGGATAACTTAGGTCAAACCAAACACGTGGTACAACGTATTGCTTACGTTTATATTTTGGCAATTTGTACCCCTAAAAGGGAACGAGGTGGACCACCCAAATTTATCATAATACATGTTAGGGTCCAGTACTATAATACCAAATATATAAAATGACCAATTTCTAAAATTTAAGGGGTGGGCCAAAGTACCCCTCCCAAATTTTTAAAGGAGTGCACAAATGTACCTATGTCTTATGATAGGGAATAGACCCCTATACATAACCATATAACCATATAAGGTAATACAACCTCATCCAAGAGGTTAAATTGGGCCAAAAGACCAAACACGTGGTACAACGTATTGCTTACGTTTATAATTTGACAATTTTGTACCCCTAGAAGGAAACGAGGTGGACCATCCAAATTTATCATAATACATGTTAGGATCCGGTACTATAATACCAAATGTTTAAATTGGTCAATTTCCAAAATTTAAGGGGTAGGCCATGGTACCCCTCCCAAATTTTTCAAGGGGTGCATTAATATACCCATGTCTTATGAAAGGTAATGGACCCCTGTATACGCCCATATAACTATATAGGGTAATAACACCTCATCCAAGGGGATAAATTAGGTCAAAAACCCCCGAAATTTGAATTTTTGGCAATTTTTTACCCCTAAAAGGGAATGAGGTGGACCACCCAAATTTATCATAATACATATTAGGGTCCTGTACTATAATACCCAATGTTGAAATTGGGCAATTTCCAAAATTGAAGGGATGGGCCAAGGTACCCCTCCCAAAAATTTCAAGGGGTGCATTAATATACCCATGTCTTATGATAGGTAATGAACCCCTGTATACGCCCATATAACCATATAGGGTAATAACACCTCATCCAAAGGGATAAATTAGGTCAAAAACCTCCGAAATGTGAATTTTAGGCAATTTTTTACCCATGAAAGGGAACGACATTGACCCCCAATACTGATAGAGGTACATACTATGGTCCTAGGCTACCACACCCAATTTTTAAATTTGGCAATTTCCAAAATTTAAGGGGTGGGCCAAGGTACCCCTCCCAAATTTTTCAAGGGGTGCATTAATATACCCATGTCTTATGAAAGGGAATGGACCCCTGTATACGCCCATATAACTATATAAGGTAATAACACCTCATCCAAGGGGATAAATTAGGTCAAAAAACCCCGAAATTTGAATTTTTGGCAATTTTTTACCCATGAAAGGGAACGACATAGACACCCAATACTGATAGAGGTACATACTATGGTCCTAGGCTACCATACCAAATTTTTAGATTTGGCAATTTCCAAAATTTAAGGGGGGTGGTCCTACGTACCCCTGCCAAAATTTAGGGGGTGGGCCATGGTACCCCTGCCAAAATTTAGAGGGGGTGGTCCTATGTACCCCTAGGTCATTAACCTTTGACCTATGACGTCACAAAAATTTTTGCTGACTCGGCGCAATATAACGGGGCCACTACTCCCGCCAAGTGAACTTTGTGGTGGACAAGCACCGTGTGTATGGTTTTCTCGGGGTTTTCCCGTTTCCTCCCACTTTCTTTAATCCACCATTTCATTCATTACTCATCATCACCGTCTCCTTTAGCCCAACCGGCATAATTGTGGGACGCAAAACTCAAAGATTACATTTCATTTTTTTTAAATTTTTAAATGTTATAAACAATGTTGTCAACATTTGCGCATAAATATGTGTTTTCACAATATTTGCAAGATACATTTGCAAGATAATTTTGCAAGTTACATTACCACACACGACCTTCCCTCCTGCCCATTTCTCGAAATTTCGTGCGTTAATTCACATGTAAGAGAAGTCCGAGTACCTATTCAGAAATTCGAGTCAGATAGATGAAGCAGACCGACGTCTATTACTAACGGTGGTTCAGGGTTTATTAATAGTACCTAATCTATATTTCTACATAAGTTTACTTAATTCAAAATTACTTTACAAAATGGTTCCTTTTCATCATTGTAAATTAGTACTTTGCTAATTTTGGCTATTGTTTAGCATTGGGGGCCAGCTTTTGCGCTTACTTTTTTGCGATATTCTATTCCGATGCGGTTATTTTATGGTTTCAACGTTAAATTACGTTACCAACATTAAATTCAGGCAGCATTGCAGAGCAAACGTTAGCGAGTGAAGGCGGGATAGAGCCCCGCCTGGCACGTGGTTTTATATCTTCGTTACCAACAATTCACTTTCTTTTCTCACATAAATCACTTCCACTTACCTTTACGGTTTGTACAAATCCCCTACTGCCCTAAAAAATTGTGTTCGATACTTTCATCACAACTTGAACATCACTATCAACTCATTTCTTCCGTAAATCATCCTACTATTTGCTAGTTTTGGCCCCCAATATAAACAATTAGCGTACTTTTTAGTGCAAATGGAAATGGAACTTTAAAAATCATATTATTAGTTATATAAAGTACAGTCAAAGAATTTTAAACTTTTAACCTCCAAATTCTTTAAAACCTAAAAGTAAATAATAATATATGAAAATAAAGTAATTAGTCATATGGTTCTTATAATTTGGAAGATAAAGTAAACAGTTTGAAATAAATTCCTTCCCGGGAATTTATAGGTCAGGGAAAAAACCCTGGAATATTCGGCGGGCAATGATGAATACTGAGGGGACAAATGGCAGGGACCTCAAGGAACATAAAAACTCTTTTTCTCTCTAATATATATATATATATATATATATATATATATATATATATATATATATATATATATATATATATATAGTTTTTGTTCCTTGAGGCGCTTGTCTTTGTCAATGTCTAGGTTCATTTATATATTTATTTATTTATGGAGTCTATAAGAAAGTTGAAACACTTTATTATGTTGATAAATATTACAGTATCAAATCTACGACTATCAAATATCATCATTAACATTTTTTTGTTAAAACGATGGTATATAATTCAATATATATTTTAATACACTAAGTAGTACTGAAAGTAATAAAAAATAATAATTTATTTTAGGAACATTTATTAACTGTTATATAAATTACATTATTTTGGAACTACAATACTTTTATTAAGTAGATTATGGACTATTTTTATGTATAAAAATTCAGAAACAACCCTGACATAAGTAAAATAAATATTTTTTACATTCCTTATGTAAGTAATTACATCAAAAGGAGTTTACGTGAGCACTTCGTAAATCAATTACAAGCTGGTCTAGATCTAGTGCACGCAGAATATCTTTGTTGTAAGCCAGGAGAACGAGGTCCGATTTTCTTTCATGTCCCATAGACAGACGTTGAGGTCGAAGGAGAGCTGTCAGATGTGAGAAGCAGTTTTTGACCGTGGACGTAGAAGACGGAATAATTAGAGCAGCTTCTGTAAGCATCTTTAGGCCCGGGAAAGCCTCGCCATATTTTCCAATTTGTTTTGTGAGCTCTTCCAGAGATGATGTCTTGTTGGTCAGTCGATTTCCTAGATCTATTTCCTGCTTCAAATTCTGAAGCACTTTGCAATGCAGGTCTTTGTACTTTACAACGGGTCTAGGAAAATTCGGTGTACAGAAAATTCGGTGTACGGAAAACTCGGTGTGGGGAAATTTAGGTGTAAGGTAGATTCGGTGTAATACATATTGAATATTACCACTTACGATAATTTACGACACTTCATATTGTGAAAACGAAAACTATAAAATGTAACGAATAAAATCTTCTAAAAAATCAAATTATTATTATTATTATTATTATTATTATTGCCTTGAGTCCAATACCTCTTGCATGTCTTTTGCGGGGTATTACTATAAACTACTTTTCATCACACAATGAAGCTCGTACTTTCTGTCAGAAATAAAACAATTACAACTATAAGTTCAGAGAATAGTTATATTAACAACTAAAAACACCTTTCCTATATAGTACATCATAAAACATATACAAGGTGATTCTTTTAAAACTCACGGATTTCACTTCGGTCTAGAATTTCTAACTGAAGTCCGATTTTCATGCTGTTTGTGGCAAATGATCAAGGAACGTTGGAAGATTTATGGAACTATGTTTACTGGCTTAAATTCATTTGGGGTAATATCGGCCACGCCTCTAGAAAAGCAGCAAATATTCGCCACTGTACCGAATTGGAATTAGATGAGGTGCGGTGTGGAGATTTGAGCTTCTTCGTTAGATGGCAACCTCGCGGCGGTCAATAAGAAACAGGAAACTGGGCCGTTGTATTGAGAATTATGCTGTGCTACTGTACCAATATCATCAGGACACAGTTACAATAATGTACTCTTTGGAGCAACGTGATTTTATCGTTAAAAATATTTTGGAGACCGGGATCTGTTGTTGTTGCTACGCAAAGGGCAACTTTGCCTCACGTCCTGCCCCAGACAGGAATATAATATGGTCGTTAGTGAATAAACTGCAGGAAACAGGATCCTTCTGAGTAAGACAGGGAAGCATCGGATCCCGCTGGCGGATGTTGTGGAAGATATCAGTTACCGACTCTTTAAGTCATCCAAGAAACCGGCTACTCTGTCGTTTGTAGCGAGAAACCGGCTATTCAACATGTGATTTATGTGTGTTACCACTTACACTTAATTTGTATTCTCACTAACACTTAATTTGTATTCTTCAATTTCGCTTCAAATATCCAGTATCTCATTCGAACTGTAACGTACAATGGCGAATATTTGCTGTTTTTCTTGCGGCCTGCTCGATATTACCCCGGATGAATTTAAACGAGTAAACATAGTCCCATAAATTTCCCCTTCTCCCTTGATGATTTGCAACAAACCGCATGAAAACCGGCCTTCAGTTAGAAATTCTAGAGCCAAATGAAATCCGTGAGTTTTGAAAGAATCACTCTGCATATACATACGTAAGATGCAAATATATATTGGTCAAAAAAGTCTTAGTGGAAAGGGAAATATAAAGCAGGATGGTTTTATCAGATAATATTTGTACAAATAGTTGACTTCTCCTCCAATCAGACACTAGTTTGTTTGCCTTAAGTTAAGGCAAACAAGCACTGCAACCCTATTGACTCCTTATTGACTTCTCCTCCAATCAGGCGTAGGTACTTTAGTTGAGGCATTTATTTTTACACCTTTGAGTAACATAAATAAACTATGTCGTTTTTGAAGAATTTAGATTTAAATATTTATTTATAAAATAGACATAAATTCGTCAGAATATTTTTGAAAAATCTACGATTTTCAACTTAACCCGTTCTGTAAGCTACTTTTTTTTCTTTTTGAAGTAAAAAATTCTAGGAGACATCCTTCAAAACAACATAAAAACTTAAGTTTTAAATTAAATGTCGATTGGTAGCGTTGGTCGCTTCGCTAAATCACACGAACGGACATCAAAAAACAAATTTCTCGTCATGTAAGCTCCATGAAATGTTAAAATCCGTCGAAATCTAGAATTCAAATTATTTCACGGTCACAATTTTTTAAAATTTGGTATAGTAGACAGTAAAAGTACGTTCTACACAAAGTTTGAACTTAAAACTAATACGCTCATTTATCCTCAGTTGAGTTTTTAATAAATCCTACGCTCTACTACAACGGATCTTTCTTTACACCTAACATTCCCCATGCCGAGTTTTCCGTACACCGAATTTTCCTACACCGGGTTTTCTTACACCGAAATTTCCTGTTCCCCTTTACAACATCACACAGAGGTTTCAAATTTTCTTCTCTTCTTTTCTCGCTCAGTAAGTGGTGAATGGCACCAATCACAGCTGTCCCTGTCTCACTGAATCTGCTCCGAATTTCTTCGACGGAGATACCGAGAACTTCGCACAATAATCTTTTCAGCTCCTTCTCGTCTTCCTTTCCCTTCTTCAAACTTATGGCTTTCAAATCAATAACCGAATCAGCTAAGCGACTGGGGAGTGTACATTTGCGTTTCAATGATTGCTGAATCGAAGTGTTTAAGGCATATGCCTTCATTGCATCGTGAAGGATATTTTCAAATATTCTTTCTTGCACTTTAAAATTCACAAGGTACCTAATTGCGACAGACAAACCTTCGATTCGTTGCTTGTCCCTGCTTTCATCTGCAAATAATGAACAAAATGTACTTTCGTTTGCTTCATTTACTATTTTCCCCTTAACAGATTCTGCCATGAAATGAATTATCTCATTCTGAAATCCGGACTAGTGTATGTTGCATTGGCAGGGAGTTTTGACAATTTCTGCTAATTTTGAATCTTTACGAATACTAAATTCAAACAAATTTAAGAACAAACCACTTGATTGATTTCCGAGTTGCTCATACCCAAAATATCCCCTAAAGGACAACTGATTCACAGCCAAGAATTGAATAACTTCCTTTACACTTTTCACATAGTACATATTATTCATAATTACATCACTACACACCTTCTTCACGGCCGTTTCGCCCTAGTCCTCACGTTTCCGTTGCTCCAAGTAGTAAGTCACAGCGTGCCTATGAGTTTCAGAATCGGCGTGACGAGAAAATCCCTTATTTTTCTCGGTTGCATGCTTCCAGTCTGTAAAACCATTCTGCACAAATGAGGGATCACTGTTTCTTGACGGATATTTCCGGCATGGGAAGCAAAAGGCAGCATCTAACATAACAGAATACTCGAGCCAATCCCACGTTTTGTACCACATTGGACGAAATCGTCGAATTGAACCAGAAATGCTGGAACCCTGGAAAATTTGCAAGATGCGGCTGAGCGGGTTTTATATCACCAAGGTCTGATACATGGTGGAAATCAGATATTTGACGTTTAGTTTCTTGACCTTCTACACTAGTTGATACAGGTGACCCTGCTTCTGAATTAGTTTTATTTTCGATAACTTTCGCACCAAAAAATGACTTGATGGACGCCTGCTTCATATTTATGGTATTATAATAGTCAGTAGAGTAATTGGAAACGTCTGGCGAGGTACATTTGCCTATAGTTCATTTTCTACTGTTTTTGTTTCCTTCTGGAAATTCGCGAAGCACTCTGCTACTTATTATTGCGCGCGATTATAATGGTGTGTGACAAAATCTTTTTTTTTTTTTTTTTTTAATAATAGGTTCGGTGTTTTGGTGCCATCTTGATTTTTCCCTCTGAGTGCATATAAGGAACTAACGTTCTCTTCATTCCGTATATTTGTAAACAAATCGTGAAACAAATGGTTCGGGGCCACTCAGAAAACACAAAGTTAGTCGATGCAAACTGCTATTTAGAAACATCTTACAATCATTGATTTATTTTCGTTTGTGCTCCCCGCAAAGACAAATCACCTGAAAAACAGCATTGTTGCCGCTTTTACAATAAACAAAACTTCCGAATTCCCCACTGATTTTTTTGAATCTGACTATTCTAGAGGTCCAGACATCACAGCTTCGGTACCAGTTTCATATATGAGACATGCGTTTTCCTTGCACTGTAAGGAACATGAACATGTTGCATATTTTACACGTTAATTACAGGCACACGTGGGACATGTACTGTCAAGTCGGCAAAACAAATGTTTTTTACCTGCAATGTTACACATGCACAGACCAGGCACTCACATTCATGTAACATAGCCTATTTTCGGGCAAATTTTCATATGGGTATTTTTTGGAAGGGCATCTTGTCCAACGCCTTGAATGCTTGTCGTGGTTGTGATTCTTCAAACTCTTATCGAGTATATCTAGCAATAAAAATAACTGTTGTTTTTCGTAGAAATATACGCCACGTTCAATTTCATTTGTTAGTAGTAGTAAAAGCACGCTAAGTTCAATTTTATTTAGTAAATAAAATCACAAGATTTTCCTACTTGACATTTGCTGAAACAATTTGAAACTTCTGGACAACGTCCTTTCTACAGGGGGAAAAATATATTTTAGAGCGGGCATTGCCCGCTCTAGCCCCCCTGGCTACGGGCCTGGGCGTCCCCCACCTCCAAAGAAATATGTACGTCGACACACAGTTCCTAAATAATTACAATGAGCAAAGATAGGCAGCGGACGGCATGACTAGCGATGGGCAGTGGAAATATTCCAGGTGGAAAGGAAAAATAAAAAATGGAAATATTCCCGGTTTTTTTTCCTAGTATATATATTCCCGGGAAGGAATTTATTTCCATTTCTTTACTTCATCTTCCAATTTATAAGAATCATGTGTCTAATTACTTTATTTTCATTTATTATTATTTACTTCTACGTTTTAAATAATTTGGATATTAAAAAATAAAATTTGTTGACAATACTTTATATAACTAATATGATATTATAAGTTCCAATTCCATTTGCACTAGAAACTAGCAAATACTAATTTACAAATGTTGAAAAGGAACCAGTTTGTAAGGTAGTATAGAAATTGTGTAGAAATACAGATGAAGTACACCCCAAACCACCGTTAGTAATAAACGTTGGTCTGTCTCCTGTCTCTGACTCGAATTTCTGAAAACCTGCTCGGACTTCTTTTACATGTGAATTAACGCATGAAATTTCGAGAAATAGGCAGGAAGAAAGGTCGTGTGTGGCAATGTTACGTGCTAAATTATCAAGCTAGTTCACTATCTTGCAAATATTGTGAACATAAATATGTGTGCGCAAATGTGTCCTCTAAGACATGGTGAGACATGTGACTTCTGACAGTTACCCAACCTAATTGGTTCATAACGTTTAAAAATTGAATGTGTTAATAATATCAATAGTATAGTCATGTTTAGAAAATCCACTCACATATAAATTTAAACTGTTTAGCAGTGTAAAAGTATGTGTACTTACTATACCATTTTTTCCACATATTCACTTGCATAGAACATACTGTAAGTAATATACATTTATGCGTACACTCTCTTATACAATATAAAACCGTACAGAATACACATTTGAAGAATTCTCCGGACATAACAGTAATAATATACGGTGATAAGAAACGACTTTAACTTTAATATCGTAGTATAGTAACATAATTCACTTTTCTTTGTGTTTTTACATAAATTCCCGGAATATTCCCAATTTTGGGAATCTTCCCGAGAGTTTTTCCAGGGAATATTCCCGAAAAATATCTTCCCAGGAATTTACCCATCACTAGGCATAACTTTATGGCGCTACCTAGAGTTCCCACTGGCGAATTTACCATTAGGCATACTAAGCACGTGCGTAGGGTCGCGGCCTTTGAGGGGCGGCAGCCGGTTGAATTTTTTTTTTACCGGTAAATTATAGGAACATTGGAACTTAGAGTTGGTCAATGTGACTCATAATTAATCTCACTGGGAGGGGTTATTTTCTAAAATTCATTTGTGAAACATTCCATGCTAACCTTTAATATGATAAGTAGAGCAACCCATTTTATGCTTTATTTCTCCAAATTATGCTTTATTGTTAATTTCAATCATAGTTTTACATAGTTGTATATAATGTATAATATTTACTGTACATGAAATATTCTAATATCTTTATCTATTTTAATTTTTTATGCAACCAGTTTCTTTCATATTTAATAAACTTTCTACTCATTGCACTGTAAAGACATGTTTTACTCGAGTCAGCTTTTCGTTACTTGTGTGCGCCTTAGGGGTTTATATATACGGAAAGGGGAAGCAAAAGATGCCACCAAAAAATACAGAAAGTGCTCAGGTTGCAAAAGTACACATAACTAAATAGTGTGGAGTTCTTGTGTACTATTCATTGTCGACGAAAAGTTTTCTTCTTTTCCTTTTTTTTTTCATTACTCCGCATCAAAGAATTATACCGTAAAGTTTACGCAAATAAAGATAAACTTTTCATTGTTGCATTGTTATTTTCTCAATGATTTTGCATTGTAAAAATTGGTTTTTAAAAATATTAATACAGTATGTGAAATTTGCACTTAAACAAAATTTTCCAACAATTCTGCTATACATTTTAAATTATGCTTTATTCGAGACAAGAGCTTTCCTTAATTATTTGTTGCATGAAGTTCGAAACGATGTGTATACCAAGGATGTTATAGAATAGAGGATTTGCCCATACAACAAAATCATGAAGCCAAACGTCACAGTTCCGCCACACCTACTCTGCCCGCTCCGCGCCAATAAGATCAGGATGTTTCGAGTCAACAAACATGGCGGAAACGAAAGTAGCCGATCAGACGTACCAGCTCAAATGATGCTCAGTTGTTTTTCGGCTTCACTGAGTTCATAGGATAAATATACGTATGGGCAGATCCTCTATTTTATAACATTCTTGGGGTATACAGACATGCGGCTGTTGACCTTCCTCTGTCACCTTAGTAGGAAAATGGCTGACGCGCAGGATACAGGCTGTGAGAGAGTTCAGTGATTTTCAATTAAGCAAAATAAATTTTCTGTACTTCCTTTATGTCCGAAGAAGTGAAAGTAAATAAAATAATTGGAGATTAATTTTAGAGCATAAGATACTTTTTTATTTATCGATGTGAAACCTATGAAACTCTGGAAAAGATGAGAATTGTAATAGGTGCGTGGTGACTAGGTTTGCCCCTTAGACGACGGCACTGTCAAAAGATGCTTAATGCATTCGCGAGAGCTTTGAACAATAGATTTATATCAAAGCAAGTGCATTAAAAATTATCGCTCTAGATTCCGAATTTGTAGCTTATATTAGATATTTACTTTCGTAAAATGATATCAAAATTCAAATTTTGGTTTAGCTATAATCTTTCTAATTGTGAAATCATATGTGCACTGATATATGCTCAGGCATTTACTTTTCTTTCTATTTTTTTTTTTCTCTTATTTGGCGATTCACTGCTAGAAACGGCTCGCCTAAGCTAAGATCTTTAGGGGAAAAAAATGTAGAATAAAAGTAAAAGAAAAATAAGTATTGTCGCCAAAACCCATGAAAGGGAATCTTACTAATGGGCTTACTCATAGTCAAGGGTGCCCATCAGAGCAAGGGGGGCTTACCCTCTCCTAGAGGAAATTGTACAACAGAATATCGATAACCCAACAGTATTTTTACATTAGTTACAGCAAAATTTTAAACTATATTTGAAACGTCGCTTATACTTGCCCCCCTTGGAAACCACAAGACAGGCCGGTGGCCAGCCCAAAAATGTAGGAGGGTCCCGGCTAAACTAAGGGGGGCCCGATCCAAAAATATTATAGTTCATCACTATATTGTAGTTCATTTGCAAACCTACCGTGAAAATTTTAGGGGGGCGGAACCCCCTGTATACGGGCCTACCACAAGATAGGCTCTTGCTCACAGCCTTCTCTGGTACATATATATAAGGATGTTGCTTATTCCGTACTTGTCATCGCAAATTTCTGCACACAGGAGCACAACGCACGGGATGCGAAACACTGGTATGACTGCAATATCAAAGTGTTGAAAATTTTGCATTTATTTTAACCACACTCTTAAGCAATTTGCACGTTAGTGATATTAGAACTTAAAAAAAAAAATGAAAATGAATGCATCGTACCTTTCAATATGCCGTTGATTGTAGATTGAACCAAGGGATTAAATAAGTAAACAGCTGATATTAAGAAGCGAATGATTTTCACCGTTCTTGGCTGTGGCGCACTAATCATGGCTCTGCATTTTGTATAGCAATATTTAAAATTATTGATTTTAATCATTATTTTTATATTATTATGTAATGGTATGCTCAATTTTCTTTTTTGCACATATATTTCCCATCCCAACAGTCTGTATCCCCCTCTCTCTGTCTCTCTAAATTCAACTAGCCTTTAAGACACGAACGAAAAATCCAGGCAAAATTCAAGGAACGTAAAATGTAAGAATCTAATAAAATTGTTCGTACAAATCTAGAATCAGTGTGGCATTATTTAGAAAATAATAATTATTAACAAGGACGAAACAAAATACGATTCTTTTTAAAAACAAAAAAAAGCATATTCTCATCACGGCCTTACTCGATTAGACGGTTCTACTAAATTTTGACATATTTCTTAAATTTTCAGGTTAGGTCAGAGCTTCCTATTTCATTTAGCACAGTATACAAAAAATGAAAAGCTCCATTAGTACTTGCAAATTAATTTCAGGACACAGTAAATACTGTGTTTACATATAAAGTAAAAACTACAAAGCATGAAATACGTACCAATTTGTGCTAGGTGGCCACTAAAAAGCACGAATACTATCTGGGTCAGTGCAGCAGGGGAGCCCAAATGTAAGCGAGGGGGTGCATTCGCAGGGAGCAGGTGTGTCAGCGACGGGAGATATTCGCATAAACGAGTTAGTGGAAGAACACACTTACACATACAATACTTTTACAATTACTCAGAATTCATTTCAATATGCTGTGCACTGACAGTAATCACTTTTATTTACGCTCTCATTCCTTCACGAAAAATGTTTCACAACATATTTTACCTATAAATTTTCTATTTGATAGAACTGTCTGCTTGAGTGAACCCATCGTCATTTTCGTATTCTGAAAGTTTGTCAATCTGTACGAAGTGATATATCGAAGTCTGTTGCATACCTTTAATGAAAAGGAAGGATAGAAGTGTTTCCTTTAAACTGTTTATATTAAGATGCTCTTGCACCTTGCATTCAACTCTCAATTTATTTTTTTAGTCGTGCTGAGCATCAAATTCACTCACCATGTATGTTAAATATCTAACTTTCTGTTTTACTACTCTGCCATACCTCGTTATGCACATCCTAAAGTAAATTTGGATGTCATTTAGTATCTCTCACAAATCCATCGACGCATCTGGAGCTGTTACTGTGACTTATAGTGAACCTTTGTAATCGACCACGTTCATGCGTATGTTTAGCATCGCTGACACTCGTTACCTTCGTTACGTATGCTCCCCCTCGCTAACGGTGAGTCCCAGTGCAGCAGTTCTGCGTTTACTCAATCAAATAACAGTCGCGTTTATTAGTGGCCACTTAGCAGACGTTGGTTCGTGTTTTATGCACTGTAAATTTGTGCTATATATCCACACTGTATTTATACTAATCACAATTACAAATAACGAACCGTAATCACTACCAAGTGATTTGGGGAAGAAAGAAAATAATACTCTTAAATTTAGTTTATATTCATCATCTTCGTATATAATGGTTACTCAAGTCCAATTTCTCAGAAAATGACCGAAACATTAGTAGATCTAATTATGCACCTTAGAGAACAAAAAAATTGGAGTAAAAAACCGAAATTACGAACTACACACAATGCAAAAATAGTACATAGGAAAAAACACACTCAAAAATTGTAAATTATACTGTAGGACTTCCATGACTTTCAGGACAATATAATATGTTTTATATACAAAAATCTTGGTTTTGAATATTATTATTATTATTTGTACGTCTCTGTGTCCTCGATATTTTTAAATATGGTAACTCTTCTCCATCTGTTTCAGTTGTTGTGCGTACTTACACAATCCTGTACGCATATGTAGATTGCACACATTTTTTTTTCTTTTTTTTCAGATACTGGTTTGTTATCTTGCATACACGTTCGCAACTTGCCTCGAGATATCTTAATGTATATAATGAAGAAATGGATTTGTACATATTGATACATGTAAAACCTTGTATCTAATGAAATCTAATATCTGCCTCCAAACTGATCTCGGATTGAGCTTGAAAAGAATTCCTATGGATCATTTTAATTCTAAAGATAAATATTTCTTGCCATAGTATAATAAGAACAAAGTTTCTCTCGAGATGATGCCTTTTTACATACATAAGGTGTAATATAAACTACATACTTTTACAGTATACAGATTTAGAACATATCCTTATACAACTTTGTGTTTAATCTCAGGAATTTAGCTGAATACAACTAGTTAATAAATAAATAATTGTTATGTATGGATGGTGTTTTAAACAGTCTGTGAGAGAGATAAAATTGTAACACTTAAATTTATGTACATTTGTTTTCAACAACTTATTCAGTACCCTAATTGTGAGTCCTCCAATTTAGTTTAACTTTATTTTCTAATTGCGTTTTTTCTTTGTTTTTTAACTGAAATATTGTTGTCTCTTTGTACAGAACTATCACTGGCATTTATCGTTGATGGAAGTCTTTTATATAAATTAAAAGAACGTAACCTAAAATGGATAATAATGGAAATCCTTATTAATAATACCAGGAAATTATTAATATCTTGCTGATCGACTGGCCTAAGACCTTGAAATTAGTTTTAGTTTTTCCCTTTCCATCAGTAACGAAAACTGCCTTAGTTCATAGTCTGAAACTTTCTTCGTGAGAACAACGTAATACACATTGTTATTTTTTTTTTTTTTAAATCAAAGAATAAGCCTAAGGTGAATACAATACTTAGTTAATCATGTTATGTAAAACAGTGGATCGCTAATTCGTAATCATCTTTAGAAGAATAGTATTTCTTCAAATTTAACTTTTGTAGAAAACCTACTACGATAGTTTTGGCACAGTTTTTAAGAGCTTACTGTTTACGTAGAAAAAGGAGGCGTTCTGAACAAGTCAAGTTGGAAGGAACTTGAAGAAAACAATCAAAATCTCCTGATATTTGTTTCGGCTCCCTTTTTATATTACCAACACGGAATGTTAGTGTTATTTTAATAATTCCTTTCTGTTTTCTACTCATGAAGGTTTCTTACTAAGTACCTTTCATTGTGTTTCTCTATCCTAATTTTACGCGTATTATCAAACTGAAGTTCCTTTCCTGTTATTATGACCTGTTTGTGTCTTTCCTTATAACTGTCAATGTAAGATACATTTCTCATTCTTATAAGTCTATTACAATAAACTATCTTCTTTTTAGACAGTTTTTTTTTCTATTATTATCTCTTTGTTATTACGTAAAAATATTTTACAAATGTTTGTCGCGTAAACGCTATGTGAAACTAGCGTTGAAATGTATTAGTTTTTTCTTCTACATTTTAGGAAAACACTTAGAATTCTAAAGAAATTTCCTGTTTTCAAATTAACGTAACTAAGTAAAATTATGTAACTAAGGAAAATATTATAAAGAACGACCTAGCAGTCACAAGCGCGTAAGCAGCGTTTTATGTACATTTTTGTCAAGTGTTGAAGAGAAAAATTTTGTCATGATCAGAACAAGTATCCTGCACATTTGAAGTGTACTGATTTTCACATGTACTGAGTTGCAGTGATATTGCTTCTTATAAAAATATTTCGGAATCTTCATTTCATTTATTTACTCCATCTAACCGGTACATGGTATTTAAAGGGTTCAGTTCACATGTATTTGTTTAACATTATAAAAGAAACATAATATGATTTACAGAAGTGATTAAACATATAGATAAAATATTTTACATTGTTATACGTATATTTCTAGATATTCTTTAACACTATAAAATTCTTTCTCTGTTAGATACGTTTTTAAGCTTTGTTTAAATTTATTTAGGTTTTTCTGTTTTTATTTGATTGAGCAAAGCATTGAATATTGTATTTGCCATGTGTCTGGGGCCCTGTTGCACAAGTTATAATCTAGTAAAGTAAGACTTTGTTTTGATCTCTAGTATTATGATGATGATCTCTCACTTCATTATCATTTTGCGTTAGACTGAAAACGGATGCTTCATATATATTAATAGATGAAACTGGTAATATCCTTAATTTTTCAAAGCATGATTTGCAGCTTGTAGTGTAAAGTAAATTTGCAATAGTACGGATGGTCTGTTTTTGTTTAACAAATATAGATTTGCTTTCAGTTGCGTTACTCCAAAATAGGATGCCATACTTTATTATAGGGTATATTGACCCATAGTAGATTTGTATAAAGTCTTTTAGAGTTAAAGTGTCTTTTAACACTCTTAGTTCATATAGCCTCGAATTTCGTGTATGTATACTTGCTTCAATATGACTACTCCATCTAAATTGCTCATCTATAATAATGCCTAAAAATTTTGTTTCGTTGACCCGTTGTATGGATGGGTCGTTTGGATTAATTGTGGATTTATTGATATTTTTAGCGCGTGCAAAGTGGAAAAGTATATATTGTGTTTTCGTATTGTTTAAAACCAACTGATTACTATCAAACCAAAAGCGAAGTTTTTTTTTAATGTCATGTACATTGTTAAGAAGATATTTTTTATCTTTTCCTTTGATAATAACATAAGTATCGTCAGCATAGAGTATAATTTTGGTATCTATATTGCTAGGTAGATCATTTAAATATAGTGGAAACCGGAATGGACCTAGAATCGAGCCTTGTGGCACTCCATATTTTATTTCTCGATAAGTCGATTTGTATTTTGTTTGAGTATTATTAGTATTTCTTATAATTTCGACTGATTGCTTCCTATTTTCTAAATAAAATTTAAAAAATTTGAGCCAATTTCCACATAACCCGTAATGTACTAGGTTTTTTTTTCTTAGAAGAATGTCAAGATTTATTACATCAAATGCTTTACTCAGATTGTAAAAATTACCGAGTACTAAACATTTCTTATTTATTTTTTTCAGTGGTTTGGTTGCTTTTGTTGGGCACAAAGTCGTGTTGCTCATTCGTTATAATATTCTGGCGTATGAGAATATGCAATAGTCTGCTCTTTATTAGATGTTCAAATATTTTACTTAAAGCAGGTAGCAGCCAGATTGATTTGTAATTTTTGACGGATGTGGAGTCTCCCCTCTTGTATATTGGTCTTGAGCTATTTTACGAGCATCAGAAAATACACCATTTATTAAGCATTGATTAAATAAATACGTTACATGCGGTGTCAATGAATCTTTACATAGTTTTATTATTTTTGTCGGTATTTCGTCGTTTGTTGACTTTTTTTCCTGAAATTTACTAATTTCATGCAAGACCTCGTTTTCTAATATCTGTGTTAGAACTATCATGTAAACAGAACGGGCTATCATGTTTGCTAACAGTTTAATGGCTGTATCGAATTCCCTTCTTTTCACTAGCTTGTTCGTTGTTTCTGTAAAGTGTCTATTAAATTAATCACATATTCAAACAGGTTTACTTATATTTGTATCGTCAATGATTACTTTTTAATATTACTTACTTTTCTATCTTTTATGTTTATGTAATCTCTGACAGATTGCCAGAGAGACTTGGTTTTATTCCTAGAATTAGTAATAATATTGGTGTAGCGCGCCTGTTTAGTGTTTCTAATTAAGGTTTTACAGAGTTTAATTAAATTGTTTCTTTCGGTTTTTCTATAAAGTGAAACGTTTTTTTTTCTTTTAGTAATTTTCGCTTCAGTTTACTATATTCTTTTATTTCTTGCGTTATCCAACTTTTAGGGTTTTTTTTCTTTATCGTACGTTTTTTGTTTTGGAAATGATTTGTAAAAACTATTGTTGAGCATAGTAAGAAAATTGCAAAATTTGTCTTCTATCCCATGTTTCCCATAAATGGCGTTCCAATTTACGTTTCTTAGAAAATCAAGCAGTGTATTTATATTTTTCTGGTTTAGTATTCCAGTTTCTATTTTTACGTTATTTTAACTTTAATTTAAAACTGCTAAATACGGATTAGAGCTTCAACTTTTTTTTTATTATTATTATTATTATTATTATTATTTTTTTTTTTTTTTGGTCTAAGGTGCTAACCAATCTACATTAATATCGAAGTTAATAATAATAATGCTGAATTCTTTCGCAAAATGATTGAAAAGTGACTCGAGCTTATTTGTAAAAACAACGTGGTCCAAAATTAGGTATACAGTTCTGTACTGATCAGCTCATTGCATTTTATATCACTTCTCATTGTTATCAATCAGATAGACTTAATCTATTATTTGTTGTTAATGCCTTTTTATTTACATCTTAAGCTTGGAAAAGCCAAAGCAAATAAACCCATAAACTAGAATGTTATACTTAATCAACACAGGGGTGTATTTCTACTTTTGAGCCACCCTGTATACAGGATGATTCTTTATAGGGTTTACAACTTCAATCAGTTGTAATTCTTTATCAACAAATTTGGTTTGCAGGTCATTATACTGCAAACCACTTCAAGTTTGACTCACGTAGTGAGTAGCTGTGGAGTTGACCTCACACAGCGCCACGTGTCAGTCGTTAAAAATAGAAACTTTCACTGATTGAGGAAAGAACTAAGTACGTGTTTCAGTTTGAAGAAACGATGTCAGCAACGAGTGTACATCCTAAGTTTCGCAAACAATAGGGCAAGGAACCACCCAGCAGACCAACAGTGTACATTTATTGAAATAGGTTGCTCTGTGCAACACAAGAAGGCTTCAGGGCGCTCACCCGTGACTGACAATGTGGTGGAAGTTGTCAGGGATATTTTTTTCTTTCCTCGAAGATATAGACGACGTGCATGACAAGAAGCTGGTACCCTCAACCACTATTTGCCGTAGGTGTTTGTCCGTGAAACCATACAGACTATTCTTGGTTCAGTCACTGAGTGAAACAGATAACCATACGCGACCTGAGTTTTATGTTATTATGTTGGATGGCATTAGTGATGATTAATCATTCTTGAACAATGTGGTATACATGACGAATCAACTTTCCACCTTTCCGGCCGAGTCAACTCAGACAATTGTCGTATTTTGGGCACGAGAAATCTACATGCGCACATGGAGCTGGTTCCTTACTGCCCCACAGTGAAAGTGTTTTTCGCTGTTCTCGGAACAAAAGTGTATGGACCTTTTTTCCTTGCTAAGAGCACCATCGCGGCATCACTTACTTTAATATGTTCCAGAACTTCCTTGTTTCACAGTTAGATGAATATCACCACGATGGTCGCTTACGCTGGCAACAAGATGGCGCTCCGCTGCACTACCTAATAAACGTAAGGGAATTCTTGATCAGCGTTTCCCAGTTAAGTGAATAGGTCGTTGTGAACCAATTGCCTGGCCGTCACGGTCTCCAGATTACACGCCACTTCTTTCTGTGGGGGTTCGTGAAAGATGAAGTGTAGACCTTCCCCTACCTGAGAATGTGAATGCACAAAAACATCGCATCACAACAGCCATCGCATACGTTATCTCCAAAATGCTGGCTGCTGTTTGGCAGGAAATCGACTTTCGTTAGTTTGTGTTCAAGATGATCACAGGTGCACACATTGAGCCATAATGGATTTGTCACAAAAAAGACGAAGTATTTTACAGTATGTCATAAACCAAGTCTGCATATCGTTTCAATAAAGAATTATAACTGAATGAAGTTGTAAACCCTATAAAAGAATCATCCTGTATAAATATCACCTCAGAAACTTTGGTAAATGCAAACAACATACATGTTAGAGGTAATCTTATACTCGAAACTTTGGTTTGCTTTTCTGCTTAGAAATCCTTTCCACTTCTTTCAGTAACTTTAAGATCATCGTGTTTTAACCAGTATAAATGACAGTTGAAAGTATATCATTTTGATCCATTTACCTTTGTTTCTAACTGATTACATTAATAAAAGAGCATTCCACTATGTCTGATATACCAAATACTGGAATATGGTTTAAGTTATTGAACTATGTCATTTAATTTTAGGTGTATTTAGTAAATGTTCAGACATACACAATAAATATATAACTTTGGGTTTATTTTCAAAATGATCATCAAGATCGCCATCTCATTTCTTTGTCGTTGTACGTTCTGCGAAAATATGCTAAGGATATCAGATTTTCTATCACAAATTTGAAGTTCTTAAACTTACTTGTGCGGAGTAAAATGGTTGTTTAGATAGGAATTGTTTCCGGTTACACAATATGATATAGCTACGTATTTGAATTTTCCTGAATAAATGTCGGGTGACGAAGATTAAAGTTTCGGACTGGATCAATGGAAATGATACGTGTTTCGATATAAATTCAATCAAATTGTGCAAGCGTTGATGTATGCGTTTGCTTCGATATAATTTAGATGTTCGCCCTATTTCTTTTCAGTTTCCTAGGTAGTGCTTAAAGTGACATCAAATGAGGTGACGGTATGGAACAAATATGATCACTTAGAACAGTAATTTTTACAGAACCTAAAGAGCATCTCTACTCCTGACATTTTTGCATGATTTTTGAAGTGAAAAATCTATAGAAACACACACACACACAGAGAGAGAGAGGACAAATATGTAAATATTTTACTCCCCATTATCATCAGCCTAACAGAAATAAATATTTTTAAAAAAGTATTCAGTGAATATTGTTTTCCGTTGTGCTTGTATTTTCTTTCCGTCTCGTTTTGAAGGTTTTATAGGCACTCTCGTATCGTCTCTAGTATGAAGTATTTAATGCGTCTTTCTAATCTGATTTTAATCTCATTTCCATAAGCTTCTGGTCTCGGCTTGTCTCATGGTCAACATTAGTTTTCTTATAATTGAAAACAAAGATGTCCAGACAATGTGAAAAGAGTAATTTTGAATTTAGAAAAGAGTTTTGTCAATGACAGGGGAAGATCCAAGTTAAACATTTTAGGTGGGCGGTACGGCAAAATTTTTTGAGGAGGGAGTGGGGGGAAATGCTCACAAAATGTTTAAAAATATCAAAAACAAATTCTGCCATTGAATAGGGTGATAAGGAACTTGTTATTTACTTTCGAAACATTAGCAACGAAATCTTTGATAGTACAAACATATTTGATGACTCAATGCTACGTCGTACTTATTTCTATGTGTAAAATCCGTTTTTTTTTTCTACACGGAAATTCACTATAAATCAGTTATTTTTAACGGTATGCCATACCCGCCGATTTTCTAACTTTAGGATGCATAACCGGCTCATTTTAAGCACTGTTCCTAGGTGCAATGATTCCTCATTATTTTCTGTGAAATTTAGGTACCGTTTTACATACTACCTCAGTTCCTTGATTTTCTTCTATTTTTACTTGCTTTACTTCCTAAATCATATTAAAATTACATTGACATTAATAACTATTTAACGCTTTAATGCTGTTTTATTTGCGTGCCTCCGTTGGGTTCCCTATGCTCAGCAGACCTCACACTTACCTCTGGTTTACGAAATGCATTTTTTGTTACATACGTACCTAGCAAAATAGTGAAGTGCTAACAGAATAAGAGTTCTAAATCGTCAGGAGTCAATTTTATAGATGTGGCCATTATCTATTGTTTGTAACACTGCTCTTAATCTTGACATGGGAGACACTTGCTAATAGAACTCTTATTGTTGAATGTGTAACACTTTCAAAAAATGGTTGAAGTCATACTCTAGTTCTTGGAAGTCTAGCGGTTAAACTTATCGGGAGCAACAGAAAATATGCGCCATATTGGACCACAATTTACAATTAAAAATCATTGCATTAAATGTTTGCTATATATTAACATTTTATATATAATTGAAATTAAATATATAATTTCCGTTTTAGCAACTACCCATATCGAGTTTCGAACTCTATTCCTTTATTTATATAATTCATTACATACGAATAGGGATGTTATACAGTTTTCTGAGCAATGACAATTCTTAGATTTCAGCAAGGATATTAATTAACTTTACTAATTCTTAGCTATTGAAATCGTAAATAATCCTTGTACCCGCCTCTCTTTTTACTGCCCTGCTACACTTCATTTGCATGACGACAGTTTACTATAAACATATCTTGGTAAATAACTTGTTTCTTCTATATCTTGTGCAGCTCTGGAAATCCGGTCAGAACACGTTGACCAGTCAGTGCGGACTCCCATATTTGCAAAGGTGAAGCGATCAAACTTCTCGTAATATTCGGAGTGTGATGTTCTATTAATTTATAAGATGTAACGAAAAGAATCAAGCTAAAAAAAAATAAAATAAAATGATAGAAGCTAATAAAGGATAAAGGGCTTCTCTACCAGATAAAAGAATAGTTTCTTCTTTCTCATCGGAAAATAATAAAAGACAAGTTTATGATATTCCATACTCACATACCCTCGCCAACGGAGATATGGATACTCGTATTCTGCTTACAGCCTTCTCTCTCTGTATGCTGGCTTGTTTAAACAGAACATGATTCGAACCCAACATTTAGGTTCCATAGTTTCTAAATCTCTGCTTATATATTTTAAAAAATCCAACTACCTTGCTTCTAGTGTAAATATCAGACGAATTGCATATAGCAATTTATAGGTAAAGAAAGTCCACTGTGTCTCTCTTTGTAACTACGAAAAGTTCGGATTATATAATAAACAACGGTTCTTAAGAAATCATAGACAAATGACCAATCTTGCAATTCTACCTCATATTAAATTTCAGTTCGCTCCAATTGCTTAACTAAAAAACAAAATGAATCCCAACCCTATTGGTTTTGCCGTGACTCTAATCAGCTTACGTGTCTTCAAATAAATATTTCTCACATTGGTTCTCTTTGAGTGTCCTCACTTTAAGAAGCATACTACCAGATGAGGTATTCTCTGATTCATCATAAACAATTTTACGAGCAAGAATGTAGACTGACCTCCATCTGATAGAGAGAACAGTCGAGATAGGTATTTTGTTGCCAGGCGTTCAGTTTAAAGTAGAATAAGAAAATCCTGAATATGGAAAAGTATTGTCTTCAATATCCGCTTGCTTGAACTTTAGCGAAAGACGCATCTTATTTTGCAGCAGATTTAAATTTTTCCTCTTTTTTTTGAAAAAAAAAATAATATAACAAAAGAAATCAATTAAATAAATACATGTAATTTTTACTTCAAGAGCGCAATTAATTATATAAACATTTCAATATACTGAAATTCGATTTTATTTCGGGGCCGCGGTGGCTCAGTGGTAGAGCGTTCATCTCTGGTGCTTGGGGTACCGGGTTCGATCCCAGCCCCCGCCAAGTGAACTTTGTGGTGGACAAACACCGTGTGCGTGGGTTTTCTCGGGGTTCTCCCGTTTCCTCCCACTTTCTTCATTCCACCATTTCATTCATTACTCATCATCACCGTCTCCTTTAGCCTAACCGGCATAACCGTGGGACGTAAAACTCAAAGATTTCATTTTTTTCGATTTTATTTATGTTCTGACTCAGTTTCTTTTATGGATACCTCTTTATTCAAGTGTTTGTGGACATAAAATTGAACTCTTTTTGAAAAGTTAGTGTTCTCTATAATACGAAGATATATTTTATTTCTTTCGTTGTGAAGTAAATAAAATTAATTATAATAATAATTATTTTTCAAACGTTCGTTTGAAATTGGAGACATATACCTTGAACTTTCTATATTAACATAGATATTTATCATTCTCCAGTGGGAAAATCGTTAAGAGTATATTTTTCCCAAAATGAAATGTGGTTTCGCAAAGCTTTATCCAAGCTAGATTTCATTTTTCGAAATTTTGGGCAGTGAGTTTTTGTTCCGTTAAGTTCTTGCTGTAATCACCAGTCACGCAACTTTTTCCCAAACTGTGTAAATTCTGCAAGAACATTAAGAAAATTGACATGTGTTATGCGAAGGTACAACTCAATGCGAAGTCGTTGATAAGTTGTAGCATGAATTGTTATAATGGCGTTGTCTCACTGCAGCTTGGAATCAGTACAGAAATATTGTTCTAACAGGTCATAAAAAATTACATTTTTAAGATAACAAAAAAACGCCATAAATTTTGGAAAGAATAGAAACTTACGTTGTAGGCGGTAGTCTGTAAGAATGCAATATAGTAGAACTCAGTTTTTCAAGATGCAGAGACTAAGTTAGAGTTGTTCAATTGGACAATTGGAAATATTTCAGTCGGACGGTGTTACGTAAGTCAGCAAGAAGAGTATCTCACATTTTGGCAGCCTACATAATATTGTATACTTACCTTGGAAAAATAGACGGAAGGAGTCTCAGTGTCAGGCTTCGCGATTAATTGTAGTTGATTACCACGTGATCTTGCAAAGTCAGTGAAGCAAAATAACGTCATTTAATTTGCAAGTGGAACAGCGTATTACGACAGTCACAATCCTAGTCTTATACCCTGAAAAACGTGTGCAGCGAGTTTCAGTTTAGAAACCCGTGTTCACTGCCAACAGTGATTTATCGATAAAAACAATATGTCGTATACATCAAAAATTTACTGTCATTCATAGGAAACATGCAGTGGTCCTACGAGTACTCTTTCATCTTATTCCCAGCAGTTGGAGTTCATACATAGAGAGCGCCCATATAAGATTATGCTCTCCATATCGTGAAACGTTCCGCTGGTTCTACTGTAAAATGGGTAACAAGTTCCTGGTATTGCACGAGTCTTCTGATAACGCTCACACGACGTATTAAAGCCAGTAATTATGTATGTTTATCGTAACGACGTGGGTCCAATGATACATATGTTGAAGAGAATAATGCGCCAATATGCACTGCTGCAGCTATTGATGTGTAGTTTTTTGAACGTTGGAATGCATTACAACACTTTTCCTTGATAACATTATACCTTAACGTTATTGATTATCCATAGCTAATTTTCAGACAGTAGATATCCTCCTCCAGTTTTACCGAGGGAATTGAGTGCACTGCTGTACCTAGAAACATCTTTGACTTTTGCAGACCGAATCAGAGCTGATCTGATGGCTGCCTCATACCACATTGCTCAGGTAAACATCATTGTCTTAATTTGCTTTAATTATGTTAATGCTCATCTATATGCAACCAATATAATTATTTTTCTATGTTGAATAGTGAACTGTTTATTGATCAGCTATGTGCAATATGTTATTGAATGTTTGAAAACTAAGTTGAAGTAAGTATTCGTCTTGTAATTGTCCTTTATGTAGCCAAGTTCTTTGTTATACAATGTTGCACCAATATAAAATTTTTGATTTCCTTATAGATTTTGGGTGATATAAAGTACAAGAATTATCTTCCCACACATACCCACATCGTACCTAATTTCTTTTGACAATAATTCTTCATATTTTCCCATGTAATCTCAACTAGCTCAAGTGCCTATAATCTTAAAACTGCCGTTCCACTCAGTGGTCAAAATATTCGGTGTTTCTCTGCATTTGTAATGATCATTATAAGTGGAGACTAGATGTTTAGGTATTAAAACATGGAAAAGTTAATCCGTAAATATTTACTTAAAGAAATAGGAAGTATACAACAATTAAAACCTATATTATCTCTATCTATACTGCAAAGCATGGATACTTTAAATATTTTAATTGATTTCATTTGAGTTTAGCTTCCCTTTCAGCACTGTGGCTATATAAGACCTAGAGCTACAGCTTAACGTAATATCTGAATCATGAACTCCCACTCGGAATCGAATTCGGGACTCTCATGCCAAAGGCACGTACGACTTTAAAATAGCAAGTAATACTTTCACAAAATCGGCATTCATCAATAATTATGATTAACGTTAACAAACTGAAATTATTTTAACGAAGAAACTATATGCCAGCTGGAAGTAGGGAATTAGCCTTATTATTCAGTCCTTCCACCTCTTTTGTTTTCGCAAATTTTGTCAAAGAATTTGAAGCTTAAGTGATATGAAGCAACAATTATACCTTTGATTCTGTATGCTTGCGAAACATCATCGCTAGCTTTGAAGATAAAACTCAGACTGAAAATTTTGAAAAAAGAAAACCTTGAGAGCGAATATTCTAACCCAAGAACAACAAGCATGGGGAATGGGGAAAATTTCATCTCGAGTAATTTCGTAATTTATGCCATTGGCACATATTGTTAGGATTGTTAGAGCTAGAATGCTCACATTGTCAGGTCGTGTAGTCAGATTTTAACTGAAAATCTAATTTAATAAATGAATAACTACATTGCAAAGAGGTAAACGCAGATAAGAGGAAAATATTCAAATGTATTTTATAGAAATATAGAAATTCAATCTATTCGCGTTTATGAAGAATTTTCATGAATGCGGCATTGAACCTCTTAGTGAAATATTTAAAATAGTTAGCTTTTAGATTAAAATAGACAAAATTAACAAAGATTTGTTTACGTTGAAGCAGGTATCTTACCTGTGGCGAAATGAACTTTTAAGATGTAAGATGTCTAACATAGGGGTCTCAAGTTATTACGCTATTTCTCTCAATATATTCTGAAGTTCTGATGAAGATATTCAAAAGATAATGCGAATTTTAGGGTTAGAATATAATATAACATAAAAGAGACCATATTAATTTCAATGTTAAGGATTTTATGAAAGGTCGTATTATTTAAGTAGTTCGGTCCACCTTTTTGGTTTTAGTATCGACGCGCTATCCCCGTGACATTTTAGATACATACCTGGAAACCTGACTGTGTTAGTAAACTTATGCACTTTATATTTCGTAGATACGTGCAACAGTTCGAGTGATGTTCTGTATGAGTGGTAATAATTTCTGTATTTAGCTGACGATGCTACGGCATAAGTTTAGATATCTTGTTATTAACCACCATATTTTTGATCAGTTTCAATTAATGTTATACTATCATAAATACTATATTATCGTTCTCTATACTCATAAAGATTAATGAAGAAAGAGTACTTCTAGTACTTACTCTGTTAAAAGATTTTTTAAATTTCTCTTTGGGGCTTTGTTTGCTTGATGTTTTCGCTGTTCTATTCATATAAAGATGTATGTGTTTTTACGATTGTAATGTGATTGAAACAACTACAAAGCAATTCCGCTAATACCATTTACATAATTTGCCAACGAGTTATATATCATATTCTACACGATTAGATTAGAAGTTCTTGAGACATGAAATCTGTCTATAAGGCTTTATCTTTAGAGGAATATCTGCTGTCATGATCTTTGTCGTTTATGAAGCTGTATTGTGATTTCGAGATATCTTTATTTATTGTCGAACCTAAGTAATCGTTTACGTGTTTCTTTTCTAAATAACTTATGAAAGCCATGCGCCTTCGGCTTCTTGCTCACATAATTTCTTGATCATTGTCGTTCAACCTCACACGCACATAAGCGGTCAAAAATTATACTCACATCATCTGTGTGACATCACTTTCATACAATTTGGAAGTCACGTTTAATCGGCCTAACCCTCACGAACGTGAGGTTCAAGAAACATGCAATTCTGAGATGTGAGTTCGACCCCTTTTATTCTGAGCTTCTCGTTACACATTTTAAAATGTAGCAACAGTTTAGACATTTAGTAGTACAGAAATAAAGTTTCGCACGATATTTATATGTTATTTTCGTCTTTTAATCATGAATCAATATATAAACATATTTGTTTCTTTTAGCTATAAATTTAATTTAATTAATTGAAACTAAAATGTATTTCTTAAAGCGTATTATTTGAGTCAGAGCACAAATGGGTGCAGAAATGTATTATTCAGTCGTACTGTCTGTAATTGTCATTCTCATTGATATATTGAATTTTATATAAGAATTCATGATCACAAGAAGTATTGCGTAGTTATGTTTTACCTATTTTGTCGTAGATAAGCAGAATGATTATTCAGTTTTACTAAAGATAAATATATTATTTCTCTATGTCTTTTGCAGATGCCGTTTTGAGGAATCGTGTGAGCTAAATAGCAAAGATGGCCTTTAAGATAACTAGATGTTTAGTTTCAACATTTTATTAGATATTGGCTACAGTTGTATTTAAAACGAGATACACAATAATGGAAGATGAGTGTAAATCAGGTTACGAAGTATGTTCAGTTTTTCTCAAAATCGAAAATGAAGATTCTTACATTGGGGAAGAGTCATTGAAATTGAAAGACGTGATATCGACTGAAGCAGAAAGTAAAGTGCAACTAAATGAATTAATAGACAAGGATATAGAAAAGTATGAAAACATAAATTGCTCCTCGAATTCCATTGAACCAGGGACGCATTTTTGCAACCAGTTCGTGTCTACTGAAATAAAAGATGAAGTGTTGCAAGAATTCACAGATGAGATTATAACAAAGCATGGAATTGGCACTTATACGTCGATTACCAATGAACCAGTGCAAGTTTTGTGTAACCAGCCGAATTCAGAGGCTGTGGATGCATCTGATAAAGTTTTGAAAGTTGAAGTATCTGACATACTAGCAGTATCGAGTGAAACGTTTTCAAGTTGTATAACAGAAGAGGAAGCAGAATATTCAACAAGTGATTGTGAACTTCCAAGGTATTAATTTATTATGTTTCAAAGTACGGTACTTTTTCTTGTTATTACTAGTATATAAAAAGAAAGAAGTAGCAGCTATTTTCCCCTAAAAATAGATTTTGCTACCATGTAAATTTGCACGAAAGAAAAATACACACAACAAAAAGAGAATAGATAATCTTGCGTTATAAATGTCCATTTGATTATATACGTATAGAGTTCTTTTTGCTTCTTTTCTTTTAAGAAAATAGAGTCGTCATGGTCTTCAACATACCTTTAAAATAATTTCCAAATTCCATTTCTATGATTCTTGTACCGTATGTGTTTGAACATTTCTCCATTTATTTTCCATTTTCTATACGTATTATTTCATACTTTATTAACTGTTATATAAGTAGAAGTTAAATATAATTTATAATTATATCATTCGTTATGCTCCAAGTTCCTGACTGCTGAAATCAATGAATTTGATTTAAACTCAATTCTTTTTTCATCAGTTGCCCCGATGTTTATGATAATTTCCAAGATTCCACAATGCTGAAACAGAACACTTCTTTGCTCAAGGTGGGATATGCCTAATGAATTCCACAGTAATATAAACTTTCAAAAGATACATGTCCACTTCTCGAAAATATAATTACACGCTCTAATGTCAATTAAAAATGTCTTACAACAACTATCTCGAAGGGGGTAGACTCGGAGCTTGGAGTAGTGAAGCATTCCCAACATATCTTAATGTTGCTGTTGGAAATACTCAGCAACTATTTTATTACTTAATGCAATGTTAATATCAAAAGGAAATACCACCTTCGCAAATGCAGAAATATTTCTTGTAGTTTAATATAACGCATACGCTTTTCGAAAAAATAATGAAGAAACAAGGACACTCTTTAAGAGTTCCTTAACTATCAATACAAATGAAACGTAATTATGCAGTTGTTTCGATATCCTGCGTGTTAAGTTTTAATTTGTTTCGTATTAAATATTTTTGATTTTGGTTCGAATCTCAGAGGTTGCTTTTATTTTTTTCTTTAATATTTCGGTTTTTCTTTCTTTATGGTGTACGATTTATTAGCTTCTCTCTTTTTTCAGAATAAATCACGGTTCAGCTATCAATTATGAAATGGTGATCATTAACTGATCATTATGTGTTGATGATTTTCCAAACACCAGGGAAACGAATAATCTGACCATTTTTGTTTTCATCTTCTTTAATCTCTTAGGTACAATGGAATGGCTCTCAAACCGCTTTTTATATTCTCTTAAGATACCTTCTTCTGCCTTCAAGCTAGCAATTAACGCTGTCATTACCTTTCAGTTTGAGTACTGACTATATGCGGTGACGGTTACCCAGTGACACTGTTATTTTTTCCTAGCTGTATTTGCTTTGGTTGTTTCGCTTAGTCCCGTACGCATACAATAGTAGTTGTGTGAGGTTTAGTTCGCATATTCAACTTCAGTATAGAGACAGCTATGTGGCGTAACGTTTTATTTACATTAAAATGATGTCGAAACTGGCAGGGTTTTTACCGTTAATTACACAGCCACACACACACACACAAAATAAAGTTCTGTGCACTGGACTCTAGATTATGAATTCGTTGTACTTTCTTTCGCAGAATCCAAATTTTGAATCCCGAAGACAATCCAGCGTGTTATTTTTTTTATGGGCGAAAATTTTAGCGATTTTGCATAGCGAGAATACACGTAAAACAGCCATACATAAAAGAAAGTTCTGTGCAGTGAACTCCAGGATATGGATTCGATGAATTTTGGTTAGTGATGGGCAGTGAGAATATTCCCAGTGGGAAGGAAAATAAAAAATCGGAATATTCCAGGTTTTTCCCCTGGCACATACGTTCCCGGGAAGGAATTTATTTCCATTTCTTTATTATAAGAACCATATGACTATTTTCGTTTATTAGCATTCACTTTTAAGTTTAATAATTTAGGTTAAAAAATTGAAATTCTTTGACTGTATTTTATATAGCTAATTAATAATATAATTTTTTTATTCCCATTTTCATTTGCACTGGAAACTAGAAAAGTACTCAGTACATCCCAAACCACAGTTAATAACAGATGTCGGTCTATCTGCTGACTCGAATTTCGCTCTCTAAAGAAGACTCATTTATTGAATAATAAATATCTATAGTTGTAAATACATATACTTTTAAAATGTAATGTACACATATCAAAAAAAATAGAGTTGCTTCTCAGAATGTTTCTTTAGTACTGATGTTTCCGGATTTGTTTGCTTCTTTTTACGTGTGTATTCATGTACCGAGCTTTGTTGGCGAATTTTTGTAACACCGTGTAAATTGTTCGAAATAGCCTATCTTCTTAACGTTGTACCTCAAATCATCATTCTGTATATATATAGACCACCCCATACACTGGCAACCATACGAAATTTTCAACAGACTACGTATGTTTTCTTGCAGTTTCCAACCTAATTTGTTTATAACATTTAAAAATTGAATATTTTTATAATGTGAGTAGTAGGGTGAAGTTTAGGAAATTTACTTACATATAAATGTGCAAATATGTTTAGCTATGCAAAAGTAAATGGACTTTCTATACCAAATATTTTACCAACATATTTGCTTGCATAACACACATTTAGGTAATCATACATGTATGCGTACTCTCTAAATATAAGAAAATAACATGATACCGTTCATAAAATAAATTTTAAAAAAGCCCTGCAGATAACATTAATAAATATACTGTGATAAAAACAACGAATTTTATTTTGAAATCATAATCGAAACCCCAAGATGATCGAAGGTGCCAATTATCTTTTATGGACTAAAACCAGCAAATTTTGGTACGTAAGACAGCGCACAGGTTTTTCACCCATAAAACAAAATTGAAACGGTTAGTCGTCCTGGAGTTTCGAAATTTGGATTCTTGGTACGAAAGTACATCGAACTCGTACCTTGGAGAACGCTGCACACAACATTTTCTTATGACTGCGTTACGTGTATCATCCCTATCTAAAATCGCTAAAGTTTTTCACCCATAAAAAACTAAGACGATCGATCATCCTGGGGTTTCTAAATTTGAATTCTGTATAACCTCCATAACATAATCTTGGGCCCGGTTCACAGAACATATGTTTTTATTTGTGTGTGTGTGTGGCTAAGGCTGTGTTATTGTATTAAAATAATACATATTAAGTTATGGTAAAAAATGGGTAACTGTTACATAAAGTTAGTAATAGAAGCCGGGATTATGAAATTATGAATGACGATAACACAGAATAACGAGAAAAATTAATATAAAATGAGATCAAACAAATTATAGAAATTTCGTAAAATAAAAATTACCAGTTTATAGTAATAGAGAATGATATTAGGCGAACAATAGAATTTAGTAAAATTAAAAGACCAGGTGGATGCTTATAGAGAATGAGATTAGGAGAACAATAGAATTTAGTAAAATAAAAATGACCAGGTGGATGCTAATAGAGAATGAGATCAGGCGAATAATAGAATGTAGTAAAATAAAGATGACCAGGTGGATGCTAGTAGTGAATGAGAACAGGTGAAAATTAAATTTAGTAAAATAAAAATGACCAGGTCGATGCTAATCGAGAATGAGATCAGGCGACTAATAGAATTTAGTAAAATAAAAAAAAGACCACGTGGATGCTAATAGGGAACGAGATTAGGAGAATAATAAAAATTTAGTAACATACCAATATACCAGATGGATGGTAATAGGAAATGAGATCATGCGAATAATAGAATTTAGGAAAAAAAAATGACCAGATGGATGCTAATAGAGAATGAGATTAGGAGAATAATAGAATTTAGTAAAATTAAAATAACCAGAGATGCTAATAGAGAACGATATCAGGCGAATAATAGAAATAAGTAAAATAAAAGTGACCAGGTGGATCCTAATAAAGAATGAGATTAGGAGAATAATAGAATTTAGTAAAATTAAAATAACCAGGGATGCTAATAGAAAACGATATCAGGCGAATAATAGAAATTAGTAAAATAAAAATAACCAGTCGGATGTTAATAGTGAATGAAATCAGATGAATAATAGAATTTAGTAAAATAAAAATGACCAGGTGGATGCTAATAGAGAATGAGATTAGGAGAATAATAGAATTTAGTAAAATAAAAATGACGTGGAGGATGCTAATAGAGAATAAGATCATGAGAATAATAAAATTTTGAAAATTAAAAATGAACAGGAGGATGCTAATAAAGAATGAGATCAAGTGAGTAATAGAATTTAGTAAAATTAAATGACGTGGAGGATGCTAATAGAGAATGTGATCAGGCGAACAATAGAATTAGTAAAATAAAAATGACCAGGTTGATGCTAATCGAGAATAAAATCAGGCGAATAATAGAGTTTAGAAAATAAAATGACGTTTAGAATGCTAAGAGAGATTGATATTAGGAGCATAATATAATTTAGTAAACTAAAAATGACCAGGTGGATGTAAATAAAGGATGAGATCAGACGAAAAATAGAATTTCATAAAATAAAAATAACCAGGGATACTAATCGAGAATAATATCAGGCGAATAATAGAAATTAATTAAATAAAAATAACCAGGCGGATGCTAATAGAGAATGAGATCAGGTGAATAATGTAATTTTCTAAAATAAAAAAGACCATGTGGATGCTAATAGAGAACGAGATTAGGAGGATAATAGAATTTAGAAAAAAATGACCACGGGGATGGTAACAGAGAACGAGATCAGCCGAATAATAAAATGTAGTAAAATAAATATGACCAGATGGATGCTAATAGGGAATGAGAACAGGTGAAAATTAAATTTAGTAAAATAAAAATGTCCAGGTTGATGCTAATAGATAATGAGATCAGGCGAATAATAGAATTGAGTAAAATAAAAATGACGAAGAGGATGCTAATAGAGAATGAGATCATGGGAATAATAAAATTTAGAAAAATAAAAATGACGTAGAGGATCCAAATAAAGATCGTGATCAAACGAGAAATAGAATTTAGTAAATACAAGTGACGTGGAGGATGCTAATAGAGAATGAGATCAGGCGAACAGTAGAATTTTGTAAAATAAAGATCACCAGGTTGATGCTAATAGAGAATCAAATTAGGAAAATAATAGAATTTAGTAAAATGGTCAGGCGGATACTAATAGAGAATAAGATTAGGAGAATAATAGAATTTAGTAAAATAAAAATGACCAAGTGAATACTAATAGAGAACGAGATCACGCGAATAATAGAATGTAGTAAAATAAAGATGACACGGTGGATGGTAATAGAGAATGAGATCAGGCGAATATTAGAATTAAGTTAAATAAAAATAACCAGGGATGGTAATGGAGAACGATATCAGGCGAAAAATAGAAATTAGCAAAATAAAAATAACCAGGTGGATGCTAATAGAAAATGAGATCAAATGAATAATAGAATTTAGTAAAATAAAAATGACCAAGTGAATGCTAATAGAGAACGAGATCAGGCGAATAATAGAATGTAAAATAAAGATGACATGGTGGATGCTAATAGGGAATGAGAACAGGTGAAAATTAAATTTAGTAAAATAAAAATGACCAGGTGGATGCTAATCGAGAATATGATCAAGCGAATAATAGAATTTAGGAAAATAAAATGACGTGGAGGATGCTAATAGAGATTGAGATTAGGAGAATAATAGAATTTGGTAAAATAAAAATGACCAGGTGGATGTTAATAGAAGATGAGATCAGGCGAATAAGAGAATTTAGTAAAATAAAGATGACCAGGTAGATGCTAGTAGGGAATGAGAACAGGTGAAAATTAAATTTAGTAAAATAAAAATGACCAGGTCGATGCTAATCGAGAATGAGATCAGGCGACTAATAGAATTTAGTAAAATAAAAAAAGACCACGTGGATGCTAATAGGGAACGAGATTAAGAAAATAATAAAATTTAGTAACATACCAATATACCAGATGAATGGTAATAGGGAATGAGATCATGCGAATAATAGAATTTAGTAAAAAAAATGACCAGATGGATGCTAATAGAGAATGAGATTAGGAGAATAATAGAATTCAGTAAAATTAAAATAACCACGGATGCTAATAGACAACGATATCAGGCGAATAATAGAAATTAGTAAAATAAAAATAACCAGTCGGGTGTTAATAGTGAATGAGATCAGATGAATAATAGAATTTAGTAAAATAAAAATGACCAGGTGGATGCTAATAGGGAATGAGAACAGGTGAATATTAAATTTAGTAAAATAAAAATGAACAGGTGGATGCTAATAGAGAACGAGATCAGACGTATAATAGAATTTATTAAAATGAAAAAGACCATGTGGATGCTAATAGAGAATGAGATTAGGAGAAAAATAGAATTTAGTAAAATAAAAATATCCAGGCGGATGCTAATAGAGAATGAGATCAGGCGAATATTAGAATTAAGTTAAATAAAAATAACCAGGGATGCTAATGGAGAACGATATCAGGCGAAAAATAGAAATTAGCAAAATAAAAATAACCAGGCGGATGCTAATAGAAAATGAGATGAAATGAATAATAGAATTTAGTAAAATAAAAATTTCCAGGTGGATGCCAATAGAAAATGTAATCAGGCAAATAATAGAATTTAGTAAAAAAAGTGACCACGTAGATGCTAATCGAGAATGAGATCAGACGAATAATAGAATTTAGTAAAATAAAAATAACCAGGTTTTAAAAAATATTATACTTTGAGCCTTACCGGGGTTTGAGTCCGTCTGGAGTAGAACCTCGGTTTAGTTAAAAAAAAATGTTACGGAGGTGAGATTTTGTTTTTTTGGCGCGCCAAAAAAAATATATTGTTTTTTATTTTACTTTAAGATTTACCCTTTTTTAATGGATTTTTAGGGTTTTAGAGAATGGAACGTTTTGAGAGAGGAGTAAAAAAAATGTTATAAGTATAAGTGGAAGAAAACGCTTTGTTTTAAATTTTTTTTATATAATATATGCTGCATAGCTGAAATGCAATTAATAAGGCGGTGATTAGAGTGAGTTTTGGAAATGCCTTATTATGAGCGTAGAGCTAAACGCTTTTGTTTTTGATAAGAATACACATTAATAATAATAATAATAATAATAATAATAATAATAAATGTACTGAAAGAAATTTTGAATTTCCGAAGATTACTTTGATTACATACCTGTAATGCAGATATAGATAATGTTTTTTTAATTTTTAGTCATGAAATGAAATGGGTGAAATATTGACATACATAAATGAATAGACACCTTTTTTGGTTAACAGCCAAATTTAATGTTAAAATTTAATTTTAGAGAAAGGCAATTTTGAAAGTAAATTTAACAAATTTTACTTTTATATATAAATTTGAAATTTAACAAATTTTAAATTTAATAATTTAAATCGAAGTTATAATAACAAAGCACTAAAAAGGAACGAAAAGGAATATTGAACCGCTTTTAGTATTATAACAGATGTGAATTTGGTAATAATTAATTTTGGATTTAAAAAAAATATTATGACCGTGAAAGGATTTAATTTTGTTAAATATTAAAAGCTGATTTAAGCCCCCTTTCCTCCTTTTTGTGCACGAATAATAATTATTTTGAATGATTTTTTAATAAGCCACAAGTAGTTTACATAAATAATGAAAACACACAAAGTGTATAATTTTAGTGATACTTTAAAAAATATATTTTTGTTGTTTTTAAACTGAAATATCACATTTTTATGCTTTTGTTTAGAATTGTTTTTGGTTTTGATTTTTTTTGTTAAAACCAAAAATATAATTTTTTTTGCATACAAAGTGGTTAAATTTATTTAAATTATTTTAACAATGATTTGAACCAGTTGATTTATTAGAATAAGTAATAATAGTTATTTTGCCTTGGCCGTGGCTATTTATGAGAAGAGACTTTAAGGGATAGTAGGAAAAATTAGAATGGTGTTTAATTTTGTAATGACTAGTTATGTGAAAGAAGAGATTTAAAGTTTGAATTGATAGAAATTTGTTTTGTTAAGCATAAACATATATACATATAATTTAAGTAACATTACTGAATATCAAATTGCTTAAATATGTTGTTGATATGCACAGGAAATAAATATATACATATTGGACAAAAGTATACAAAATAAAAAAAATAATAAATAACAAAATACAAGAATATTTGTAACAAATTGATTGAATTAGACATTATACTTTTCAAAACTTTGATGAAAATAATAGTTTTTAATTTGATATAAAAAAATAATAATGAAACAATACAAGTACATGATTCGTGGAAATTAATGTTTATTTGTAGAATAAATTAGTTAGAAAAAAAATTACAGTTTTTGAAAATTTAAATGATATAAGCAAGTTTATAGTTTTTTGCACTTTAAAAAAAATGAATACTTAATTTATATCCTGGGAAATAATATTTATTGATTTTTAGAATAATTAACTTGGAGGTTATTTTGCCAACACATGATTTGGTGTGGAATTGCCGCAAAAAGGTGGTGGAATTAATAGTAATAACAGTGGGCAAATGACACAGTGATGTTTATTGCACGTTTAATAGTTTTTTTTTAATACAAGGAAATGGAAACGTCTTACCTCGAGTATTTTTATAAATTTTACATGCTTTTGATGTTTTATGAATATGATGAGGGCTGTTTCATTTAGTTGTTCCACTTTCATTATTACATCTTGGATTTTGAAACAGGGGTTTTATTGTCTCTGGTCTTTTACCGGTATTAATATCCTGGATGTATTTTGTTCCTCTTAAATTTTTAACCCACATCACTGAACTTCTTGTTTTGTAACGATTAAGTATACAATTGATTTTATTTACATTAAACATGTGGACACAAAATAGGAAATGAGCCACTACCTCGTTAATTTTTTTTTTATTTATAGGAATTAAAAAAATTGCTAGCAGAATAAATATATATACATATGTGTAGAGTTTGTATATGTGTGAATTCCGTCGGCACACTAAATATTTATTTTTTGCCGGATATTACTTTAGAGTTGCTTAGCAATGCATGTTGGGTGTGCACTTTACTTAATTACAATTTTAAAAAAAATAATGCGTATATATGTGTGTGTAGTTTTTTTTTATCATGCGTTTTTTAGTGCCGCGGAGTTTGAACTGATTGCCTTTTTCCGGGTGTTTTTTTTTAATTTTTTTTTATTTTAAAAGTGCAAACTTGTTGTTGTATTGGTGGCTTATGTTCCCCTTCCAAAAAGTCCGTTGGAAGGGTGGCGTTGTTTTAACTAGATGACAGTTAGTTTTGGAGACCACTGTCCACTTTTTCGCTTTTTTTTTTTTTTTTAACTGGAGTGGTGTGCTTTTTTTGTAGCCAAAGTGCGAAGGAACGTTTTTGGCCTTTTTCAGTGATGTGGGTGGTTGGTGTGACCAAGGAGGAGTAGAATACAACCAACCGTATTTTTTGGAACTTGCTGGCAAACGGTTTTTGAAGATTAAGGGAAGGGATGTTTAAAAAAATATATTTTGGCTTTTCCAAATAACATTTATTATTAAAAAAATATTTCAATGGTTTTTAAAGTATAAAGAATAATAATTGCTCCGTGGAGTGATTGTTACAATTACCCCCCTCCTAAGATGAAGCTAGAGATGCAGAATTTTTGGAGCTCTGCTTCATTCCAAGGAAGTTTTAAAAAAATTATTTTTTATGTGAAATAAAAAAAAATTGTAGCCTAATTTTGAATTGTGTTGTTAGCTCTGCTAGTGGATTTATTAGGAGAGAGTTTGTTGTTTATTTTTTTGATTTATTTTTTTTTCCTGAGAGCATTGCCATACTTGGATGTTTTTTACATGTTGTGGAACCGTTTTTTTACTACTTTTGTAATTAATTAGTATGAAAGTGTTTGTTCCTGCTTTTGCTTTAACGTAATATGGGCCAGAGTAAAGTTTAAAAAATTTTTGGATTTTTTGTTTGATTAAGGTACTGAGCTTGTAGGACTTTAGGAAAACGAGCTTTTTGGTGGTGACTGTTGGTCCTTTTTTGGCAAGCTTTTGATTGCGCTTTTTTTTAACGTTTGGTTTTTGCGCGCGGCATGAAGCAATTTGTTTTTTCAGGCCTTGCACTCTTTCCGTGGAATTTCAAAGTGTTTTAGGATTGGATTTTTTTTGACGTTTTTCAAGAACAACTCTGCAGGCGAATATGAAGAGGACTTAGCAACTGCATGATTTAACAGGATTATTAAACTAGGCAGATGATTTGCCCATGAAGTGTGGTTTTTATTGTAGAACACTTGAAACAGGCGATGAAGCTCTTCATGCATTTTCTTAACTAAGTTGCATTTGGGATGATATGGAGGTGCATACAGTATTTTGATGTTGTGTTTTTTTATTTCCTCCTTCCAGCGCTGACAAGCGAACTGAGGTCTTTGGTTTGTCAGTATGCTGTTTGGCACGCCAATAACTGACAATACATAGCGTTGGAGGTACTTTAGAACCAAGTTTGCAGAGATGTTTTTTAGTGCAAAGGCTACTAGGTATTGTGTACATTCGTTCATGACTGTGAGAATGTACTTTTTTCCTGTGGGTGCCCTGGGGAGGGGACCTACCAGGTTCACGTAATAGATGTTTTTTGGCCTTGTTGCTACATAGTTGGTTAATGTCTTTTTTGGTGGATGACGGTTTATTTTGGATTTGACACAGATTTCGCAAATTGTAATCCAACTTTTTAGATTTTTTTTTATTCCGTTCCAGTAGTATGCAGAACAGAGTGTTTTTCATGACTTGAAGAAGCTAAAATGTCTAGTGGTGTTATGAGCATTTTGCAGTGCTTTGTTGACAAGTGTTTCTAGTAGG
The DNA here is from genome assembly GCF_964235325.1 of Thermobia domestica. Classification (NCBI taxonomy): domain Eukaryota; kingdom Metazoa; phylum Arthropoda; class Insecta; order Zygentoma; family Lepismatidae; genus Thermobia; species Thermobia domestica. The sequence goes on from NC_137457.1 coordinate 290,523,193, forward strand.
CATATTGTTAGAACTTTTGGATTATGAAAATTTTTGAGACAGAGAATGTGATTTAATAGTTGGTATTTGCTGTTTTAGTTTTTATTGCGTTGGACAGTATGCTTTTGGCTACCATTTGTTAGGAATTTAATAATAGCCTTTTACTGGTGATTTTTTTTGCTGCAGCTTTGCCAGTTTCGGTTTACTGACTTTTAGAATTAGGGCTTTTGTTTGAAGTGTATTTACATTCAGGGTGCTTGCAGGTCCTTTTTTGTAATATCTTGATAGAGAGTTTGCTACAGTGTTTTTATTTCCTTTGCAGTACTTTACCTCAAACGAATAGTCTTGAAGTTGAATACTCCATTTAGTAAGTCTGCTATTCCAGTTCCTGCTCCGATGTAACCATTGTAGATTTTTATGGTCCGTAATGACGGTAAAATGTTTTTTTCAGCAGGTATATTTTAAATTTTTGGATGCACCATAGAATAGCTAGACATTTTAGTTTATGTATTGCGTAATTTTTTTTTTGCTCCTCGCAGACTTTGGCTGGCGTATTGAATTACGCGTTTCTCATTATCCTGCTTTTGATACAGGTAGCCTCCGATTTCAGATAGGCATGCATTACACTGAAGAAAAAATGGCTCACTGAAATTGGGATGATAAAGCATGATATTCTCTGTTACGGCGTGCTTCAAATCATCAAAACTTTTTTGATGTTCCGAAGTCCATTTCTAGCGCCTATTTTTTTTTAACAGCTCATATAATGGTTGTGCCTTATGAGCATATCCTGGGATGTACTGACGATGGTATTTTAGTATTTTTAGAAATCTTTGCACTTGTTTGACCGTGCGTGGCGGTTGCAAACTTAGAATTGCTTTGACTTTACTACGATCCTTGATGATTCCTGTTGAGGATATTACGTGTTCAAGAAACTGAATTTGGGGTAAAGCGAATTCAGACTTCTTTAGTTTTACAGTTATTTCTGCTTGTTTTATCAAGTTCAACACGGTGTTGATGTGCATTAGGTGCTCTTCTATTGTTTTTGAAAATATTAATAAATCGTCCACATAACAGATTGTAAAGTTTTGAACAGCATCTCCAAGTACCAAATTTATTGCGTTGGTAAAAGACTGTGTTTCATTGCATAAGCCAAAAGGCATTACCTGGAATTTGTACAATTGGTTTTTAAATGGAAAGGATGTGTAGGGTTTTGAGCTTTTGGTTAATTTGAGCTGCCAGAACGATGAGTTTATATTGATTTGTGTAAAGTATTGTACACCATGAAACCTTTGTAATATTTCCTGGATTTTTAACGGTTGTGTCTGCAAGACTTTAGTGTGCTTGTTGAGGGCACGAAAATCCATACATAAACGTAGGGTTTTGTTATTTTTAATTACCACCAAGAGTGGATTTAAATGACATGACTTTGATGGTCGAATAATGTCCTATTTTAACATTTGTTGCAATTGTTTTTGTACCTCTGTTCTGTGCGCAAGTGCCACGGGATAAATTTTGGAAACAATGGTTTTGTTTGTTTTCACAGCGATTTCGTGCTTGTACACTTGGCAACGTTTTGGTTTTTTTGAAAAGAGCTCACGATGCTTTTGAAGGATTTGTTTTAATTGTTTTTGCGCTTTTTGCGAGGGTAATGCCGCTGCTAACACTTTTTTTTATAATGCTGCCATTTTTTTTAGCCATTACTGCAGCAACTTGAAAACTGCTTTCTTTGGCGCATAATTTTTCTTCCTTTACATCAATGTTTAGGAATTTGCACTGAATTTTGTTGTGTTTTTGTATCGTTCGCAGCTCAGAGCGACCAAAGTTTAGCTCGGCGCGGATTTTGTATAGGAAGTTAACTTTAAGCAGAAGGGGTGCGTTGAGCCTTTTTACGACTAATACTTTTATTGCTACCTTTACTTTTGCGAGCTCAATTGGGACTATTGTTTTTTTGAACGCCCTTGATTGATGCTTTCCAGTGAAGTCGATTAATCGAACTTCGGTGGCTTGGCGCAACGTTGGGTTGCGTACATTAGAAGCTATTGTTTTTTACGTTTCCTCTGTCATTAGGGTCGCTTCGCTGCCGGTGTTCACAATTGCATTTAGCAAATGACCATTTACATTTACTTTAATTTTAGGTGTTGGATAACGCTGTGGGTTTTTTTTTTCTTTTTTGTCCTCATCGTTGCAGGTTAGTTATGTTGCGGAGATGTGAACATTGACTTTGGGAGTATTGATTTTATGTTTTACTTGTTTTGTTGGTACGTTTTTTTTATTACTAATTTGCTCAACGCAACAATTTTTTTTGGTTTTTTGCTTTTGTAGATGGCACTGTGAGCTTGTAATGCACATGTTATTTTTTGGTTTTGTGGACTTAACATTATTATTTTGGTGCAGACCGTCAACTCGAGCCCTACGTTGGCGGTCTTCTTTTAGTTTTTTGAGATTTGTTTAGGAACTTGATTTGTGTTTGGTTTATTGTTGCCTTGGTTTTTGGGATTGGTGTTGTGTGGACGGCCATGACCGCGTCCTTCACGCTGACTGCCAGTTTTTTTTTTTTTTGAGAAACCTTTTGCGTTTGGATTTTTTGGATTTGACTAGTTTGTTTTCCTGCCGACCCACCTCGTTGAGCTCTGTTGCCTCTATGGCCTTGTGGATTTTTTCGAGATGGCTGGCCTATGTTTGTTCCCCTATGCGATTTATGTTGTGCCCTTTTATACGCCTGATCATCTTTAACAGGTAGATCGTTCTGCTGTGTTTTCGTTCCTCCTCGTCCATGGTAAGGGTGTACACGTTCTTTTTGTCTCCTGTTTCCGGGGGAATTTTGTGCTCTTGTTACAGATGCTTGCGTCTGTTGGACTTGCCTTGAACCTTGTGCTGCAGCGCCCCTTTGGTTTCGCTGCGCGTTTCTCTTCCGCTGTTGATGCTCAATGTGGTTCAGCTCCTTGCTATTTCATAATATTATTAATAGTTGTTTTGTGTCCTGAAGGTGTATCCCTATTAGCTGCCGCTGAACACGTATAGGCAACATGTTTTTTATGTTGGACAACACCTTAGTTTTGGACATTGTTGGACTGAGTTTTTTGAATGCTTTGACTTGCTTCCAGAAGAATTCTCGGGGCGTTTTTTTGGAGTTGGGGCGATATTGTGTATTTTGCAGACGAGTTAGCTTTTTTTGGATGATAGCTTTGCTTTGAAAATTTTTAAGAAAAGCAACTCGGAAGTTTTTAAATGTCCGGAACTGCTGCAAGTGATTATTGATCTACATTTTTGTAGCACCTCTAAGGATCCGTGGGAGGATCGAGAGAAGCTTCGATTGGGCAATTTTATACAGTTGACAGTTGTCCAACAGTCGATTTAAAAAGGTTGATGGTAGACTTGCATTAGCATTTGGGTCGAAAGTTGGTAATTTATCAATTTTGGGTGCCCTCAGAAAGCTTCGCCCGCTTCCATGCGTTTCAACTGACCGTTGGGACTGCGTAGTGTCCCGTTCTAAATCCTCGCCCAGAACTGAGGCATTGCATGGTGGAGGTGAAGCAGTTTGGCTTCTTGACGTCTCCCCTGTGTTTGTGGTTGGATGCCCGACTGTACCCATCTTTTGGTTTTGCCTCTGCATTCTTTGGGTAATTTTCTCACTTAATTTGTCCACTCGGTCAGCTATCTTCCTCTTTTCCTTTTCTTGCACTTGTTGCAGCCGAATTAGTTGTTTAGCGTGCACAGAAAGTTGTGTTTTGACACTATGAATGCCTCGCTGCACCTTTTTTTGGTTGGCTTCTGTGCGCTTTTGTAATTTTTTTTTGTTGGACTTTGCTTGACTCTTTTGTTCCGCATGCATTCTATTAACGTCTTCTAATATTATCTCTTGCCTTTGTTCAATCTGCTGCATGAGTTTTTTTTTTGTTATTTTTGTCTGCTGCTGCATTTGTTCTTCGAGCAGTTGCAGCTGTAATTGGTGGTCTTTGGCCTGCCTATCCAGCCTTTTTGCCATTTTGGCAGCAATACTTTCCTGCAAAATTTTTATATTTTGCAGCTGCTGTTCTTTCTGCTCGTTGAGTTTTTTTTCCAGCCCTTCTTGCAATTTTTTTTTGTTGTTTATTCAGCTTCCGGTTAAGACCTTCTCGCAATCTTTTCTGTTTTTTTTTTTTTTTTTTGTTTTTTTCGGAATTTTCTCTGTTTTTCCATAAGATTCTGTAGCATAACGACAATATCAAGATTTCTATTAGAAGCATCTGCTTGCTCTGTTCTTGGCGTTTCTTTGGTTGCTGGAGATTGCCTTTTCTTGGCCGACGCCACTGCTGTGTTGACAGCGCTACACGTGACACACTTTGCATTAGAAGAAGATGGGATTACATTTTGTTCCCATACATTTTTGCCACAATCAGGGCAAGTTCGTTCCTCTCCAGTCAGCATTTTGCTTTTTATTTCCAGTGTCTGAGTACGGAGTTTTGGCATCTGAAACTCAAAAAGGTTAGCTTCTATAATAGATTAAATCCTCCTTAATGAGAAAAGAAATGGACACAAAACATCTAGTTCTAATGACCCTACAGTTGGTTATGCTGACATGCATAAAATTAATTTCACTGTCCACAAGACGATTTCAAAAACTTACACACACACGCTTATTTATTTATTTACTATGCATATAAAAATGTGGTACCCTGCTGGAGATCACCCATTGGTGACAACACAACTCACACATCACAACTCTTTATACCTATTATTCGTTACAACGGAATTAACATATTTACTAAATTAAAAAATACAATAAATCTAAAATACTTAACTTATCCAAAATACTTAGCGCTAATAATAATAATAATAATACATTCATGAATTCTCTAAAAGAAATATATATGGTGCCTTCCATTTCAACTCAGGCAAAAAAATATAAAATTGTACCATCACCATCTCAGATATTGTTGAAACTTTTTTTATAGCAACCAGACATGTTTTTAAGAGACCCATATTTTTTTGTTTTGTCGAAAAAAATTTTCCCGCCAAGTAATGGGCCATCAAAGACGGGGAGTACAATTTATGAATTGTAGAAGACATGGAAAATGGTCAACTTTGGAGCCCCACCATTCGGCTATGGAGACAGGTAGAGTTATAATTTTTGTTGTGGTCTGTACATAGGGATATAAATAAACTATATTTTATTATAGTTTGGTTTGCGCATGCGTATCTTTTTGTACATAAATTAACAAATGAACGTCAATTTATCTGAAAAGTAGAAGTTTGCGATTTTTTTTCGAGCACTTTCGGTTCGAATTTTAAGATTCTGTTTTCGCGGTTGGTAAGACCTGGTTACCCGCTTTCCGAAAAAAATTTTGTATCGCTTGTGTGTGCAACCGTTTAGTCGCAAAAAATTCGAGAAATTGTAAAATTTTCAAAAATCGCCATTTTTGGGCGTCATTTTCTCGAAAACACCATCTTTTAAAATTCTGAAATTTTGTCAGATGGTTCAACTTTACATGAATAATAAACACACGACATACCATTCTCGACCAATGCTTCATGAATTAACTGCAGCCTTTTAAAGTTAGCGAAGTTTCGTTAACTTTGATGTCACAGTTAGCAACACTGCAAACAATAAAAGTGCAATGATTTGATGATGTTTGTGGTTCACATTCATTAAATGAAGAATAAAAGGTTTTCTTGACTGTTTTTTTCCATCATTTTGATCAAGAAGACTCTCTGAAATAGTAAAATGAGCCTCCCCCTACTCCTCCGTTTGCTTAAACCGAAATAATCTGAGGTGGAAATTACGATCACGAAACGCACAAATTTCAAGTTCACTTACTTAAAATGGTCTTCGGAAACAAAATTTCACTGATTTTATTATTATTATTATTACTATTATTATTATTATTATTATTATTATTATTATTATTATTATTATTATTATTATTATTTTACATGGACCAATCATTTGCTTGGTTGGTGTCTTCGCTAATAGCATGTAACCGTGCAGGTGCTCCAATAGGTGTTGGCTCACTCACAACTCGTCCAGGAGTGGATCAAGGGGAAGATTTTTTTTTATTATTATTTTATATATAAATAAAACCGATTTCAGAGTTTGGAGCTCTTAAAAGTACCTCTAAGTAGCAGTATTACCCCCCCCCCCCTCTTCCAAAAGTCCGTCCTGGATCCGCCCCTGCGTAGCACATTGTCGATAGTCACAAATGCTGAAGGTCCATGTAGAATCATAAACAGCACTTCAACTTCACGTAATTCATGATTTATTCATAACATTTCTGCTACGCACCACTGGTTATCATACATATATGTATGTAACAAGAGTTCCTTTTTGCAGATTTCATAAATCTACACTTTGAATTGCAGAAGTTCGATTTTGGGGGAAGCATGAAGTTAGTTCATGGTGACCCGTTACTGCCATAAAAACTTCGCCATTTTCCGAAAGTCAAAGATGACTTCGTTGAATACCAGTTACCGGTCGCATACTTTCCCCTTTTTTATTCCGAAAGTCGTCGAATTCAGTTCCAGGCAACAAAACGACAGTAATACCCGGAGTTTGTACTTGCACTATACTCACGAATTCTTCTGCGGTTTTAGTGGGGGCGCGGTGGCTCTGTGGTAGAGCGTTCACCTCCGGTGCTTGGGGTCCCTGGTTCGATCCTAGCTCGCGCCGTGTGGGCTTTGTGGTGGACAAACACTGTGCTCGTGGGTTTTCTCGGGGTTATTCCGTTTCCTCCCACTCTCTGCATTCCACTATTTCATTCATTTCTCATAATCACAATCTTCTTTAGCCTAACCGGCATAAGTGTGGGACGTAAAACTTAGATTTCATTTCATTTTCTTCTTCTGCGGTTTTAATACTGTGTATCTGTTTTTGCTTAAGGTTATGCCGCGTTGCCACATTCTTTACACCTCCCCCCTCAATACCTTCGCAGAAACCGGTTTCATGGCAGGTTTCACTGCAAAACCACTGCTTTATCGGACCTGTCTGCATATCGAACATCTGAAAGTGATTTTTAAAGTGGGATGCAACACCATCAGAAATCACTGACGGGAAATTGTAGACACTAATTTCACGTATTCAAACCTTTTTCTATAAAATATATTTTCGCTTTTCTTCGAGTATTTTTAGAATCTTGTCTATGGCTATGAGTACATGAGCCGAATCATGTGTTTTATCGTCGTTTATTACAACAAAACTGTCAGTTGTTTCATATTCCGGTGATAACTCTGAATTTCACTTTGCAGAATAACAGTCCAGTTTTCAGCGAAGTCCACATGAAGTTAAATAGAATTTGTATCTTAAAATTTTATACGGTGCTTTTCGGTAGCAATTAATTCTCTTTGGATTTTCTTCATGTAGTCATGAATTACAATTCTTACAGTTAAACCAGCAATGTACGATACGAAAACAGAAAGTGGCACAGTTTTTTTAACGAGATTATTGTTGTCCATATGGCATATGTAACACTTTCATTTTCATCAGGATCAAAAATTAAAGACTCCACACTTATTCCTTCCACTCCAGGACATTCACCACATTCTTGAAGAAGACAGTTGTCATTTTCTACGGATCATACTACTAAAGGAAATAGGTCACTCATGACAGCTTCAATACAGGCTGCACCTTTGATTTGTAGCAACGCAGTAGCAGCTAACTTAAAATTTGCACAATACACACACACACACACATACACACTTCCCTCGCAGGTTGCGAACTGACCCACTTTAGTCGAATACTGTAAAATTCCGAGTGACCCATTCTTATGTTGGGATTGTTCTGTTTAAAAAGTCAGTAAATTTCTTTGGAACGCGTAAGAAAACGTTTTTTTTTTTTTTTTTTTAACTTTTTGTCCTCTTTCGATCACTGTAGTGACATCGCACTTAATTGAGACTTTGTCTGGAGCATTCCAAATCATCACTGAGCTAATAGTTCAGGCTTTTTGTAGATCATCAGAATTTATTGGATGGCCATTTCAAGTAAACTTAAAATTTGTGCGTTTCGTGATCGTAATTTCCACCTCAGATTATTTCGGTTTAAGAAAAGGAAGGAGTAGGGGGAGGCTCATTTTACTATTTCAGAGAGTCTTCTTGATCAAAATGATGGAAAAAAACAGTCAAGAAAACCTTTTATTCTTCATTTAATGAATGTGAACCACAAACATCATCAAATCATTGCACTTTTATTGTTTGCAGTGTTGCTAACTGTGACATCAAAGTTAACGAAACTTCGCTAAATTTAAAAGGCTGCAGTTAATTTATGAAGCATTGGTCGAGAATGGTATTTCGTGTGTTTATTATTCATGTAAAGTTGAACCATCTGACAAAATTTCAGAATTTTAAAAGATGGTGTTTTCGAGAAAATGGCGCCTAAAAATGGCGATTTTTGAAAATTTTACAATTTCTCGAATTTTTTGCGACTAAACGGTTGCACACACAAGCGATACAAAATTTTTTCAGAAAGCGGGTAACCAGGTCTTACCAACCGCGAAAACAGAATTTTAAAATTCGAACCGAAAGTGCTCGAAAAAAAATCGCAAACTTCTACTTTTCAGATAAATTGACGTTCATTTGTTAATTTATGTACAAAAAGATACGCATGCGCAAACCAAACTATAATAAAATATAGTTTATTTATATCCCTATGTACATACCACAACAAAAATTATAACTCTACCTGTCTCCATAGCCGAATGGTGAGGCTCCAAAGTTGACCATTTTCCATGTCTTCTACAATTCATAAATTGTACTCCCCGTCTTTGATGGCCCATTACTTGGCGGGAAAATTTTTTTCGACAAAACAAAAAAATATGGGTCTCTTAAAAACATGTCTAGTTACTATAAAAAAAGTTTCAACAATATCTGAGATGGTGATGGTACATGCTCTGCCTGAATTGAAATGGAAGGCACCATATATGTATTTGTGAAAACGTGATATAAAATTTTACATATAGGCTATACGTACCCAACGGAAAGAAACAATCTGGATTGTTATCTCACCCTAATTTGCTTACATTTTTTCTTCTTTTTCTTCTTATTCTTTTTTGCAGGCAAAAGAAACAAAACAAACAGATAGTTGAAAATACACTATTTTTTTTTTAAGAGACGGTCGCACGCTCCACCCCCTGTTGCTTTTTGATGGGCAAGTATTATTGTTGACCCTTTTTAACGAAGTCTTCTTTTTGACCTGGTTGCTTTTGCTCCTTTTAGTGCTTTAAATACTCACAAGAAACAAATCCCACAGGCAAGAAAATGTTACTTTTTTTTAAACTACGTATGTTGTTCTGTTTTGTTTTTTTCAAAATGTATCCGTTATCAATACAAAAATGTTTAGATACTGAAAGTAAAAGGGCAATGTCAAGAGTGCTATAACACTCATCATTTACGTAGTTGAAAGAGAATAAGATCTTGCGGGTTGTGAACCAATAGTTCAAGTAATTTGGGTTAGTGTTTGGGAGGCTATTTTTTTCCTTAACATAAACTTATTCCACATGATTCGTGTAGCTGTTTGGCGAGAAAAACCTTGTAAATAACATTCGGGTCCCTGTTCGGGCGCCATTTTTAAAAAATATTACACTTTGAGCCTTACCGGGGTTTGAGTCCGTCTGGAGTCGAACCTCGGTTCAGTTAAAAAAAATGTTACGGAGGTGAGATTTTGTTTTTTTGGCGCGAAAAAAAAATATATTGTTTTTTACTTTACTTTAAGACCCACCCTTTTTTAACGGATTTTTAGGGTTTTAGAGAACGGAACGTCTTGAGAGAGGAGTAAAAAAAATGTTATAAGTACAAGTGGAAGAAAACGCTTTGTTTTAAATTTTTTTTTATACAATACATGCCGCATAGCTGAAATGCAATTAATAAGGCGGTGATCAGAGTGAGTTTCGGAAATGCCTTATCATGAGCGTAGAGCTAAACGCTCTCGTCTCTGATAAGAATACACATTAATAATAATAATAATAATAATAATAATAATAATAATAAATGTACTGAAAGAAATTTTGAATTTCCGAAGATTACTCTGATTACATACCTGTAATGCAGATATAGATAATGTTTTTTAATTTTTAGTCATGAAATGAAATGGGTGAAATATTGACATACATAAATGAATAGACACCTTTTTTGGTTAACAGCCAAATTTAATGTTAAAATTTAATTTTAGAGAAAGGCAATTTTGAAAGTAAATTTAACAAATTTTACTTTTATATATAAATTTGAAATTTAACAAATTTTAAATTTAATAATTTAAATCGAAGTTATAACAACAAAGCACTAAAAAGGAACGAAAAGGAATATTGAACCGCTTTTAGTATTACAACAGATATGAATTTGGTAATAATTAATTTTGGATTTAAAAAAAATATTATGACCGTGAAAGGATTTAATTTTGTTAAATATTAAAAGCTGATTCAAGCCCCCTTTCCTCCTTTTTGTGCACGAATAATAATTATTTTGAATGATTTTCTAATAAGCCACAAGTAGTTTACATAAATAATGAAAACACACAAAGTGTATAATTTTAGTGATACTTTAAAAAATATATTTTTGTTGTTTTTAAACTGAAATATCACATTTTTATGCTTTTGTCTAGAATTGTTTTTGGTTTTGATTTTTTTTGTTAAAACCAAAAATATAAATTTTTTTGCATACAAAGTGGTTAAATTTATCTAAATTATTTTAACAATGATTTGAACCAGTTGATTTATTAGAATAAGTAATAATAGTTATTTTGCCTTGGCCTTGGCTATTTATGAGAAGAGACTTTAAGGGATAGTAGGAAAAATTAGAATGGTGTTTAATTTTGTAATGGCTAGTTATGTGAAAGAAGAGATTTAAAGTTTGAATTGATAGAAATTTGTTTCGTTAAGCATAAACATATATACATATAATTTAAGTAACATTACTGAATAACAAATTGCTTAAATATGTTGTTGATACGCACAGGAAATAAATATATACATATTGGACAAAAGTATACAAAATAAAAAAAAATAATAAATAACAAAATACAAGAATATTTGTAACAAATTGATTGAATTAGACATTATACTCTTCAAAACTTTGATGAAAATAATAGTTTTTAATTTGATATAAAAAAATAATAATGAAACAATACAAGTACATGATTCGTGGAAATTAATGTTTATTTGTAGAATAAATTAGTTAGAAAAAAAATTACAGTTTTTGAAAATTAAAATGATATAAGCAAGTTTATAGTTTTTTGCACTTTTAAAAAAAATGAATACTTAATTTATATCCTGGGAAATAATATTTATTGATTTTTAGAATAATTAACTTGGAGGTTATTTTGCCAACACATGATTTGGTGTGGAATTGCCGCAAAAAGGTGGTGGAATCAATAGTAATAACAGTGGGCAAATGACACAGTGATGTTTATTGCACGTTTAATAGTTTTTTTTAATACAAGGAAATGGAAACGTCTTACCTCGAGTATCTTTATAAATTTTACATGCTTTTGATGTTTTATGTATATGATGAGGGCTGTTTCCTTTAGTTGTTCCACTTCTTTCATTATTACATCTCGGATTTTGAAACAGGGGTTTTATTGTCTCTGGTCTTTTACCGGTATTAATATCCTGGTTGCATTTTGTTCCTCTTAAATTTTCAACCCACATCACTGAACTCCTTGTTTCGTAACGATTAAGTATACAATTGATTTTACTTACATTAAACATGTGGACACAAAATAGGAAATGAGCCACTACCTCGTTAATTTTTTTTTTATTTATAGGAATTTAAAAAATTGCTAGCAGAATAAATATATATACATATGTGTAGAGTTTGTATATGTGTGAATTCCGTCGGCACCGGAATGAATTTTTTGCCGGATATTACTTTAGAGTTGCTTAGCAATGCATGTTGGGTGTGCACTTTACTTAACCACAATTTTTAAAAAAAATAATGCGTATATATGTGTGTGTAGTTTTTTTATCATGCGTTTTTTAGTGCCGCGGAGTTCGAACTGATTGCCTTTTTCCGGGTGTTTTTTTTTAATTTTTTTTATTTTAAAAGTGCAAACTTGTTGTTGTATTGGTGGCTTATGTTCCCCTTCCAAAAAGTCCGTTGGAAGGGTGGCGTTGTTTTAACTAGATGACAGTTAGTTTTGGAGACCACTGTCCACTTTTTTGCTTTTTTTTCTTTCTTTTTTTTAACTGGAGTGGTGTGCTTTTTTTGTAGCCAAAGTGCGAAGGAACGTTTTTGGCCTTTTTCAGTGATGTGGGTGGTTGGTGTGACCAAGGAGGAGTAGAATACAACCAACCGTATTTTTTAGGACTTGCTGGCAAACGGTTTTTGAAGATTAAGAGAAGGGATGTTTAAAAAAATATATTTTAGCTTTTCCAAATAACATTTATTATTAAAAAAATATTTCAATGGTTTTTAAAGTATAAAGAATAATAATTGCTCCGTGGAGTGATTGTTACAAGGTGGATGCTAATAGACAGTGGGATCAAGGAACTAATAGAATTTAGTGAAAATATGACCAGGAGGATGCTAATAGAGAATGAGATTATGCGTTTAATACGATTTAGTAAAATAGAAATAACCTGGGATGCTAATAGGAAATGATATCAGGCGAATAATAGAATTTAGTAAAATGAAAATAACCAGACGGATGCTAATAGAGAATGAGATCAGGCGAATAAGAATTTAGTAAAATAAAAATCACCAGGTGGATGCTAATAGAGAGTGGGATGAGGCAAATAGAATTTAGTTTAAAAAAGACAAGGTGAATGCTAATCGAGAATGAGATCAGGCAAATAATAAAATTTATTAAAATAAAAATAATCAGGGATGATAATAGAGAATGATATCAGGTGAATAATCAAATTTACTAAAAGAACACTAACTATTCGAATGCTAATAGAGAATGAGATCAGGCGTATAATAGAATTTATTAAAATGAAAAAGACCATGTGGATGCTAATAGAGAATGAGATTAGGAGAAAAATAGAATTTAGTAAAATAAAAATATCCAGGCGGATGCTAATAGAGAATGAGATCAGGCGAATATTAGAATTAAGTTAAATAAAAATAACCAGGGATGCTAATAGAGAACGATATCAGGCGAAAAATAGAAATTAGCAAAATAAAAATAACCAGGCGGATGCTAATAGAAAATTAGATGAAATGAATAATAGAATTTAGTAAAATAAAAATTTCCAGGTGGATGCCAATAGAAAATGTAATCAGGCAAATAATAGAATTTAGTAAAAAAAAGTGACCACGTAGATGCTAATCGAGAATGAGATCAGACGAATAATAGAATTTAGTAAAATAAAAATAACCAGGTGGATGCTAATAGACAGTGGGATCAAGGAACTAATAGAATTTAGTGAAAATATGACCAGGAGGATGCTAATAGAGAATGAGATTATGCGTTTAATACGCTTTAGTAAAATAACCTGGGATGCTAATAGGAAATGATATCAGGCGAATAATAGAATTTAGTAAAATGAAAATAACCAGACGGATGCTAATAGAGAATGAGATCAGGCGAATAAGAATTTAGTAAAATAAAAATCACCAGGTGGATGCTAATAGAGAGTGGGATGAGGCAAATAGAATTTAGTTTAAAAAAGACAAGGTGAATGCTAATCGAGAATGAGATCAGGCAAATAATAAAATTTATTAAAATAAAAATAATCAGGGATGATAATAGAGAATGATATCAGGTGAATAATCAAATTTAATGAAAGAACACTAACTATGCGAATGCTAATACAGAACGAGATCAGGCGTATAATAGAATTTATTAAAATAAAAAAGACCATGTGGATGTTAATAGAGAATGAGATTAGGAGAAAAATAGAATTTAGTAAAATAAAAATATCCAGGCGGATGCTAATAGAGAATGAGATCAGGCGAATAATAGAATGTAGTAAAAGAAAGATGACCAGGTGGATGCCAACAGAAAATGAGATCAGGCGAATAATGAAATTTTGTAAAATAAAAATGACGAGGTGGATGCTAATAGAGAATGAGATCAGGTGAACAATAGAATTTAGTAAAATAAAGATGAGGTGTGGATGCTAATCGAGAACGAGCTCAGGCAAATAACAGAATTTATTAAAACAAAAATAATCAGGGATGATAATAGAGAATGATATCAGGTGAATAATCAAATTTAATAAAAGAACACTAACTATGCGAATGCTAATAGAGAATGAGATCATGCGAATAATAAAATTTAGAAAAGTAGAAATGACTAGCTTGGATGCTAATGAAGAATGAGATCAGGCGAGTAATAGAATTTAGTAAAATAAAATGACCAGGTGGATGAGAAAAGAGAATGAGATCAGGCGAATAGTGGAATGTAGTAAAATAAAATGACCAGGTGGATGCTAATTGAAAATGAGATCAGGCGAATAATAGAAATTACTAAAATAAAAATGACGTGGAGGATGCTAGTAGAGAATGAAATCATGCGAATAATAAAATTTAGAAAAGTAGAAATGACTAGCTTGGATGCTAATGAAGAATGAGATCAGGCGAGTAATAGAATTTAGTAAAATATAAATGACCAGGTGGATGCTAATAGAGAATGAGGTTAGAAGATTAATAGAATTTAGTAAAATAAAAATGACCAGGTGGATGCTAATAGAGAATAAGATCAGGCGAATAATGAATTTTGTAAAATAAAAATGACCAGGTGGATGCTAATGGGGAATGAGATCAGGCGAATAATAGAATTTAGTAAAATAAAGACGACGAGGTGGATTCTAATAGAGAATGAGATCATGCGAATAATAGAATTTAGTAAAATAAAAATGACTGGCTTGGATGCTAATAAAGAATAATATTCGCGAATAATAGAATTTAGTAAAATAAAAATGACCAGGTGGATGCTAATAGAGAATGAAATCAGGCGAATAATAAAATTAAGTGAAATAATAATCATCAGTTAAATGCTAATAGGGAGTGGGATCAGGCAGATGATAGAATTTGGTGAAAAAATGACCAGGTGGATGCTAATCAACAATGTGATCAGGCGAATAGTACAATTTAGTGAAATAAAAATGAGCAGGTGGATGCTAATAGAGTAAGATCAGTCGAATAATAGAATTTAATAAGATAAAACTTACCTGGTCGATGCTAATAGAGAATAGATCAGGCTAATAATAGAATTTAGTAAAATGTAAATGACCAGGTGGATGCGAATAGAGAATGAGATTAGAGGAATAATAGAATTTAGTAGAAAATATGTCCATGTGGATACTAATAGAGAATGATATCATGCGAATAATAGAATTTAGTAAATAAAAATAACCAGGTGGATGCTACTTGTACGGGAAAGAGGAAAAAACTCAAACTTGTACAGCAAAAACAAGACAATATTTGTCGTCGTCATCTTCCTGTAATGAACGGAGAAATGTGTTGGCTGTAACCCTGATCCTTTAAAAGGTCTGAAATTTTGCGAAATTGCACTTTGGAATGTAAATGCCGAAGAAATGCTAAATGTGGATTAAGAATTCAGTATTTGATTGGCCTAGTGTCCAATTACTTGCATGATGCATACATACACCGGCAAAATCAACGATGAGCATACTTTTGTTGATCATTAAAAATCTCGAAGTATTCCATTCGAACCTGTTCTAAAATTACTAAAAGAAATAATAAATTGTATTTACTACTCTTATTATACGTATATGTAAAAGTTCCCAATTTCCAAAAAAAAAAAAAAAAAAAATAGTAGTCGTCGAATTTCTCTAAGCTAGAATTATGTGACTTATAGAGCTTTCAAGTGAAATTTTGTTTATAAATTTTGAATAGGATTAAAAGATATGCAGAAGTATAGAATTTCTGCAAGTTCGTAAGCTTGATCAGGTTCGAACGTAAAAAGTAATATCCAGAGTCCGTTCTGAAAGTGTCCAAACCTAAGTAGTTACGAAGTATATGTTGATAGTTAAAACAGCTCTCATATTCTTCAATGTAAGCACCTTCAGCCTCAATACAGCTAGTATAGCGACTTTTTTATTATTCGTAGCAGTCCTGAAAGTTCTTAATTTACCCCTTTCTTAATGCTGCGGTCGTGGTAGCTTAATCTCTTGAACTGACACAAAACGCTTCCGTTGAGTAATCTTTTTAAGTTGGGAAACAAAAAGAAATCGGCCTGTGCCAGTTCCGGACTGTAATGGTGATGTGGCAGTGTTGACTCGGGTATCTTGGCCAGAAAATTACCTTCCAGCAGCAGTGTGTGAGCCGGTGCGTTGTCGTGGAGAAACATAAATTAGATCTTTACACTCTGTTGTATGTCACTTTGTAAGTTATTAAAAACAGGAGATTCTCATACAGAAATACGAAAATCCAGTTTTTAAAATGTATTTTCGTGTTACAAATCAGCTATGATGTAAAAGTTCTGTAGTTCAAATGTGCCACATTATAATAAAGGCTGTCTTTTTCCACTTAATTTATGATGTTCTTAAAGTGCCGGTCAACTTGTAATGGAGGAGTGAATTTACGTTAACAAGCTGTATTTAGTTTCTCATTGGAGTCATTCAAGAAAATCTAGAGATCAGATGTGGCCTCCACGTTTAGTAAGGATTACGGAAATTTGACTAGTATTCCGGAGGATGCATGACTCAATGGCAGAGCGCTCAGCTATGATACGAGCAGTCCACCTATAGATTCTCAACCATGCGAGTTTCCGTTCCGTTCTACATCCGTTTCACCAGTTATTTCAAAATCATACTCTTCCGTGTTTCACCATTACATTAAAGGATATAACCATAAAACATGAAGCTGCAATTTACTAGGATTACTGCCAAAGCCATGAAATGAGAAAGCCTTTTAACATTCTAAGTCTAATAATGGATATAATAAGTTTCTAAAGACAGAACGAAAAAGCCAAACATTTCACATGCAGAATATCTCTGCTGTTTTTTTATTAACCCATTTTGACTTTTGAGTATTTCTGTAATTAGCACTATTCTGTTTCTAGAATCATAAGTGATAGTACTAAATTACTATAACTTATAAACGATTTTATGTTACACATAATGCTTCCAGTAAGAAAACTGCACACATATGGTTTCTTATGTGAAATATTGTGGCTTTTACTGGTGTTGGTAGCAGGGATAGCTAGACCGACCCGGATCTCGTACATCCGGTTCCTGGATCCGGATCCGGAATTTCGACTCTTAGGTACGGATACGGATTTTCGTATCTTGGATCTTGATCCGGATATCCTGTTCCTGGATCTAAATCTAAAATTTCGAAGTTTGGATTCAGACTCCTGTTTTGAATATTTTAGGCTTAGATTTAGACCCAGAACTAAAATATCTATATCGCCCCCAGAAACCAGAAAGGTGCTAAGCGCAATTTTTCTTGATTTCCAGTGAAGTGCATATCCTGACTACCCATCTCATGTGCAGAAAGGAGACAATATGAAAAGTCTGCAGTAAAAACTGAATTCTAGAAGAAAGAAAGAAACGGAAGCAATTTGTGTTTCATTCGTTTTTATGCTCTCTCAGATATTTGAATTTTTGCGCTTAGAACCTTTCTGCCTTCTGGGGGCGATATGTAGAAAATAAACCTTGCAGATCTATCCATTTGCTTGAAAGCAATGATTATTAGATCGCGTTGTCCTGTGTTCGTTTATCATGGTTATTATCCATTGCTTCTGTTCTATGTCTCCTCTTAACTGACAATAAACTTAATGAAATGTACACCTGTTGAGAGAAATATCTTAAAAATCTTCAAACAATAGTAAATCCTTTTTTAAAAACATTAAACCTATATAAGTAACAAACTAACGTAAATGACAATGATTAAGCGAACATCCCTCAATCCATTCAAGAAAGTACTAATTAAAAAATTCAAGAAAAAAGTGTTTTCAAACGTGGATCGGTGAGAAAATATCATGTTTTTTTCTAATACTGAGTAGGTTCTAAATAAAAATTTGAAAATTGTATTTAATTCCATCATTTCGTGGATGTCTCGTCAAGTTTGGGGTGGAGCACTATTCGTTGACAATTTCAGATATTTTTTATATGTATTAAAATACATCAGGGTTTTCGGGAAACATGAGTAATCATGACATAAGAGTTTTCCTGAATCGTGAATAAATCATTCGTAATTTGAATGTTTGTCATTATTTCATTTTTTTTATTAGTAGCAAAATAAATGAATCGTTTTTTTGTTAAAAGTGCGAATGTGCAATACAAAAAGTTGTCCAATAAGGATAAAAACTGTTATCTTACGAGACGGTGTGGTTTATTAATAAAGAAAAATGCCTTATATTTATAACACGTTTCAAGGAACACACGTTTTATTAAACACAAATTGTTACATCGATCTCAAAGTATTCGTCTCGTTAAAAAAGTTAAAATTTTGAAAAATGTTACATACTCCCTTTTAACAGAATGCGATTCAAATATTATGGGCGGTAATTTACATAATACATAGACGCAGATCAGTCAGTTGATAGTTTAAAATTTACAGCAAAGATTAAAGACACTGACGGACTTAGAACAAAATCCATGGCTTTCCCATAAAATCTTAAATATCTCTATATAAAAAATGCAAAGTCCTGAGTGAGTGACTGGTCCCCGTACAGGCGAAACCGCTTAAGCTAGAAACTTGAAATTTGAACAGTATATAGAATTTGTGAAGTAAGGTACCACTCAGGAAGGATTTGGGGAAATTCGACAGGGAAGGGGGAAACCAGATAGAAAACATTTCAATAAAGTGACCGTATCTCCGAAATCCTTGCCATTAGATATTTCAAATTTGGTATTTGGGTTTCTTATTGAAAATAGTTTGATTCTTGTTTAAGCGTTTTTTGATATTTAAATTAGAAGGGGTAGAAAATAGGTTGAAAGTAAAGGGGTGGGAATTGCAATTAGTATAATAATATG